>NC_081425.1:99382551-100002601 GCF_949786415.1 Peromyscus eremicus | reverse complement strand
GCAGGACTTGAAGACAAAAGAAGACCATGAGGTAGAAGAAGAGTTGCCAGGAGATACAGAGAGAAGCAAGATGAATATGCTGTGATGAAAAAAGGTACTGCCACGTGTTAGAGTGTAGATAAGAAATATGGGTTAATTTAAGTTGTAAGAGCTAGTTAGTAAAGAGCCTGAGCTATCAGCAGAGCATTTGTAATGAATGTAAATAGTATTGTGTTGTAGGTGGTGGTGCACGCCTTTAATCCTAGCATTCGGGAGGTAGAGCCAGGCTGATCTCCCTGAGTTGGAGGCCAGCCTGGTCTAAAGAGAGAGATCCAGGATAGGCACCAAAAGTACACAGAGAAACTCTGTCTCAAAACAAACAAACAAACAAACAAAAGAAACCAAAAAAAGAAAGAAAGAAAAATACTTTTTGTGGACGAGCATCCATGATAAGCTGCTCTCTGTATTTTCATAAGGTGTACTTTTCTATAATAGTATCTGTCTATTGCTAAGAATAGCTTCTCAAATAAGGTTTGAGAACTACACTTACTGGGGATCCAATGATAAGTATCTAGAATGCACATAGAAATTATGCTGATTTAGTAAAATGGTAGTAGTAGGTATGCTTCTAAGATTTATGACTTCAAAAACCCCAGGTAGTTGACTGTGTTTCCAGTACTAAGCATGATTTAGTTTTGGTTGATCAGGCTTTAAGACCAATTGGAGAGCTGTTGGTTACTACCAAGGTGTGAGTGCCAATATTACACCCTTAAAGATATCGTGTCATGCTCGTGGTCTCTGCTGTGTTTCACAGGCTCCACAGCAGGGAGGACTGACAGTTGCTTTCCTCCTTTGGTAGCTTGCATAACACCTTCCAGGACTGTAAATTTAGTCCTCAGGAAGGAGGCTGTCAGGTGAGAAATAGCTCACAGATTTTTTCTTTTTTTAGTTTTTTTTGGGACAGGGTTTCTCTGTGTAGCTTTGGTACCTGTCCCGGATCTTGCCCTGTAGACCAGGCTGACCTCAAACTCACAGAGATCCTCCTGGCTCTGCCTCCTGAGTGCTGGAATTAAAGGCATGCACCAGTGCAAACTGGCTTTTTGTTGTTGTTGTTGTTTTGTTTTGTTGTTTTTAATAGCTCACAATAGTCCTGTTTCTGAAGCACATTGTGTCTTTAGCACTCAGGACTTACCTTCCACTTCTAGCATGCAAACTAAGGGCAGCAGCAATAGCCTGTATGAAGAAAACCAACTAAAGACCAATTGACAAATTGTCAGACATATGGAAATTCAACAACACACTTGCAAGTAAATCAAGGACACAGTGCAAGGAACACTGAGAACAGTCTCAGGAAAATTTTTTAAAAAAATTACAACATACCAGAACTTATACTTACAGCAAAAGTAGTAGTAACCGAGAGATTTACAGTGATTAAGAAAGTTTACAGTGATTAAGAAAGAAGAACCAGAATCGATAACTCAACTTTACACTTCAAAGTGTAAAGAAAGAAGCAACCCAGAATTACCTAATGGAAGGAGATAATAAAGCTGTTAGCATAAAATGGAGAAGACACCAACAAGAGAAGAAATCAACAAGTAGGGTACAGATTGCTCAAGGGGTAAAACACTCTGCCTTGCAATCAGGAGAACCAAAGTTTCAAGTCTCAGCACCTACATAAATTTTGGCTGTGCATGGCTGTTGATTTCAGAACACAGAGAAGAATGTCTGAAGCAGGTTGAATCAGTGAACCCTGGGTTCAAGTGAGAGACCCTTCCTTATTATATAAAAGTAAGAAAGTACAGACAGAATTTGAGATCAACTTGTGGCCTCCATATGCACATTCATGTGTACATGTGCAGTCACACATGTGTGGTCTCAGGGGCATGCAAATAATGGGGAGCAGACCACCAAAGTCTATGAACCAGAAGCAAACTTTTATTGCAGACACCATGGGGCAAAAAGGAGCTTACCAGCTAACTGGTACCACAGCCAGAGTTCAGGCTTCTGATACTGTGGCAAGCAGGGCTGGAGGTGGGTTTTGAGCCTCTCTTTATAGTAAGAAGTAAGCATCTGGCATGGGACAAAAGAATTTTTACAATCTTGAGGTTAAGCTTAGAGTTACATTGCGTTTTGGGATTTACAATTCCTGCTAACAGGGTTTTGGCTTAATGGTATTTGCAGAAACCTGCAGCGTTCCTGACACAGCTGTTCTCTCCATACCTGGGAAGAATACAAATCAATGCAAATCAGAAAGTCATATAGGGGTACTAGTTAAAGGTTATAGGATGGGATGTATATTAGGAGTCACATAGAAACAACTATTATAAGTTAACTTTGGTCCATGGCAGTTGTCAGCTATAAGGGGCAAGGGGGTTATTGGTAAAAGTTAACCCCTGGCTGCTGACAGAAGAGCTGGCTATAAGGTTAAAAAAAAAAGCCATTGTTAAAATTTAACCTTTAGTTACTGACAGAGCTGATGACTGTCAGCACTCATCTCTCTAGGCTTACAATTTTATATTCCTGTAGTCCTGGACCCTTCAATACACACACAGACACAGACACAGACACACCACACACACACACACACACACACACACACACACACACTCATACACTACTCTAGAGACCATAAACACATACCAGTCGCACTCTGCATGGCTCAGGTGTTTTCATGACTAGAGTGACTAAGGAATGAAGAAAGGAAGGCACATAGACACCTTTACAGAAAAGCTGGATTTGGGTGGGCCATGCATGCTCCGGTAAAGACACAACAGCAACCTGGAAACACAGCATTTCATGGCAGTTTCAGCTATTCTTGAGAGGACGTCTCTGTAGAGGCACAGTTTTAGGCTTTAAACATCTAGGATGAGGAAGCCGTGGTTGCTACTGGTATTGATTTCTACTCCAGGTCTTCTGTGTATGCTGGTGAATCTGGAGTATTCTTGTTTGCCTTTAGTTTGCCAGGAGCATTTGCCAGAATTCTGGATCCACTACTTATCCCTCAAATTAGTGCCTATTTGGAGATAATATTAAACTGCTTCTTAAACTGCAAAAAAAAAAAAAAGAATAAACAAACATGTATTGTAGCTGTTTGCCATGCGGATGCTTTCTGGCCTGAAAGGATGATAAACTCATCAGGGCATTCCCTGAAGACAGTGATTGGTGCCCTGCTTGTAGTCTATTGTGCTGTTGGTAAATCCTGGGTTTTACTTCTATGCACTTAAGTCAGAAAAGGAAATATTTGCTTCAGGTTTGATCAATATTTCTCTTGGAAGGGAGAAGCGGACTCTGGAGAGATGTTAATCCACACTGCTGGGTGTATATGGTTTCTAAACAACCGCCAGAAGTTGTGGGACTTGATGATATATAGACTTCATCTGCTCTGAAACCAACACTGATAATAAAGTTTACAGATTATAAAACACAGGCTTAAATATTTATGTGGCTCCATAGGTGAACTGGGTCTGCTTTTTCAACCCTGCATGAACCCACATTGTACAGAAAACCATGGCTTTTTTTAGAAAGGGGGAAAAATAGAGTTCTACTAAACTGTTCAATGAATCTGATGCTCTGCCTGGTGGGGGTTTTGTGTTATGGGTGGAGGAATATTGGCAGGACTAGGAAAGGTAAGGAAGGGACTTAGTTCCCCAAATAGTGATACAGCAATGGAGTTTTGGATTTTCATAAAATGTTCATTATCCTCTAAATCAACCCTTGTGGTGGTTTGAATGAGAATTACCCCCATTGGCTTATTTATCTGAATGCTTGGTCTCCCATTGGTGAAACTGTTTGTAAAACATTAGGAGGATTTCCTTGTTGGAGGACATGTGTCAATGGGGGTGGACTTTAAGGTTACAAAAACCCACTGTCCCTAGTTAGCTGTCCCTTTCTCTCTGCCTCATGCTTATCGATCAGGATGTAGCTCCTAGTTACTTCTCCCACATCCTGCCTCCCTGTCGGCTGTCGTTCTTCCTGCCATGTTGATCATGGACTCATTCTCAGAGACTATAAACCCTAATCAACTCTTCCTTCTCTAAGTAGTCTTGGTCTGTGCGACAATAGAAAAATAACTAAGAAAGAAGTTGGTACCAGGTATTACTGTGATAGGCCTGACAAACACCATATGCTGGCCTGAGCAGTAGCTAACCAGTCACGCAGGGTTCCTTAACACTTGAGATGTGACTACTATGAGAAAGAAAATGAATTTTCAGTTTTACTGAATATAAATTAATTACCATATAAGCATCCACATATAGCTGATGACTATTAAAATAACAAGGTGTCATATGTTGATTTTTGTGAAATGTGTATTTATTGACTCCATTATAAAATCATTTAAAACTATGCAACCTTTTTAGAAAAGTGCTTAATATAAACCCGTACTTTCCAAATACCCAGAGACACTCAGAGAAATATCTATAGGTTTGTGATTATGTGTGGCTTATATTCAAGAGAGATATGTTGGGATTTAATTATGGTCACATCATATTGCGTGAATCAATAAGACCATAATCTTAGACATATTCCCTGCCTGTAAAGTGAGTCCTTTAATAGCAAATGCTTCATAATAATGTGTAAAAACTAAATGACAAACATTTTTTTATTTAATTTACAAATTGGTTCTGTGAAAGAAACTGTAAATTGACCACATATTACTCATGAAAAGACCCCATGGGCTCTAGCATACATCAGTTTAGGTTCATTCAGGGGGCCAGAGATACATATATAAGTTACAGCACTAGAGTCAAGTATGGAGCATATACTTGTAGTCGCAACACTCAGTAGGCTGATGCAAGAGGTTTATTACAAGTTCATGGTTAGCCTGGGTTACATACTGAGTACCAAACCAGGCAGGGTTACATAATGAGACCCTATCACAAAAAAACAACAACAAAAAAAAATTAAGTAAAACAAAATTTAGAGAAGTACAAGATTAGATCCCTATGATATGAATGAGAGCTTACATGGATCCTGGAAGGTAAAAAAGTGAGGTCTAGAAAGAAAACTGGAGAAATAGCCACTAGCCGCACCAACCTGAACAACTAGTATGTGTGGATGTGTCTTGGCTTTTGGAAAATTCTAGAAGCAGTGTATAGCAGACTGTGGGCTTTGAAGGGAGAACATGTAGTAACTGTGTCATTTCCAGGAGCTGCTTTCCCTGTATAGGAGGTTCTGTGAAGTGACTGTCAAGTGCTGGCAGTAGGTTTATGATAACTGGGTCGAAAGCACTAGCAATCAGAAAGGCAAGGTAGACTCAGAGTGTGAGAGATCAAAACCTAGCCAGAGATCACAAGTCATTCCTCCCTGCTACCTTTGTGTCTGGCTATCAAGTTTTTGCCAAAAATGATGTCTTTGATTTACTTCTGTCTTTTAATTTCATATAGAGCCTTTTCTTGCTCCATAGAGTTCTGTAAAGTGTGATTACTGTCTAATTTAATTTGGACAATTAAATTAGAGATCAGGGCACCCTTCCACAGGAGACGCAGTTTTGAGAGATCCAGGCTTCTAAGTCCAGATGCCAAACACTTGGAGTGCATGGCCCAATCTTCTTACTTTATAATTGACATTGATTTTATCTTCTATAACTGGAATTTTACATTATTCACAAGTGAATCTGCAGATAATTAGACACATCTACTCTCCTACTTTAAAAATGATTTTCAGAGTACCATATACGGTTTGCACAAGAGCAAACAAGGGTGGTTAGGATTTGACCCCAGGTCTATTACCCTTAGGCCCTAGAGGGCTTTTGTAGACCATAGAAGCTGACAAAAGGAGGTATTTATGTGGCTCTTACTCTCCTGCTGATGAGAGGATAGGTGCTAAAGAAGATCTAAGGGCAGTCCAGCTTTTCATTCAAACACAGTGGCAACTCAAGTTGAGCCAGCCGGACGATCACCAGAAAGCACACAGAGAGATCAGTCTTATTTCCTCATAAGCCCTTATATGTTTCTGTGGCTCCATGGACTTTGGTTAGAATTATGGCATATCTTTATAAAATAGGATTAGCATCACCTTAGTGGCAGGGTTGATGGGATGCATGGTATTCACATTTACCCTCATGCCAGCTAAGAAGATAAATTGCACACCATTCTTTCTGCGACAAACTTACAGAAATAATGACACGTAAGTAAATGAAATGCAATTGAATTATTTATGTAATGGAGACATTTGTTCTTATAAGTTGTCAAGTTATAAATAGCTGCCCAAGATGTTGGATTTTTCTAAGGCTCTGTTCTTTCCTCTTATCAAGTGTGTATATGATTTATGAAGGCAGACTGAAAGATGATAAAGAAAATGTGATTTGCTCACAAACAGAATCCAGAGATAAGCATGAGTTTTAAAATATACTCAATCAGGAGTAACATAATAAAATGTGTCTGTTTGCTTCCTTCCCAAAATAGCCAAATTGGCATGTTGTAGTATATTATAGTTAAAATTTATCACCTAAACTTTATGAAAGTGATATTACAATACTAACTTGCACAAAAGTTAAAAAAAAAACCTTGAAGTTGGCAAAAACACAGGCATTTGCTCACATAGTACAGGCAGCAGTGACAATAGGACCAGCTTGCCTTGGTCCCCATCTAAAATTAAAGTGAATCTCAAAGTTTTCTGAAAATATACCAAAGAGCCTTAGTCTGAGATACAACTTACAACATTCTCAAAGCTCTATGATTCATTTCTACAGAAAATTTGATATTAAAAGAAGTATAAAACGTTACAATGAAACTGGCTAAAGAAAGGAAATAAGGCTAGCTAAGACCCCTTTTCCCTCAGCAACATATTCCACTATAGGAGCCCATGAGCACTCCTCATCAAGTTTTTCACCAAGCAATGCACTCTCTGTTTCCATGGAGACTGCTGACACAGGCAGGTCGATGCCACTATCACTACATTCATTTCTTTTGTCCACATATACTCTGGAAAAGCCTTCAGCAATTACTTGTCTTTGTTCAAACAGGACCTAATTTTTAGATACAGACCTGCATTTCTAATTAACTTGTCAACATGTGACCTTGACTCCATTTTGGACAGAATCAACTTGGAGTGGTCTTAGCTAGAGTGATTGTGATTCTGTGTTTACTGCAAATCCTTATCTTCCTATAGTCTTCTTTTGAGTTTCTCTATCCAGGAAAACAAACTTGAAATAGAAAGCATGACACTGTAGGAAATAGTTGGATAGTGTACTTGACTTCAACCTTGCAATACTTAATAACTGTGTCAATATTAGTTTGTGGCAAAATGTCTGGCAATAGCAGTTTAAGAAAGGGGTGGGTGGGTATTCTGGTTTATTGTTCCAGGGTGGCAGGAGGAGGAGGCAGCTTGTCAGTGTGTCCAGACTGATAAATGCTTGCCTCGGCTAGCTTTCTCTCTTTTTCAGTCTAGGACACCAGTCCATGGTTAGGTACTTTCTAATTCTGGTTGGCCCTTCCCACCCTAATTAACCTAATCTAAGTAATTGCTCACATGCAAGTCCAGAGGTTTGTCTCCTAGGTGTCCCTAGATTCTGTCAAGTTGACAGTCAATGTTAACCATCAAAGTGCCTTAGTTTCCTCACATGTAAATGGATATGTAATGTGATATGAATATAGCATGCATATGTAGAACATTCTGAGATTCGAATAAGGATAAGTTATATTAATGTTACTGAATTCAGATTCAGTAAATTCTTCTAATACACTCTACTATGTGGCCTACACACGTTTTTCCTCCTATAAAAAAATTTTAATTTCTCATATTATGTCTTGATTTGAAGAAGCTGTGCTGTGTCTACAAACTACTTCATCTATATCCAGTATTCATCATTAACACATTTAATGTGTCATGTATTCTACTGATGTATCATGTACCATTCAATTTTTAAAAAGTAAATCTGGCATTTTAGGTTGTTTTACAGGTATAGAGAATAGACAACATGCTCGCTAGTTTTATGTCAACTTGACATAAGTTAGAGTCATCAGAAAGGAGGGATCCTCAATTGAGCAAATGCTTCTATAAGATCAAGCTGTAGATAAGCCTGGAGGGCATTTTCTTAATTAGTGTTTGATGGGGGATGACTAAGCCTATTGGGAGTGGTGCTACTCTGGGCTAATGGCCCTGGGTTCTATAAGAAAGCAGAACGAGCAAGCCAATGGGAGCAAGACAGTAAGCAGCACCACTCCATGGCCTCTACATCAGGTCTTATCTCTAGGTTCCTGCCCTGTTTGAGTTCTTGTTCTAAATTCTTTCAGTGATGGACCAAGATGTGGACGCGTAAGCCAAATAAACCCCATCTTTGTCAATTTGCTTTTTGTCATGGTATTTCATCATAGCAGTAGTAATGCTCCTTAAGACATATTTTACAAAGTGTGGAAGGATTTTAAATAGAGTTTACTGGAGTCAAACATCAGTCACTACAGATGTAGTTCTTCTGTATTCCCAGCCTACTATCACATTAAATCTTTTCTGTTTCTTCCATCAACCAAGAAAATTATGTGGAAGATGAAACAGAATTTTTTAGAATTTCCACCTCCCCACTCCCCCAGATCTACTACCCACTCCCCAGAAAAGAACAGGCCTCTGCTGTGAGATGTATGGCAAATGTGTTGCTAATTAATCAATAAAACACTGATTGGCCGTTGGCTAGGCAGGAAGTATAGGCGGGACAAGGAGGAGAATAAAGCTGGGAAGTGGAAGGCTGAGTCAGAGAGACATTGCCAGCCGCCACGATGAGAAACAGCTTGTGAAGATGCCGGTAAGCCACGAGCCATGTGGCAAGGTATAGATTAAAGGAAATGGATTAATTTAAGCTATAAGAACAGTTAGCAAGAAGCCTGCCACGGCCATACAGTTTGAAAGCAACATAAGTCTCTGTGTTTACTTGGTAGGGTCTGAGAGGCTGTGGGACTGGCAGGTGAAAGAGATATATCCTGACTATGGGCCAGGCAGGAAAACTTAAGCTACAGGCCTCCCAGAGATATCAACTAAACATGGCATAACAAAACACAATAAGATGAGGCACAAACCTTCACATCAAGGCTGGGCAAGGCAACCTAATAGGAGGAAAAGGGTCACAGGAGCAGACAAAAGTGTCAGAGACACCTCCACTCCCTCTGTTAGGAGTCCCACGAAAATACCAATCTAACAACCATGGCATATATGAAGAGGGCCTAGTGAAGGTCCATGCAGGCTCCATGATTGCCTCTTCAGTCTCTGTGAGCTCCTTAATTGATGTCTGGTGGCCGTGTTCTCCTAGTGTTTTCATCTTGACCCCCTGGCTCATATAGTTCTTCCCTTTTGAAATTAAAAAAATGGGGATTATTTTCCTAAATGCTGTGATATTTAGTTTTTCTTTACTATTATAAAACAGCTGTGATAAAAAAAAATGGGTGAAAAAGAAAGGTACAAATTTGTTTTCCTTTTTGAAAGGTTCAGTTCCTGATCAATTTTCTTTATTACTTTTGGGTACTCATGGTGCCCAAACAGCACAAGAAATAAAAAGGAAGGGGATGTGGTCTCAACGTGCCCTTTCAGGGTATACCACTAATAAACAGATAATGTACTACTAGTCTTCAGCTAGGATATACAACCTCTTCATAGGACCAGGGACTGGGGACCAAACCTTTAGCAAATGTGCTT
Organism: Peromyscus eremicus; assembly: GCF_949786415.1. Classification (NCBI taxonomy): domain Eukaryota; kingdom Metazoa; phylum Chordata; class Mammalia; order Rodentia; family Cricetidae; genus Peromyscus; species Peromyscus eremicus. Next base: position 99,993,001 of record NC_081425.1, on the reverse strand, counting down.
TTGAAGGACCTTTATTCTAACCATTGTGAGTCTCTAATAACACATGTATTAGGACAAGTTTGTAACAGTACCCTGGCAAATGGTTTACGTGCAGAAGCTGCAGCTGAAACAGAGTAGGGGCCATGTTCACCTAATAGCTGTGTGTTGCTGGCATCTGCACAGTGGACAGCTGTGTGTTGTCAGCATCTACACAGTGGACAGCTGTGTGTTGTCAGCATTTACATAGTGATTTCTCTAAGGTTTTCTACATGATATAACACAAATATTTTGGGGCCACTTATCTTCATGTTTCTGTTTAATCTCAAGCAAAATCACATGGTACAGTGGTCATCAGGACTAACACTCAGATTTATTAAAATTGTATCTCTGGGTTCCATCTTTTCCTGGTTATCCCAAACATCTTTCATAAATCTCAAATGAGTCAAATTAACAACCTGGCACCTAGGCCCAAGTGGAAATGGAAAGTTATCACCATGAGCTTTTCCAAAAATATAAAGCTACAGTAAAATAATGAAAATTTTTAAAAAAAAAGTAAGAGAGAGACAAAGGATTCACCCTCAAAGAAAACAGAGTAGGTCAGTATTCAGTTTCTTTTTCAAAGGTATATGGACCCAAAGTTAGGGTAGGGGGTGATCAGGAATGTATAAGATGGTAACCAGGGAAAAGTAAGTTGAGAAACAGCAAGATCACAACTCAGTGTTATATCAGATTTGGGACTAGGAAAGTTTTTGGCTTTGGTAGGAGCTTGGAGTTGTATTTAGGGCAGTCTTTCAGCTTTGCTTAATATCAAGGAGTCCTGTGGCTAGAACTTCTCCTGTTTTCTGTAGGTTGGATTTTGATCTATCCTCTTGCCTCTCTGAATGGGATTCCGGACAATGAGAAACTCATCTATGATCCTAATGCTGTCCCAACCCATGGAGCAGCTTCCTGTCCTCCCACTCATTGTTGTCCTGAATCAACAGAACACTTCCAAAAGGGTACTTGGCTATCTGACCTGTTAGCTCAGTTCCCATGGAGTCTTCTTGAGAAAAATATTAGGCATGGACAGGAACCTTGAGCTTTCTCAGTTGTGAGCCACAACCTTACATTAACTATATGTTGAATAATTATATATATATGTAATTCAGCACTGTTAAAAATAATACAGTACAGCTAGAACTTTTTAAGCTGTAATATATCTTTATGTATATAAATATATACATGTTTAAAACAGTATAAAGAGAAAAAAAACATATATCCAAAAAATTAACACTTTCTCTTACTAACTTCTCAATCAATTTGTTATATTTATCCAAGTACTCCTGCTTATGCACAGAAAGCATAACACACACACACACACACACACACACACACACACACACACACACACACGAGAGAGAGAGAGAGAGAGAGAGAGAGAGAGAGAGAGAGAGAGAGACAGAGACAGAGACAGAGACAGAGACAGAGAAAGGAAAATGTACTCAAAGTTAATATTCCATACAGACACACACATTCTGCTCCCTAGAATTTACAACAAAACAAGTGCCACTGAAGAAGCCTGCTGATAGTGAGGACAACAATGGAATTTGACTCAGTAGGTCTAGAGACAAATAAAGTTGGCTAAGAGTTTCAAAAGCTATCTCCATCTCATACCACCCTCTATCAAGCTTAAAGAATGGAATTTTATACTCTATTTTATTACTTTGGTGTTTTTGCAACTCTTGGTGCCCTGGACCCATAGGTCACTAAAATGTCTACTGAGTATCACTCTGCCTCTTTCAATGTCTACTTTCCCTTTGAGGCCATCTTTCCTCTGAACTGATTAACTTTCTTTTTTTTTTTCCCACAGCTGCATCCCCACCAAGGTTCTCAATATGAAGTTGAGCAGTAGACTTATTTCTGGTAAATGCCACCTTTATTTCAAGTAATTATTGTTCTTCTTTATAAAAAAGTTTAACGTTGACATATATAATGGCATAAATGTATGAAGTATGGTATTTCATTGTATACATATCACATGTAATATGGAAGTCAGAGTAAGCAATGTATCTGACAGATACTTCAAACATTTCTTGTGATTGCCAATATTTATGAAAACAGATGGCAATTCTTGACCCCACAACAAATGTCACACAGCTAGCCACATTGAAGAAAGCCAGGCTACTAATGATTGCTTTTTTTATTCAGTTGTAAAGAAAATGCTAGACTTTTAAAATGTTTTTAGTAACAGCTATAATGGGCACCTTCATAGTGTAGAAATTATTTATAAAATGAATAGAAAAGAACATTTAGATATCACAATGTTAGAAACATCCCCAGGTCACTTCTTACTCCAATCTGTACCTTTGGACATAAAAATGTAGGACATATTCCTTTTGTAATTATCAATTGTTACATATGAATCTGAAATTCTAACATATCTGATTCAGCTAGCAAGAGCCCTATTTATTTGCATGAATGGACATCAAATTATCTAGTAGCTACTCAGGATTAGACAAGGACAGAGGATTTATCAGCCTCCAGCTCTAGACCAGGATGTGTTTACTTCTCACTTGACCTGTGCAGCCTTTCCTCTGACCACAGGCATGATCATCCAGAGCTCTGTACAGAGAACTTGAGTCTGCAATGTTTTAGGACGCTTGCCTGAGGTCTAGAGTTCAGAACCTGGACAAAGTTATTTCAAACTTTTCTTTCTACCTGTTATAATAAATAGTCAAAACATGGAACCTGAAAGTAGAAGATGGTTGTTTTTGCAGTACTAAACATCAGATTCATTTGCTTTCTTGTATGTAAGTGTCCTCTGACACCACACTACAGCATTACCAAGCAGAATACTTTTTCACAGAATCAGCTGAGGTGTTTTCTAGGGTCATGCTCTCCACACCCAGGATCTAGGGGAGAATCCATTCATCCCTCTCAGACGCTGGTAGCTACCAGCATTCCTTAGCTTGTTCCTACTTTCCTACAGTTCTCTCTCTTGGTCATGCCACTCTCCCTTCTTTTCTATGTCTCTATGAAAAATCTCCCTCTTTAAATGTAATGACACATGAAATTACATTAAAAATCAACTTGAAAAATTCAAACTAATCTCCCTATTTTAAACCATAGATCCCACTTACAATGACATTTTATTCCTGGTTCCAGGAAGTAGATTACTGGCAATGCAGGGAGTATTTTTATCTCATCTGCAAGCATCTTCTTGATAAAGAGCTCATGAGCATCAGTGTACCAAGCTCAGATCTAGAGCCTAGAGCCAGGCAGAGGGGTAGGGAATGGGGCTTCCAGTTGCTGTGAGAACTGTTCCTTGCCTGCTTCTTCCTCTGGAGAATGATTCACTGGTGATGAAAACTCCTCATCCCAACCTAGGCCATGAATGAATGGCAGAATGGAGGGAGCAGGACAAAAGACCAGCTCCCCTGACCATGTAAGAATAATTTAAAATGTAATATTCAACCTGAGCCAAGATTCTCACATAGAAACCCAAGTGTGCATGTAATAAGCCCCATTGCTATACCACAGTTATTCCTGAATTGAAACTCTAAGCATAAACACTCCAAATGCTAACAATAACAGAACTAAAATCCTTCCAACCTCCCTTGTTGCCTTTATCATCACATTGTTTTTTTATAATTTATTTCAGATTTGCTCTCTAAATACAAAGCTATGTAACCTCATAATGATCAAATTTTGCCCCTAAACAAGTACAAACAATTCTACTCAATTCCATAGAGTTGTCTGAACAAACATGTGATTGCTAGTGTAGGGACCCAGTATATTTTGGGAATATTTCAAATGAACTTCTATGTAAAGAAAAAAATGCTTACTAAAGGACACTTATCAAGAATGTGTGGACTTAAAGTTTCAATGCAAACTATAAAGACACATGAAGACTTCTGAGTGAGAATCTTAAGGTTGGCTTTGCTACTGCTTTTGAGTTACTTTCACAAAATGATCTCCCTCAATGCTATTCTCATCCTTGTATTTCCTCAACTAAAAAATTGGGACAAATACTGTTGCCCTAATAGGTATAAATTTTAATTTAATTTTCTTTATTTTCTTTTTTCTTTTTGGTTTTTCTAGACAAGGTTTCATTGTGTAGCCTTGGCTATCTTGGAACTAGCTCTGTAGACCAGGTTGGCCTTGAACTCAGAGATCTGCTTACCTCTGCCTCCTGACTGCTGGGATTAAAGGCATGCACCACCACAGCCAGGCTTTTTAAAAAACAATTATTTGTAATTAAAATTTTATGAAAACAAATCTGATCTGTTGGCAAAAACAAGGTAAAACTAAATTAAAGGTGTTGCTTTTTAAACTACAGCATTTTTTAAAAGGTCTTTAGCTTTTAAAAAATATATTAACACTTCAGTGGAAAGATTCACAGGTGCTGTGGATATTGTTCTGTATAAATAAAACACTGATTGGCCAGTGGCCAGGCAGGAAGTATAGGCGGGACAAGGAGAAAGGAGAATTCTGGGAAGTGGAAGGCTGAGTCAGGGAGACACTGCCAGCTTCTGCCATGACAAGCAGCATGTGAAGATGCTGGTAAGCCACGAGCCACGTGGCAAGGTATAGATTTATAGAAATGGATTAATTTAAGATATAAGAACAGTTAGCAAGAAGCCTGCCACGGCCATACAGTTTGTAAGCAATGTCTCTGTGTTTACTTGGTTGGGTCTGAGCGGCTGTGGGACTGGTGAGTGAGAGAGATTTGTCCTGATTGTGGGCCAGGCAGCAAAACTCTAGCTACATACAGGCTCTAAAAAAATGTAATCATTTCTTGAGAGCATCTGCAGAGATGGATGTTTTGAGGACAACATTTCAGAACACACAGCTGTAATGGAACTCCATCCAGTTTATAAATAATACAACATAGCTTTCTAGTTCCATTTCTAGTTAACAATTTAGTGTAAATTCTACTCAATACCTAAAGGAAAAGAGAGAGGGAGCAGAGAAACAGAGATGGAGCCAGAGGGAAAGACTTGACACTGCTAGTAACAAAGAAACAAAATTATTACCATGTCTGCCTTTTAAAAATGATTAGTTATATTAGGCTTGTCAGTAAATTAAACAGTTAACTAGAAGTGTCTGATATTCTATATCTCACTAAAAGCCAGTCAAAACTTATGACCAAATTTCCTTTAATAAAAAGTGAAAATATATAAAAGATGTAGATCTAATTACTTCTAGTAGGAAATGAATAGCATTGCTATCAATCGAGCTGCCTGGAAAAAGTAAACAAAAGAGGAAACACTATTTTCCTGAGTGAAAAGACTGAATAATAACAATGGATGTTACTTATGTCACAAACCACTTATTTAAACATAAGCTGTCATCTTATTACTTAGAAAAAAATTGAGTAAAGTATTTTGAAGAGGAAGATTGGGAATTTTTGCCATTATTAGGTGTGTGTGTGTGTGTGTGTGTGTGTGTGTGTGTGTGTGTGTGTGTGATCAATTTTAAAAGCAGAAAAATTTGGAGGATATGGAGTTACAACATGGAATTTTTCCGTGAGTACCAGTGTTCCCAGACTAGATACTGTATATTTTGTATGATCTGTGACATGATATAATCAGTACAAAACAACAAACAGAGGAAGAGAGACAGTCTAAAATGACTGGATCCCCAGTTGCCTATAAACTCTGACCAGCAGATTTACATCCTGGCATAGTTATGAACTTAGTAATAACTCCAATTCTATGCATAAAATGGAGGCTCTGCTTACTTATGGCACATATTTGAGGAAGTAGTAAAAACGTTGTCATGAAGACATACAAATATAGCTATTGGTTTATGGATTATAAAATTTGTTCTCTCCACCAGCTTTGAAAAATTCTACTTATTGCATACACCACATAACGTTTCCTCCCAGATTTATCACTCTGTAATCGATGAAGATGCATATTTCAAGTGTATGATGTGCTTTTTCTTTTACTCTGTATATGTTGTGAAATACCACAATCAAGCTAACTAATGTATCTGACAAGTCATATTTATTTTTTCCTTCTCCATTCATCTTTCTGTATCACAACTATTGTGAATAGAACCATGATACTGTGGGAATTCATTACCTGAATTTCTAGAAAGATTCTCTCTGCCATTTGGGTGCAACATGGCACTAACTGTAGTTGCTAGAGTATTGGTTCAGACTCATTGAAAGGGACCCCACTAGGTAGCTATGAGAAGCCTCTATCTAAGGTGGGCGAAGACTTGCTAATGCTGCCACTGGGAGGTCTCCAATGTTCCTGCCAGTAGCTCTGTGAATGTACCTGATAACCTTACTGGTTCCTCAGGGTAAATGGTGTTGGTTGAACTGTGTTTTAGCTTGGCTTGGGACCTTGTATGGAGGGGCTAACTAATGTTTTCACTCTTCCAAGGAAGGCACTCTGGAAACACCTCAACATATGGATTACGTTTCCTTCTGCTATGAAGCAGGAAGCACTACTGAGTCATATAAACAGCTGTTATATAACTCAGCTGCAGCATTAATCTTTTGAGAATCCTCCCTGCTGGTTTTCTTAGTGGCTATACCAATTTGTGTTCCTATCAATGCTGGCTAGGGTTCTGTTTGCTCTGCATCTTCAATCTACAACTCTGTAAACTTACTGTTTACCTTTTGGATGATACCAGCAAGAATGGGAATGAAATTTCTCATTGTATTTTGGTGATGTTGAACATATTTTAATATCTATTGAACATTTGTATATTATCATTTAAAAATGTGTATTCAGCTCCTTTGGTCATTTTTAAATCAGGCTATTTGTTCTGATTGTTGACACTATTGTTACACTGTTGAGTTTTTGTGTGCATGTGCATTGATGTGTGGAAGAGTGTGCATTTATGTGTGGAAGAGCATATGATTTGTGAGAGGTTTTGTGTGTGTGTGTGTGTGTGTGTGTGTGTGTGTGTGTGTGTGTGTTTATTGCTTGTTATGCAGTCCAAAGTGGCCTTGGACTTACTGTGTAGCCCAAGATGGCCGTTTGGCTGCCTCAGTCTCCAGTGTTGTGTGATTACACATGAGACACTATCCTGAGATGAGCTGTAAGAGTGTCATGGTTTTGAATACCAGCCCTCCCCACATTCAGGAATTTCACTCCTTCCATAGGCTGCTTGTGTAGCTGATTTTGTCTCTTTGGCTGCATGGACATCCTAGCTTCACATAGCACTGCTTTACTTTTGCTTTGGTGCCAGTGCTTTTGGATACATGTCCTAAACTCAAATATAGCCTGTGACAAAGTGAGCAGAAGACAGACAGCAAGCTGACTCTGCAGGTGAAGGTGTTCACCAAGTCTGATGACCTGAGTTCTATGCATGGGATCCATACGGTAGAAGGAGAGAACCAGTTCCACAGGTTGCTCTGGTGGGTACACACTTGAACTTATACATGTACACACACATACAAAAAATAAATAAGTGAGTAAATGAATGAATGAATATAATTTTACAATAACTTAAAAAATCCTTGTCTAGATCGATGTTATAGATCTTGTCCCACAGGTTTGCTTTCAGAAGATTTATGGTTTTCAGTCTTAAATTTATGTCCTTAATCTATGATGGGTGATTGTTGGATGTTCTGTCAGTATTGCATGCGAACAGAGACTGTTAGGTTGTCTTCTTCCCATTGTGTGCTCTTGCTGCTCTATTGAAGGTTAGCTGATTGTTTATGTGTGGATTTGTTTCCGTATTTTCTGTTTATTTTCATTGGTCTTTGTTCCCTTTTTTGTATACCATGCTGTTTGGTTTTTATAGCTTTACTTGCTATTTTGAGAAACTGTGATGTCTCCAACTTTTATTTACCATTATGCTAAAGATTATTTTGGATATTTGGGGATGGACACACATGAACTAATATTATATAGAATGAAAAAATTTAAATTAAAATATCTTGGTCTAGCAAAAATATACTGAAGTAAATTTAGAAATTTAAAAATTAATAACAAGTTTGGTCCTCTTTGCCCCCTCTCTCCTGGCCCTTTCCCCTCCTTGACACCACTCTCCCCACATGCCTCATGGCCCAGTTCAATCTACGGGCCATGCTTTGTCACCTACTTCCTTTCCCTACTCTGGACTCTTCCACGTTCTTCTCACTGTATGTCCCTCATAGATACAATATAATCCTTCCTCCCGAATATTCCTTGGAGCAGTTATGTCCCCACTTTCCGTATCTGGTGCTGAAACCTCTGGGCTTGGCATAAATGGGACCTTTTTCCACAGGGCCCAACCTAAACCTAACCAAGTTACTGCTTTGACTCTTCTAAGGATCGTGTTTCTATTGACTTCTGCCTCCAGCCATATTTGATTCCAAGTTCTAGAGTACTCCTCTTTAGCCGGTTTTTCCCTCTACCAGCTAGGTTTCTCCGCTGTGATTCTCAGCTCTCAGTCTCACTCTGGATCATGGAGCCTGCTGTGCCCTCCTGGGCACAGGTCACATGAAAAGGCCCCGTCTTTCCTTCTATCTGCTCTCTCCTTGTCCACTTAGTGTCTTCTCAGTTTCTCGGGATCCTGGAGCGTGCTAAGCCCTCCCATTGTGTGGGCCTCACTCTGCTAGGACACTTACGCCTATTCTTCTATTGCAACCACCCATTTTACCAAAAACATCTCCCAGTCTGCCTCTTCACCTGCTTTCTCCCTCTACCTGCTCTCTCTCTCTCCTTGTCTACAGGGTATCACCCTGGAGCTACCTGCTTTGTCAACTACTACTATAAAAGCTACAGCTGTAGGCCAGGAAGCTTCCTCTTACCCTACAGGGCTCCGATCATATGGAAAGGGATGCCGCTCCTTGGTGATAGAGAACATTTCTAAGTCTGCTTAGAGACACCTGAGATTAAATTATTGTCACCAATTATTGGTGACAATAATTGCTCCTCCTGCCTAAGTCCTGCCTTCCTCCAAAAGCTCTGTGCTAAGTCCCACAGCTTCTGTATGCCCACTGTATGCCTTCTATGTGGGTCCATGATATTGAAATCCTCCTTCAGCTGGAGATTCTGCTTGTGACTAAGGTTATAAAGGTATACCCAGGTTGACAGAAACTCTTGTAGATGCATGTCTAACCACTTAAGTCTTTGCTATCTGTTCAACCCTAGCCTATAGAAAATTTTAGATAGTAAACAGCATATGTTTGGTGATTAAGGTTTGTAAATTCCTAATATAAAGGTCTACTCAGATTAACAAAAGCTGACCTAAAAGTGTATATCTAACCACATATATCTTTGCTAATTGTGTTCAATATCAGGCTTCCAGAAAATTTAAATAAGGAACAACAAGTGTTTAATAAATAAGGTTTATAACTTCCTAAGGTCTACTCAGGTTAAAGAGTACCGGACTTGAAGATGAATGTCTAGCCCCTTTGTCTTTGCTAACTTGGTTAAGTTTTAGCTGTTGGGATAAACTGAGTCATACAAGAAACTGTGACACTGTAAAAAAGGTCAGGGAAATAGGTTCCTGATCCCTGTACGGACTGTATTTATGGTCTTGTAAAGTTCTCAGTCTCTCTGTGGACTGTATTTATGGTTTAAAATTTTATTATGATGGTGAAGGATCTTCAATTAAATCTTCAACTCAAACTTTTAAGACTCAAACTTAACAGGGATAAAACTATAAAATCCTAATTTTATAACAGCTACTAGCTTGTTGTAAACTGTTAAAGATCATTAGGACATTCAAGTTAATGGTCACTCACCTTATAAATGTTCAAATTCTTTAATGTGTGTAGCTAGAATTATCTCCAGTTCCGCCAGGGCCAGCAGCCACTCAGACTCAAATAAACATGCAGACACTTATTTAAACTGTTTGGCCTAATGGCTCAGGCTTCTTGCTATCTAGTTCTTATATCTTAAATTAACCCATTTCTATAAATCTGTACCTTGCCACATGGCTCGTGGCTTACCAGTATCTTAACATCTGCTTCTCATGGCAGAGGTGACTGGCAGCGTCTCCTCACCTCAGCCTTCCTCTTGCCAGAATTCTCCTCTCTCCCTATCCCACCTACACTATACTTCCTGCCTGGCTACTAGCCAATCAGCATTTTATTTATCAATCAATCAGAACAACACATTCACAGCATCCCCAGCAAATGTGCTCATAACTATGCTCAAAGTCATGCTAAGTACAAATGTAATTCATTTACAGAAACAAGTTTTATTTAGCCTACTCTATATGTTTTCAAAGTTAAGCCTAAAGCAAGTAACTAAAAACAAGTTAAGTTTGTTTAAAATCAGATATACTTAATAGATGGTCCCCAAACTCCTCAGAGATATGCTGAATATGACATTTAAATTATTTGCTGACAAAAGCTTCATGTCATAGAAAAAAATGCCAGCTCTGAGAAGTGACATTAAGGTCTCCAAAGAAAATAGTGGGGCACAGATGATTCCACTTAGATTGTGATGATGATAACACTGCACAAAGAACTGCCCCATGCCTCACCCACTGCCAGGGCCCTGCAAAAACTGTGGGTGCTGTTGGTTTGATTGCCCTACTCTGCCTCATCAAGGTATGTCGGTTTTCCCAAGTTTCTCCTCCACAGGAGAATCTCTCAGACCTTCTGGGTCTGCCAGCCAAAGCCCCATACTGTCCTGTGACAGCTGAAGATGTAATGGTCTCCAGTGTGACAGCCAAAGACCCAACAAAGCCATCTAGACCACAGGATTCTAGGATAGCCATCAAGGTAGCTGGTAAGTCTCTGTCTGCACTAACTTCTCTTATGTCTGATGGTGTTGATAGCTAACTGCAGCTTTGGCAGCAGCAAACAAACCAGCTTGGCAACCCCCATGGCTGCAGCTGCCTAGTCAATTCATTTCACATTATAAAATTAGGCCTTGCTTTTCTAGAACTGCTAGGTCTCCTGCTGAGGAAGAAAGACAGGTTTTTCTTGCTCACAGGCTTCACAATGAGAAAGATAAACTCACAAAACTGGTTTCAATGTAGCTTTTTAATTATTTCTTCATTAAAAAGAACTTGCTTTGCAATGACTGCTCTCAGTAATCAACCACCTGTGTCCCAAGGTAAATGATTGGATGGAAAGAAAAGGTTTGACATATACACAAGTTGTGAAGGTCTAAGAAAGCAATTTTGCAGATGTAAAAACTTGAGATGTCAGGGTCTAAGAAAGTGTTTTAAGGTGTGTATATGCAAATTAAATGTTAAATAAGTTGTGAGGGTATAAGAAAGTGATTTAAGATGTGTAGATACAAGTTGTAAAGGTCTGAGGAAGTGACTTCAGGTATATGTTAAAAATAAGAAAGTTTCCTATTTCTTTCCATCTCTATGTTATTGTTATATTAACACTTCAAAAAATTTAGATTTTTTTAAGTTAACCAGTGGAGTTCTGGTAAGCTATTAATCTAGTCCTGCTAAAGCACTGACTACTATTATGCTATTCACAAGTGCAAAATTTTTAAATTTCCTTTGGTTGCTTTCTAAATAACAACTTAAAAGTGCTTCTCATTTTGCTGAAGATGTTTCTGTCCAATCTAAATATCCAGCCCTCCAGATAGTGTTTATGTGTTTTGCATCTCCAAGCTTTTGCTGTGATTCAAAGGCATGAGACTACTGTGTTGCACAAATCCTGAATGGTCTCATAATAAAAATCTGGAGCCAGATATCAGGGTGAAAGTTGACAGATCAGAGAAGCAGAACAAGCCACAGCCACCAGCTCTTACCTCACCAACTCCTCCCTGAAAAGAGACTGAATTCTTGTCTCCTCCGCTTTATACTCCTTTCTCTGCCCAGCCATATCACTTCCTTTTTCAACCTTCCTAGTTCTGGGTTTAAAGGTGTGTGTCACCATTGCCTGGTACTGTTTCTCTTTTAGACTGGATTAATCTCCTGTAGACCAGTGTGACCCTAAACTCACAGAAATGCAGTCAGATCTCTGCCTCTGCCTCCCGTGTTCTGGGTTAAAGGTGTGTGCCAACAACTAACTGCCTGACCTCTATGGCTAGTTCTGTGGCTGGCTCCATCCTCTGATTGGCAGGCAAACTTTATTTCTCAGATTACAAACAACATATCATCACAGTACTGCTTTTTCCACAATGTGGATTTAAGTACAGATTACAAACAGTGGTTATGCTAATATATCTAAAACGTTTTGTAAACTTAAAAATTCATCATGTAAGCTTCGGGCAGTCATGTCTTAGATCCAGCTCTCACAAGTCAAAGGACTCCAGATGAGTACCCCTGTTAATGAGCAGCTTAAGCTTTCCTGCCCAAACTACCAGGACCGTGGGTGGGCTCTCTCTCCTTGCCTTGGGACTACTACATCCCTGACTCTCAGGACCACAGGCTTGGAAATTTCAAGTATTTAACCAAGATAAAGATTTTCCCCTAAACTCCTTAACTTTAGCTTCTGTCCCTAATCCACATCTGTTTCAGTAGATTTCCATCCAATTGCAGATTACAAACTGCCTGCTACAGGTCAGTCCCAGGTGGTCACTTGGAACTTACATCCCAGACTTCTTCAAAGTGGTTTGCACTTCACTGGCCCCAGGTGGTCCTGCAGACCCTGGGCAGTGAGTGAAACAGATGTCCCCCAGCCTGTACTCCCCTCTGCCTTCAAGGCCTTTAACAAACATTCCAGCCTTCCTGGGCCGCCAATAATGATATCCTAATTTCAAGTAAGAATCAGTTACAGAAGAGATTATGGTACCCCTTATTATCAACCAAAAGGCAGAAATATCAAGTGCCAAAGAAACCCGGAACAAATGGCAGACTGAGGTGCCTGTTAGCATGACAAAGCTGGCCTCTAGGCTCTCTCAGTGTCTTATGGCTCCTCACTGCTCTTCTCACTCCCACCCCTACCCTAAATCAATTTAGCTCAGAGGCTCTGCTCCCTTCCCCCAGCTTTGGAAACCTGTAAAGTACTGCCCTTTCAACCATGGACTCTCTTGGTCTTGTTGGTTCCTCAGACTTTAGGCTCTCTCTTGGTAACCTCTCTTTGCACTCTCTCTTTTCTTCTCCCATACTCTTTCTCCTCTTTTGGCCTGGTTCAGTCAACTGGTCATGTTTAATCTACTGTTTTCTCTTCCTGTTTTGGACCCTTCCAGATACATCTGGCTGTATTCTCCCTCATATCTACAAAAAACAAGCAAACAAACAAACAAACAAACAAAAAATACCCTCTACTCAACCATACCTAGGTACATTTAATTCAGTAAGGGTACCAGACATCAAGGCCAATGCTGTGAGTTTGATCCCCAGGTCCCACAGAGTAGAGAGAAAAGAAAACTCCTACAAATTGTTACTTGACCTCCACACATATGCCATGGAATATACATGCACACAAACATGTTATAAATGTAATAAAAATGTAAAAAAAAATACAATATGTGCAATTAGAGCAGATAATCATAAGGACACTTATCTAAGTGTATTTCTCCTCCTTGTTATATGTGTAACACTGTGAGTGTGTGTGTGTGTGTGTGTGTGTGTGTGTGTGTGTGTGTGTGTGTGTCTGAAGCACAGGCATACATATATGTACTTCAGAAGAGCAAAATTTTGGGAACATTCTAAATGTTCAGAAGGAAAGTTATTATTACATATATGAGCTTGGTAGCGTTACATGACTAAATTCCCAGTACCAGAGGCTAAGGAAGAAGCATTGCAGGTTCAAGTCCATTCTGACCTACATAGCAAGCTCCTGTCTCAAAAAAAAAATTTCATATGATGGGTCATTATACATCTATTAAAACCTTGTCAAGGAATGTATTTTTTATAGAATTATTTGTATATTTATTTTCTGAGTGTCTTGCTGTATGTCTGTACCATGTGCACCTTTCATCCAAGACAGACAAAATCCCAATATGGAGAGCTTAACTGGGCACACAGTCCCACTCTAAACACGGAGAAAGTGTCAGTTGTTAGCTTCAGAGGAAGAGATAAGACACTTTACCCTAAAAGTGTGTTCCCTGGGAAGTTGACCACACAACCATGAAAAATCACACATGCAAGAATATTTGGACAGAAAAAATTGGTCTTGAAGGTATATGTTTATGTATGTGTATATATGTATATTTATATATACACAATGTGTGTGTGTGTATATATGTGTGTATGTATATATGAATTACGGATCCATAGTTAGGTTGGTATGGGAAGTGGAGTAGACCTGGGAAGAGTTAGAGTTGGGGTTGAAGATGATCATGTTCAAAACTCTCAAATTAATTTAAAAGTTAATAACAAATAGAATGATGTGTGCGATATACTTAACATTAAACACATAATATAGTAATTTGTCAGTGCTGTTATGGATTACGGTGTATTCCTTAACACAGCCTAACAAATCAAACAAAAATGCATCACTAGTAAATATTATAAAATCCACTTAATAAAAGAAACAAAAACCTCACTACACATAGGTGCTGATTTAAGAAGTAGAATCAAGTCAACTTATTTATAAAGCTTTATTCAAACATTGTTCTGGCTTTAGGACGGAAACATTTCCTCAGGGAGCCAGTGTCCACCCCGCTTTTTTTTTTCCACAGGTAGAAGCTTTGAATTTTGTCAGTCTGAATTAAAAGGTCATCTTCTCTAAGTTACCTACAGATATGGCCTTTTACTCTGTTATAGTTGGTACTCATTCGTGAATCCTGATTGACGAATATGATCGATGTTTTTGTGTTGCTTTCATCCCAAACCAGCTTAAAGTGCTAGGAGTGTATATAATCCTCTTATCACACTTTAGCAATTACTTTTGTCCTCTGAATCTTAACATAGAGAGATACTTCCTGGGTAGAGCATTAGCTCCTAGGGAGACCGAAAAGCAAGAAAATCTAACACACATGCTATTGCAGGAACTAAATCTGTCTTTACTAGATCCTTAATGACCAAGTCATTCATTCTATGATTACTCTTTATTTCCCTAACTTCAGTTTGTAATGTCACTCCATTAGGATTCAGTATCTGGCAGTCCCAGCAGAGGGGATTTCCATCTTCCAGTTCCTCTCTCTATGCATTTATAGGTCTCTAAACACTAGAGTCTGAAATACATCCTGGCACTCCTGTGTTTATGAGGTGACTAGCATCTCTTAAGAAAAGAAAAGAATCTTTTTACACAAAAGGGAGTTAAGTCAATGACATATCCATTTTAATAGTAAACTATTTTTTATTAAAAGCACACTATTTTATTTTAAATGTTTTTATATGATGGTTCTAACTGTTGTCTCCCTTAATTGTTTAAACATAAAATATTCCAAATTTAGACAGGATACATGTTCACTATATCATATGTGCAATTGCTAATGGAAGGGTTTTTTTTGTTGTTGTTTCTTATGTTTCAAAATCTGGAAGCTGTATGTTCTTTTCCCTGACTAAACTAAAAATAGTTCCTGTAGGGTGGACCTTACAAATAGCACTCAACCTCTACTCTCTTTTCTGCTCTAAAAGCCCTATATTCTTAAAGCCTTTGGACCCCAAGATGTTCCTACAATAATACAGTTTCATGTTTTAAAAATTGAACGTATAAGAAAAAAAAAGCAGAAGAAAATCCAGACAAAACACACATTTGATGTTGGGTATGCCCAGTTGAAAAATTCTTTAATGTTTTCTTTTTCCTTCTTCATTTTTCTTTTTGTTAATGAGAGTAAAGCTTACTAATTTCTGTGACTAATAAATAGGTATATTAATAAATAGGTATAACTGAATAAAAGCTTGTGCATCTGTTCAGCTTAGGTGTTCTTGGATCAGAGGTAGAGAGGTTCTGAGTCTCAGTAAATGAACTTAGGTTGTTGAGGACTCTGTCCTTATTTACCTGAAGCTATTGATATTACCTTGGATGTTTTTTCCAAAGAGGAGATGAAAAAAGTACAAAGATTCATCTTTTCACCACTTAGTGACACTGCTTAGACTCCATAAGTGAGCACTAATCACCATCTAGATTCTGCATCCTGCAGCATCCAGTCCCTCTAGAGATTAAATCAGTCTGGATTATGTGCAGAAATCTTACCACATTGATGGTTAGTTTGTTTTCTCTGATATAATTCCTGTCACCAGACCTTTCACAAAGAAATCCAAGGCACCAATGTAATGCTTGTTAGTATTCCATCCTCCCTTGCTTCATTTTGCCAGATCATAGGTCTCATCATCCCCTCAGGCATGTACTAAATTTAATGCTTAAGCCTTTACCCTTCTGTAAACCTGGGTTTAGAAGTTTTTCTTTCATTTTTATTACCTATGTCTCTATTTCTTTTCTTTTTTTTAATAGATTCTTGAGTTATCATAAAAACAGTTAAACTAAAAAATTCTCAAATGTATTGCCTTTGATGTATCTAGATATTTTGCCTCCATATATGTCTGTGCACTTAACTGTATGTCTACTACCCACAGAGGTGTTAAGAGGTAATCAGATTCCCTGGAATCAGAGTTACAGGTGGTTACACCCACCATGTGGTTGCTGGAAATCAAACCCAGGATCATTGGAAGAGCAGCCAGTATGCTTAACCACTGAGCCATCTCCACAGCCCCTCAAGCATCTATATTTAGCAATAAACACAACACAACTGTTGGCACAACTGTTGCATGTGTGTGTCTTCTACTGTATAGTATCTTTCTTGAGACCAGGTACTGGTTTGGGTGTCAATTTTCTTCAAGGTAAAGAAATGTTTGATTGGCCAACAAATATATCTGGTTTCTAACACCTGTCTGGGTACATAACAGCTACTAACTGATATTAGCTGAGTAATTTAACGTATTAACCTTTGTATTCTGGAAACCATAAGTGATGACCACAGACTGAAATACTACAGAAAGGGGGAAGCTAATATAGGGAAGACAGAGGAGAGGGGAGTATTCCTATTTTCAAAGATAATCTTCAGTATTTCTGTGGATCAAGTCATCACTAGTACTATGATTTAAAATGAAATGAACAACAAGCAAAAATGTTTATACCTCAGACTTTTTCATGGGCAAAGAAGGCAATGACTTTCTTTGATATCAGTTATGAAACAGGTTTCTCATTTAAATGTACAATCAGGGCTAACTTTCATTCTCAAAACTACGGTCAATATTATTAGGGAGAAAAATTAAAGTATACCACAATTTCATAGAGCAGTAAGTTATGACATGTTAAATATATATTAATTCCCTAAATTTTAGGTTGAGGTGACTTTGGGAACATAGGAGAACTTGATAGCTACAGTTTGTATACCTAGATATTGTGTTGAATGAGAATGTGAACATTTATTAGTGAAAATGAAGAACAGATAGTTTTACAACTATCTAGACAGTTTCTGAATGCTAAAATAAAACTTTATGAAAAATATATTTAGGATTCTTTCAAATATTTGAAAAGCCTCCATGAAATGTTTCCAGAAGTGTCATTACTATGAGAGGGTTTGGCTCCATGCTGGTTGTCCTAAGTTCTGTTCAGCCAAGGGGCACTTAGGTAGCTCAGTGAATGACGTCATTATATATAATAGGCAGTGAACTTGAGTGTTCCAAACTGGCAGCATTTGCAAGAAAAATTTCCTTACTTGCCAAAACTCCTTTCTTTGCAGAAAACTTGATACCTTTTCTCAAACAGTCATGCAAAGTTTGAAATTGTGATTGTTGAAAAGAAAAAGTAGATCATCCTCTGGGACCATTATCTAATTATAAGTACTGAAGACGAGAGAGGTAAATGTTCATTTCTTTTCTCAGACAATCACTTAAATTTATCTCCCTGATTTCTAATTAATGTGTTCAAGATCTGAATCCAATTTTCTGCATTATAAATAAAATTCCTTCATTTAATCCAGTGTCCTCTCAGACAAGAGCACTCTTACATCCTGTAAGTGCAACCTTTTATTAACCTTCAAATCTAGATTCTCCTGTTATTGCTATTTATTGAAGCCATTTAGGAAGTGTCTATTCAAACAGGGAAAGTAAAATAGTACAGATAGAGAACAAACCACACCGTCTCTGTGAAATGGAAGTGCATACAAGTTTCATAGTGACTGCTACTCTGGAAAGCAACCTCTAAGATGGAGTTCAGTTTGCAGGAAGAGTGTCAGGGTGAGCTTAGATGGTCTACCTTTGAAGGGAAATAGGGAGGCAGACTTGGGTAGTGTAACAACTGGAACTTCAGTGCAGTCTATAGAGGTCATAGATGACCTTGCAAGGAGCTACAAAGCTGAAACACTCCTTTGAATCTTTCCCAATTTGGTGATAAAACCAAATGGGACTATGGATGTTTGATCCATTATTAGCTATAGGCTGTTGCCCTGCTGGACATGACTATGAATAAGGCAATGCCTAAGATAGTACTTTGAAGGAGTTGTAAACTGATATTCAAGATGCTAAGTAGTTAAATCTTTCGTTCTTAAATAATTAGTCAGCAAATCAGGGCATCTACTACAGGTTGTGAATTCTACTTTCTCTTGAAAATGTGATAAAGCTTGACATTCAAGCTAACAGCAGTGGTAAGAGAACTTTTGTCAAGTGATATGGCGATGTGTCTATCCATGGAAAACCATGAACGTTAGAAAACACACATTATTTGTTTCCTCACTTGGAAAGCTCAAACCTTAACGCATGTCTCCGTGTTAGGAGAAATGTTACTGAGACCCTCGCTTGCCCAAATGATCCCCATCTCCCCATTGGTCTCAGGCATTGAGGGGAAAGTGAAGCAGCTAGAAGTGTCGGACTCTGAGCAGAGGATGCCTAGAAGGTAGTCACTATCTCAGGCTGGCTTGACTAATAGCCTGTTAATGAAATGCTCAACATTTTCTTCTGTGTACTCACTGGCCCCACCAATTACCTATTGGAATTTTATTGTTAATCAATAAAACAATAAAATTTTTTTTTCTCTAAATGTAGTCTACCTAGAGAACATATCACCTGCCAGTGGGACTCTGCAAACTCCAGGAAGCCTTTATTTCATCACCTCCTACGAATTTCTCTTCTAGGAATTTGAATCATTCATTGCATTCCTACTCTTGTTCAAACATTGGAAATTCTTAACTCACTGGTACATGATGATCTGGCATAATAAAATCCAGCCATTCAATTTGTGCCATGTTGAGAGTGGACAGATGGTTCCGTGTTTAACAGCACCACTTGCTACTCTTGCAAAAGACCAGAGTTCAGAACTCACCACTCATTTTGGGCTAGAACACAACTGCCTGTAAATTCAACACCCTTTCTGGTCCCTATGGGCATACTTGTAGCTTATCTCCACAAGGACATATGAATAAAAATAAGTCCTTATCAAGCAAATCATGGCATTTTACAGTCTCTGTCACAACATGATATCACATACAATGTTAATTATAAATGAAAAGTGATTAAAGAAATTAATCTGAAAACTAACCACATACAGAAAGCCACTTCAACACAAAGCAAATACAAATGAACCCCTTGTGGGATGCAAGCATTGTGTCATTCAGATTGTACCATGAATGACTACAAGGATAATAAAACTTCACTTTATAATCTTCATTTTATTAACAATAAATACTAAGTTACACTATTTCACTTTTTCTAATTCATTAAACTGATGTCTTAAAATTATCTATGCTGAAATGTTCATATGGGATATAACAAAATATAAGACTGTCGCTATAAAAGGTTGAACTTTAATTACTAGTCTTATAAAATATGAATTAACATGATGGCAATTCACTGGAAATCTAATTAGCTTGCCTTGGTTATCATGATCAATGTCTGCAATCCTCAAATAATCTTAACAAAGTTAACACATTAATAGGAATATGATTATGTCTTTCTCCAATTTAATATCTATTTAATTATGTCACTGAACTTGGTTTGTCTTCCAGCAAAGTATCAATTTTGTACAGACTATCTGTAACAGTCACTTGCTCTTTGCTATTAAAAACAACTCAGTGAGCCAACCATTAAACGCAGCTGTGCTTAGTGTTCAAGCACCAGTTCCCTTCTACTATAAGCCCATTTCTCTGTTTCAGAATTCCTCTGAAGTATACATGAAATTATAACTGTTGCATGCCCTGGACATCTGCCCTGAAATAGACTATAATTGGAAACTGAAAGAACACAGGCAAGAGAAGGACAGTGCAGGGTGGCATTGGCGAGCTGAAAAGTCCTGGATAAATAACGGCCCTGTTATACAGTTCCACATTTCATAGGTGTTCAAGCACTGATGATAGGCTAAGCTATAGTCATTGTTTGCTACTCATGCGACCAAACCCAAATTGCCTTTGTTGAAGGAAAAAAAGTTTGTGGTTGGTAGAGAGATGAAAAACAGTTGTTGCTTTGTTGAATGTACACAAGCCCATTCTAATGGTGCTCATATGCATTACTGGATCCCAAGGTCACTGTTTGGCACACTTTTAGGGGCTTGTCATCATCCTTAAGACACAGAATGTATTACAGAATGATGAACAGCTCTTCCAAATTTTTCTTTTTCTCAGGCTTCTCTGGAAATCAATCACTTTATGTTGGGATCAAAGGAAAGATGTAAAGGTGACAGTGAAAACTTTTCCTGAGGGGTCTGCTCATACCACTTTTGGTCTTTACTTATGAAATTTCTCATTCCACCTTGTTCAGATGAACTAACTCCTGACTCTTTATGATCTTCAAAGTCCACAGTAGTACTGCAGACGCCCCATGGCAACGTTCATAGTTCCCAATGTGGTTTTTTTTATGTGCCAAGAAAGCTGGTAATAAATCCAGTGAATGAAGACGCTCACTCCACTAGTGAAGGAGCAGATAAGAAATGCAAATAGTAATTTCTTGCCCTGAAAGCCATCAAGGTATTTGATCGATATTAAGAGAAAATGCCAGATTAATTTTTATTTTTATAAAATTCACAAAATTTAATATCAGTCCATTGATTGAATGTTAATTTTTAGATTCTTTAACACCTTTTTCCATTGAACATTGTTATTATATGGAAGAAAACTTATAAAAAATAAAAGAAAACAAACCTCAGAAAGGCCATCACAACTCTTCAAAGGAAATCAGAAGAGGCATAGTTTAAAAGACTAATGAAAGCACAGGGGATAAAAATAATGTTTTAGGTACTGGCATAAAAACCAACATGCGGACCAATGGAATCGAGTTGAAGACCCTGACATTAATCCACACACCTATGAACATATGATTTTTGACAAAGAAGCCAAAACTGTACCATGGAAACAAGAAAGCATCCTAAACAAATGGTGCTGGCATAACTGGATGTCAACATGCAGAAGATTGCAAATAGATCCATACCTGGCAGTGTAGACAACCAGACCCCTGGTGTCATCTATTCTAAGTGAGCACTCTTCTCCCTGTCTGAGCTACATATCCAGCCCCTCTTAAGATTTTTTATAAATACACTTGCATTAAGCATTACGTCTAGGATTATAAGATGTTTCAGCATCTTGGTGCTTGTCACCAAGCTGGATGACCTGAATTCAATCTCAGGAACCATGATGGTGGAAAGACAACTCTAATGCCTTTCAAGCTGCCCTCTAATCTCCAGGCATGTGCACACAACACATACTTACCACTTACACTCAGCAGTATCATTTAGTCACATTGTTATCTATTTCATAGATGAGGGAATATATACTGAATGGGATGGAGCTCGTCTAAGTTTTTCTAGCTACAACAAAATTTAATTCTACCTCAGTTGATCCTTCTTCTGGGAGAGGTGCTTTACTAAATCCTTTATGAGCCCCAACTAAAGAGCTCAACATTTTCAGAGCATTTGTGCTTTAAAAAGAAAGTACATTTGTCTTTTCCCGCAGATTTAGGCTCTTCCCAGATTAAAAAGGGCTGTGGTGGTTGCGGGTTTGAAACCAGGTGCTGATAGTTCTGGAGGCCCTGAGATCTGGAAACCAGCAGACAGCATCAGTCATCGGAAAATTAGGCTGAACAAAACTGCACCCATCAGGAGACAGGAGTAAGGCATATCACAGAGATTTTGTTTGGTTAGTTGGTTGATTGATTTTTACCTCAGCTTCTTGCTAGTCCATTAAAAACTCTAGAATTTGAGGCCTACGATATAAGCCCAGAAAAGTATAAGGGCGTCAGCAACTACAATGATAAGAATTGTAGAACACATACTAAAACTCTCATGCCTCTATAATAGGTCACAGTAGGTCTAGGTTATAGAACCACTCAACTATTATGAGAATATGAAAAATGTGATAGGAGCACACGGCTTTTAATAGCTAATGAGAAAAAAAAATCTATTATCTATCTTTCTACATGTATCATCTACCTACCTACCTACCTATATGCCTATATCTATCTATCTATCTATCTATCTATCTATCTATCTATCTATCTAACTAACTAACTAACTATCTGTCTGTCTATCTTCTATTTTTATCTGTCATCTATATAGCATGATATATAAACTCTAGCTTCTAGGTCAGGTTTCTACTGTTTCCTTCTGGTAAATGTAGATCATGATTTTCAAGGAGATGGATATCATCCTCAAGGTGATGGAGATTCATTCTTGAGAATCTTTCATTTAAAAAATATTTTCTTTTATTTTAAAATCATGTATATGTGCATATCTTTGTGTAGATATGGAAATGTGAATTCAGGCAGTCTTTGGAGTCAAAGGTATAAGATCTCCTGGGGCTGGGGCTGTACTTACAGGAGCTACAAGTACCATGCCAATGACTGGGAACCTAACTCAGCTCCCCTGCATGAGCAGCAAATGGTCTTATTGACTGAGCCATCTCTTCAAAACCACAAAGAACCTTTCTTGTTTTGTGCATAAAGCTCGGCTATTTGTATGGCACATAAATTGACATCTCATATAGCTATGGTATTACTATTTCATGTGAGGCCATTTAGGAAACAAATGTGTAGGTAGACTCCTTTAGAGAAATAATAGAAATGAAGATTGCAAAAAGTAATCCATTTAAATAATTTTAAAAATTAGAGACAGACTACATTTCAAATACCACATGTAAATGGTTAGATCACCCCCACCCAACCCTCCATCTCTTTGTTAAGCTTCTCTTGTGATGTTTTCTACAGTATTTTCTTTTTCCTGTTTCTACACTGTTTTCTTATTCTTGTTCTGTAAATCATTTTTTGATACAAATTTGATTAAGTTTCTTGCAGCAAAACAAGGAGATAAAAGCCTGGTAATATCTTTTATAGGTTTCATGCAATGGTCTCCATAGGCTCCCCCATATTTCTTAGCCCCTTTGCAGTAAGCGTGGGCCAGATGACAAGTACTGGAGCTGTTGAGTCCAGAC
Organism: Peromyscus eremicus; assembly: GCF_949786415.1. Lineage (NCBI taxonomy): Eukaryota > Metazoa > Chordata > Mammalia > Rodentia > Cricetidae > Peromyscus > Peromyscus eremicus. Next base: position 99,969,869 of record NC_081425.1, on the reverse strand, counting down.
CAGAGATATCAAATCTTCCAAGTAGCATAGGGCACTCAACCACTCTCAGCAACATTCCAGCTCCTCTCTCTTGGCCACACAAAGTAACTGCTTCAGATGATATGGAGCCTTCTTCCATCCTGGATCCCTGAGAAGCACTTTGGAAAGCTGCCCTGCATTAGAAGTGTGACTCTGAAGCAACTAGCCTGGCAAAAATAAGTGCACTCTAAATGGACACTTTAGCTATCAGACTGTTAAAGAAAATGGAATTTCCCTAACAATCTCATGCTGGAAAAGGAAAAACATGGAACAATCTAAGCAGAAACTTCTCTTAAAATTTTTCTCACCATAAAAGAGGCTTACAGGTTTACCATGGTGGCCAGGATTGCACCTTGCCCTGGAATGCATAGATGTATTTATCACCATCACTTTCTATGTATTTTTAACTACCCCATAGGCCCATTTGGGTGGGAAGACCACTGAAGTTACTTGTTTCTCTTCCTATAAGGCCACACTGAATCAATCTTTTTTTTCTGTTTACTAATAATTTGGTTGTTTTAATTGGTTTAGTGAGACAAGGGTGGTCAATATTTGCCTTTTGGAGGTATAGACCATGATCACAATTTCAGTAACACTGCTGAGAAGCTGATTCTGACTGAGTCCTGTCACTGGACTCTGAGTTTGTCTATTATGATTTCATTGTTGACCTTCTGAAAAAAAATACGGTAAAGATGACTAGTTTTGAGATGTAGAGTAGGTATTAGAGGTTCCAATTTTATTAATCCTTGTAGCAAGTTTAAAGCATCCATAAAACATACTGTTTGTGAAACTCTACCTTTATGTACCACATATCAATGTTTTGTGGACTTCCTAAATAGGAAACCCACAAGTCTGCCCAGAAGCAATGTGTTCTTTGCTGCTATTACTTAAAGAATTCATTGCAATGCCCACAACACTGAATCTTAATAATGGAGTTAGCTCTTAAGGTGGGAGGGGTCCACTGCTGTACAAAGCAAATATTACCAGTGCTTTAAGAATCCATTTTCATTTTACTAAATTATGCTTGCCTCTGGCATGCCTTTTAAAGCTACTCTCATTCCTTTTAAATGCTTGGCCAGGGGTCCTTCACTAATTTGCATGCTAAACACCAGCTGAAGGCATTTTATGCCAATTCAAGTTCTTTAATTAATGAACTTTTAGCTCAGAGGAGAATGGCTTCACTTTTTTTCACTGTTAACCACTGAACTGCATGCTTTATGCCCATTGTCTCAGACTTTGTTGTTTTTGCAGGAGTAGAAAATTTAGAAGCTGTGTTTGTATGCATGAAGTACCCCCTGGATCCTTGTGTACTTAGCAGACACTCAATGCACTGTGTTATAACTAGCAGGAAATGAACATCAGGGAGGCCCACAAATGGAAATATAGCTTCTTGCCTACCAGGATATTCTTGGAAGTGACAATCATCTTCCACAACTCTCATAATGGAGATTCTACTTTTGATGATGTCTGGAATAGAGGATTCTTAATGTTATTTAGAACCTTGCAGAAGGATAAGATAGTCTAATGAAAGTGAGGAAGAAATAGGATGGGTCAAATATTAAACAAAGGACTAATAAATACTGAAAGGTGAGAAGTGGCTCTGGAAGGTTGGGCTGAGGACTAAACTACTCAGTCTCCATACTTTACGAGAGGGCTCTACATAATTATGTGAGTTTTCTGAAATCAGCAGTAGTTGATTATAATTATAGCTGCTTCAATGGCCAGAGTGTGCATATATATGCATAAACTCCTTTGGTATGGCTCCCCCACCTCTCAGGCCATTCAAGGATCAAAGTAGGTAATCAATCCTGCATTTTTCCCCTGGGAAGTTGAATCTGACAGTTAGAACTCACTCACTTCTCTTTCTCAGTCTAGAGGTCTATTACTTTATGTCATCCTTGATGGTCTAGAATCCACTGCTTTCTAGGTGTAATGGTGTTGACAAGTGACATTTACAACAATCTCAGCTGTTCCCTGATCTTAGGCATGACATATGGTGATATGTCCTTTTTCACTGTCATATCAGAGATGCAAAATCACTAATGTGTGCACAGGGAGGAGTCTAGTTTTAGTTTGCAGAAGTGTTTTTCTCAGATCAAATTTAGAGCTGTTTGTGGGAATGCTAATTTACTAGCAATCTCATCCTATTTAATAGTTTTAACTTTGAAAAACTCATTCTTTGCTTTGGCAGTTCAGTAGCCTCATCTCCCTTTAGACAAGTCAATTTTCTAGATGTCAACTTTCTAGCAAAACTCTTACTGGTTTTGATCAGGGCTACTTGGAATGGAGAGAGACTAGAAAGTAAGCATTAGACTTGCCTCATCAAGCTCCATGGGTCACTGTGCTATGAGGAGTTATGTCTCTTTGGTTTCCTGTTTTAGTTTGGCCATACAGATCAGCAACTGTCAGAGTAAGTAGTAAAGAAATTCATTTTGAATGAATTAATAAATGAATAGTTTTTGCATCAAAAAGTCCTAATCAAAGAAGCAGTACTACTGATTCCCTTCATTCTCTCATGTTCTAGCAAAGCTCTGATATGAGAAGGCATACTAAGTGTGATCTAAGTACTGCTGTAATGGTTAATGCTATCAGCCTGACACAATCTGGAATCACCTAGAGGTGAACCCACTGACAAGTCTAAGGCATTGTTTTGGTTATGTTGAGGTGGGAAGATTGACCTAACATGTGTTCTGTAACCCAATAATAGATTTCCGCACCAAGATCAAGCTGAACTGAAAAAGTTTAACAACAGGTTTATTTCAGCAAAGCAACTTCTGGGTGGTTTCCCACAGATGGAGGCTGGAGAAGCTGCACACCCAAACTAAGCAAGGAGATTATATAGCTTGCTGGCAAGGGGTGATGACATGTCCACCATAAACTAGGTTTGTGCCCAACTATGGTTAAAGGTTGGGATGTTTAGATGGGGATTTGGACTGCTGGCATCTTCAAGGGAGAAAGTTGCAATAGTGGCCAGTAATGTGCAATTGGACTTTTTGGTGCCTTCCCATTGTTTGGAGATTCTCTGAGAGGGTGAGGTTTGGAGAGAGAGAGAGAGAGAGAGAGAGAGAGAGAGAGAGAGAGAGAGAGAGAGAGAATTGTGGCTTTTTGGATCACATGGGGGAATGGGGGAGAGCTGGAGGTTCCAAAACAGCCCATATTTTGCTATTCCACCTAACTACTTATACTCCTCTATTTGACAGAAAATACAATAAAATTTACTGATTTCCTTTTTCTTCTTTCCTAGCATCTTTTTTTAAAATTATTATTTCCTTCTTGTCTTTGTCATTTATTTTAATCTAATATTTTACTAAACTGACTAATCTCATACCAGTCCACTCCTTATTTCAGGAGAAATGCCACTAAATTCAGTTTTAGAGGGAGAAGGCTGATTTAAAAGATGTGTCTGTGTAGAATAAATCCTAGATATTTTTGCAAACTTATCTTTCTGCTTCCCTAGGAAGTGCATGAGTATTTATGATGGCCATTAAAATAATAGTTAGGGCCATGTTGAATGAAAGTTTATAATTCATTAAAAACTGTCCTAGAGAAGAATGCATATGGTGGATAGTTAGTTAGGGCTGCTTCAAAGGGGGTTCAGGTCCCAAAGAAGATGTGTGGAGTCCAGAGTGTGGGGGAGGGATGTACATGATCTGAGAGTGAATTAGGATGGCTGCAAGCAGCATTTATTGAAAAAATAAAAACCTCTTAACCCAATAGTTTAGCCACAGACAAGATTGAAAGCAGATTCAATGACTGGGGACAGAAGGAGACCATGCACTTCATTATAACATTTTTTCCTGAGACAAAAGTGGTAAATTTGGCAAGTATCTAAATTCTTATTGTTTTCAAAAGTTCAGCCCTCTTTCATGATAGAAAGGGCCACAAGTTCCTTCTGCCAGAGATAAGGAAAATGACTGCTTTTAGCAAGCGGGGACTTTCTTCAATCCCCTGAAAGAATAAAGACCCTTATCTAAGTGTCTGATCTTGGGAAAAGGACTTCTTCTTGGGCCACACACTCCACTACAATTTAAGAAGAATTTTTATTTCTTCAGGGGTATAATGCAGTGTTTTCAATGAGCTTTTTCCTAGTTGTGTCCATTTGTGTCTTAGTCTTACTATATGGGCTTGTTTTCCTCATATGCTCCCAAAAGGGAAGGTCCTGACGTCTTACTCTTTTCTCCTTACACCATACCATTCTGATTTCTCTATACCTACTAACTGAATGCTTGCCCTTAATGGTCTCAGGCTCTGGATCAAGACTGTAGGTGTTTCATCCTTAGAGGTCAGGTGTGTCCTTAGTAAATCTTGAACTTTCCTGTTCTAGGTATGCTGTGAAATAATCTTTGTACACTGTAAATATGTATTGCTCTCACTGTTACTGAAAAGCTGACTGGCTTATGACTAGGCATGATTTTCATGGCAGAGAGAATTCTGGGAAGAAGGAGTATGGAGAGAGAATAGACACAGAAAGCAGGATGTATAGAAAATGAGGTAATAAGCCATGAGCCATGTGTCAAAGCATAGATAAGAAATATGGATTAGTTTAAATGTAATCGTTAGCTACTAACAAGCCTAAGCTATTGGCTGAGTATTTGTAACTAATATTAAGCCTCTGTATGTTCATTTGGGAGCTGCTGACAGGGCAGAAACTTCTATCTATATAGGTGTAATTAAGAGGGCACAATGGAATTCTTGTGTGTAGAGTCATCTTGCTATATGGTTCCACAGTGGAGGAGATTTTTTCCTAATAATTTTTTGTTTAAAAAGACTGCTGTTTTATATATGTTCATCTTTTAAAGCCTGCACAAATTCTCTCTCAAAGGAAAAGGCATAAGGAAACTTCCATAACACATAGTGAGAATCATTAAAAATAAAAGCACAAGGGTGCCGAAGAAGTGTGATCTGCAAAGTCAAAATGTTGAAATTTTGTCAAGCAGCAATGATGGCTATGTGGTCCATGCCAGGTAGCCTTTCTGTTAGTCACTTTAGACCACCAGAGTTCTCTCCTTCTAGTGTCTGACTGAGGTCTATGACAAATTGTAAGTCACTGGCTGTATGGGAGTGGTGGAACTGGGTTCTCAATAGAATGTAGTAGCTAAAAACTTTGCTTGCTGTTCTGTGTTCTTTGTTTGATTTCACCATATTCTCACTCCTAAAAGAAGCACCCTAAAACAACTGGTGTAAGAGAGGGAGAGAAGTTGAGAAAGGCATGCCTGCAGTTGCTTTTAGCTTGGTTTTTCATGACTCAACACTGAAACCTAAGTACACAAACTGTGCTTCAATATTAGCTATGATAATGGAAGCTACTCAGCTCAGGGCTCAGACCCTTGGCAACCCCTAAGAGTCCTACAATGTTTCTGAAAAAAATATTAATTCTTTGACCCTGCTCCAGGAAATTTTAATTTGATTTTTGTAGGTTTGAGCCTGGGCTCTGACATTGTTTCTAAGATTCCCCAGGTGCTTATTAAGGAAAGCCTTAAAGACAGCACTTGGAAGTGCTGGTACAGACACAGAAGCATTTATTTGATTAAGGATGTTTCTTTCACAAACTGTCTTATCTGAGGTATGCTATCAATTCTTGTAAAAGGATATACTAATTCCAAATATAGCATTGTTTAGGATACATTTGATAGAGCATATAAATATAATTGAAAGCTTTAGAACTCTATGTAAATAGCAACCATGTTTATATCTGAATCTTAAGTGGTGACATAGATATTGTTAAATGATTTGAATTTGAAAAATATCACCACCACCATCATCATAATTATTACCATTTTTATCATCTTCACCATCATTGCCACTGTCATCATCATCATCATCATCATCAACATCATCATCATATCTGTCAAACCCAGAATGTCTTAGTAACTCTTACTTGCATTCTGTGATTAAAGTGAAATGTTAAACTTGTGAACTTTTTTTCTTTAATGATCTATAAAATACTTCCCAGAGGCCTCAGTTAACAAAACCAAATTTTATTTTAAATTTATGCTAACCTACTTAACACTCATTCCTATATATTCTTTCTTATTCTTATTTTCTTAGGATCATTGAGAACAGAGTTCTAAAATGTTGTGGCTCCTCAGAGAAGGATTGCTTGTTTATGAAGCTGGATTACAGCATGAAGTCCCCAGGATGTGCTGGTCCTCATTAATAACCTTCCAGGACACAAGAAGAGAGAATTTACCTGAAAGTAGGGAGCATAGGGAGTAGGAAATACTGAAAGGAAATATCAAAGCAGGTCCCCTGAGCAGATTACTAGGTAGAAAAAGACAGTAAGGCTGGCAAACGGAGGCAGTGAGAACAAGCCACAGGGATGGAGAATGACTTGGAATGTCTCCAGGGAGACCTGAGTTGTGAGGACTTGCTACACAGACCAATGACCTCAGTTTTCCTGATGCCAGCCCACAAATCATCTGTACTTCATGGCACAATTTATTCCTATGCACACAGTAGTTCTGCATTCATTTCAGTGCCCAGAGACACAGGAGTACAGTTGGGATCTAGACACTTTCAATGCTTGCCACAACAGAACGAACATGTACAATTCTTACACAGAGTTCTGCCACAGGAGCAGAGTGGAAGACTGCTAGTACTTACACCAAGAGTTTCCTGCTCACCTCTCTCTGAGGTTTAATGATGTCCTTCATATATTTATCCTTTCCAGTGAAGCTCTGGGTGGGAGGGCTGTGTAGCACTTAAATTCAGGTTAAATCCAAATCAGAGAATCACATATTGCCCTTTTGGTGACCTCATGTTAAAGGCATCTGTCATTCCTTGAATAATCTCAGCATGTCTAAAATTGACATTGCATGCTTTTGAGTGAATCCCCTGCTCCTCTGTGCATGACTGTAAAGCTAATTTGGGGAACCAATAAGATATATTTATGTATGAATAATTCTAGAATATGGGCACGTGGTCTTGAAACTATGTATGCAATAAATAGCAGCTTTGAATGACTCATCTCAGGAAATGAGTGAATTATCTATTTCAGGACTTTGCTGATCTGCATTTGCTTGAAGCTGCATTTTTCAGCATCACTGACACCTAGAAACAAGTGAGCAAGCTGCAGCACTATCCTTGCCTCATCTTCCTCTTTTTGCCTCAGATCTAAAGCATCTGTGTTCCATATGTTACACAGTTTCTTTTGATTGTCTTGTGATCAGATACCCATACTTGGTGTCAGAGAAAGCATTTCATAAAACTCAAAGGGGATGCCAGTGCTAGAAAATGATGAAACAAGGATGTGACTTTCTGTCAAGTCTTACAGAGTTGAAATCCTTTCTGAAAAGATGATGAAGAACAGGCCCTTCTGTCTTCTTTGGGATTTTTCTGGTGCCAGCCACATGCTCTTCAGAGCCAGGCATTTAGCACATGCTTTGTCAGAGAATTTCAAAGAGAAACATGAGAAATGGTACTTTTGAATCTAGTTTGAAAATGACACTCTGGGAGTAGAGTTGACAAGATCCTCATGATGTTCAAAGAGTGTGCATGCTTTGCAAGCCCTAAATTAATAAAGTGATGGGAGGACAAGTCAGAGTTTATTCTATTTATAATCCCATGTGCTTAAATAAACATAGGATGCTAACCCTCCAATTATCCTTGAAGATGGAAAGAGCATAGATGATTAAATTTTGTTACAGGACTCGATGTAGAAAAGGCTAAAAGTGGATTTCATTCTGTTTTCTGTTGCTATGAAAAAGTTCCTGATTCTGGATAATGCATAAAGTAGCTTATTTGACTTTTACTTCTCATGAGTGGAAGGTCTTAACCACATGGCATTCTGGCAATGGCCCATAGCAACATGACAATGTGAAAGAAACAAAAAGGCAACCAGAACCTCTGTGAGCAGATGATTCATGGAAAGTATCAGGCTCCTTTATAGCAACCCATTTATATGAGAATTAGCCTAAGCCCAGGAGAACTACTTTAATCACTCCTGAAGATGATGCTTCTCATGACCTAAGTATCTCCCACTAGGGTCCATATCTTTTGGGGTATGGTAGGCCAGTGATTATTTCAGCTTAAAGTCCGTCATTGAGGGAAGCCAAGACAGCAACTCAAGGGAGGAACTGGATCAAAGACCATGGAGGAACACTGCTTATCATCTTGGTCTCCCCGGCTTGCTCAAATATTTTTCTTTTCTTTTCTTCCTTTTTATTTTTTTTATTGTAAACTCCCCCCTGTTTCTCATACAATATATGCCTATAAACTCCCCCCTGTTTCTCATACAATATATGCCTGTAAACTCCCCCCTGTTTCTCATACAATATATGCCGATTACAGTCTCCTCCCTCTACACATCCCAGTTCATCCCACTTCCTCTCCCATCAAGATCAACTCCCTTTCTGTCTCATTAGAAAAGAGCAGGCTTTTGTAAGAGATAACAACAAAATATAACAAAATAAAATGCAGTAAGAGAAAACAAAAATATCACATCGAAGTTGGACAAGGCAAAACAAAAGAAAGAAAACAGGCCAAGAGAAGACCTAAGAATCAGACTCACTTGTTCACACACACACAGGTGTAGCTAGAGTTTTCCTGCCTGGCCCACAGTCAGGACAAATCTTTGTCACCCGCCAGTCCCACAGCCATCAGACCCAACCAAGTAAACACAGAGACTTATATTGCTTACAAACTGTATGGCTGTGGCAGGCTTCTTGCTAACTGTACTTATAGCTTAAATTAATCCATTTCCACAAATCTATACCATGCCACACAGCTCATGGCTTACCGGAGTCTTCACATGCTGTTTGTCATCATGGTGGCTGGCAGTGTCTCTTTCTGCCTTCCTGTTCTTTCTTTTCTCCTCTCTGTTAGTCCCGCCTATACTTCCTGCCTAGCCACTGGCCAATCAGTGTTTTATTTATTGACCAATCAGAGCAACATATTTGCCATACAGAACATCCCACAGCACACAAGAGTACCACAAAACACTAAATTGAAAGTTATACATGCAGAGAACATGGTGAAGATCTGTGCAGGCCCTGTAATTGCTGCTTCAGTTTCTGTGAGCTTTGCTCGGGTGATTTAGAGGGCCTTGTTCTCCTGGTGTTCTCCAACCCCTCTAGCATTTAAGACTCTTTCTGCCTCCTCTTGCCCAGAGAAGTTCCTTAAACTCTGAGGGCAGGGATTTGATGGAGACATCTACTTAAATCTGACTGTTTCAATTTCTCTCTCTCTCTCTCTCTCTCTCTCTCTCTCTCTCTCTCTCTCTCTCTCTCTCTCTCTCTCTCTCTCTCTCTGCATAATGACTGGCTATGGGTCTCTGTATTTGTTCCCATTTGCTGCAGGAGGAAGCTTCTCTGATGATGGCTGAATAAGGCACTGATCTATGGTTTTATCTAAGATCTCTGTGATATGTAGTCCCTTGTTCATGATCACTCAAGCAGTATTAGTTACGGGTTTAATCACATGAATTGGGCTTTAAGTCAGGTCAAACATTGCTTGGTTACTTGCACAAATTTTGTGCCACCATTGCTCTAGCATTGTAGGTCAGAGGTTTTGTGGCTGGGTTGGTGTAAATACTTTACTTTTGCTAGCCTATAGAGAACCTTCTTCTACCAAATATAGTAGAACATAGGGGCAATGTTCTATCAAGGCACAAACTCAACCCCTCCATGTTCAATGAATTGTGTGTGTGTGTGTGTGTGTGTGTGTGTGTGTGTGTGTGTGTGTGTGTGTGTTGTCTTCAGCAGTGGGGCCTTGCTGTCATTTTGTGGAGAACAACCTATTGTTTTGGTAACAGCCTAGGTTGTTTGGGCATTTTCATGAGACCCCTTTGACAAACAGCTCAATTGGATGTAACGCTCTGTCTACAAGATTCAGTTGGTGACAAGAGATGGTCAATTGGGATTCTATTTGCATCATTATTAGGAGATTTCAATAGGATGTCCTTCATATATTTTAGGAAGTTTCCACTACATTAGGTTTCCATGCCACCCCTCATGTACCCCTTGATTCTAGCTATCTTTGTGCCCACATCCCCCCACCTATCCTCTCATTCATTTCCCCCTCTTTTCACTCTACCAATAAAATATATTTTATTTTCACTTCCCAGGAAGATCCATATGTTCCCATTAGTCTTTTCCTCTATACCTAACCTCTCTGGATCTATGGACTAAAGGATTATTTGCTCATCATTTACTAATGACTTATATTTACATACAAGTAAATGCATACCATATTTATCATTTTGGGTCTGGATTACCTCACTCATGATGATTTTTTTCTAGTTCTACTCATCTGTCTGAAAATTTCAAGACATTATTTTTTAAATAGCTGAGTAATACTCCATTGTGTAAATGGACCACATTTTCTTTATTCAGACATCTAGTTTTTTTTCCAGTTTCTGGTTATTCAAAATACAGTAGCAATGAACACAGTTGAGATGTGTCCTTGTGGTAGAATAAAGTGTCCTTTGGTACACACCCAGGAGTGGTATAGCTGTATTTTGAGCTAGATAAATACCTATCTTTCTGCAGGACTGTCACACTTATTTCTACAGTGGCAGTAGAAGATTGTACTCCCATCAATGGAAGAGTGTTACCCTTATTCCATATCCTCACCAGCATGACCTGTCATTTGTGTTATTGGTCTTAGCAGTTCTGACAGGTATAAGAGGGAATCTCAGAGTCATTCTGATTTGTATTTCCCTGGTGGCTAAGGATGTTAAACATTTCCTTAAGTGTTTCTCAGCCATTTGAGTTTCCTCTTTTGATAATTTTTCATATAGATCTGTACCCCATTTTTAATTGGGTTTTGTAGGTTTTTTGATACCTAATTTTTTACATTATTTATGTATTTTGATATATATATATATATATATATATATATATATATATATATATGTATATCTATGAGATGTGGAGTTGGTAAAAATACTTTCCCATTGTGCAGGTTACCACATTGTCTGATGATGTCTTTTGCCTTACAGGGGCTTTTCCATTTCATGAGGTCCCATTAATTAACTGTTGACCTTTGTGCCTGAGCTATCTAATAGTGTTCTATTCAGAAAGTCTTTTCCTGTGCCAATGAGTTAAGGCTATTCCTCACTTTCTCTTCTATCAAGCTAAATGTACCTGGTTTTATGTTGAGGTCTTTGATCCATCTGGAGTTGAATTTTGTGCAGGATGATAGGTATGGATATACATGCATTCTTCCACATGCAGACATCCTGTTTAACTAGCAGTATATGTTGAGGATTCTGTCCTTTTTAAAAAAGATTTATTTATTTTTGTATATGAGTGCTCTATTTGCATGTATGCCTGCGTGACAGAAGAAGGCATCAGATACCATTATAGATGGTTGTGAGCCACCATGTACTTGCTGGGAATTGAACTCACATCCTCTGGAAGAACAGACAGTGCTCTTAACTGCTGAAATATCTCTCTAGCTCTTGATTCTGTCTTTTTTTTCAGCATGTGTGTTTGGCTTCTTCACAAAATATCAGGTGTCCATGGGTGTGTGGATGTGTGTTGGGTCTTCAATTTAATTGATCAATGTTTCTTTTTTTGTGCAAATACTATGATGTTGTTTGTTTATTTGTTTGTTTGTTTTACTGTAGCTCTGTAGTAAAACTTGAAATCAGGGATGGTGATACCTTCAGCAGTTGTTTATTGTTCAGGATTGTTTAAGCTATCCTGGATTTTTGTATTTCCATATGAAGTATAAAATTGTCCTTTCAAGATCTGTGAAGGATTGTGTTGGAATTTTTGATGGGCATTGCATTGAATTTGCAGATTGCTTTTGGTAGAATGTTTATTTTTACTATGTTAATCATACTGATCCATGAGCATAGGAGATCTTTCCATCATCAGATACCTTCTTCAAAGACTTGAAGTCCTTTTCATACAGATTTTTCACTTTCTTGGTCATAGTTACCTGAAAATTTATTATATTTTTTGAGTCTATTATGAAAGATGTTGTTTCCTTGATTTTTTTTCTCGGTCCATTTGTCATTCGTATATAGGAGGGCTACTGATTTTGCCAGCTGATTTTGTATCCTGCTACTTTACTGAAAGTGTTTATCAGCTGTTGGAGTTTTCTGGTGGAATTTTTATTGTCCCTTGTGTATACTATCATATCATCTGCAAATAAAGATACCTTGATTTCTTCCTTTTTAATTTATGTCCCTTTGAACTCCTTCATTTGTATTATTGCTCTAGCTAAGACTTCAAATACTATATTGAACTTGTATGTGGAGAGTGACAACCTCGTCTTCTTCCTGATTTTAGTAGAACACTTTGAGTTTCTTTCAGTTTAAGTTGATGTTGGCTATGGGTTTGTTATAAACTGCCTTTATTATGTCTAGGTATGTCCTTTTTATCCCTAATCTCTCCATGATCTTTATTATGAAGGGGTGTTGGATTTTGTAAAAGGCTTTTCTGCATGTAATGAGATAATTAGGTATTTTCCCTTTTCATATATGTACATGGCAGATTATATTTATTGGTTTTCATGTATTAAACCATCTCTGCATCACTGGAATGAAGCCTACTTGACCATGGTGGATGATCAGTCCCATTTTTTAAAGGTTCTGCTACTTCTCAATATTGCTATACTAGGGAACAAATTTTTAGTAGGCCTTCCTTTTCTCTATCACTTATTCTTTCCACTCTTCTTAGTTATGATTACTATTGATGTCATGAGAAACCATGACAAAAGCACCTTAGGGATGCCAGGCTTACATCCCAGTTTCTATAACAGTGTTCATCATCATAGGAATTCAGGACAAGAACTCAAACGGCAGGAACCTGGAGTCAAGATCTGATGCAGAGGTTGTAGAGGGGTGCTGCTTACTGGCTTGCTCCCTATGACTTGCTCAGTCTGCTTTCTTACAGAACCCAGGACCACCATCCCAGGAATTACCCCACCCACAATGTTCTGGGTTGTCCCACATCAATCACTAATTAAGAAAATGCTTCCGAGGCTTGACTACAGCCCAATTATGGAGGTATTTTCTCAATTGGGGTTCCTTCCTTTTAGAAGTTATTAGCCTATTTCAAATTGACATAAAATTAACCAGCACAACCCTGTTCCTTCAGATTTCCTTTTTGCTTAGAACATTAAGGATGGATAGGGCTGTGTCCCATCATAGATGCCCCTTTCTTGGAACCAGTGGTTCTCAACAGAGTCCAACAGAAATATTGCTGTCATATGGATTTTCATGTTCCATGGAGACTTGCTGTATCAGAAATTATTCTCCCAAACCTGGAGAACAATTGCTATTGATCATTTCTTTTCCTTCTTCCTATTTTTTGTTTTGTAGAGTACTTGATGACCAGATATAAATATCTCAGAATAACATGCTTATAAAATGGTAGACAGTTAGCAGTATACTATGCAGAGGGGCCTAGAGTAATAGAACATTGGCTGTCACTGAAATGAGTCAAATTTGTGTGATTTGATTTAAGCTGTATCACTTTCTTAATATTATAACCCACACTTCATGTGTCCATGTGAGAATTGTGTGATATTGTATTTAGAAATCAGACACTCAATGTTGGAAACTATTATTCTTGAGTTATGCAGGTTTGTTTATGGTGTTATTTATTATGTTATCCACTGGATATAAAAACAGACAAAATGAAAAGTTAGAATGTACTGAGTTGGTAGGTAGAATAATACTCCTTTAAGGACATCCATACCCTTATATTCTTGAATCTTGATATGTTTCACACCTGAAAATAGTATATTGAAGATGCACTTGAAAACATGTAATTTCAAATTGAAAAAATAACTTTGATTACCTTTGTCGGTAAGTTTACCACAGGAGCTGAGACCTTAACATTAGCGATCTTTTCCTGGATGTGGTCAGAGACAGGAAAACTAATCAAAGCAGGACAGGGAGAAAAGCTTTGAAGATGAAGGAAGATGGGTCAGAGCCAAGGACTTGGGGAAACCTAACAACTAGAAGAATGGAGGAAATTAGATTTTCTCCTCTAGACTCCAGGAAGACATGTATATATCCTCAGCCTTAATTTTACCTCATGGAGATCTTGCCACTCTTCTGACCTGCAGAACTTTAAGATAAAACATTTGTTTTTCTAAAACCCTGTGTTTGTGGTAATTTGTCAAGGCAGCAATAGGAATAGTATCTAGTACACTAAATCACCAGGATTCTTGGATAAATGTTCTTTAACTTACACCATGAAACAGCTGCTTTATGTATCTTGGGTTTACCAACTACCTTGTCCTTTAGACAATTTCAAAGTTCCTCTTGGCTAACAGAGTTTATCTCTGCCAACACAAAATTGCCTCCTAGGCTCTTCTGAGGTATACTTTTTCAGTTAGACAATTAAGGAGGAACTAATGGCCCGTGTATTAATGTCAGAAGAAAAGGACTTGGGTAATCCATAAAATGGATAAGTAACTACTGAATAATTAATTACAATTTAGAGCTTCTTATCTAAGACAGAGATATAGTATATCACAGAATGTCCATTGCTCTATAGCAATGCATTCTACTTCAAAATTATCTCGAGAAGTATGTATGAAAGATTTTATATATAATACATATTATATATTATATCTATATTACATTAATTAAAATTCAATAGGATTCATGAAATATAAAGTACTACTGATAAATAATGCCATTGTAAATTACCACATTCATCATGAAAAAGCTTTGCAATAGTTCAAATGACAAAGAAAGCAAAGAGAAAAATCAAGGAGAAATTTAGGTAGAGAAACTTAACTTTTAAATATTCTTTTTAAAAAGGATGAAAAATATTATACTGATATTGAACACATATGAATCTGATATTGTCAGTTTTTCATGAGAGTAAATTAAAAATGAAAGAAATTATCCTGTTGCTATACTTTGTTATCAAAATACATTCCTCTATCTCCTCCAAATAATATAATCACAGATATAATCAGGAGCTAATATTTATGAAATTTTAAGAATATGACTAGTGTAGTCTCAAATATTATGGTTTTATTTTCTGTGTTTTTGATCACTGTTACATTTCAGATGTGTACAATTTATACTTTTAAAAAGCTTCTGTACATTTTAGAATAAACTCTAATGAGATGATGACTAATTTAAGCTCAAATAATCAAATAATATCTAAAACCAAATTGATCTTTGTTAATGTTTTATGTTAACTCAGACAGCAGCAACCATCTTCGTATTATGTAGGCTTGGTCTTGCTGAGTGAGTGTATACTTTATACGTTCTTATTTACAAAATACAGAATATTCCTGTGTGTATGGAACAAAACCACAGCCTAGAGAACATATAGCATAGATAAGAGATGCTGCCTCCTGCCTTTGTGTTGCGTTCAGACTTATGCAGCACATTTGAGTGCCAATATTTTGTAAACATAGATAATTTCTTGTGACAACAAATGAAATTATCAACACATATTGACATTGCAATATCTTCACTTCTGGAAAGCCATTTAGCTCCTTTGGCTTTCACTGTGTTTAATTCCTTGAGACAAGAAGCACAAAGCCTCTGTGTTTTTTCCTGGGTTACTTTCACTTTGACTCCATCAAGGATACAAAACAACCATGTGAAAGGTAAAGGAAATCATGCAATCAAACTCTTGAGTTTTCAATCAGTGAATTTTAAAATTTTAGAATCAATGTTTTGTTTTGTTTTGTTTTGTTTTTGTTTAGTTTTTTGGTTTTTTGAGGCAGGGTTTCTCTGTGTAATTTTGGTGCCTGTCCTGGATCTCACTCTGTAGACCAGGCTGGCCTGGAACTCACAGAGATCCGCCTGGCTCTGCCTCCTGAATACTGGGATTAAAGGTGTGTGCCACCACCGCCTGGCTAGAATAAGTGTTTTAAAAATGTTTTTCTTCTTTGTTTCTAAGTCTATTTTTTTTGTAAGAGATGTCATTATTTATATAGAATAGAGAGATTGCTTTTATAATATTTAGTTGATTTAAATATAGTTTCTTTTCTGTGAATTTTTTTTTCTTTTTTTTTTTTTTTTTTTTTTTTTTTTTTTTTTTTTTTTTTTTTGGTTTTCCAAGACAGAGTTTCTCTGTGTAGCTTTGTGCCTTTCCTGGATCTCACTCTGTAGACCAGGCTGGCCTCGAACTCACAAAGATCAGCCTGGCTCTGCCTCCCAAGTACTGGGATTAAAGGCGTGTGCCACCACCACCCGGCTTGTGAATTTCTTAAAAGTGATGTGCTTGTACATGTTTAATACTGAGGGCATGCTGAAGTGTTCAGCAAAATCTCCATCTTCTTAATATAATAATTTTTTGGATAAAGATTCATTGTACAGTAAGTGGTATTTATTTGACATCTAAAGTAAGGTAGTGAACACTCATACACATATACATTTTCTATATGTGAAACAATATGGTCCAGTCAACATATATTACAGAGCAAGGATCATTCTACCTATAAATAAAATAAAAATGTAAGATAATATCAAAAACCTAACTTGAAACAAGTCCCAGGGATTCCATTTGTTGCTTGTGGGTTTCCTTACTCCGAGTTCCTCCAGATATTTCTCTAAAATGACTCCAGGAGCCCAAAGAAATACAACTGAAGCCAGATGTCATAGAATGCACCTGTAATCCCAAGTACTCTAGAGGCTGAAAGAGGCTTCAGGATTCCATCCAAAGTGCAATACCAACCAAAAATACGAAGGGTTCTAGCAAGGGAAAAAATGTGTTCTGCAAGCAAGCCTGTGCTTGAAAAGCCTGATTCTCTTGTTCAAAATCTTTGGAAATCCATGTGACTGACTGCCAGATAATTGCCTGCCTAACCGACTAATGCATCTGTTGTTGATAAATCACTGTCCTCATTAGCTTTCCCTGTCAACTTGGCATGGCTGCAAATCTCCTGAAAAGAAAGTGTGTGTTAATTAATTGAGTTGGTATGGGGACATGTCTGTGAGGGAGTGTCTTGATTGTGAATTGATGTAAGAGGCTCCAGCAACCTCTAGGATGGTGATTATAGGCTGTTTAAGAAAAATACCTAAGCATGAGCCTGAGAGTGACCCAGCAAGCAATGTTTCCTTAGATTCCTGCTTGTGTTCCTATCCTGATTTCCCTCAATGATTGATGGTCACTTGGAAAGGTAATCCAAACAACTCCCTCTCTCAAGTTGCTTTTGGTTGGGGTGTTTTAATCACATAATGACTCTAGAGCAACCACCGTACACAGATGTTTTACAGAAAGGATTCACTTATCCTATTCATGCATCTTCTTTATAGCCTATTTTAATTTAGTGAAGTGATTGTAGCTCTGTGTTGCTTGATATCTGTGTTGAGAATGGAAATATCTTCAGTTTATAATCAGAGATGCCATATCTTTTGTTCTTAATTTTCATTAAATTTTGTGCATGCTGAGTCATGGTGATTAGCTAAAATTCATCAGCAAAAGCATAATAAATGAACTAAAATTAACTATAAAATTCATACAGATCTAGATTTCACACAGAAGTGAAAGCCTTTTTATATTATTATGTGCCTCAACTGCATCAGGAAGCCCATAGAAGTATGAAATCCCTGATTTCAAGTTAACACAATGAACATATGTTGAATGCCTAAAATGGAATTCTGGGCATTTTATTAGGAAGAAGATGTAATGAGAAAATAATACAGACTTCGTGGTGAAAATGCATCCATCCACCTAAGATCATAGGACACTTGACAAAGCAGCTAGCTAAAAGCCACAGCCTTTAGATTGGTGAAAGATAAACTCAAGGTCAAGAAAGGGAAGTATGGGAGACAGAGTAAAACTTCCTTTTCTACCGTTTATAAGCATGAATGTCCAAACTTATCTACTACTGGGAAGGTGATGGCAAGAAAAAGCACAGAATCTTACTCTAGTAAAGAATGCAAGCTAATATCACAAAATAGAACAACAACAACAACAAACCTGAAATAATTAGTAAGTAAATGATGTATATTAGGAGGTATGACATTTTATAAGAAACAGGCAAATGGAGAAAAATGATGTTCAGAGTGCATCAGTTTAGCACACAGTCATGTTGTAATATAAAATACAGAAGTCAATAAAATTTATTATTTTAAAAATTTACTTTTATGTGTTGGGTGGGTTTCCTCCTTGTATGTATGTGCACCATATGCATGCCTGGTGCCTTCAGAGGCCAGAAGAGACCACTGGATCCTCTGGAAAAGAAGTTTCAGAGGGTTGTGAGTAGCCACATTGGTGGTGGAAACAGAAGATAGGTCCTCTGAACAGACAACATATGCTTATAACTACTGTGCCATATCTTCTGCTCCTCAGTGGAATTTCTTCGAAAACTGTTGGAGTAATCAAAGTTGAGGTACTAAGGAAAGGGAGATTGCCATGTCAATATATTGGAATATGCTTTCAGAGCCAAGGGAGGATCTACTATGAACAACCCAAGAATGAAGCTTCTAATTTGCTAGAACATCAGAGGCCCCGCTGGTGTGGGTGGGTTAAGGATAGAGTTGAGAGTAGCACCAAGGTGAGAGAACACAGCTTGGTGAGACTGTTGGGTTTACTCAAACAGAAAACGGAAGTCATGGCGATTCTTAACAGAGAAACTACATAATTGGATACATTTTAAACAGTTGGATTGTTTGTTCTTCTGTAAACAGAGTGTTGTGGTGTCTAGACAAGAGGGAATCTATGCCAACGGCTCTTACAGAAATCTGACAGAAATTATGATGTGTCAGAAGAAGGTAATACCTGGGGAGTGGAAGGATTGACCTGAATTTTGTGGTTATGATAGTTTGTCAAGCAATAGTTAAGATAAAGATGAGCAAAGAACAGCAAATTCAAAGTGTGTAGTATACAGACATTTGTTCTACATGCCAGTCACATAAGCACGGTGAATTACTGGATTTTTCCAGATATTTAAGTGCTGTATTGTCCTGGTGTTCTTACCAAAATAGCAGTTAAAATTTTTATTTCTGAAGAGAATATTTTGTTTATTTTAGAAACAGAACTTGCCTGCTTAGCCCTTTAGGAAGTCAACAGAACTTGCCTGCTTAGCCCTTTAGGAAGTCAGAAAAACATGAAAGCGGATCTTTTCGTCTACTGTCACTAATATGGTGGGTGCTCCTGCAAAATGTCACAGCTTGTTCTGGATTTTCCACATGATTACAGTCAATTTTTAGTTCATAAAAGGAAACACACACACAATGAATGGATAAACCGAGCTTGAATGTGCAATTGTACATTACAGTTAAAACGTTCCATAAGTAAATATAGATTGAAATCACACCAGAAGCACCAATGCTGTAGTCAACACATGAACTCTTTCCAACAGACACATTTTCCCATTTGGTTATCCACTGAGCGTCCCTCTCCAGTGGGAGAGATATGTGCTGCTGTCTTCAGAGGTCTTGAAAGGCAACTAGTTTAAACCTAACACATAAACACACTACTTTTCAAATACTTAGTACAAAAAAAGGATATGACATATCATACTAATATTTTATGTTGATTAGATGTTGAAATGGTAATATAACAATGTTAATTTACATAATTTGTTATTAACATGAACTTAACCTAGTTTCCTTCATGTTTACTATAGCTACCAGATAATTTGAAACCACATATGTGGTTTTAATGCTGGATACTTCTCAGTTATAAAGCAAGATAGGTAAGATTTTGAATACTTTTTATGTCTCAGTTTTAAAGGTTTACATGACATAAAAGTGAATAAAAAGTCATTGTTAGTGTAACAGAAAGGAATGGATATACTACATTAGAAAAAAAGTAATGTGTAAATTTTTAAAAATTACCTTTTGCTTATTTTATATGCATGTGGTGAGTTGGCACATGCCACAGTGTGTGCGGAGGTCAGAAAAACTTAGAGGAGTCAGTTCTCTTCTTACACCCAGTACATGCTGGGAATGGAACTCATGTAGTTGGGCTTAGCAACAAGCTCCATTCACCATTGATCTCTCACTGACTCCCATTTTAACAAGTTATTTTTGTTATGTATTTTTAAGGACACACTCCCTCATTTTCTTTTTCAGAGACAACCTCAAATGATAATAAAAAATTGAAGTCTTAGCTAACACCTGTGTGAGAGGTTCTAACTGAGGTAAAACTTCCATAGACATAAGAAACAGTGATTTTATTTTAATATAGTAATCTTTTCCATTGAAAT
The DNA here is from genome assembly GCF_949786415.1 of Peromyscus eremicus. Classification (NCBI taxonomy): domain Eukaryota; kingdom Metazoa; phylum Chordata; class Mammalia; order Rodentia; family Cricetidae; genus Peromyscus; species Peromyscus eremicus. Next base: position 99,949,763 of record NC_081425.1, on the reverse strand, counting down.
AAGAAAAATTAATAAATACTGTTCATTCTCAAACTGGTTGTGGTGGCTGCTAGTTATAGCCTCTGTGCATGTGAGTGCCAGTGTGGGTGTGTTGGGATGTGAGTGTGTGATGTTTACTCTAAAATGCTGTGCCAAGATAAATCACTCTAGTTGGTTAAACAACTGAACATGAAAAGAATTCTGAGTTGTCCAATTTTATAACTAAAAATTAGTCCTCTCCAGTGCTGTGTATATACAGCCAAGCTATTGTTCTGTTGATTTTCTCTTCTGTAATGTTTTACTTTAATTCATTATTCTTTGGGACAGTTATCCCAAATCCCCATAGTCCTAGCTAAAAATGTAACTTAAAATATTCAAATTTATAAGTTACCTGAAAGAGTAGTGTTTGTTTAAGTGTTTGTATCATAAAAAATATTTGAAGCAGATGACTTGATATGTTAATGTATGTTATTTTCCTTGAACTGAAAAAATTCTTCAATATAAATTGGGAATCAATCTATCTCGACTCAGTGATACTGCTCTTGTGCATATATCCAAAGGATGCTCAATCATACCACAAGGACACTTGCTCAACTATGTTCATAGCAGCATTATTCATAATATTTGGAACCTGGAAACAACCTAGATGCCCCTCAACTGATGAATAAAGAAAATGTGGTACATTTACACAATGCAGTATTACTCAACTGTAAAAAACAAAGACATCATGAAATTTGAAGACAAATGGATGGAATAAGAAAATATCATCCAGAGTGAGGTAACCCAGACTCAGAAAGAAAAGCATGGTGTGTACTCACTCATAAGTGGATATTAGATGTAAAGCAAAGGTTAATCAGGCTACAATTCACAGCACCAGAGAAGCTAGATAACAAGGAGGACCCTAAGAGGGACACATGGATCACCCTGGAAAGGGGAAATAGATGAGATCTCCTAGGAAAACTGGAGGCAGGCAGAGGGTAGAAGAGAGGGGATGGGGACAGGAACATGAGGGATTAAGTTGAGAGAGGGATGAAGAGGGATAGCAATGAAAGAGATATCTTGATAGAGGAGGCTATTATGGTGTTAGGGAGAAACCTTGTGCCAGGAAACCTACCAGGAATCCACAAGAATGACCCCAGCTAAGACTCCTAGCAATAGTGGAGAGGGCCCATGTAGTAGCCTTCTCCTATAATTGTCACCATAGAACTTTCATCCAGTAACTGATGAGAGCAGATGCAGAGATCTACAGCCAAGCACTGGGCCCGAGCTTGAGCCAAATTGAAGAGAAGGAGGAGAGATTATATGAGTAAGGTAGTAAAGATCATGATGGGAAAACCACAAAGACAGCTGACCTAAACTCATGGGAGCTCATGAACTCTAGAAGGACAGCTAGGGAACCTGTATGGGACCCACCTAAGGCCTCTGCATGTGGGTGACAGTTGTATAGCTTGGTCTATTAGTGGCCCCTAGTCCTGGGACCAAGATCTGTTCCCGGCACATGATCTGGCTTTTTGGAACCTATTCCCTGTGGTGGAATGCCTTGCTCAGCCTGGATGCAGTGAAGGGGAGCTTGGTCCTGCCTCAACTTGGTATGCCATGCTTTGTTGACTCCCATGGGAGGCCTTATCCTTTCTGAGGAGTGGATGGGGTCTGGTGTAGGAAGTAGGTGGGAGCAGGAAGCTGGATGAGAGGAGGGAGGGGAAATTGTGGTTGGTATGTAAAATAAATTTAAAACACTAATACAAAAAGAAAATTCTAGCTGGGTGGTGGTGGCTCACGCCTTTAATCCCAGCACTCGAGAGGCAGAGCCAGGCGGATCTCTGTGAGTTTGAGGCCAGCCTGGTCTACAGAGTAAGATTCGGGACTGGCACCAAGACTACACAGAGAAACCCTGTTTCAAAAAAAGAAAAGAAAAAAAAAGAGAAAAGAAAGTTCTTCATATAACAAAATATACATTGTTCCTGGAAATACTTTTTAATTAATGTCAATTAAAGACATATTTTCTATACCTGCCTTTGGTCTATGGGGAGCTTTGAAAGTAGATTAACTTTAGTTTCTTTTTCTATGAAGCCTGAGACATAAATCACATCTTACATTTCATTTTCATTATCTGTCTACTTGAGACAGAGTGGCCTGCTATGTAGTGCAGGTTAGCTTCAAAGTCTTAACTTTCCTGCCACTACCACCCTGCCAGTGCCCGTTTATTGCTTCTTGATAGCTTTCCTGTCTAAACATCCTTGCCATTTTGAAGTCAAATAGTGTCTTCCAAGTCAAACTATTCCAGAAGTTTGATAGAAAAATAGACACATGAGACCTGTCTCCTGACAACATCCATCACTTGAAGAGAGCTGTTTTGTTGTTTCCTCTTGAGGTACTTCAAATTGGCTTAAGGAGCCCCAGATTACCATGAGACATTTATATTCTGAGTCAGCTGCTTCATCCACCTGTGCTGTAGGAGGCCTGATATTATTAGCTCTAACCACGTTGACATGTGGATTCCAAGACAGTTGGGATTCTGTTTATAAAGAGGAAGCCACTCTTCATTGTTTAGCAGGTCACTCATTCATCCTGGTCTCAGTGGCATTGGATTTAACTTTTCAAAAATGCTTACTACTAACAGAAACAGGAAGAAAGGTAAGGGGAGTGGATAGAATAAGATGAAGTTTATGAAGTCTTTCAGTGAGGCAGATAGATCATCTGTGTCCTCCGGCCTTACAAGTGGAAGAGACTGCTGGGCTGTGGTGGTGCACGCCTTTAATCCCAGCACTTGGGAGGCAGAGCCAGGTGGATCTCTGCAAGTTCGAGGCCAGCCTGGGCTACCAAGTGAGTCCCAGGAAAGGCGCAAAGCTACACAGAGAAACCCTGTCTCGAAAAACAAACAAAACAAAACAAAAAACAAGTGGAAGAGATTAGCAATAGCAGCATATTATAAAAAGGAACGTGTAGGCTTCATCAGGGCATGCTCTCACTCCTGAGTATCCTCAGCTCTAGAGCAGGATCACGTTTCTCCATCTGATCTGAGGGTGTTTGTGATGCTAAAGTACAGTTCTGGGAATAACTCTATTCCTGCAAGAGGGAACACAATTTCTTCAAATTATCCAGTTTGCCTTTATCCATTTTTCTCCATCTGTGTTTTTTCTGTTTTTCTTCTTTCTCCCTTTACACTTCCAATTAAGAAACCTCAAAGAACAAGAATATGGAAAAAGAAATGCCAGTAGACACAGGATATCATTAAATAGGCCTAATAATCTGCTGTGGGATGGTCTGTATGTCAAGTGTGTTGCTGATTGGTCAGTAAATAAATCACTGATTGGCCATTGGCTAGGCAGGAAGTATAGGCGGGACAAGGAAAAGAATTCTGGGAAGTGGAAGGCTGAGAGAGAGACACTGCCAGCCGCCATCAGGACAAGGAAGATGTAAAGTACTGGTAAGCCACAAGCCACGTGGCAAAGTAAAGATTAATAGAAATGGGCTAAATATAAGAGTAAGAGCTAGACAATAACAGGCCTGAGCTAATGGCCAAGCAGTTTAAATAATGTAAGAGTCTGTGTGTTTATTTTATAAGTGGGCTCTGAGACTGGCCGGACTTGGTGGCGGGAGTTGGAGAGAAATTCTCCAGCAACAAATGGCGTCCAACGTGGTGGCAAGAGTTTCCACCTAAAAACTTAGAAAAAGGATTCTAAAACGGACCTAAAAACAGCTTCCTAATTGTCTCTCTCAAATAAGCGGCAGCTGCCGGTTTGAGCTACTGGCGGGTTCCTAGCGTGCGCTCTTGACCTGCAGTATGGTGGGAATGAGGCCTCTGCAAGTAGCACATTAAACTGTGTGGTGAATTTAGCCTTTGCTAGTACAAAACAAAAAAAAGAGGTTTCTGGGCTACACGCTACTTTGGTAAAAGTGTAGACCCACTATTTCTGAGAGTTATGGCTCCCAGAGCTGGCGGAAAGCGGACCGACGCCATGTTGGGAAGCTGAAGTGGGCGGAGCCAGCAGCCACTGCGCCGTTTCAGGCTTAGAAGGCTGCAGTTTAAAAGCAATAGGCTCAAGCTAATATAAAAAAATAAGCCACGTAAAGATGACTACCACACAGAGAATCTGGATTATGTTCTCTTTGATATTCGTAACTGCAGAAAAACATTTGATTGTAAAAGCTGTTGAGTTATGCCAAAATGTATATTTTAAAGGTACCTTGACTTCAAAATTTGGATATAAGGATATGTTGCTTTGGAAAAGAGTCTCTGCTCTTGTTTCCACAGAAAGCCAGAGACTATGGATTTGTTCCAGATTAAGATACATCAGGTTTGACCAGCCAAGACCCCCTGAAAGGTCTCCAATGACACCATGGCCCAGATGATTCAACATCCAGAATGGTTTCAAGTTAACTGGCTCAGATGATACAGCCTCACGGACTACTCCATGATCCTAAAATTTTCTTTCTGTCTCCAGAAGATACAGCGCCCCCCTCCAGCAGGAAGTAGTAAGAGAAGCTACGCCCAAATTCCCAAATATACCAAGCTGGCTTTAGAGATGGAATTGGCTCACTCCCCCTCTAAACCCAGACATATTGCTCAAAAAAAAAAAAAAAATGGTTAAGAGATTCTTGTGTCCCAAATCAGAAGAGCCCTCTGGTGTGGGACAGAGAAAAAACAATATTTTTATTTAAATCAGGTTGATTATAAATACAATCTCTTTCTAAAACAAAAAGGGGGATAGTTTAGATATGATAGGATGAAAGGGTAGATTAATGAACCTACTTTTAAAGAGTAACAACTTGTTTAAAATGTTTTACATTGCTATAGATTTTAGTTTATTGATACAAATTTAAACTTAATTTTGTTATACTGTATATATATATTTCTATTCTTGTTTGAGGTATTATGTTTATGTAACTCATTTAAAATTATAATGGATAATTAAAAAATAGATTAATAATTAGTCATCTATGATAATCATATTTGTAGCCATGTTAGTTAAGTCCTCTAGGTATACATAGATATATTTCAGATAGATAGGTAGTCTTCAAACACTTCAAAGACCTACAGAATATGGCATTTAAAATGTTTTAAAAGTTTAGACTTTGGACAGTGAGACATGTCTGCTCCTGACAGCACCGATTTACTTCAGAGAGGAGGATGGGCATCGAAGACACTCCATATGGAGTTTATCCTCACCTTGACAAAAATAGCCATTTGGGCAAGAAACTGTTCTTGCCTGGACTGCCTGATCAACTGGACATGCAGGACCCATACAAAGGTGACCACTGAACTTTGCTTGACAAAATGGTCCTTCAGGTTCCTGCTTTGCAGAGAAAACTGCCAGACATTCTACAGGACACAGAGAAAAATGAATAAGAGACTCTAGGCCTGTGGGCTGAAGACAGATGCCCCAACTTTACAAGAGAACTTTGAATGACTGTCCAGGCTGCCAGCTGTCTCTGTCTACCCTACAAGACTCCTAAAAGTTGCTTATATCCTTCTCCATTTCTCAGGTAGTAGTATATCCTTCTGAGGTCTTTGATGTGGTTAAAGACTAGATACTTACAATTTTCCTTAGTTATAATAAAAGATAAGTTAGATATAAAACCTTAAACTTATAAATAGAAGATAGATAGGATCTCTTCTTTAATATTGTAACTATAATTCTTGCTTGATAATTGTTTTGTTATATGTAATTTTACTATGTTAAAGTTAAAACCTTCCTTTTTAAGAAAAGAAAAGGGGAAGTGCTGTGGGATGGTCTGTATGTCAAGTGTGTTGCTGATTGGTCAGTAAATAAATCACTGATTGGCCATTGGCTAGGCAGGAAGTATAGGCGGGACAAGGAAAAGAATTCTGGGAAGTGGAAGGCTGAGAGAGAGACACTGCCAGCCGCCATCAGGACAAGGAAGATGTAAAGTACTGGTAAGCCACAAGCCACGTGGCAAAGTAAAGATTAATAGAAATGGGCTAAATATAAGAGTAAGAGCTAGACAATAACAGGCCTGAGCTAATGGCCAAGCAGTTTAAATAATGTAAGAGTCTGTGTGTTTATTTTATAAGTGGGCTCTGAGACTGGCCGGACTTGGTGGCGGGAGTTGGAGAGAAATTCTCCAGCAACAAGGCCGGACTTGGTGGCGGGAGTTGGAGAGAAATTCTCCAGCAACAATAATCCAGGCTCCCTTCTTTTATCATAAGTGATGAAAGCAACAGATGTGGGGAAGAGAATATCAGACAGACATTTGTTCCTTCCTAAGATATATGCTATTCTTCATTCCTCAAAAGTGTGTCATTCATTCATTCATTCATTCATTCATTCATTCATAGAATATGCATTTGTCCCTTACTACACGGCAGGCTCTATGTTCGATGTTGTAACAGAAAAGTATATAATTTTCTTGCAACCAAATTCCTGCATTGAGGGGGTGATAATGAAGTAAAAAAATATGAATACAATATGAATATTAACAAAGAGACTTATGAAAGACACTTATGTATTCCTCTATATATAGGTGTTGAGGAAAGTAAAGTTTTACTGAGGTGGTAATATTCAAATGATGTTTTGAGTAAAGAATGATCTAGAGTCAAGAAAAGAGGGATAAAGTCATGCTGGAATCAGGAAAGTGAAGAAGAAATGGTTGCATCAACGTTCTGAAGTGATAACAGCAGGCTATAACTTGTAACAGCAAGGAGAACATATAAAGAGACAAATGGATACAGCAAATACAATTGCTGTAGAGTTTGATCTGCTTCAAGTGATTATATGGAAGCTGGTCTTTCTGACTTGCTTTTAATGCTGGTAACACTTTCTTGAGGAGTAACAATTCCCCCAGTTCCCCTCTTTTCTTGCAACATCATAGAATGAGACAAGAGAATGAAACTTGTCTGTCCCTTGATCCCTTCACATCAATAGGCTGTACAAGTAAGTCACTGCCAGATTGACTGTAGATTTTTTTATTGGATTTGATAGGCTACTGCCAGAAATCCCCTCAAGAGTTTAAAAATGAAGAACAAGGAAAGATCAGGACATTGTTTTTGAAAGTGAATGTCATCAAAAGAGTGCCACTTATTCTTGTATTTATACATGTTACATCCACCAGGAGGCAGCTCTGAAATCTCTAATCACAGCTCACAAGCTGCAGGTCCGCTTCTGCAGGTAGAGAACAGCTGTATTCACTTAATTGTATAGACATATTGAACCTTTGCCCATGCATATCATGTGATGATAATCACATTGTTGTTGTAAGAATTAGATCTTTCTAGATCTGCATTCATTTTTATATAACAAATAGATTGTAGATTTATGGCCCTCCTGAGGGTACCTAGCTTCCAGTGTTTACCATGTTTCCATCCCTCTCTGTTTCAGAAATCTGGACAGATTCTGAAGGACAGATATTAAAATGGATTAGTCATGGAAGGGCTTAATTGTAGAAACATATGTGAGAGACAATGGGAAAGGATCAGAGATTCATATATTCACATATTCATATATGTAATATACATTACACTGTATAATGGAGAGAGGAAAAAAGATTGGGTAGAAGTTTTCCAGGCTAACAAACCATCTAAGAAATATTTAGCAGAGATATTGTGATGTTGGTGAGCAAAAATCTGATGTCAGAAGTTCTGAGCCTTCCACAACTGGGTTTGCTTCAGTGGCCCTGACATAATGCCTCACTAGGAGACACCCTGGGAGCTGTGGCCTTAGTAAGAAGATGATCGCTCCAGAGTTCAGATGCTGGAACCGTTGGTTAATTATACTCTCTGTATTGGAGAGCTGAAAAGTACATCCACATGGCCTCTAGGGAAAAAAAAAAAAAAAAACAGAAATATGGCATAGATGAGAGAGCCCAATGGTGTGCTCAGCATATACTTGCATGTTCATTATTTCCAGCTCCTCTTCAGTGCCTTTGTTTTGTGAGATTAAAATTCTGTTAATGTAGTAGCATGCATTGGTAAATGGTACAAATCATGGTTTTATTTCCCCTAAGCCTGTCTTTAAGGATGTACCAGCACCACCAATAACCTTTGTAAACAACATCTCACTGTGGAACAAACATCTGGACATTCTGTTTTCTCCCATATTGAGATTCTTATTTGCCAGAATTATATCATATTCCTTCCTCAGAAATGGTGAATGCCAATCATTTATTTAATTTTTATTACATTTATTCCGTGTGTGTGTGTGTGTGTGTGTGTGTGTAAGTGTGTGTGTGTGTGTGTGTGTGTGTGTGTGTGTGTGTGTGTAAGTCAGAGAACAACATGCAGAAATCACTTTTCTTCTTCTACTGTGTGGGTCCTCAGGCCTGTACTCAGGTTGTCAGGCATGGTGGCAAACACCTTTACCTGTTGATATATCTCTCCAGCCTCAACTTTTTACTTTTTAACCATCAAAAGAAGATATTTTTCTTTATCTGTAGTTTTTGGTTTTAAAAAGAAAAGAATGAAACACAGAAGTGTATGATGTTGTTACTGTTGATCTATGATGATACTGGGGATTGAACCCAGGACCTCACACACTAAGCAAAGGCCACACTACTGGGTTCTATCCCTAGATCTCTATTTTTTGAGACAGGGCTTCCCTACATCAGCCAGATTGGCCTTGAACTCATTTTGCAACCCAGGCTGACCTTTAACTTATAATCTTCCTGCCTCAGTCTCCCAGGGAGCTGGAATTATAAGCCTGTACCTCCAGGCCCAGCACATAAGACATTTATACATTTTTTTCTTGCTACTGTGAAAGCTTAAGGAAAATCTACACCACAATGCAAAATTTTGCTGTTATAGCACACTAGTATGCTTCTATGAAAATGACAACATGCTGGGTTAATATTCTGGCTTTGGGTCAACATGCCTTCTGTAAATGCTATGAGGAGCTCAAGTTAACTGCCACTTACTAAAATAAGGTCCATTCAGGAAGAATGCCAATGTCATCTGTGCTAGCCACACTTTAATTTAAGGGCAATACAATTTTAAAATTTTCTGTCATCTAATTCAATAAAAGAATAGGTAATGCTGACTCCTATTTGCCACTAAGGAATATTGTAAAATAACACCATTAAGATGTGTTTTTAAAGAATACAGGTGAGTTATAAATAGCAACCACCTATTCAGATTCAGGCATTTGTAGATCCCCCAGACATTATTGTGATTATTTTCCATTTTCCATTAGCATTTTGACATTTCATATCATACAATAATTACAGGGATGTTAAGTTAGGAAAATAAGCCAGCATCCCTATGTTGTATTCTATAATATACAATTTAAAATTCAGAAAAGTCAGTAAGATTGGTGTAATTAAACTAAATACATTCTGGTATTTGTTAAAAGAGGACCAGGGAAGGGGTCTGAGACAACATCACAGCAATTTGATCCTGTGCATCTCAGTGCTGTGTAAATCTCATAGAGTACATAGGTGGACACTATTGAACCACTTGAGCAAACCAGAATTCATTGCATATAATAATATTTGATCATAAACAGCTGCTCTCTGGATATATGTTCACTGTTTTTCACATTTTAAAGTGTGTTTCTTCTGCAGCAAGGAATACACAAAACATGCTCCTCAGGGTATCTTACTTGATTTTGTTTATATACTGTATTATGTGGTTTACATAATTAATTTCATTTTACATATGGGAAAATTATATTTCATAGATGTCTGGTTCTAGCTGTAAAATGTTCAAATATATAAATGTTATAGACCCAAACACTTGTGTGTATGCATGGGTATAAAGAACGTATGTGTGGATGTATGCATGTAGAGTCCAGCGTTTGACATTGAATGTCTTCCTGGATCTTATCAATTTGGCTAGACTGGCTGGTAAGCAAGACTAAGGATCCCCCTACCTCTGCCTATGGGTTACCAGGAATACAGATGTGTGGTACTATTCTGGCTTCTTATGTAGATGCTGAAGTTCAGAAGTCAGACCCTCACCCTCACGATTATGTAGGAATCTTTCTACTGACTGAGATATCTCTCTTGCCCCCAAACACTTAACCATTTTGGGACTCGAAGAATGCTGCTTCAATGTGTCAACTTAATATACAAGTGCTGTGAGTTGAAGGTTAGATAGAACCTCAGAAGCAAAACATCTGTGACTTTCACCTGCTACCTGTCACTTTTCAGCCTCAGAGTGAGTCATAAAAGGGAGACTTCCTCTCCCATAAAACTAAATTGTGGAAATCAGAACTCCTTTCCTCAAAGCAAGCCATGAAACACAAAAGGACTACTAGAGGCCTTTCCCTTCCCTCTCTGAAGACACTCACACGGCATGTGAGTATTTTGTCACAGGTTGTTGTTGTTGTTTTTTTTTTTTTTTTTTTTTTTCGAAGACAGGGTTTCTCTGTGTAGTTTTGGTGCCTGTCCTAAATCTTGCTCTGTAGACCAGGCTGGCCTCGAACTCATAGAGATCCACCTGGCTCTGTTTCTCAAGTGCTGGGATTAAAGGCGTGAGCCACAGCTGCCGGACTGTTAACCTGTGTTTTGTCATGGAAGTATCAGCCTGTGGTGGCATGGAAGAGCTTCTCACTAGAGTCCAGAGACTACAATGGTTCTTCCCTGCAGCTTGTTTAGTAAAACAGTTAATGAAAAAAAGTCATCCTTTGATCTAATATATTTGGAAAAGATTTGTATTATAATTACTTCACTTTTGGATAATTAGATACAATATCAACATATTAAAATGATGATGAGAAGCTAGGTGTGGGACATACACATAATCCTTATACTCAAGGCTGAGGCAGAGGCAGGAGGCTGGAGGCAGGTGCAGATCTCTAAATCATAAAGGAAGAGTAAAAGAACAATAAAAGAAAAGCTATGATTCTTAGGTGGTGGTGACTCATGCCTTTAGTCCCAGCATTAGGGAGACAGAGACAGGTGGATCTCTGTGAGGTTGAGGTCAGCCTGGTCTACAGAGAGAGTTCCAGGACAGGCTCCAAAGCTACACAGAGAAACCCTGTCTCAGGAAGAAAAAAAAAAAAGAAAAGAAAAAAAAAGAAAAATTTCCCCCCCCCCCAAAAAAAAACCACAAATAAAATCTGCTTACCTTTGTACGATTCACCATATCCCACAGTGACAGAACTCTGAAACATTTATTTAATACAATAATTAACTCAACATAGAGCTAATTCTTGATACATAACCAGGTATGATGAGAGGAAAGGTTCCATGGTGCTGTCTTTTCCTCTCCTATCCTAGGAAGTTTGTCATAGTGTTGAGGACAGAATTTACAGGAATGACAACTCAATGCTAAGTCTGTTCGGAAAAACTTGATAAGTTATAGGTTGAGAATTCCAAATCACTAGTAATTTATAGGTAATCTAACTCATGGGAAATAAATTTAACTTTTTACTTACCAAGTATACCCTAAAGGGCTAGAATTTACTTTTTACCACTTTTTTAATTTTTGTAGACCAAAACTTCTCTGTGAGTGTGACTTTTATTTTTAGTTCATTTACTATAGTATATCAGAATAAAATCAATTGAACACATATTTGTTGAATGGTGATAAACAACTGATAAATGACTTAAAGACAAAATGTATTTTTTTTAACAATTGTGTGTGTGTGTGTGTGTGTGTGTGTGTGTGTGTGTGTGTGTGTGTGTGTTGGAGATTGAACCCAGGGCCCTGCAGATGAGAGGCTGGTGTTCTGCCACTGCATTGTATTCCTAGCTGATACAACCCATTCTTGAAGCGTTCTATTAGAAACCAGGCAAGTGCTTGTCCTGGGTTTAGGAGTAGGGCATCACTGACTGCAAGGGAGTCTTTGGGACTTGTGGAGTTCTCACAGTGTCTGCCTCCAGCTCTTAGTGTTGTGTGTAAGCCCACGCTCAGTGTGTGATTGTTTATAATTGCTGACACTTCCTATACTTACATACTGAGCATCAGTCAGAGAAAACCTGAGACTCCAGATGTTATTCATTCTCTCGCTTTCTATCAGTGCATTAGGAATACATGGGTGCCAAGAGCTGGGTGGGGAGGAACTTTCCACAAACTAGTACTGGTTAAGGTCTCATTTCGGCGAGCCATCTATTAGACATACATTGAAATGTAGAAGTCAGTATGGTTGCCAAGGGATAGACCGACCCTTCCATTCCACTTCAAAAGTGTTATTGGCAGTGGTTTCTTGAGTATAAAAAAAAAAAAAATCCTCAGAGGCTTTGGCAGAGAAAGAGAGTGATACATGTGGGATATGAACAAAACTCTGTAATCTGCTTCCAGGACTTATTTTATTATTTTAGTCCACCCAGAACTTACTCTCCCATGGAAAGCCGCTGTAGTGCTTTATCTTTGTCTTTTAGTTAGCATATATAGACATATAAACAATTTGTGCTCAGCAATGAAAATTTGAATTGGGTATACTTTAGAAATGATGATGCCAAATACAAAAGAGGTGAAGTAATCACATAAAACATGCTTGGTGTTCGAGACTTCCAGCCCTAAAACTCCAACAAGAGCTAACTACAAGGCTGGCTTGCAATTAAGGTTTAACTGGGGATATTTTAATTTGCTTCATAATGTATTTTTGAAACTTTTAGAGAAAAGAAAATTTTAAAATAGAGACTGTTTATTTAGGTTGTCTTTTAGGTAGCTTGATAACATGAACCAGAAATCTGAAAATACTCAGTACAAATTCTCAACTTTTCTCCAATTAATATACACTTGCATATTTATATTGCAAATATATATATATACTTTTATTTATCTGTCTGCATGTCTGTATCTCTCTCTCTATCCATATCTTTATATCTGTCATCTATCTATCTATAAATTTATATATTTGGATGCTGGGCAATATCACAGAAAAGGGGGAGAAATCAGTCAAGTTCAAAAAGCTTATTTAGTCTCTGACAGTACTCCTTACACTTGCAGTAAATTCTGCAGAAAAAGAGCCAGCATTGATGACCATGTGCCATTAATCTCTTAGGATTTAAGAAAGGGCCTCTTAATTTCAGTGGACAGAAATACAGTGGCAGATAAAGGTGAAGCCAGTGGATAATGATGTATTTTTGCTTATCTCCTAGAATAAGTGAGATACATGAAAAAAAAGCAATTATGACTTCAGAGACTTTTCTTCGAAATTATTAAAGTTATTTATCTTTTAGCATGCAGATTTGTTGAGTATTTTTTAATTATTTATTTTTACAGAATCAGGTTTCATGATCTGAAGGGGGGTCTGTTCAGTTTTGCTGTCGCTATAATCAAACACTGACTTTGTGGAGGAAGGGTTTTGGTTCATATCATAGACTACCTTTTTTTCATCAAGTGAAGTTAAGGCTTGAAGCAGAAACCATGGCAGAACACAGCTTGAGAGATTGTTCTCTCTGGCCTGCTTCCCATGACTGTTATTTTCAGTATATAACCCAGGTCCATCTTCATAGTGATGGCACCACCCTCAGTAGACTGGGCACTTCTACATCAGTTATCAAATAATAAAATGCTCCACAGACATGTCCATGGTCCAGTCTGATAAGTCAGTTCCTCAACTGAGCCTTTCTCTTCCTACGTATGTCAAGTTGACAACCAATTAACCATCACAGTTGAGGTAACTGAGGTACCTTGTAAGTGTTCAGTCTCAAGGATAATTGTCTGTTGCCAGAGAGAACCATCCAGGAGAACACACAGCAGTTTTAGGAAAATCAAGTTTAGGGCTGGGCGTTCAGACCCAGTGAATGAAGAGATGTAGTGCAGGTGGCTTGTAAGCAATTGTGTGGCTCCATCACAAAGAATCGATTAGAGTTTTAGGAATCAGTGTCCAAACAGGAGAAAAAATGTAAAATATTAAATGAGGAGAACAAAAGAACAAATAAATTGCCTCGGCCTGCACAGCTAGAGCATGAAATCTGGCGAGGGACACCAAGGTTAAACAGCACTCTAGACACCCAGTTTCAGTTCATCAGGGAAGCGGCTCTCTTTATTCATACCAACATGGGTTTATATACCCCTCTAACAGCAGGAGTCAAGGATGGTTACCCTGTATCTGTAGGCAAGCTGGACACTGTTTTCCAAACAGGAAAAACCACAAGGGAACTGATCCCCTGCACCCTCCAGAACCCAACTGCACATTTAACCGGGGCAGGACAAAAAGGCTGCCAACAATAAATATTAAATAGCTCTCAGGAAATAGTAAGGAGACTTTTAAGGAACTCAAACACTCGGATGTAGGCAAGTCATGATCTCAAAGCCTCAGACAGACCACTCAAGAGCAGAACACACTCAGATGAGGCTCCCAGCTCCCACTCTGAGTGGAGACTTGGACCACATTTCAGGAGAGCAGAGACAATTCCTAAAACACCATGTACTAGATAGAGATGGGATACAGGAAACATCCAGGCAGAGTCTGGTGTGAGCCACTGAGAAGTTGCTTTGGAGAGCATCAGTAATTTCACTGGGATCCTTCTTGCATCCCAAAATAAAAAAGCACTACTGAAATTTGTCAGCTGGAGCTAGCAGGGGTGCTATGACTATCAGCCAATTGTTATCAAGAAAGCAGGACACTAGAATTCACAGATACCAGTGAAGCTCCAGTGCTACCAGGAGCATGAGTATTGTTCCAGCTGTGAAAGAATAGTCTCAGAGTCCAGCTAAGCTCCTCCAAATAGGCACAGCGGGATCCGGAGTTGAAGGAGATGAAGCACAAATTTCAAGAATAAGAATATATTTGGGGCTAGCTCAATGTCTCCATGGGTTAAGGCACTTGCTGTGAAGGCTGAGGCCCTGAATTGGACACTTGGGACCAGAGTGATGGAAGGAGCAAATTGACTTGTACAAGTTGTCCTCTGACCTCCACACACGCTCCAAAAACGTGTGCTCTCCCCCCAAAACACACACACACACACACACACACACACACACACACACACACACACAAAATTAGTAAGTAATTTTAAAAGGATATATTTTCACATTTGTTCGAACATATGCAAATAAATACACCTTACAGACTCTGTAAAATTCTTTTAGCTATTAAAACTACAAGAATTATAAACTCTGACTATGGATGAGTAAGCAGTATCTGCTCAAAAACATTACTCTCTTTAGCTAATATTTATCAGCTAAGTGTGTGTGTGTGTGTGTGTGTGTGTGTGTGTGTGTGTGTATTTCTAGCTATCTGAACTAACTAATTTAAAAAATATTCCTTTGAAAATACGGTTTTCTCTTTCTGCAGATGAATTCATCATCTCCTAAGTTGGATCAGAGAGTGAGCTGAGGATGAGTTTTTTTACTCTTTATAATTTTTCCATTATTGAAAATAGACTTTTTTCAAACACTATACTCTGATTAAGGTTCTCTTCTCCCAAATCCTCCCAGTTCCTCCCCACCTCCTTTCCCATCCAGATCCACACTCTTTCTGTTTCTTTAGAACATAAATAGGAATCCTAGGAATAATAATAAAATAAATCAAAACAGTTAACCCAGAGTATGACAAAACAAAAATCAATGTGGAGGTTCCTCAGTGAAATGGAAATTAATCTACCTCAAGATTCAGATATTTCACTGAGGAACCTCCACACTGATTTCCGTAGTGGCTGTATAAGTTTGCATTCCCACCAACAATGGATGGATGTTCCACTTACTTCACATGCTCACCAGCATGAGCATTCTTTTGTCCATCTTGGTCATTCTGATTTCTATAACATAGACTCTGAAAGTGGTTTTGATTTGCATTTCCTTGGTGATTAACGATGTTGAACATTTCTTCAAGTGCTCATCAGCCATATGACTTTCCTCTTCTGAAAATTCCCTGCTTAGATCTGTCCCCTACATTTTAATTGGGTTGTTTTCTTAATGTTCACTTTTTTGAGTTCTGTATTTATAGTCATTTGAGAAGAAGTCTCAACTGAGGTACTGCTCTGATTAAATTGTCCTGTGGACATTCCTGTATTGTGTTATTTGGATTGTCAGCTGAGGACTGGGGCCCCGACTGAGACTGCAGCGATTCCTGGGCAGGTTGCCCTAGTCTGTCTATAAAAGGCAGCTGAGCATGAGTCTACAAGCGAAGCAACCAGCAACATTTCCTTAATTGTTTCTGCTTCAAGCCCTTGCCTGAGTTCCTGTGCTGACTTCTCTCTATGACAGACTGGTCTATAAACTAAAACAGTCCCTCTCCTCCCCTGCATTTCCTTCATTCTCTCTGCTTCAAGCCCTTGCCTGAGTTCCTGTGCTGACTTCTCCCTATGACAGACTGGTCTATAAACTAAAATAGTCCCTCTCCTCCCCTGCATTTCCTTCATTCTCTCTGCTTCAAGCCCTTGCCTGAGTTCTTGTGCCAACTTCTCTCTATGACAGACTGGTCCATAAACTAAAACAGTCCCTTTCCTCCCCTGTGTTGATTTCTGTCACGGTGTTTGTCATGGCAATACAATGCAACCAGGATACAGGTTATCAAGCAATTTGCAAACTGAATGACAAGTTGACTATAGTTGTGGACAAATTAATGATGGCCATTTTGTTAGATCTGAAACTGTAAACACACTCAAAACAGCTACAGTGAACTTGTGATATGTGATGTGTAGTCCCGACATAAAAGCTCCCTGTGACTTCCTCATAGAACTCATGTTGTCCTACCTCCTTCCCCGATTTCTCTTTCTCATCTGTCTCCCCCAGCCACCATGGTTTTCTTTTAGCTCCTGGGTCAGGATTTACTCTTTCCAGCATCAAGTCCTTCCAATAAAATGTTCAGTATTTGGTTCTTTCTCGATAATGTAGATTCCCTCTACACACCCTTCAGAATTTGGCTGGACACCACCTCCAAGAGCTTCTCTACTTCCTCTCCCAAGCCTGACACAGACAAGATATGGTCACCGTTACACAACTCCATGCTCCCCATCCTCCTTTCTCATAGCAGTTACTACAAATACTAACAAACAACTGACGAGCTAGGTGTGATGGCACGTGCCTATAATCCCTGCACTGGAGGGGATGTGACAGATGTTTGAGGCCAGTGGGGGATATGTAACGAGACTGTTTTAGAAAACCAAATAAAACAAAAAGGAAAGAAACTACACACTTTAGTAATTAATCACTATGTATCTTCTCAAAATGTAAGATCCACAAGGGCAGTCTGATCTTTAAGATATTTTTATCCTCTTACACATAATTGTTTTTAAGATGGCAAGTGTTAAATAAATATATAGAGATGAATGAGTTAGTTTTTTAGGTGTGAAATTTTGAGTTAAAAAATTAAACTAATTTCTTTATTAAATCCCTTCTGTATACCTTAAAATGTAGTCAATAATTAACATCACAGAAACAGCCATATATAAAATATTTTAAGTATGGCATAAAAATTTATGAGGAAATTTAACATTTTTCTGGTGTTTAAAATAATTTCCATGTCAAACAAATTTTGTGTAAAGTTTGAGCCTGGCCTGGGGGTTCACAACTTTTACATTTTAGTCAAACCAGTTAATATGTAGCATGTAGGGAGATAGTGGATATACAATGAATAAGAAAATACAGCAATGAAAATAGAAGGAATTGAGTGATAGAGTTTGCAGTATGGTGATATATGACTGAAGGAATTTTACGTGGCCCAGTGGCTGCTTTTGTGTTCATGACTATGAGATATAAATATATGTTTATAACTTAATCTACCACAAGTTTTCTTCTCTGTCATTTTTATTTCCCTACTTCGTTTTCCTCCTGAATATATCACACTGTTTACCTAAATCATTTATACCTGTATAGGTGGTTTTTCAACATCAAAATAAGGTTTTCCAGTCAGTCCAATCTGTGTATTCTGTCTTAGAGACTCTGGTCAAGATTACTTATCTAATTTATGAAGGTACTTTTTGTTATTATATTAACTTATTTTTCAGAGTTAATCAGTTGAGGGCTAAATCTAATATGTTCATAGTCACATATTTCCATATACTATAAAATTGTGATAGAAAATAATTCTGTATTTTAGTATTACTTTCTTCTCTTTCAGTTTGTTCTGTGTAGTTCAGCTGAACCAATTCTCCTGGGGGAACTTCTCTACCAATAATAATGCAACTGGTTGTGGAAAAAACAGACATCTAAATAATAGCCACTACCTAATTTAAACGGAGGGATTCAACATTAGAAGTATGAACAGAGCCCAGATTATGATGAAGTTTGCATTAGACCAGATAGTCCTGTGGTGGTATTGTGTTCCTCAAAATATTGTGCACCCTAATAAACTTATGTGGGGTCAGAGAACAGAACAGCCACTAGATACAGAGGCTAGAAAATGGTGGCACTCACGCCCTTAATCCCAAGAAGTGAGCCTTTAATCCCAGGGAATGATGGCAGAAAGCAGAAAGATATATAAGGCATGAAGACCAGAAACTAGAAGCATTTGGCTGGTTAAGGTTTCAGGCTTTCGAGCAGCAGTTCAGCTGAGATTCATTAGGGATGAGGACACAGAGGCTTCCATTCTGAGGAAACAGGATCAGCTGAGGAACTAATGAGGTGAGGTTGGCTGTGGCTTGTTCTGCTTCTCTGACATTCCAGCATTCACCCCAATACCTGGCTTCAGCTTTGTTTTTATTAATAAGACCTGTTAAGATTCCTGCTACATGGTCTCACAAATATTCATAGCCACAATGGGGAATATCTGCACTGTTTTATGTGACTCTGTATACACTGTTTCAGGTTGGGGTTCTTAGCAATTTTTATACCCTGAAGTTAAGAGCATGGTTCTTTTGCTGTTTTTCCTAAGTAATGTTTCTTTTGCAGTAGCAAATGATCCGAAGGAAAAGAATCTTTATCAAGTCTTTCTAGCTTGGAAGGTACACTTTTGGAAGTCGGAATGGCATCTGAATTCACGCCTGTAATACTGTTACACTTCACCCACAGTGAAGCTCTGTCTCACCACTGTTTCGTCAGGTCACATGACTTCTTCTGGACGCCACAGTCATGACCAACTGTCACTCTAGCTTCTTCCCGCTCCTTTCATTACACTGTCCATCTGATTTCTAGACTGAAGCATGGCTTAGGAGGCTATTTTAGTTTCATTTCCATTGCAGTAATAAAACACTCTGATGAAAAGCAACTTTGAGGGAGAAAGAGTTTGCTTGGCCTATAATTTCAGGCCACAGTCAATTGCTTAGGGAAGTCAAGTCAGGAACTCAAGACAGGCAATGTGCAGCAGGAACCATGGAAGATTTTTTTTTTTTCTGTTTGTTTGGAAGGCTTATGCTCAGTTAGCTTTCTTATACATTTCAGGGCCACATGCCCAGGAAATAATGTAGCCCACAGTGGGCTCCTCCTACATCAATTAATAATCAAAACAGCACTCCAGATATGGCTAGAGGCCAACAAGATCTAGGTGATTCCTTAAATCAGGCTATTTTCTCAAGTCATTCAAGGCAAGCTGACATTTAAAAGGAGGGGGCATAGATGCTCCCATAATAAGAAAAGTTGTCTAGCTCCTCTGTTGTGTGATCAAGTGACCCTCATAAAATTCAGATACTTTCAAGCAGAAATCATTGGGTGGAAAACAGAATGTAGATACAGAAGACTGTACATGAACACTGAGTAGATGGTTTCATGAGTCTCAGTATGCTTCTGGAATAAGCAGTCTTGAAAAATACTTGAATAAATCTTAATTCTGCTAATGCTGCCTGAGAGAAATTATAGGTCTTAAGAGCAAGTGAAACACTTCAGATTCACTTTTAACCCAGCAAGCTCCTGGGGGTGAGATTCCTGCAGTAGCCTGAGCTGCTTCCCATTTGTTAGCACTAAGAAAAGAGATATTCATCGGACATGTTTAGGGTAAGCTCAGAACATGTTGACTGTTCCACAAATATTACTAAAATAAGAATACATTATTGTGCATCGTGGGACAAAGTTGTTTTTTCCTCTCACCATGTGGTTCTTATGGATAGAACTCAAGATGTCAGAGGGTACCTTAATCCCTTTAACCTTCTTGCTGGATTTCAGTGAATCTCCAATGATGTCTTTGTTGATACTTTGTTATGCGACTATAAAATTAGGATTTATAGGAAAAGAGAAATAGCAGGACCACCATCCTTATCTGGAGTGTTTCCAATATTTCTCAGTGTGTGGGCTACATACAGCCATACCTCTTAAAATTTAAAGACATAAAAGACCCTTGATGCTGCATGTCCATGAGCCATACTTTTAATAGCAAAACATGAACATCAGAGTCACCTAGGGTACTTGTTTAAAATCTATTTGCTATGTGGTAATCACTGAACTAGAATACTTGGACCTGAAGCTAGGGAATCTGAATTTTTCCATACAATCTATAAGTTATTTTAGAGAGTGGATATAAAGAATTGCTTATGTGATCTAAGTCTCATTTTCATTTATGGTGTTATTGTTATGGCACAAAAAATAGTACTGGCTGTGCTTACATGCTAATATGTTTTACGTTAATTGTTTGGGAAGAGTTATTTCACATTTATCTCATGATTCCTTTGAAATTAAATTTTTAGATTCAAGAACATATGTATTAGTAGTTGGCTGAGGCACATCAGTGTTTTAACTCTCTCTCTGTCTCTCTGTCTCTGTCTCTTTCTGTGTGTGTGTGTGTGTGTGTGTGTGTGTGTGTGTGTGTGAAGTGTAAGTATGTATATATGTGGGTTTTTTTAGGATTATATTGATGCAATAGTCAGCAACATTGTGTAGAGAAATGGTGATGCAGTTTCCATGGAGTATCCGAGAGGGAAAACAAGACAGGCTCTATGATCAGGGCAGGAGAGACACCCTAAGACAGAACGCATGGTAACAAGTTGGTTCTAGAAGGGGCTGTGATTTAATCAACCCTAACTCAGCCAGTGCTGACCAACTTGCACCCTACTAACAGAGGAAGGCAGGAGAAAGGTATGCAGTTCCTTCTTTCATGACAGTTAAAACTGAAGACAGGAGAAGTTAGCAGCTAACATAATCAAGAAATAACAATGCTTGTGAGAGGAAGAGAAACAAAAAAATGTTCCCAGGTCATTAAAGAAAATTCATTTGGATAAAAACTCTGATCCCCAAATTTTAACATAGAAAGCAGGACAGAATTTGAATATTCTCTAACAAAAAAAGTGAATAAGGAGGTCATGTATGGTGGCAAAGTCTTTTTGAGGTTCACACATTTCCTTTTGCTTTTTAATTTATTATAGATTTTTCTTGAACCTATTGTTCTGAAACATGTTCTGGCTGTGTACCCCAGGCTTCCTCTTACTCCCAATCCCTCTGAGATAATAAGCCTTTGAGATGCTGGGATCATCCTATTGCTTTTCAAATACTGCAAAACATGGATGATGTGTGTGTACAATGCTTAATGAAGTAGACTGAGTTTCTCGCAGAAAACATTAAGCAACTGATGCATGGAGATCTTAAGGCAACCAGTTAAAGGGTGAAGGTAATGGAAAAATTAGGCAATTTGTGAAGAAAATGAAAGGTCATGGAATTAGTTTTATTAGGTTTTGCAAGTGTGGAGACTTAATTTAAAGAAATGACTTAAGAAAGCTTTGATAAGAAAAAATGTTTCTGTTTGTGTGGCAGGTTTTCATTATCATTCATTCAGATTGAAATTATGATTGTTTGTTTTGGCCAACAGGATGATTGACAGTAGTGTCAAGGAATGT
Organism: Peromyscus eremicus; assembly: GCF_949786415.1. NCBI lineage: Eukaryota > Metazoa > Chordata > Mammalia > Rodentia > Cricetidae > Peromyscus > Peromyscus eremicus. The sequence continues at coordinate 99,928,235 of NC_081425.1, read as the reverse complement.
TCTATGAGTAAAATTGGATTTAGAAAACTATTTGAGAGGCTTTGAGATGGCTCAACATTTTAGAGCATATATTGCCATTGCACAGGACTGGAGTTGGCCTCCCAGCAGCTATGTCTGGTGGCTCACACCAGCTATAACATCTGTAACTCAGCATCAGAGGATCTGACTCAAAGACTCCTCTGGCACTACATTCACAAGAGTAACCCCCAACAGAGACATATATATATATATATATATATATATATATATATATATATATATATATGCATATATGCATAATTAGCAGTGAAAATTAAAATAACAATATTTGAAATTGGAAGTCACCTAGATTAGTGGGTTTTTCAAAGCTTACTTCTGTTATTTTGTCTCTGTAGATCAAAAATAAAAAAGTACTTTTCTATGAAATGTGGTGCATAAGAAATGGCAAAAATTTGTAAAAAACAAACAAAAAGACATGGGAATTTGAAAAAAAATCTTACCATAGTCCATCTTGTGGAAACAGAATGAAGAGAACCTTGGATTTGAACTGAGATGACAAGCTGAAGTAATGTTTTAACTTTACATAGTGTCAGTGTCCTCATAGACAAGTTAGGATTATAATATCCATAGGCCTTTGTTATTAAATGACATGGGGCCACATGCCTAGCTAACTACATCCCTTACAGGATTTTCTCAATGAATTACAATTTCATGATCAACAATACTGTGAAGGCAAATTCTCTTACAGTTTCATCCTGTCTACCTTCCAGGATGTAGACTAGAACTTTAGCTCTTCCATTCTTCACAGGTGTGGTTTCACTCCTTCCTTTCAGTCTTACATGTCATCACAATGGGGATTGTTGCAATATGCACATGCACATATATTGCATATGTGTAAAGCAATGTGAGGTTAAACAGCACTGAGAGTTCATGGTGAGGCAGCAGGCTCTGCAATTTGCTGAAAGATCCACGTAACTTTTTGTTTGTTTGTTTTACTGGGGAAGTGGGATGCAATGGCATGTTTGTCCTTGCTACACTCAACTTGAAAAATGCACTCTGTTAACATGTTCTGGTGCAACATTCAATTCTTGTTTACAAAATCATTTTCTCTTAAAATGAAAAGCAGCCAAGCAAAATGTAACATTTCCCATGAACATAAAAGAAAATCATCTCCTGGATCTATGTTTTTAGCTTCGAAACAAAGTCTTCCTTCTTATCAAACAACTTTTGTGATATTAACATAGACATCCTCAAACCCACATCTGAATTAAACATTTGGGCTTGCTAACCTCATACTTTTTAATGATTGTGTTCCACTCTGCTGAAATAATAAATGATAAACAGTCACATGAGAGATGCTCACATCCTTATTGTGCCAGCACCTTCTGTCTTAGTGGCATATTGTGCCAGATGGAATGTTTCATAACACTGCAACAGACAAATTATGTTAGATATCCTGGCTAGCACAATGACACCTACCACCTTGCTGTAACTCAATTTTGTCTTTGCCTACTTCTCAGCCATTGCATTTTAAATGGGAGTGCATAAATTATCATGTATGAACAGAATGAAAAATCTGTCTGCAACATCTGTAACACACGCAGCCCCTATTAATTACCTCAATTGCAGTCTTTATGCTAATATTAAGACCTTAAATTTTAAAGTAGATTTATTGTACTCAGGAGGCCATTATTTAAAAGCAGCATCTCGTTTGAGGTGTATGCTAAGGAGTATGAGATCATGGAAATAAGATTGAACATTGCTTAATAATTTCAGTTGAGTAAAATAAGTCAATGTAGACATTTTTAATTGAATGCTTAACAGATTAGCAATGACTCTGGGGGAAAGAGATAACTAATCCCTATCATAATCGTTTATGCATTGTTGGTGGTTAAATGAGGATCTTGTATATTTTTAACATATACCTTAAAGTGACAGAGAACTCAGGAAGAAGCTGAACCTAGACAGTCATTAGTGGACACTATATGATAAATAGCAGGGATGGATAAATGATAGGGAAATTAGTAGATATATTGGTAGGTAGCTACATGGAGGGAAGGAAGCAGAATGTGTGTGTGGGTAGAGGCAGACAAGACAGACAGAGAGAGACAAACACACAAAATTTCTAATCATAGGAAGTGATAATTGTATTTATTATTCCAGTTTGAAAGAAGAAACCCATTCTTGGAAAGTCTCAGTGCTGCCTTGCAGCACACCCCAAGCTAGTGTGACAGCAGGGTGACATTGTTGGTGACAAGTCGTCACTGAAATTACACAACACTTAGGGGCACACTACTTTAGATATTTTAAAGTGATATGCTCAGAATAGTGATCAAAGAAAATGCAAAGTACAAATAAATTGGGCCAATGATTGTGCAAGTTATCGTTTTATAAACTCTTTGGTAAGTCAAAACATTCCTTTTCTCTGAATTGATTAGCTATTAGTCACAAAAAAATGCTTAATTTTCACTTTAACTATGACAACTTTTAATACCCCCCAAAAAAAGGTCTGATTTAGTAGATCTCATTTATTCTTGTGTTTATTTTGGATCTTGTTCCCATGGTGTGGGTTATTTTAGTTAATGCATTTTAAGTAGAGACTGGACAGTACTCACTGCTCTTGCAGAAGACCTGAGTACAATGGCTGGTGCCCATATTTGGTAATTCACAACCAACTGTAATTCCAGCTCCTGATGATTCAATACCCTCTTCTGTCCTCCACAGGCACTCACATGCACATACAAACAGATAGGCATAAATAAAAATAAATGTTAATCTTTAATATATATTGAATTAGCATATTTTAATGTTTTTGTTATAAAAATAATGTCACTAGTTGGTAAAAATTATCTAAAAACAAAGGAAACAACTTCACTCTCAAAAACTGGACATAGCTGGGCAGTGGTGGTGGTGCACGCCTTTAATCCCAGCACTTGGGAGGCAGAGCCAGGCGGATCTCTGTGAGTTCGAGGCCAGCCTGGGCTACCGAGTGAGTTCCAGGAAAAGCCGCAAAGCTACACAGAGAAACCCTGTCTCGAAAAACCAAAAAAAAAAAAAACAAAAAACAAAAAAAAACTGGACATAGATGTCCATAGATATTTTTATCTGTTTTAATATTCAGCTTAACACACACACACACACACACACACACACACACACACACACACAGTTAGTCAATTTTTATATAGATATTTTTTTCTTATTCTCTGTTATGTAGCCAGCATTTGAGTTCATTAATTTCTGTAATATATAGTCTTAGTCTTTAAAGAATATACCAACCTGTGGTTTTAAACTACCCCTCTGTTATTGAACATGGGAATGTTCCTAACTGTTCTTTTAGTAGAGTTATCACTGTTGATAGGTCTGAATTATGACTTACTGAAAGCACAGCTATTTTTCTGTTATGATTATTTGGCAATTAGACTATATGAAAGACACTTAGCATGTTTTTTTAATGCATAATTGGGACTTGGGATATAGCTCAGCTTGTAGGGTGCTTACTTAGCCTGTGTGGAGCTCTGAGTTCCAGCCCCACCCCCTCATGAAACTAGAGGAAATAGTGTACTCTTTTAATTCCAAAACCTGGGAGGTAGAGTCAGGAGGCTCAGAAGTTCAAGGTCATCCTCAACTACATTGCAAATTTGAGGATTACCTGGGCTTCATGAGATTCTATCTCAAAAACGTCCCTTTAATATGCCTATTGAGTGGTCACATTATCTTTAAGGTGATTTTTTTCCTGTTGAAATTATTTCTAATACTTCTGTAGAGCTGGCATCAAAGGCAGCCAAGTTGCACTACACTGGTTTCTTCCTCTGTATATTATGGCTTTTGAGAAAGGGCTTGACTTTCCTTAGCTCCAGCTTTCCCAAATAAATGCAAGTATACTATTTGCATCAATTTTTGAGGTATTTTTTTTTTACAAGAAAATGTATGAAAAGGACTGAGCATAATGCCTCCCCCACTTAAATATCAGTACTGTTGCCATTCCTTTAAAAACTAAAGTTGGCATTTATTATAGTAGTTACACAGTTACTTGTGTGATTAAAAGTATAGATTTAAAAGCATGTGGCTATTAAGTCAATGCATCTCAGAGAAAGGGACTGAATATAAGACATGAAGAGGATCGCACCATTTCGTTTTTATTTTCCAATACTTTGGGCCCCTTCTGAAGTCTTTGGGAAAGATTTCTGTGCTGTTGATTGAATCAGCTAGATAGTCAGTAGGAATTGGTGCTCCAGACAGCATTTATCATGTAGACGTGCCTCTGAGTGGTGTGTAGCTGTCAGCATCTACATCCCACACTTTTACCTCAACATGGGAACAGAATGTGCTCCTCACATGCTGTAGTTTAGCAGGGAATTTCTGATTCTTAAAACAAGGAGGTGACAGCTGTCTAAGTAGGTACACCCTGTGAGGGAAGAAGGATAGAGCTGCAAAGACAGGCCCTGCTCTGTCATTACCATCCTTGTCATTTCATATTTACCAGGGTGTCTCAGTTGTCCTGTCATCTTCAGTCTCCAGGTGCTGCCAAGGAGAGGAACAAATGAAAGTCAGCACAAGTCAAGGAAGAATCGTGTACCCAGGCATGGTAGAATGGCTTGCACAGTAGACAGGTGATGCTTATTCCCTGGACTTAAACATGCTGAAGGACCACTTCCCTCCCTGAAATAACAGGCCCTCCAAAGCAAAGGTGACAGTGAGGTTTAGGAATTAAAGCTGTGACTAGATCCCAAACAACACTAACTTCTTCCCTGCTTTGAAGGCCTGTGTTCTCTCCCGTCCTCCCCTCACCCAAAGATGGAGAGGTACAGAAAGTGGGTGGGCTGGCTCTTTCTCCAGTGCCACATTGAAGATGTAAATTTCTGAGAATTTACTCCTTTCTGAGAGATTACTTTATACAGCAACCTCTGTATAGAAACACACGTTAATATTTTTGGTGTGAGCTACTATCCTCAGATATTAATTTCATCTTTCTGAAATAATCTGTGCTCCTATTATTATTTTGGGAAATTAATTAATTATTTTGGGAAATTTACAGAAATATAAAATTGCATAAAGATATGTAAAAGCTTCTTAAAATCCATCATATGTTGCATTTTCTTTGTTTTACTTCCATTTAGAAAACTTAAACTTATAATTTATATTTATCCTTTCTCAACAGTTAATTCCTAAGAAATTGATTATAATAACTAACTGGAAATTATATTCCTGGGACAATAAGCATACACATTTTTGAAATTCTTAAAATGCATGTAATAAATACATACATATATACTCAAATATACACTCACTCATGCACACATACACTCACATACATACATTCACATATGTACACTTACACTCACACAGGCACTCTTTCACACACACATACATTCACTCATACAAACATACACTCACACATATACTCATTCATACACACATACACTCACATACATACACACTTGCAATCACACTCACACATACACTCTTTCATATACACATACACTTACTCATACAAACATACACTCACACATATACTCACTCATACACACAGACACTCACAAACCCACATATATACACACATCCTTTCCCCAAACATAACATCTAAAAATTTACAGATACTCATTTCCTTATTACACCTGGATAAGAAGCAATTCGTTTTATAGTTAAATTTTGATATTTTAATATACTTTGCATTTCCATACTTAAAAATGATTTAAGTGACAGATTAATCCAAATGTTTTAAAATTAAATTCATACATTCTTAGGCTCTGAATTCACTATTCATCTTCAAGTTTGGCTTTGTTTTCTCTCATGTCTTTATATTTATTGGCATCAAACCAACAAATGTTCAAAAGTTAAAACATGTGCAGAAGATAATGTTGAATCTATTGAAAAGGGAAAGAGATCAATCCTCAGCCCTGTTGCCTCAGAGCCCATTGCTGGTTCTTCATCACCAAGGACAGTGCATAGGCAGGATGAGCCATCTATGCTGATAATTAACTCTGACTGAAGGAAAAGCAAATTTTCTCCTATTTTAACGGCAACTGGTAGTTGTACTACTTGAAGCAAGGCTCCTCTCCTCTAGAGTGAGGCTTTCACTAACTTAGAAAGGAGGATGAAGACACACTGTGTTGCTTATTAATTCTTCCTGAGAGATGCTCTTTGGACCCCAAGCATGTCTAGAGTTAGGTGTGATTGCACATACCTGCATTCCGAGCCTTTAGGAAGCAGACTCAGGGGATTCTTGAGTTAAAAGATAGCCTGAACTACACCGTGAAGCATGGTCTCAAAAACAGAAAAGAAAAGAAAAAGGAAAAACTGAAAGCCTAGGAATGGCTGTAAACCAGTAAGGCGCTTTTTAAAAGATTTATAAATACCACAAAGCCTCGTAGAATTTACAATTTATTTGTTTCCTGAACAAAAAGTTCTAAGAAAAGATGCCAGAGCCAAGAGTCTGGAAGAAGTTGAGTTTAGCTGAGAAGAGAACCAGGAAGTGAGTTTAGGGAAGAAGTTTAGTCAGACTGAAAGGAACTATAATGTTAGCTCAGTTACACGACGGCTTTCTCTTGAAGTTCATGTTCAAAATCTCTACTTTTTCCTAGTCTGCCTATCCTATTCTTTACATGTATGACTTTTGGAAATTTATGCCATTATAGAAGCGTTTTAATTTTGGTGGAATAATTAAATATTTTCAAATAATTTCTGTCAACTTGAAAAGGCCTTTAGGCTTAAGTTTTAAAACATTTTTGGGGCCAACATGATGTCTCTGCAGGTAAAGGTGCCTGCTGCCAAGTTTAGTGACCTGAGTTTAATTTCCTTAACCCACATGATGGGAGGAGGACACCAACTCCTGAAAGTCATCTTCTGACTTCCATACCTGTACCAGCAAATGCACCCCTACCCTTCCCTGCCCACAATATATATATATATATATATATATGTATATGTATATATATACATACATATATATATTAAAAAATTTAGAAAGGGGGCTATATTATCACTTCATTATCACTTCGTTACTTATAGTTCTTCAGGGATAACATTAAAAAATTGACAATTAAGTCAAATCAGACATTGGTTGTCTACTGCAAATTCTGATCCATCATTGCCCTAGCATGTTTTTCAGGCAGGACAGATTTTAGATCAACTGTTTTGTAACTTGACTGGTGTCCACAGTTATTTTTTCGTAGCCTGCAGAGTAAGTTCTTGAATAAAAAAGGCAGCAACATAGGGATGAAGCATCTAAGCACCAGCTTGACTTCTCCATGTTTAATGAGAATTCCTGGAAGCTTCCACTCCATTAGGTTTCCACACCACTCCCCATACTGCCCCAGTTCCAGCCATCTCTCCCTTCTCTCTCTCTCTCTCTCTCTCTCTCTCTCTCTCTCTCTCTCTCTCTCTCTCTCTCTCTCTCTCTCTCTCCCTTCATCCCATCTCCCCTCAGCCTGATCCCCACTGCTCCCATCTTCCCCAACCCCCAGTAGTCCCACAGTACAATCTATGACTTGTGTCTGTCTGTTCTTGGAAATGTTCTTCTGTTGGGTTTCCTTGTCCAAATTTCATATGATAGTTTTTACTTCATCTTATGATATTTTATTTTGTCGTGTTTGGTCACTATTTCTTGGAAGCCTATTCTGTTCTAGTGAGAGACAGAAAGGGAGTGGACACTGAGGGGGGTGAGAAGGAACTGGGAGAAGTAGAAGGAGGGGAAACTATAACCAGGATAGATTGTATGAGAAAAGAATGCATTTTCAGTAAAAGAAAAAAAGTGAAGAAATCAATACAAAATAAAAAGAAAGAATGAACAATTAGATCAATACTTTAGAAACAAAAACCACTGTTAGTTCTCAGTCAAGAAGTGAGAGAGACTGTCTTAACAGAACCATGACTTAATGAGTAGCCTTCTATCATGAATTATAATGTAACACCTGTAACATTTAAGTGTAACATAGGTTTAATTTAGTGGTACTTTTAATGGTAATTTTAGCTCACTTGTGTATAAATCAAACAGAAAATAATATTAAGAATATCTTAATGGAAACCATTTCAGAGATTACTTATATTCTCAGAATGTTGTGGTGATATTTTATTTGTGCTGAAATGTGCTGATATTTTATTTGTATGTTAATAAATAAAGTTTGCCTGAGATCAGAGGAAATAGCAAGCCATTAACACAAAAGTCATACAGTGGTAGCACACGCCCTTAATCCCGATCACTTGGCAGGCAGGGTCTCTGTGTGTTCAAGGCCACACTAGGGAACAACCAAGCATAGTGACACACACCTTTAATCCCAGTACCAACCGTAGAGTCCTGGATGTCTGTACAGACAGGCAGTGACAAGGAAGTAAGGTAGCTGGACTAAGAGCCGATGAGAGGGAGGAAAACAAGGCAATAAAGGCATAGGTTGCACAGGAAGTAGCTGGCATTTTGGAAGCTACAGAGGTAAGGTGAGGTAAGATGGTTGGTGGCTCTCACTATTTCTCTTATCTCTAAGGCTTTCACCCCTATATTTGGCTCTGTGTTTTTTATTTAATAAGATTGCTTAGAAATTCGGCTACAGAATGTTAATCAGTAAAGGAAAATGTTTCTATTTTCCCATTTTTTTTTAAAAGATAGAAATATTTTTCCCAAGATAAAAACCAGAAACTTGCTGGCTTACATAGAAATCCTTCTGAACCTCTGTGATCACTGTCTTCTTTTATAATTTTACCTCACCTGAGGCTATCACATGTCAGGCAAGACACGTAAGCTTTTTCTAGAAATATGTTATCCTTGTTAGCACAAACTATCAACTTGACCTGACCTAGGATTACCTGAAAAATATTCTAAAGTAAGAATTGTCTTTATCCAGTTGTTCTGTGAACATATCAATGAGGGATTTTAAAAGAAAATTTAAAATTTTTTGAAATTATATCACTCTCTTTCCTGACCAACCTCTCTTATGCCCTCACTTGCTCCTTCTCAAATTCATGCTTACTTTTTTTTAATTGTTAATATTTTACACATACATGCAAGCATACATATGTGCCTAAATATATAAATATAATCTGCTTTATTCACTTAGTTTTACTTGTATGTTTACTATTTAAAGACTGACCAGTTGGTTTTGGATAACTAATTAGGTGGATCATTCCTGGAGACAATTATTTCTTCAATTTTCAGGATTCCTTTTTTTGTTCTTAGTTCTTTGCTTAGTGGTGGGTCCCTTTGAGATTTTCACCTTTCCATGTTATTATGAGTATGGGTGTTATTCTTGTTTAAGTCTTATTTAGACAGCCATATTGTTGAAGTATCATTGGAGACACAATCTCACAATAAATTTTCTGGTACTCTGGATGTTGTAAGCTTTCTGCCCCCTACGAGGGAGTGTTTTGATTGTTAATTAATGAAGGGTCCATCCCATGGTGGACTTCATACTTTCCTAAGAAGGTGGTCATGGACTGAATTAGAAAATTAGTTGAGCATAAGCCTGAGGGAACCAGATGATAAACCAACAAACGCTTTTCCTCCATAGTTTCTGCATTCCGGTTCCTACTTGAGTTCCTGCCTTGACTTCCTTCATTGCTAGACCATGACTGAGAAGTGTAAGTTGAAATAAACCCTTTCTTCCCTAGGTTGCTAGTGGAAAATGTTTTATAACAGCTGCAGAATGTATCCAGGACCTGGATATTTAGGAGATGTCTTTGTAGTATTTGGAGGATAATACTATTTAATGAGAAGTACAGAATTTATGAACTGTGGTTCCAGACATCGCATACTTCCCCTACTGAGTTGTCTTGGCAAAAACCAATAGAAATTATAACATACATCCCTGTTTTATAGACATTAACTACTATAGGCACTCCCTTTAGAGTATTGCAATTATAAAAATATATGGAAAATGCTGGAAATAGGGTCTTATTCCTTTTGTTACAACTAAGAAAATAGACTTTTTCCCCCTGAGTTCTCCCAAAATTCTTCAGATACATAGGTTATTTGACTTTCTTGCAATAATCCAGGGATATTTTCATGTGATACACAGTTAATAATGAAGAGGAATTTCAAATACTGCATTTGTGGAGAAAAATATGCTTTCTGAGTTGAATAGATTATTTTCAACATTAAGGCTACTGTGACAAAATGAGCTAGCTAAACTGGCCATTTCAGGTTGATGTTGCTGTCCCATTGTTGGGCTGAATAAGGAACTATGCCATAATAAGGCCACATTTTATTTCTATATTCTACATGCACTATAAAGGAAGTCTCTTAGGTACTAAAAAAGATGAATAGTCACAAAAAAGTTAGCATCTAATAAAACCACAAATAATTTAGCCACTCCATGTGAATTCATAGTATATTCTCTACTGTAAAAATAATGTGGAACAAAAATCCAAAATATTTTTCAAGTAAGCATAGGATACATAAGCATGTATGTCAAATGAGCAAACATGAAGGCATACATCTCTACTTGTGCGTACATACATATGTTTATGTGGATGCATATGTATGATACAAAGGATATTGTATATGTTTGTATATATGATGTCTGAAGGGGGTAAAGAAAAAGAGTTGACTGTAATTGTCACTGTCTTATATCCAGGAAAGACCATTTCTACCTAGCTTCAAGAAAAGTGGTTTCTTTCACTCTTTGCGTTTTCTATTTTCTTTGTGGTTCTGAGGCTGTTTGTTGAGCATTCATAGCCAGATCAAGATTCAAGATGAACTATAGTCCCTGTTTTAATTACGACAAGAAGGAAATAATGGTGTTTCTTTAAAAATAGCCAGTAGTCCATTTTCTACATGGAGACAATCAGGAAGATGGGGACAAAGGGGAGAAAAATAACAGGAATACGAAAATGCATTTAGTGCACCATTGATTGTTACCAAAAATTAATTTGTTCTTTGTTGTGAACCTTTTCATCAGGAGAAACTCCATCAAGCACAACATGATGTTTGCAGTGGATATCCTCAAGGCAACAAGAGGTGAAATTCACTCTAGGCCTCAGCAAATGCTAACACTGAAATTGAACAGGAGTGATCAATTCAATTCCAAACAATAACATTTAAACAAATAATAAGAACGACCTTAGGATCAAGAAAGGACATAATTAAAAGGCAGTCTTTGAGAGCAAAGTAAATTTCAAATAAAAAAAAGATGCAGTTTCAATAAAAAGAAAGATGTTTAAACTGTAAGTGTGGTGTTTCAAAATAATCTCTTGTAAGATAAAAATCCTTGATATTGTCTTTGCACACACAGATGGACTTAGGCACACAGTACTCAGGCACATAGGCAGAGAGTAAGATGGGCTGCAGAACAGAATTTTATTATGGTTTATTTGTCTTTGTTTGCTATAATGTGGAAGAAATTATTTTGAAGGTAGTTAATAGCTCATTGTTTTAAGGAAGAGAATAGATACTCGATTCTTATTTGCATTGTTGCTGAGATGAAATATCTGAAGGAAGCAACTTAGAGAAGGAAAGATTTATCTCCACTCATTGTTTCAGAAAATATGGTCCCCATCATGTCATGAAAGACATGGTGGTGCGTGTCTCTATGGCTGTGGGAACATTTGACAGTTGCCTCTCACATGGTACTTATCAGAGATTAGGGGGTTCCAGCCCCTCGATAGTCCCCTCCCAGGGTCCAGGGAGAATCTACAACCAGCTGATAATTAATCTTTGATGATACAAAATGAATCTATGTACACAAAACTCGTTAGTCCATATACTTTATTATTCTGTGTCAGTTTTCTCTCTACAAGCTTCTATTCTGCTCTCAAGCCTACCTCCTTCCTTGCCTGATTTCTCTCTACATTTATCTACTGTCCCCTCTAAGTTCTATCTAAATTTCTTTATGTTGCTTCTGCCCCATCTAGGTTCTCCTCCATCTTATTCTTTCCCATATCAGCTCCTCTCCCATGTCCTTCTCTCTCATCTTGTTCTTCCCCATCTGGCTCTTCCTCATCTTCCATCTTGTTCCTCTGGTACTCTCTTTCAGCCCTTCAATCTAGTTCTTCCCATCTTAGTTCATTACTCTCTAGTTCTTACCCATCTAGTTCTTCTGTTCTCTTGTCTCTTCTCTGTCTTGGCTTCAAGTTCTCTCCTCAGAAATCCTCTTCTCTCTCCTTATATCTCTCATATCACCCCAGTCTCTGAGGTGTTCAGTTATAAAACCCAAGAAATAGTGATCTTCTGCCAGAGCAAGGTCACCAGGCTTAAATACTTAAAGGGTCATAAAGGTAGATAAGAATTTTCCTCAGGCAGTGACCATCAGGCTTTCTTTTACAACCCAAAATGGGAATGGTAAAAAAGGAGGTCAACTGTGTGCTAATGACCAGTTAGTATATCAAAAAGGGGATCTATGTGCTCAGTCTACATTCCTAGAAGTGGTTAGGTGAGAAGTTAGGAGTCTATTAGTAAGGTCGTATAAGAAAGGAGGGTCTCACCCTAAATTGCACAAGAAATAAAGCTATCTGCCTGACTTAGGAGACAGGAGTCGTTTCGTTTGGCCTTGGATGCTTGATAGGCATTTTAGATAAATACACTGTTAGGAGTTCTTGGAAGTACACAAGAAAATCATTTCAGGAACCAGCTAATATATATATATATATATATATATATATATATATATATATATATATGCTAAAATATCATCAAGACTTCTTAAGCCATGGCTTGACATTTGGGGAAGTTCTTGACTTTTCCAAGTAGTAGCTTTTATGATAGTAGCTGAATTCCATTACATTTCCTGCAGCTAACAGCAGGTACTGGCCAATGAGAGAAGAGATTCGTCATGAATCTGTGACTTGGCTATAATCCATAAACTACATGTCTATACCCCTATATTTGCCAGCTGGGTCCCTCTTAACTTGGATAAAAATGGCCCCATAGTCTTATGTACTTGAATGCTTAGTCACTCACCAGGAAGTGGCACTATTTGAAAGAATTAGAAGTATTGGGGGTATGACCTTTTTGGGATAAGTGGCTTTTGTTGAAGGAAGTTTGTTGCTGGTGGTGGACTTTGAGGTCTCAAAAGCCCAAGCCAAACACAATGTCTCTCTCTCTTTCCCTCCCTCTTCTCTCTCCCTTCTCTGTCTCTCTGTCTTTATCTCTCTGTGTCCCTGTCTCTCTCTCAGCCTATGCCCCAGGATGTAGCTCTCAGATACTTCTCCAAAGCCATGTGTGTTGCCATGTTCCCTGCTATTATCGTCATAATTGACTAAGCCTCTGAAACTGTAAGCAAGTTCCCAATTAAAAGCTTTCTTTCATAAGAGTTGCCTTGGTCATGGTGTCTCTTCACAGGAATAGAGTAGTGACCATGACAAAAGTTGGTACCAGCATGTGGGGTATTACTGTGACAAGCTTGACCAGGCTGCTTGGTGGGAGAATGTGAATTTTGGATTAAGAAAGCAGATTAAATGGCATTGAATGAGCCGTACTAGAAGGAGCATGGAAGGCACTTTTGCTGAGAGAAATGTAGATTATGATAGCCTGGCTCAAGAAGTTTTAGAGAAGAATATTAGTAAGTGGCCTGGAGATCATTCTTGTGGTATTTTGGCAATGAATGTGTCTGCCTTTTTCCCTTTTCATAAACATCTGCCTGAGGCTACATTGAAAAGATTTAGATTAATGGCATCAGCAGAGAAGATTTCAGTACAGCATAGTATTGATTGTGTTGCATGGTTATGCAGATCTATAATGAAAAGGAGCAAGCTCATCAAGGAAAAATACAAAATGTACAGTTTAAGAAGAAATAAAGCATCAGGAAATGTAATTTGATTCCTTTGATCAACATGTCCTTTTTTATGCAAACACCATATGGTTTTTTATTACAATAGCTCTACAGTACAGCTTGAAGTCAGGTATGGTGATACCTCCAAAAATTCTTTTGTTTTGTAGTATACATATATATTTTCTTTCTTTCTTTTTTTTTTTTTTTTTTTTGGTTTTTCGAGACAGGGTTTCTCTGTGTAGCTTTGCGCCTTTCCTGGAACTCACTTGGTAGCCCAGGCTGGCCTCGAACTCACAGAGATCCACCTGGCTCTGCCTCCCGAGTGCTGGGATTAAAGGCGTGCGCCACCACCGCCCGGCCTATACATATATATTTTCTATCTATCCTGGGTTTTTGTTTTGTTTTTGTTTTTTCATATGAAGTTGAGTATTGTTCTCTCAAGGACTGTAAAGAATTGTCATGGAATTTTGATGGGTATTGCATTGAATTTGTAGATTGCTATGGTTTGAGTTACTCCAAGATATATTATATCATTTGTGGCTATTGTGAAGAGTTTTGTTTCTACAATTTCTTTCTTTCCCATTTATTGTTTGTGTTTAGGATAATAGTTATTGCTTTGAAGGTGTTTATCAACTGTAGGAGCTCCCTGGTAGAATTTTTGGGGTCACTGTTTTATACTATTTTATCATCTTCAAATAATGATACTTTGACTTCTTCCTTTCCAATTTGTATCCCCTTGATTTTCTTAAGTTGTCTTATTTCTCTAGCTAAAACTTCAAGTCCTATGTTAAATAGATATGGACATAGTAAACACCTTGTTTTGTCCCTGATTTTAGTGGAATTGCTTTCAGTTTCTCTCCATTTAATTTAATGTTGGATATTGGCTTGCTATATATTCCCTTTATTATGTTTAGGTATGTCTCTTGTATCCCCTGATCTCTCCAAGACTTTTATTATGAAAAGGTGCTTGATTTTGTCAAAGAATTTCTCTGCATCTTGTGATATGATTAGGTATTTTTTTAAACTACAGTTTGTTTATATGGTGGATTACATTGATAGATTTTCATATGTTGAACCATCCCTGCATTTCTGAGATGAAGCCTACTTGATCTTGGTGTATGATCTTTTTGATCTAAACACGGCTTTCTGCTTGCCCGCAGCCATTCTCTGACTAAGTGTGCCAAACCTTAAAAGACCAGTCCACCTGCTGCAATCAGCATGACAGGAAGCTGTGGTTGCAAGCAGTGAGCATTCACAACCCTGCTAGACAGACTGAAGCATCTGTGAACCATCACTCCAGGAAAATCTTTCTTTTACCCTTCTGTGCCTCTGCAGGCTCCTTCTTCAGGTCCTCCTTACACAAGGCACTGATGGCTGTCTCTGCCCCATTCATGTCGGCCCAGCAGGCTACCCCACTGGTTCTGGGCTGCAGCTGCTGTTTGTCCTTCCATGAGAGCCAAGACCCATTCCCTTGGGCAAGGGCTGTGTGATGCTCCTGTCTGCCCCAGCTCTGGAAATTTCCTGGGCTTGAGCAGCAGCAGGTGTTTCTACCTAGTCAACTACTGAGCGGCACTCCAGCTTCTCACAGACCCTGTACTTGGATATATGTGCCTTCATATGGGAAGTCAAATGTAGCAGGTCTTTGGAACACTGTCTCCCAAATAATGACATGGAGACTTTTTATTAATTATGAAATCTTGGCCTTAGTTTGGCTTGTTCCCAACCAGATCTTGAAACTTAAACTGTCCCATTTATATTAATTTACTTTCTGCCCCGTGGCTTGTTACATCTCCTCAGTACTGTACATCTGACTTTATATACTTCTGGCTGGCAAACCTCCTTCTCCTCAGATTTTTTTTCCAGAGTTCCTATCTCTCCCCAGAAGTCCTGCCTATACTCTCCTGCCTAGCTATTAGCCATTCAGTTCTTTATTAAATCAATAAAAAGATGCCTTAGGCAGGAGAAGATGGACAGAGACACATCCTTACACAGTGTACCAAAAGATTATCCCAACATGTTTCTATTTTATTGATTTCAGCCTTCAGTTTGATTATTTCTTGCCTTCTACTTCTATTGAGTGTGTTTGCTTCTTTTTGTTCTAGAGCATTAAGGTGTACTGTTAGAGCTCTGACAAGAGACTTTTCTAATTTTTTTCATGCAGGCATGTACTGCTATGAACTTTCCTCTCAATACTGCTTTCATAGTGTCTCATAAGTTTGGGTGTGTTGTAGATTCATTTTCATTGAACTCTAGGAAGTCTTTAAATTCTTTCTTTATTTCTTCCTTGACTCAGAGTTGATTCAGTAGGGAGTTGTTCAGTTCCCATGAGTTTGTAGGGTTTCTGTTAATTCTGTTGTTGAAATCCAGCTTTAATCCATGTTAGTCTGATAAAGTACAGGGGGTTATTTTAATTTTCTTGTATCTCTTGAGACTTGCTTTATGACTGAATACATGGTCAGTTTTGGAGACTGTTCCATGAGGTGCTGAGAAGGTGTATTCTTTTTGTGTTTGAGTAAAATATTCTGTAGACATCTGTTAGGTACTTTTGAGTCATAACATCTGTTAGCTCCATTATTTCTCTGTTTAGTTTTTATCTGGATGACCTGTCTGTTCTGGTGGAAGATCTACCTCAACTCCCCTCCCCTATCTCTTTCTCCAAACCCTCTCCTTTAAAGTCCACCAAACACAGCTCCTCCCCCAGAGAGGCTCAAGACCATTCCCACAAGGTATTTAAACTGCATCCCAGAAAACAGACATGTGGTTTTCTGGTCTCTCATCCCTGTCTCCTCTTTGTAGGGCTGGAGAATCACCCAGGAACACTTTACCCGTTAAACTGGGGCTTTTTCTAATTTGGTCTGATTTGGATTGCTGTGTCGGTGGAGAGGCTTATCGGGTGCAAAAACTTATTACCTGGAGGTCCCACTGAAAGGGGGTTGATTTTCCCCCACCAGCCCAGGCCACATGGTAGGAAAATATCCCCTCCCCCACACCTGCTCTCTCCCAGACTAAGATTAGCTTTTGGCTGGGTAAATTGCCCTTTCCAAGTCATTGCCTAAGAGGCCTAGGACCTCTTTGTTTTGGGTGGTGTCCTGCCAAAGACATGGCTGTGTCAGGCTCCTGACCTGCTCCAGAGCAAAGGGCTGCCTTTGTTACTCGGGACCCCTTCTCCAGAAGATGTTCTGCTAAAGGGAATTTCCCACATCCCCTCGTTTTTGACCCAAGACCTACCACAGTAGACACATTGTGCTAGACTTCAGGTCTCTGGCACAGACTTGTAAAAATGGGCATTTGCCATTCAAAGCCTGATCTCCAAATGCCCTTGGGCTGTCTTTTACAAAATCTGTTCCAGTTGGGGCTATCTGATACCATCTATCCTAATATCTTGATTTCTCTGAGCACTAAGGACTGGCCACAGTACGCCCTCGATAACCAGTCAAGATGGCCTCCTAAGAAAACATTAGAGTTTTCCATCCTCCATGATCTTGAAAATTTTGTCAGCTTGGAGATAAATGGACAGAATTACCATACATCCACGGTTTTTAGGTTCTGCATTCCTACCCTCCTTACAGCAGCCAGTGTCTTACAGCCCCAGTCTTGCTGGTTATGGTCATGGCACCTCCAGATTCCTGCCTATCTGGAAACTGGATCCTGAAAATTCTACTCTGACCATAGTGCCAGGGACACTGGACCCTCCTCCCCTTCCCTGACCTCTACTTACCCAATCCCTTCTTATGGGGTCACATGTTCCATTCAGTGGCCAGCACTCTAGCCCACCCCTCTCCACGCCAGGATAAATTCCTTCCTCCTTACCTGTCTTCCTGTTCTCCCCTCCCCACACCAATCCCCCAGTGCCTCAACCTACATCCAGGTCCCTTTCTACACTCAGACCTAATGCCCTCAAATCTTCCCCGGTTTCTTCTCATACTCAGTTTTGCCAGACTTCTTGCCCTCCTCTGCCCTCTCCGAAAAGTAGGTAGAGTTGATGGAATTGAGTTCCCAGAGAAGAGACCTCATGGTTTGTTGACTCATCCAAGGAATTGGTGAAAATGACTTTTAAAGTTTTTAATGCTTGAAAAGAGGTAGCCCAGTCATCCTGACAGACAAGGGCTACAAGAAGGCTATGCTCCAAGTTCAAGCCTTAGCAGCTGCCCTGAGGCCATTAGGGCCCCTACAAAGGGGACAAAGGAAGTCAGCCATGAGGCTCTATCCTGCCAGAGTTCAGCCCAAATCAACTCCTCCAGAAGTCTACTTCAAATGTGGCAAGCAGGGCCACTGGTCATGGTATTGCCCTGACCCCCAGCCTCCCAGGAGGCCATGCCCTGTCTGCTGACAGCCTAGGCACTGGAAATCAGAATGCCTCCATGTGGGCTCATCCTCTATGCCATTCCAAAGAGGTCCAGCCTCACCAACACCTGCAACTGAGACTCATCCAGACTTTGAACTCCTAAGTGTGGCAGAGGACTAATGTGGCCTAGACTTGGTGACTCCCATTGCCCTCTTCACCCCTAGGGTGACGCTGCAGGTAGCAGTAAGTCCATTGACTTCCTTTTGGACACGGGAGCTACCTATTCTGTTTTGATATCTCACTCGGGTCCTACAGTTCCCTAGTCAATGTCTGTCACGGGAGTGGACAGGACCCCTTCCTTCTCACTTAAGACCCTGCCACTTTCTTGCATTCTTTCAGGGAGATTTTTCTCACACTCTTTTTCTAGTCATTTCTGCTTACCCCACACCTCTGCTTGGTCATGGTATTCTCAGCCACTTTGGGGACACACTCACCTTGGCCACCACACTCTCTCTTGAGTGTTGCACAGGTCCATTCACAGGGGCCCTCCAGATGTGACAACCTCTGCAGCCTCTGCACCAGCTTTGAGGACACCAGCCCTGCAGTGTCATGGAGCTCCTATCGGAAGCTGTCAACATCTCCTGGAAGCTCCACATTGCCTATCATTCCACAATCCTTGGGAAAGGTTGAGAAGGCCAATGGACTCATCAAACAACAGCTCACCAAGCTCTCCACTGAACTCAGGTTTTCTTGGCCCTCTTTTCTCCCCATTGCCCTTATCCACCTCCAGGCCACCCCATACTCTCCTACAGGCCTGAGCCCTTTTGAGCTTCTTTAAGGAAGGTAATTCCTCCTCAATCACCACTTCCCAGCCCAAACTCCTCCACTGGCGGGTACCTCCCCTACCTCTCTCTTCTGAGGTCCCTTTTCCATTCACATGCTGACAGCTATCTTCCTGCTCCAACACCAACAGAGCCAACTGCCACTGAGCCTGTCCCACTCTCCCCAGGAGACAGAATATTACTCAAACAGTTAGCTTCTAAGTCTCTTGAGCCCTGATGGACAGGACCTTATACTGTGATTCTCACTACCCCCTTGGCTGCCAAGCTCCTGGGACATCCATGCTGGTACCGTCTCTCCAGGCTCAAGAGGGCATTTATTCAGAATACATGGTGGTCTGTCCAGTAACTGGGACCCTCCACCCTCCTGTTTTCCAAGATGTCCCAATGAAGGGTCTATCTCTCTTCTGCTCTGTGCATTCATCTTTGCAGTGCAACTAGTACAGATGTTAATAATCTATTTTTTCCTAGAAACTTGCCTTCTTTGTTTCTTCAAGAAACAGATGCCTGAGGTCTCCAGGATGACAATTAATGGGATGTTCCTCTCCTCACATCTCCTGCTGAATGTGAGCCCACCAACTCCCGACTCCCCACTTCCTCACATTGTCCCATGCCTGCAGGAAGTAGCCAGATTTGAACTGGTGCTCCTATACCCAAAGAGCCTGGAATGTTTTAGGGGGAGTCCCACCTCAACCTCTGACACCCTGGCATCCATATACCCAAAGAGTCTGGTATATTCTAGTGGAAGATCTACCTCAACTCCCTTCTTCCATCTCTTTCCCCAAACTCACCCCTTCAAAGCCCACCAAACACAGCTCTTCCCCCAGAGAGGGTCAAAACCACTCCCACAGGTATTTAAGCTGCATCCCAGAAAACAGACACGTGGTTTTCTGGTCTCTCATACTTGTCTCTTCTCTGGAGGGCTGGAGAATCACCTGGGAATGCTTTATTCATTAAACTGAGGCTTTTTCTAATTTGGTCTGATTTGGTCTGATTTAGATTGCTGCATTGGTAGAGGGGTTTATCAGAGTGCAAAAATTTATCATTGTCCATTGGTGAGAGTGGGGTATTGATGTCTCCCACATTGAAGTGTGGGGTTTGATGTGTGTGTTTTAAGATTTAGTGATGTTTCTTTTACAAAGGTGAGTTTCCCTGCATTTGGGGCATAGATGTTAAGAATTGCAGTGTTCCCTTGATGGATTTTTCCTTCAATGATTATTGAAATGTCCTTCTCCATCTCTGTTGACTAATTTTTGTTGGAAATCTATTTAGTTAGACTTTAGAATGGCTCCACCAGCTTGCTTGCTAGATCCATTTGCTTGGTAAATATTTGTCCAACACTTTATTCTGAGGTAATGTCTACCTTTGATGTTGAGGTATGTTTCTTATATGCAGCAGGATTGATGGTTATAGACACTAATGACCAATAATTGTTAATTCCTCTCATTTTGTTGTTGTTAGTGGTGATGGTAGTGTGTATTTAAATGTGTGTTGGTGTTTCCCTTCTTTTAATTTTGCTGGTATGAGTTTATTTATTGCCTGTGTGTAGCTAGAGTTTTCCTGCCTGGCCCACAGTCAGGACAAATCTCTCTCACCTGCCAGTCCCACAGCCTCTCAGACCCGACCAAGTAAACACAGACTTATGTTGCTTATAAACTGTATGGCCGTGGCAGGCTTCTTGCTAACTGTCCTTATAGCTTAAATTAATCCATTTCTATAAATCTATACCTTGCCACATGGCTCGTGGCTTACCGGCATCTTCATATGCTGTTTGTCATGGTGGCGGCTGGCAGTGTCTCTCTGACTCAGCTTCCTGTTCTCTCAATTCTCCTCTCTGTTAGTCCCGCCTATACTTCCTGCCTGGCCACTGGCCAATCAGTGATTTATTTATTGACTAATCAGCAACACATTTGACATACAGACCATCCCACAGCACCTGTGTTTTCTTGGGTATGATTAACCTCCTTGGGTTGGAGTTTTCCTTCTGTAGGGCTGGATTTGTGGACAGATATGTTTAAATTTGACTTTGTTATGAAATACCTTGTTTTCTTCATCTATGGTGATAGTTCCAAATATGTTTGTGGCCTCTGGGGTTCTGGGGACCTGCTTGGTTTCTGGGATTCCTAATACAGTGTGGCCTCCCATCCAGCAGAAGTTTCTGCCAAGGTTGTAGGCTGAGATATGAAGCTCAGGGTAGGGGGTTCATTTGAAGGCTGTTGGGCCAGCTTTAGGGAGTATTAGCTGGCTGTGGGCAATGTTTTACTTAAGGTCCCTAGTATCAGCCTGGCCTCAGGTAAAGCAGATGTCTTCTGTTGACATTGTGGGCCAGATTATGAACCCAGGCAAGGGGGTGCACTCTGGGGTTGTTTGGTGGGCTTTACATAATGCTAGCAGGCAGTGACCCATGTCTTACCTGGAGTCCCTAGGATCCACCTTGTCTCAGGTAAAGCTATCAGAGTTGTGGGCTGGAATATATGTTCCAGGAGATGGGGTGCAGTTTGGGGCTTTTGAATGGGCTTTAAAGAGTGATAGTGGGTGGTGGGTGATGTCTTACCTAGAGTCTCTAGAGCTGGCCTCCAGTAAAGCAAAATTCTTCTACCAAAGATGTTTGCCAGAATATGGAGCCCAGGGGGAGGGGTGCAGTCTGGGGTTGTTGCATGGGCTTAAGAATTATTATTGAGAGGTATGCGATGTCTTACCTGAGATCCATAGGACCAGCTGGGCCTCTGGTAAAGGAGCTGGAGGTGTGGGCCAGATATGAAGCCTAGTGGAGGGGTTTCTGAGGTCCCTAGGATGAGCATGGCTAATAGTAAAGGCACTTCAGGTGTGCTGGGCTCTTTTTTTTTTTTTATTGTTTGTTTGTTTGTTTTTAAAGACAGCTACTGTCCTGGTGTGATGGCTAGTCTTTGTTGTCAACTTGACTACATCTGTAATGAACTAAAACCAAACAATGGAGGGGCATACCTGTGAGGAATTTTTGACATGGGAAGATCTACTTCTAATTTTAATCTTTGGGGTAGGAAGACATACGACTTTAGCCCAGATTTGTTGGGGTAGGAAGACCCATCTATAATATGGGCCACATTCTCTGCTGGAAACTTATATAACGACATGGAAAAAGGAAGCTTGTTTCTTCAGGGTTCCAGAGTACATTGAATACCAGCTGAGACATCCAGCCTCATGGACTGACCAACTACTGGATTTTTAGATCTTCCATTCATATGCAGCCATTGTTGGATTAGGTTGATCATAACCTGTAAATCACTTAATAAATTCCCTTTCTCATTATATATATTTTGTAAATTCTGTTACTCTAGAGAACCATGACTAACATACTTGGTTAGTTTTAAGTCAACTTGACACAAGCTAGAGTCATCTGAAAGGAAGGAACCTCAATTGAGAAAATGCTTCCATAAAATCCAGCTGTAGGGCAATTTAGTGATTAATGAAGGAGGGGCCAGCCCATTGTGAGTTGGGCCCCCTCAGCTGGTGGTTCTTTGTTCTATAAGAAAGCTGGCTGAGTAAGCCAGGATAAGAAGGCAATAAAAATCACCCCCATGGCTTCTGCTTCAGCTCCTGCCTCCAGGCTCCTGCGCTGTTCCAGTCCCTATCCTGGATTCCTTTAATGATAGACTATAATGCATAGACTATTTTTAAAATAACTATTTTTATTCAGTTTATGCACATTTTCTGTTTGAATGCATGCACATATGCATGCATGTGGGTGCCTGAAGCGGCCAGAAGAAAGCAACAGATCCCATAGAGATAGAATTATAGGCAGCTGTGGACCACCTGATGGGGTGCTAGAAACCAAACTCAGGTCCTTTGGAAGAGCTGTAAGCATGCTTAACCACTGAACTATCTTGCCACTCTTTGGTATCTCATTTTTACCTCAGGTTCATGAGTTCTTATGTCTTAGTAAAGTTCATATCTGTTGGCTTTCTTCATTTTATAAAGTCACCATTTTTTTTTTAGATGAAGCATGGTGTAAGCAGTTTCTTTAAAAGTATGTTTTAGCCAAATATCTATAGGTGATACTTTGCTGAAAAAAAAGCATTCAATGTAAATTCATAAATTTTGAATTTGCTCTTAAGAAACAATCATTCTTTTCTACTATTTGTCAACTTTCTTCAATTATTTGATCAATATGGATTCATTTTTTTCACTCTATGGTGGTAACCTCTTACTATCCTTGTTTATCTTTCCTGCAAATTTTTCTAGGGCCACTATGAAAGCCAGTTTGTCAGAAGTGGTGGAAGAAGAAGCTATAATGGTGTCTGTGAGCTGGCAAAGGCTGTTGTTCTCACATATGGGTGTCATGCCACATAGGCAGGAAAGCACACCCTAACCACAGAGGTCTGACAAAAATGACTTCCTTATAGTTCCCTAAAAGACTTTCCAGCTTTTTACTGTCTGGGAATGAGAGACTATACTACTGTCAGGTCTCACCAGCCTCAGACATCTTGCATGTCATTTCTTACAGTTCCTATACTAACCAGGCCCATTGTTCTGCTGCCTTGTGGTACAGTAATCCCATCGCTCCCCACCATGGATCAGTTACAATTAAAAGAACCCTCAGAGTTACAGTTCCAGAAACTGGAGATTGAGCATTGTTTAGAGGGAAGTGAACAATGCTAGGAGTATGAATGGAGCAGTGATAAGGTCTGGTAATCAGGATTTACTGTGTAATTTGTTTAGATCAGAAAGAATAATGTCAAATAAATAGAGCATTATTTCGTTCTGTAATTTTTGTAAATAAAGCTAAGAAAACCCAAGTGATATATCCAAGTTCATACACTATGTTGCATGATTATGTTAAACAGCACCAGAAAATACAACACATTGGACAGATTAATCTCTAGTCTTGTTTTTAGAGTCAGAGTTTCCAGAGTCTAGTGGGCACTCAAAAGGAAGCAATGTGTTATTTGCTTTTCTAAAGTGATTCCCTGAGATCTGTCAACCACATGAGGTCTTAAGACTTACCTTACCAACCTTACCTAACCAATTGACACCAACCTCTACCAAGTCTCAGTGATCTTTCGTTTTCTGCTTGGTTCAGTTGATACCACTATGTATCGACCTATATATAACTTTTTGCTATTCTCCCCCCACCCCACCGCACATACAGTTTCCATTAAAACCCTCATGTAATGAAGTAAGGGTAAAGGCTCTCAGGTGATTGACACACAGAGCCAATGTGAGAAATGTCAACTGCCAAAGGCTGTGAGAGTATATAGCCAATGACAACTAATATTCAACAAGTCGACCCACCAGATGAATAATTCTCTGATGGGGAGCCCCACTGGACAAAGACTATGGGGTTACAAACTGTGAATAACTGATTGCTTCTGGCTGTAATTTTTCTCATGTGCCACTACATTTCTTCCCTAAAAACAGCTAGGGGTATTTTCCCCACTGCTTGTATGTTTATCTCGTGTATATACTTCATCTATTTAGCACACATATATCTGTGGATTGTTAGAAAGATGATTTCTTCTTAAGCTGTACAATTTTGATAAATATAAATAATGCTAGGATATTTTTTATAACTCAGACTGACATAGGTAAATGACAGTATTCTCAGCTACAAAGACAGCTTTTTATTTAGCTACTTTTACACTTTAGAGAAAATTCAAAATAGACTTGTTGCCCCTGCAAATGAAACGTTCAAGGACAGATTCCCAGGTGTTTCTTTGTGGAACCAAGGTCAGGCATGAAGCAACTTTAGTATAGATAATTCTCCCAGCAACTGACTTTCTGCATGTACTCTTAAACCAAATTTTTCATTTTAAATATTTGTTAATTTTTTTCATTTTACATACCAAATACAGCTCCCTCTCCCTCCCCCCTTTCTGCTCCTCCCACTTCCCCCCACCCCACCCCCATCCACTCCTCAGAGAGGGTAAGACCTCCAATGGGGAGTCAACAAAATCTGGCATATCAAGTTGAGGCAGGACCAAGACCCTCCCCACTGCATCTAGGCTTAGCAAGGTATCCCTCCATAGGGAATGGGCTCCAAAAAGCCAGTTCAAGTTCTGAGGATAAATCCTGGTCCCACTGCTGGAGCTCCACAAACTGCATAAGCCACATAATTGTTGCCCTCATTCAGAGGTCCTAGTTCAGTCCCATGCAGGTTCCCCACTTATCAGACCAATGTCTGTGAGCTCCCACTAGCTTGGGTCAGCCGTCTCTGTGGGTTTTCTCATTATCATCTTGACCCCCATCCCTTGCTCATATAATCTCTCATCCTTTTCTTCAACTGGCCTCCAGATCAGTACAGTGCATAGCTGTGGATCTCTGGATCTGCTTCTATCAATTACTGGATGAAGGTTCTATGATGACAATTAGGGAAGTCACTGATCTGATTACAGGAGAAGACCAGTTCAGGTACTCTCTCCACTATTACTTGGAGTCTTAGCTGGGGTCATCCTCGTAGGTTCTTGGGAATTTCCCTAGAACCAGGTTTCTCCCTAACCCCATAATGGCTTCCTCTATTGAGATATATCTTTCCTTGCTCTCCCTCTCTGTCCCTTCCCCAACTCCACCATCCCATTCCTGCATTTCTCATTCTCCATACCCCTACATACTCCCAGTTTACCCAGGAGATCTTATATATTTCCCCTTGCTAGGGCAATCCATGCATGTCCCTCTTATGGTCCTCCTTGTTACCTAGCTTCTTTGGGGTTGTGTTTTGTAGCCTGGTTATCTTTTGCTTTATGTATAATATCAACTTATGAGTGAGTACATATCATATTTGTCTTTCTGAGTGTGGGTTACCTCACTCAGCATGTCTTTTTTTCTAGTTCCATCCATTTGCCTGCAAATTTCATGATGTCATTTTTTTTAACCACTGAGTAATATTCTATTGTGCAAATGTACCATGTTTTCTTTATCCATTCTTCCATTGAGGGGTATCTAGGTTGTTTCCAGGTTCTGGCTATTAGGAATAATGCTGGTATGAACATAGTTAAACAAGTGTCCTTGTAGTATGATTGTGCATCCTTTGGGTACATGCCCAAGAGTAGCAGTGCTAGGTCTTGAAATACATTGACTCCCAATTTTCTGAGAAACTGCCAGACTGATTTCCAAAGTGTTTATTCAAGTTTGCACTCCCAGCAGCTTGCTCCACATCTTCTCCAACATAAGCTATCATCCGTGTTTTTGATCTTAGGCATTCTGACAAGTGTAAGATGGTACCTCAAAGTTGCTAAACCAAATTTTTATGATACAAGGCTTAAGAATTAGCCAACTAACTGTTTATTGTTTAGTTGTTTAGGTCCTGAATTTCAATGCCACTCTCCATCAGGAAACACTGGGCACTGGGTGCCTATATAACTTCTGACTTTACTTCACAGAACTTGGCTGATAGCAGAGAGTTGCCTTGATGGCTGATAGCCAAGTGTTGCCTTCGTTACTCATCATGCCCAGTCATGCTGACATTTCTAGCCTGAGAGAGGCTATGTGATTTTTCATGGCTCTGTTTTTTATTGTTTACTGAACTAATGCTTTATGACCTTGAATGTGTAACTCATTTCTTGTTAAGAGTTTGCTCTGGGAAAGAACAGTGTATGAGTGAGTGAATGAGTGAGAGAATGAGTGAATGACGTAGAAGAGAAATTCAAGTTATGACTAAAATGTAGCAGAGTAGAGAGAAGAAGTGTGTAGAAGAGAGATGTGTGTAGAAGAGATGTAGCTGTTGAGGAGAGATGTGTGGATAGAAGAAAGAGCTGTGTAGAGAGAGCTGTGTAGAGTAGATGTAGCTGTGTAACGAGATGTAGCTGTGTAGAGACAGAGAGATTTTCAGAAAGGGATTTTTCAAGATGAACTAAAAGAGAAAGTTACCATCAGAACATGAGTGCCTTCTTCCTTATACCCCTCAGACAGAAAAAGTCTAGCCCTTGCCACATTCAAGGATTTTTTTACATACCCTGGTGCTGCCTGGAGGATGGCCCTCCTAAGGCCATCTCTAGTCAACCCAGTGCTTAGAACCTAAAGCATAGGCTACGTCTCACTTTATTCAGCATGGAAGGGAAAGATGTTTTCTGCATTTTTAGTAGAGACAAATTTAATTATAGACCTAAGAAACTATTATTAATCTTAAGGTAGCAATCATTAGTTAGTTATAGTTTATCTGCCAGATATCTTCCCTTATGCTAACAGCTAAAACTACACAGTTAAGTGTCAGAACCCCCACTTCTATGGAACTCATACTTTTTGGAAATTGTGGATTCATGGAATCTGTTGGGAGGCTGAAGCCACTTGTGATATAACATATGCCATCTACAACATCTGAATGGTGGAAAAGAAGCTGGAGTGATAGGTCAGGACTGGGCTGGGAGGTGGTAGGTTGTAATTCCAGGGATCCTTGGTTGTTTTAGGTAACAAGGAATCAATGGATTTACTTTCAAAGAGGAAACTGATAAAAATGGTAATACCAGAATGGTGAAAAAAGCACTTCACTCAAGGGAACTAAGTAATCTGGTCTGTCCTTGAGCATTGTTATCTATCACAAAAGCAGATCACTGAGTATTAAAATGGGCTTTTACCTCTGTGTGCTCTATGCCACAGTTTTAAGAACACCTTCACCTCGTTTATTGTAGAAGCTCATCCACTGTTTCTTGGAATTTTGTCCAAGACCCAGTCCTACTTGCTGATGTGATTTGAAAAATCTGCAGGGAATGTTGCAGTCTATTAACTTGGCTCTCAGAAAGTTTATACAAAGGAGTCTATGAAGTGTGAAGTGTGTATCTAAAGATTTTCATATCCTCTTTATCCAATACTTCAAGAAAAAGTATGAAATGAAAATGGCTTACAAGAAGAAAAGCTCATATACAGCAGATATAAAGGCTTTGTCATATGACATAGACTACAATTTTGAATACCACAGGTAGATTCCTTGTTACCCTGGAGATGATAGAGATGGTGGTGAGGCAGAGAGAGAGAGAGAAAGAGAGAGAGAGAGAGAGAGAGAGAGAGAGAGAGAGAGAGAGAGAGAGAGAGAGAAGAAAGAGAGAGATTGAGCCATGTTGACAATGTGAAAGATATTTAATCTATGGTCTTAATAATTCCTTATTTTAGAAATAGGCATAGTAAAATCACATTTTCTTAGCCTTAATTCTTTTCCAAGTTCTTTTCTTCTTTAAAAACTCTGTCTTTTTATGTTTAATAACTTTGTGTCTCCTCTGGTAACATGTGATTTTTAACAGTACAAAGATATTTTCAGCCTTGGCTACTGTGGTAGGCAGAATCATGGCATCTTAGACACTATGTTCCTGTACTAATTCCTACAGACAGAGAGTGTGTTACATTATATGGTAAAGGATTATAGTGGCAGATTAAGTCTGTTAATCAGCAGATCTTAATACAAAGAAAGTAGAAGACAAAAGAAATGTCAGTGTAAAGATTTACACCAGAAATTTGGTCTACAACAAAGGGATATGGGTGATGTCTAAAGTCAGAGGACCAAGAAGTTGTCTGCACCCAGTGGGAACACATTGTGGAAACATGATTTCAGAAATTCAAGAAATATCTGATAATGCTCTTTTGTTATTTTAAGCCTTAGAATTTGTGATAATTTGTCTCACCTTTGACAAAATATTAACATGACTTTAGTTTTGTATCATTTTGTCCACAGAGATTGTACTACAGCAGTGATTGTGTACATACATGTATGTGTGTTATAAACAAACAAAAGCCATGCATTTGGAAAAATGTTACCAGAATTAAATAGGGGCATGAATCTAAAGTGAGATCATGCACATACACAATAGCCAAACACACACATATAACATTTTTATTAAACTATTAAATTAATTTATCTCTAATATTTTACATGCTGCATATAGAAAGATAAGTTATATGTGAAATATTTTAGCATTTTGACTTCAAAACACAAAATTTTGCATTATTTTAAGGTCAATGTGCTAAAAGCTTTTTTTTTTTTTTTTTTTTACCAGCATTATCACTCTTTTTTTTTCTTCTCTTTTTTTTTTTCTTTTAGACAGAATCTCATTTGAACTAGGCTAGACACCTTGAGCCTCTGGTCTTCCTGTCTCCATTTCTTGAGTGCTGGAAATATGCATGCACTGTTACCCCTAGTAACATGCATGATAGATAAGTATATTACAAGCTGAGAAACATCCCAGCTCAAAAGATGTATCCTGGGCTAGCCTTGAGTTCATAATGCCCCTGCTTCATTCTTTTTTAGCACTTGCCTGCTAACTTGAGGTACTACAGCAAGCATCAATGTTCCTGCTGCTTTTCTCAAATCATCTAACTTTTAGTATTACATAAATTCTTAGACAACATTACTGAGAAAAATTATTTTCAGAATCATATGGTAATATTAGACAAACACCATCATGATATTGTTATTTTCTCAGCTGTATTTCTTCAAATCACCGCCATTTTTTCACTTATTGTCACCTCATCACATTCCCAGTTCCGTATGGCAGTCCATTTTTTGTGGTGGTATTGTGTTCCCCAAAACATTGTGTACCTTAATAAATTTATCTGGGGTCAGAGAACAGACAGTCACTAGATGCAGAGGCTAGAAAATGGTGGCACTCACACCTTTAATCCTAGCATTCCAGAGACAGAAATCCCTCTGGATCTCTGTGAGTTCAAGGGCGCATTGGAAACAGCCAGGCATGGTGACTCACACCTTTAATCCCAGAAAGCAGCCTTTAATCCCAGGGAGTGGTGATAGAAAGCAGAAAGGTTTATAAGGCGTGAGGACCAGAAACTAGAAGCATTTGCCTGGTTAAGCATTTGGCTGGTTAAGCATTCAGGCTTCTAGCAGAGTTCAGCTGAGAGCCATTGGGATGAGAACACAGAAGCTTCCAGTCTGAGGAAACAGGACCAGCTGACGAATTGGCAAGGTGAGATAGCTGTGGCTTGTTCTGTCTCTCTGATCTTCCAGTGTTTAACCCGATACCTGGCTCAGGTTTGATTTTATTATAAGAACTTTTAAGACTCATGCTACAATTTTTCTCCATAGGAAATACAGACCTAGACCTCAATGTATGCCTGAAATTGCATAAAGTTCCAAACCCTGTAATTTAATGGTTTTTCTGTTTTAACCAAGCAGCAACCACTCCCTGTGACCCAACTTCCACAGTTTAAAGTGGAAGAGCAAAAGTAGCAGGAATTTCTTTTTCCTTTCAGTTTCATAGAAGATGAATTCTCACTTACAGAGCTCATCTTGCCATTTTCTTTTGCAATCTTTTCTCTTCTCAGAAATGCTTTAAAACTTCTTCTTGGTATCTCCTGATTGTCAGCATTTCTGATCTTGTATTTGGGGGCCATTATTAAGTAATATGAATGTTGGTTGAACATAATACTGTAATCTCTTGAGAGTCAGTTTGATAACTGAGAAGGTTACTAATAGATGGATAACATATACAAAGTGGACATGGGCATGGTTCACATCCCGGGAAGGATGGAGTGTTATAGTTTGAGTATACAACTGAAAGTTTCCATGAATGCCTGGGGTTCTGAATGAGGTTGTGAGAGATGTATTGAAGATCCTGGGTTCATGTGCAAAGGACTCAGGGCCCAGAAAATACATATGACATTGGCCATGAAAGAGAGACCAGGCCAACTTCACTTAGGATTTTTATTATTATTGTCAATAGCATTGTTACACATGGGGTGGAGAGGGGAGTTAAAAGGCTTCAGAACAAATTGGGGAATCAAGTTTTTAAGTGCTGTAAGCACCATCTCTAACCTTCTTAGATTAGGAATTTCTCTCCACCACCTAAGTTTTAAAGATAGCATGTTAATTTGCACAATATTTCAAGACTACTGCCTGAATACAATCATTGTACATGACCAATAGTTTTATTTATAAAGAACTATCTAACTTGGTGGTACAGCTAGGGTTTAACTAAAATAGCCCTGTGCTCAAATCAATTAAAAAGCAACATAAATCATAGGAAGGCAGACACTGGGGGAGGAAGAGGTTAAACTGGTTAAGAAAGGGAAGGAGAGGGGACAATATTTGTGAAAATCTTCGAAACGATGTTTTCTGAGAATTGAATACCTGATTCCTATTAATTTCCCTCTGTCATAACAATA
Organism: Peromyscus eremicus; assembly: GCF_949786415.1. Taxonomy (NCBI): domain Eukaryota; kingdom Metazoa; phylum Chordata; class Mammalia; order Rodentia; family Cricetidae; genus Peromyscus; species Peromyscus eremicus. The sequence continues at coordinate 99,897,357 of NC_081425.1, read as the reverse complement.
TATTCTCAGAGTCTAATCCTAATTATTTGTCCTTGTTCAGCCTCTGTATGTTTCTACCCCCAACACAGAATACTTGCAAATCATTCCAAATATATTCATTTTCCCTGTCAGATCTTTGTAATGGCATGTAAGCCATGTTAAATACAATTGTGTTTGTTTTTTTAAAAAATCTTGGTTGATTTTTCTTTCTTTCTCTTTCTTCCTTCCTCCCTCCCTCCCTCCCTCCCTCTCTCTCTTTCTCTCTTTCTTTCCTTCTTTCATTTGTCTAAATGAATCCATAGTAAAGAAATTCAGCTCAACTTGTAAAAACTACTCCAAATTAATATCTTAGCAGTCTTAAATTAAGAGTATCCTGTAATCTGGAGCTGGAGAGAGATGGCTCAGCAGTGAAGTATCTACCAGCTTGCTGTTTTGTTGCTGTGATAAAATATTGACCAAAGCAATTCAGGAAGGAAGGAGCCATTTTCTTGTCTGTTGTCAAAGGAAATGGGGCATGGATTCAAAGCAGGAACCTAGAGACAGGAACTGGAGCAGAGATCATAGAGGAACACTGCTTGCTGTCCTGTTTCCAGACTCACATTCAGCTCACATTTCTTACACAGCCCAGGTCTGCCTGCTCAGGTAGATTGAGTCCCACTTCATCAGTTAACAATCTAAAAAATGCACAAATCTGAGGGAGGCAATTCCTCAGTTGATGTCCCCTCTTCCCAAGTGTCTCTAGTTTGTGTCAAGTTGATGAAGACTTACCAACAAAGACTATGTGGCACTTTTCCAAAGGACCTGATATTGTTTCCCAGAACCCATGTTGGACAGTTCACAGCCTCTAACTCTAGCACTAAAAATTCAGTGTTTTCATCGCTACTGGAATCAAAAAATACAGTAAACATACATACACATGAATAAAATAAACCTTTATAAAAAGAAATTTACCATAATCTAAATGGAAGCTATCTTCTCTTCCCTTCCTTAATGTGCTCTTTCTATCAACAGAGGCAAATTATAAGTTTGGCTTATTTGATATTCATAAACCACCTGTGACTCAGTCATTGATCTTCATGCAGAAAGTATGTGGAGGTTTTCTCAATGATTTTTTCTGATTGTTAATTCATACTTAAATTTAGCAATTTAACAAATGTAGACATTTCAACTTTAAGAAATTTAGGTCACTATTAACCTTACACACACACACACACACACACACACACACACACACACACACACACGACAACATGGTAGCTCATATCATTCATTTACCTTTGAGGCGTTTCTAAGAGTTGGCAAGAACCATGCTCCAATTTCAGGCCTTATCTGTGTCCATTTGTCAATATCACTCAAAAAGATGGCCACATGAGAGTCTGCCTTGTGTTCCAAATGGGGAGAAACTGGTAACAGAGGGACAATGGCCTTTCACCTCTGTTCATATTTCCACAGATGAGTATAACAACGCTCATCCAAAGCTTCTCTCCTTCTCTATCTCTCTTAGTAGGGATATGCGCTTCACAAATATACTATTTATGTATTTACTCCATATATTGACTATAGAAAACTATTATTAAACTTTCCTACATGGTATTTACAACCCCAAAATCAGTATAGATTTCTTATGGGAACAACACATAGAATAAAGTTTATTTTTTGTTTGTAGGTGAAACAAATGCTACTTTCTAGATTTATACATTGCATATTTTCAATAAAGATGTTGAGTAGAAAGAGCTAACGGAACTTTTGCCTAAAAATCTCATGAGAGTATTTGATTTCCCCTCCATTCATATGTATGTTTGTTTGGAAAACAAAGTTTTTCACTAGTGCTTAAAATAAAAAGTTTGTAAGTTGACAAATTGAGGGCACTATTAAAGGAATTAGAATACTTTCTTTATCTTAGGCTACTTCTCAGACTGCTGCCATAACAGATCAGGGATGTGAAGACATCACTGAGGCCACAGAACCCTCTTCTTGAATCACTGTGGGAAGCGATGGCACGGGACAGAGCTGTAGACTAGAGATTGCTGAGGAGCCATAGCAGTGTTAACCACTGAAACTTACAAAGGCCAAAAGAAAGGTGCTGAAGAGAGCAGACACTGCAGTGAGCTCTCACCTGGGATGGAATGGTGATGACAATTCACTTGAAAATGCTTGAGTCATCATCCTAAATGTTTTGTACAATATTATTGATTCACCCCACGGCCTGCCAACATACTATTTTGAGCTCAACCTCACTTCCTAAAGTTTCCACTATCTCCCTAGACTGCACCACCAGCTGCATGAAGACCAAGTGCTCAAACACACACATGCATCTGTGGATGACAAGTTATGAACAAAGCATAACAATGACTTCTATGATTTCCATCTTGGGCTGTCACTACAATGTGCACTCCTTTCCCCTGATTATAAGTAGAATATGTGGATACTCTGAGTGCTGTGGGATGGTCTGTATGTCAAATTGCTCTGATTGGTCAATAAATAAAACACTGATTGGCCAGTGGCTAGGCAGGAAGTATAGGTAGGACTAACAGAGAGGAGAAAAAGAAAGAACAGGAAGGCAGAAGGAGTTACTGCCAGGCACCACCATGACAAGCTGCATGTGAAGATGCTGGTAAGCCACCAGCCATGTGGCAAGGTATAGATTTATGGAAATGGATTAATTTAAGCTGTAAGAACAGTTAGCAAGAAGCCTGCCACAGCCATACAGTTTGTAACCAATATAAGTCTCTGTGTTTACTTTGTTGGGTCTGAGCGGCTGTGGGACTGGCGGGTGACAAAGATTTGTCCTGACTGTGGGCAAGGCAAGAAAACTCTAGCTACAAATGGCACCCAACGTGTTGGCAAGAGTTTCCACCTAAAACCTGAGTAAAAAGATTCTAAAACGGAGCTATAAACATTTCCTAGTTGTCTCTCTCAAGCTAGCGGCAGCCTGCCAGTTTGAGCTACTATGGTTTGCATTTGACCTGCAGTATGGTGGGAATGAAGCCTCTGCAAGTGGCACATTAAGCTGCTTGGTGGATTTTTTTTTCTTTTTGGTTTTTCAAGACAGGGTTTCTCTGTGTAGCTTTGCGCCTTTTCCTGGAACTCACTTGGTAGACCAGGCTGGCCTCGAACTCACAGAGATCTGCCTGGCTCTGCCTCCTGAGTGCTGGGATTAAAGGCGTGTGCCACCACCACCTGGCTTCCTTGGTGGATTTAGCCTTTGCTAGTACAAAACAAAAAGAGGTTTCTGAACTACACACTGCTTTGATAGAAGCATAGACCCACTATTTCTGAGAGGTGATGGCTCCCAGAGCTGGCAAAAAACGTACCACCACCATGTTGGGAAGCTAAAGTAGGCGGAGACAGCAGCCACAGCACCATTTCAGTCTTAGAATGCTACAGTTTAAAGCAATAGGCTCAAGGTAATATAAAAAATAAGCCACATAAAGATGGCTACCACACAGAGAATCTGGATTATGTTCTCTTTGATATTCGTAACTGAAGAAAAACATTTGATTGCAAAAGCTGTTGAGTTATGCCAAAATGTATATTTTAAAGTTACCTTGACTTCAAAATTTGGATGTAAGGATATGTTGCTTTGGAAAGGAGGTTCTGCTTTTGTTTCCACAGAAATCCAGGGGCTATGGATTTGTTCCAGATTAAGATACATCAGGTTTGACCAGCCAAGACCCCCTGAAAGGTCTCAGATGACACCATGGCCCAGATGATCCAACATCCAGAACCATTTTAAGGCAACTGGCTCAGACAATACAGCCTCATGGACTACTCCATAATCCTAAAATTTTCTTTGTGTCTCCATAAGATACAGCACTCCCCTCCAGCAAGAAGTAGTAAGAGAAGCTACGCCCAAATTCCCAAATATACAAGCTGACTTTGGAGATGTGTAAAGGTTAAAACCTTCCTTTTTAAGAAAAGAAAAGGGGAAGTGCTGTGGGATGGTCTGTATGTCAAATCTGTTGCTCTGATTGGTCAATAAATAAATCACTGATTGGCCAGTGGCCAGGCAGCAAGTATAGGGGGGACTAACAGAGGAGAATTGAGAGAACAGGAAGGTGGAAGAGAGTCACTGCCAGCCGCCACCATGACAAGCAGCATGTGAAGATGCCGGTAAGCCACGAGCCATGTGGCAATAGATTAATGGAAATGGATTAATTTAAGCTGTAAGAACAGTTAGCAAGAAGCCTGTCATGGCCATACAGTTTGTAAGCAATATAAGTCTCTGTGTTTACTTGGTCGGGTCTGAGCAGCTGTGGGACTGGCAGGTGAGAGAGATTTGTCCTGACTGTGGGCCAGGCAGGAAAACTCTAGCTACATCTGAGTCCACATGAGGATTCTGAAGCTGTCATGATGTTAGTAAGGAGACTTTGAATTCATCGAAGTTCCTCAAAGTTAACGCGCTGAGCCAGTGGGAGAGAGGTGCACATTGGGAAATAGAAAGGAGCCAGAGAGATGTTTTTATTGGTGCATGAGTCAGCAGACATTCCAAACCTGGGAACACCAAAGTGAAAGAAAGGAACAGCTCACAAAGAAGCAAAGAGCCTAGACTTAAGAGGGACTCCAGGGACTAGGCACAACAGTAGGGAGGATAGCAGAAGTTTTTTGGGGGGTCGGGGGTAATTGGAGATGCCTGTATAGGTCAGCACTGAGTGATGGACTCATGTGGAGTCCCTGTGCCCACGTTCCTTACTTTATCTGACCCCGTGTAATCAGCAGCCTATGTGACATATTACAAGGCTTTGTCTCTCACATGTGATATTTTCTTGAATGTTTAGTTTCAGTCTTTGGTACTTTACAGACTCTGTTAAGCTAAGAAGTTCCTAACAGGTACAATATATATTTCTGTTGTAGCACCAGAAACATTATAGGATGGACTCCTATTAATTTGACAGATTTTAAACATCTGGACCTTCACTTTAACATGCAGCTTTAGATATACATTCAACGAACAAGATCTGATTCTTTTAGATGACTTGGTGTGATGTGAGTGTTCCCTTGTCCTCATAACTACAAGCATTCCAGTTTTACAACAGTGTGAATCATTACCCAGTCTCCTACACAACAGGTTAGTAAAGAATGGAATCCACCTCTAGATGGAGCCACCTCTAGATGGAGATTCGCCCTTGTCTTTTCCCTTAAGGGTTAATATAGTAGATATGTTAGTGACCTGGCTAGCAGACCACCACAAGGAAGGTGCATTCACCTTAAGACCATGTATCTTTCCTTCCGAAAATTCTCGTCTTGTAGTGCAGTCCCTAAGAGCTGCCTTCCGGTTTGGCTGGGTCTACCTGCTTTCTTTTCCTTTTCGTTCTTTTTCATTTTCTCTTTATCTCTTTTACTCTTGGATACTGACTGGAGCCTAAGTATGCTTTTAAACTCCCTAGCACTTTGAGCTTCCAGGCCACAGCTCCACGCCATGCCTCCATGCCATGCAATTTTTTCCATTCTTCTCCGGGCAGCTGCTAGATTTCCAGCTTGCCTGTTTTCAGTTTCTCTTTATAAAATTCTAATTAAGTGTCCTCATGCTTCTGTTTACATCCTTCTTTGTCCTAGGTGTCTGTTAGATTCCTATTTTAAGGAGACTAAGAGCCTCACAAGGAGATACTGATTCCCCCAGGATCGTATGATAGGTCTCCCCATGATTTCCAGTAACACTTCCTGCCTTTCGGTTCTTTAATAGGCAGAAGGAAACAAACCCATTTAAGAAACCCTAGATGATGTCAGTTCCTTTCCTGGAGTTTTTTTTTTTTTTTTTTTTCCCGAGACAGGATTTCTCTGTGTAGCTTTGCGCCTTTCCTGGATCTCGCTCTGTAGACCAGGCTGGCCTCGAACTCACAAAGATCCACCTGCTTTCGCCTCCCAAGTGCTGGGATTAAAGGCGTGTGCCACCACCGCCCAGCTCCTTCCCTGGAGTTTAAAAACAGTTTTCTGGAGCATTTTTTTGAAGCTTCCTACCTAAAAAAAAAAAAAAAAAAAAAAAGACAGTACAACATGTGGGGACAGAGGGAGTCAGAACCACGAATAACCAATAAATGCAAGGACAGTCAGCATGCGAGTGTGAGAACAAATTAGGTAATGGCTATTGCAAAGGCCAGAACAAAAGATTTTGCTACAAATACTGATTCTTTTTTTCTGTTTTTTTCAGTTTCTCTGGTATATTATTGCCGAGATTGGAGGTCTGCAAAGATAGCATGGAAACAGCAATTTCTTTCCCAATGTGTCCTATAGGGAAGGGAGTCTCTACTTGATAGATGACACCATTTTTCAGTCTCTTTTCCTTTGTTCTTCATTATGGAGGACATTTTCAGCATAATAGGGTGCCTTTCTTTTAGTAGCCCATCTGTTCCTCTTCTGTTGTCTTCACTTGAAATCACAATTTCTTCCCTGGGAATGCAGGATTGGTGGCAAGTAGAGATGATCATGATGCAGTAATCAGGAACTTCTGTTTCAGGTGGGTAATAATAGTTAAGAAACCAGGCCTTTGCTTCCAAGTGAGTTCCCTCCCTGGAAATGAAAAAGAAAGGCTAGGTATGTTGAGTGCTGTATAGAATGATCTGAGAATTGAAAGGCTTCTCAATCTGATTGTCTCTGATCTGCAGTTGCCTATTCCTTACAACTCTGTCACAGCTATGGGTGCTGAAATAATTGATTATTGTCACTTATGCATAATGCATAATTCTATATATTTCAAAACACAGCCACTTCATTATTGCATACTAGAAAGATCAGACACTTTCTATTGAAGCGTCTTTAATTAGCTTCTAGATGAAGCATATTGCCCTGTGATTTGGGGCATATTAATTAATTATTTTGAGTTTCAATTCTCTCTTGAGTAAAGTCACAGATAAAAATACCATTTCTAAATTTAAAAAATGCAGATGCCTAATTTCAAAATGCCTAAACTCATCCATTACCCACAGATGTGTTCAATATATAGAAGTTATGATTACTTTTTCTTCTCTGAAAATCATAGTAAGCCTCAAATGACATCTGTGTCTTGTAGGTATATTCTCTTATCTTAGGTAAGATTTGTTGAAGTCTCTTCTAACTCCACATTTTGCCGTTTAGTATAGATAAGCTAACTTCTATATTCTACCAGAATATATGTGTCTTTGTAAATATTAGTTGTTCCTAACTGAATTTTTACATGACAATATGTGTGTGTGTGTGTGTGTGTGTGTGTGTGTGTGTGTGCGCGCGCGCGCGCGCGCGCGCGAGTGTGTAGCTATATCAGTTTTTGAGATAGTCTCATCAGGTAGCCCTGACTGGGTTTGAATTCATAATCTTCTTGTCATGCCAGTGCTGAGATTACAGGTATATGTCACGAATCTTGGCTAGGTTTTAATTTTTAGTATATTTTTATTATTTGAGAGTTTTATGCATGCATATATTTTGTTAACATTATTCTTCCCTTAATCTTCCTGGAATCTCTTTCACTCCTTTCCCTTCCAACTTGATATCCTTTTCTTTTCTGTTGTTGTAGTGCTGTTTATATGCTATTGTTTTTAATAATCCATTAATCCAATTTATACTTTCAGTGTACCCATGGGTGTGGGGCCATTCTCAAGAGTGTGGTGGACCTACCAGAGATTCCTCAAAGAAAACTGATACTGTCTCTCCCAGAAGAGTTAATAGCTCCTCAACTAGGAGTAGGGGTTCATGAACCCCTTCTTGTTATATACTAGGACAAATGGTTTTTGAGACAGAGTCTCTCAATGTAGCACTGGCTGGCCTGGAACTTACTATGCAGACCAAGCTGGCCCTCAAACTCAAAGAGATCCCACCTGCCTCTGCCTCCTGAGTATTGTGATTAAGACTTGTACCACCACAGCTAATGCAAAAAAATTTACAGTTATAAATAACAGTGAAAATTTATAAATTAATGACTAGCATCTTACCAAATTAAAAAAAAAAAAACAACTCCAACATTAATTCTGCCTATTTACTGTTTGTGTTTATGTTAGCACAATGGGGTTATATTTGAACTCTTTAGCACCTGGCTTTTTGCTGAAGGCTATATTGCTGTGGAATAATCCTTCTGTACACTGTGAATATGTATTACTCTCACTGGTTAATAAAGAGCTGATTGGCCGGTATCCAGGCAGGAAGTATAGGCAGGACAGCCAAACTGAGACTGCTGTAGGAAGAAGGGTGGAGTCAGAGGTGTCTCCAGCCAGAAGCAGAGGGAGCAGGAGATATGATCATGCCATGTTGAAAGAAGGTAACACCATGTGGCAAAGCATAGATACAAAATATGGATTAATTTAAATCTAGGAGGTAGCTAGTAACAAGCCTGAGCTATCAGCTGAGCATTTGTAATTAATATTAAGCCTCTAAGTGATTATGTGAGAGTAGCTGTGGGACAGGAAAACTCAGCCTACACTATTTTGGTGAGATCATGACTTCATCATAGGTTTATTGAATTCTAAATATAAAATTTTCTTTAGCATAAGGTTATTTTCGAGAAAGGACCACACTTTCTGGCACATTGGTAGGTGTTTCTAGGTTGCCTGGTGATTCACCTTCAGGGATGGACAGCTTGCTTTCCTACTGGTGAAGCTTCCTATTAACTAACCTGTGGTGATTGCTCCTCCTTGTTGAAGAGATCTGTGGTCATTGACAGGTCTCCTCACGTTAACTCAGCACCACACTGTACAATCCCCATGACATCCTGCTTGGTGCATATTGGTGAGAGTATAAAATGCTTCCCATGGTTGTGTGATGGTGTGGTTATGAAATATTCCCATAGTCCCCTGTACTTGACCATTTATACTCCAGTGTGGGGCATTGTTTGGGAATGTTGTGAGATCTTTATGAGGTGGAGGGTCACTGGAGGAAGTGAGTTACTGTAAGAAGAAACTGAGGATTTTTACATAGCTCAGATCCAATTCCTGCCTGCTCTCTGCTCCCTGATCTGTTGAGATGTGGAGAAGCTAGGAAGCATATCCTGGAGGGGATAGGAGTTAGATTTTACGGCTATGAAGGCCTTGATGAACTGGGCTCTGTCAAGCCATGAGCTACAATAAACATTTCTTCCCAGAGGTTGCTTCTAATAGGTGTCTGGTTACAGAGCTCAGAAAATGAACCAACACAAGCCTCCACTAAGACTATACCCAACCCTTCTCCTCCCTCTGCCCTCCACGCTTCCTTCCCTTCCTCTTATCTACTTCCTTTGCACCTACCTCTTTTTTTTTTTATCATCTGCTTCCCTCAGAATCATAACTGTGATAGCCATGATCAGAAAGACTGAACTCATGAGACAAATTACTTTGGTTGTCAAGAAATTAGCTGCTTCCATATCTAGCTACTTTGATGCATTGGCTAATAGAAATAATGGTAGCCCGTAATAACATAAGTTAAGCATTGACCTGGCTGACTGCAGTGACGATTAATAGAATTTCACTTCAGCCAGGACAGAGGAAGTCAGAAATTATTGACAGTGTCCCCCTAGGAAAAGCAAGAGAAAGTGTCCCATATCTGCATAGGTTGTCCTGAACTTGCCTATTTGGGACTGTTATTTGAGCACACTTCATTTGAAATCATATAGGAATCAGTTTCAATGCACCATGTTAGCTGTGGTGATGTATGTGTGTAAGAATACACAGAGGCACTTTTATCTAGAAAATCACAAACTTACCAAACTGCTTTCTTTCTCTTTAAAGATGCTGACAATATAGGCTATGAATAATTTCAGTCTCTCTCTGAGCCTAAAAGATCTGTTTATAGTTGTTCAGCATTTATATTGATTTATGCTAAACCTCAAAAAGTAAAGACATTGCCAAAAGACAAACTGTGATATTACCAAGTATATGGAATCCGAATATCTTTGGTGGTGAAACATTCTTACATTTGAATGGTTCATTAATCCTTCAATGCAATAAATTTAAAGTACACAGAAAAGGTGAGAATGAGAAGTTCCCACAGCAGTGCGTGGAAAGCAATGGCTGCGGGAAGTAGTCCTAAGAGGATGACAGCACGATGTACTGACTGAAACAGGAAAATGTTAAATTGTATGGAAGGATGCTATACTTGTAAATGTGTATAATTGTTTGTTAATCAAAAATAAAAAGGAGAGAAACTTCTAAGTGCTCAGTTAATCATGACACATTATAAGCCTTATCAAGTTATCACACAATGCCACATAAATGTTTTATTAAAATTACGGTATTAAAATTTTATTAAAATTAAAATGTAAAATGTAAAAAGACAGTAGTGGAATCAACAATAGTTTTAATGTTTTATGCTTTATTTATTGTGCGTGCATGTATGTATGTGTATGTGTGTGGGGGTTCATGCTTCAGCAGAAATGTGGAGGTCAGAATACACCCCCTGAGATTCAGTTTTTACTTCCGCAACGTGGGTCCTGAGGATTGAACTCAGGTCTTCAGGCTGGGGACACACTCACACAGAATCTTATTATTTTTAGTTTTATTCTTTACCTTACCTCCTGAGGCTTCAATTACTTTTTGTTGTTTTTGCCTGTTTGTTTATTTTCTTGTTATTTTACAGTAAGGACCTCACTACATAGACCTAGCAGACCTGAAATTCCTATGTAGAAGATGTGGGCCTAAGGATCAAAGACACCCATGTGCCTCCACCTCCAAGGTTCAGGAATTGAAGGAGCAAGTCACCATATCAAGTATCTTTCCTTACTTTTGACTATCATGGGACATGAATGTGTTTTTTTGTTTTTAATAGAATACTTTACAAACTGAAATGAAATGTCTTATCCCCTAATTAATGCCATAAAACAATTAAGCAGAAACATGCCAGTATCTGTATTATAACAGCTACAGAATAAAACATGGTATTCTGCGGAATAAATGAGTATCTGATTCTGTTTTCATTAAATTTCTGGATGTACTTCCTGATCCTCCCATCCCCATACCAAATCACATCAGGTGGAGAACTAAAATTGACTAGGATGCCTCTTCATAGGGCCCATCAGATATTATTAGGCCATTTTGATAAATTCTCATTTTCTGACAGCAGTATATAATGTCATCAATTGTATTTTAAGGGGAAGTATGACCCAAACAAATGAGTTCTCACTTATCTTTCCAAGTTAAAAGTGTTATGTCAAGCTCCATGGGGACAGGTGGATGAATTTTTAATTCAAGGCCAACCTGTGCTGTATGTAACAAAACCCTGTCTCAAAGAACCAAGAAAACAAAATCTTATGGATATAAGATTTAATAAACATAATGTATACCTTAATATATAACATTCAGTATACAGAAAAATTGGCTTACACTGTATGACTAAATTTGCAATGAACAGTGGGTGGAAAATAAAGTTAAAACTTGTCTTCCAAACTTGAAACATTGCTCGGCAAGTACAAGCCCTTTCAATACAAACCTGACAAGCTAAGTTGGATTTCTGGAAACCCAGGGGTAATAAAGATCCATCGACCCCCACCCCAAAGGCTCCATTGTACTTCTGTGTACACACACACACATACACACACATACACACACACACACACACACACACACACCATTTTAAAATTAAACTTAAAGAACTATTATCACAATGTAGAATAAATTTGGCTTGTTTTTGCTTACTAATTTAAGAAAGAATGTTGCTGTTATGCTGGGTGGTGATGGCACATGCCTTTATTCCAAACACTGCTGAGGCAGAGGCTCCTGAATCTCTGAGTTTGAGGCTAGACTAGTCTACAGAGCAACTTCCAGGACAGCCAGGACTACACAGAGAAGCTCTTTCTGCAAAAAACAAAAAAGAGGAAAAAAAGTAGTAACATCAAAAAAAATGTTGCATTGTTTGCTTTCAGAAATATTTTAGGATGTATAAAAATAAATGACTTCATTTGGAAATAAATAACAACAGGCACACTCCCTAAGCTCCTTCAAAATCTCATTCAATGGTTGTGTTATCTCTTCATTCTTTGAGTCTTTTCCATGTCACAAAATCTTAGCCATTCAATGAATTGGGGACTTCAGCCTGTACTTCAAAAGTATTTGTTGGTTTCTAAGAAATTCACTTCAAGATAGTATTAAATTGCTATTTGCAAATCTCTTTCTTCTGATCAGTGAACATGAGTTTTATGATATACTTTTTAAAATAAATGTTGTTTAAGCAAACATAGTCATGTGATGTTGTACAAGTGGATACAAACTCTAACCAAAGGACAAAAAGGCCCAGCAGCTTCATGATGTCTTGAGCAAGCAGGAAGGACATGCTCCTCTACTCCAGGCCATTGGTCAGGTCCACTGGAACAGCTCATTTCACTGAGTTCTATTTTTGAACTTTAATTAGACCATTTCAGCAGTGGGAAAAAATGATTGTGTATTAAAAGGTTACATTAAAAGACCAGAATGAAATTGTTTCTTGCACAGTCTCTTGCTCTGTTCTGCTGAAGGTCAATGTGTGAGCTACCCCAAGGCCCTTTCTGAAGGAAGTCTGAGATAACTGTAGAGCTTTGCTCTGTGCCTATGCTGCAGCATAAGTAGGATAGCTTAGAGGGTTCATCATGAAATGTGCTGTAGTTTAGCAATCAGCCCCAAAAGATGGCTTATGGGAATCTGTACAGCTGAGAAGATGGACATATTTACAGACTCCTGGGTCTCCTGGTCAAGAGACAGGATTATTAATTTCATTGAGTTTTACTTTGGCTTTATATTAATTATATGTGTATGTTTTTATGTAAATATTTTATTTGAATATAATGAATGTGTGTTAATACAGTATATGTATAATTATTGATCTAAGTATCTAAGCACTAGTTCAAAAGCATCATGGAATAGAAATTGATATTTATCTTTTTATTTTTAAATTTTATTTTATTATATTTCTTTATTGGTGAATGTGTGTGTGTGTGTGTGTGTGTGTGTGTGTGTGTGTGTCCACACATGTAGTGTCCTGAGGTTTGAATTCAGGCTATCAGGGTTAGCAGCATGCATCTCTGAGCCGTCTCACAAATCCAAGACGGATATTTGTATAGTGGTGTATAATAATGATTGTCTCTCCACAAAATTCCATTTGCAATGTTTTCTAATAACATTATGGCATAAGCTGGAAGTATGCTTAACGGATAAGCCATTCTCTAGCCTCCTACTATGAGTTGTATAATACAGATGTGAAAACTGTACCTATGAGAAAGTAAGTGTCTGATGAATGTCACCAACATCTGCTGGCCTCACTCTCAGCGACACCACATAACCTTTCCCATAGCACAGCACAGCATTTCCCCTTATGCATGTTGGCTTCCAATAATAGAGATAATTTTGTAGACTTGGGAGCAACAAGGATAAAGAAAATGTGGAACTATTTTGAAAAAAAGTCCTTAAAATTGTGTAGAAAGTGAAGACATTATGACAAATAAAATTAGCTGAATTTAAAAGGATATAGATCTTAAAATTATAATTGTGTGCAAATAACATAAACAAGTTAACAATGAAGCACAGCTTTGAACATAATTTTTAATGATATGATCAGGCATACACTTCTCTACTGTTGTTAATGCCTGTTAGTTTTATTTTTGTTGATTTTTTCTTTTAAATTAATAGAACATTGAAATATGTGTGTATGTGTGAAGAAATTTATTGGGAAGGCCTTCAGATTAGGGCAGACATAGGCTAAAATGGCAATTTGCAAACTTTACCCAGACTTCAACCTCCAAATTATCCCTGAATTTAATAGTTTTTTTTTAATTCCTCAAATGGAAAATTATACATAGCTCTATGGATGCAAACTCAAAAAAATTAATGTTTTTAAAGATTAAAAAAATTTGTGTGTGTGTTTGAATAAATGGTCATGAGTATAGGTGTTCATCAGGCCATAGAATGACATTGGATCCCCTAGAGCTGGAGTCATAGGCAGTTGTGTGCTGCTTAATATGGGTATTGGGAACCAAACTTGGGTCCTCTGCAAGACCAGAATGCATTTTTAACCACTGAACATCTCTCCAGAGCCTAAGTTTTAGTTCTTAATAAAAGGAAAGTCTCTTTCTATATGCTTTCTTTTCTGAATCTTTATACTTATGAGACTTTGTCTTTCTTTTCTTTGAATTTACATCTTGTACTTTACTTTGCAGTTTAAGGTTCTCTTGACTGGCTGAAGAACCTCTGCCTCATCTGTGTTTTCCATTGCACAGAAGTCACAGCAAGTTGAGAGTCTTGGGTGTCAGATTATTACCACAAAGTAGACTTCCCATGATTTTCTCTAAAAGATAAGAGCTCACATGTAAACCAACAGACTACAGCTCAAAAGATCTGCTATACAGAAGAGCTAATGTCTATAAAGCAGCAGGGACCTCAAAGATTCACAAACGCTGCTGGAAAATTCTACATCCCCAGCATGCATACATTAGTGTCGCAGAAGTTACAGATGATGTTTGGACTAGCATTTCGCTAAGTAGAAGAGATTACCTTTCCTTATAATTTGTCACTTTTACCTGACTGTAGATCACAGATGTTTAGAAGCTTAATCTCTTTAAGTTGGGCTTTCTTCCAGCATTTACCAAAACACTTTCAGGGAGCTGATAAAAATAGTAACAGAAAAGCAATCAGATGTAATCCCACACAGCCCAGGTCAGACCAGCACATACTTTCTCCTCTTTCAGTTACCTGTAGATTCAATATTCTCACTTAAGTCCTGGTGAATTGAAAAGAATGGAATAGCATTTGAATAAAACACCTCAAAATCAGCACTAAATATACCAGTTCAATTCTCATGGCAAATATTGGCTGTCAATGCCAACAAAACTTAATGTAATGAAGTTATTTTGTGTCTGGGTTCACTGGCAGAAATAAATGAAAATTGGATTTCAGTTCAATTTAGAAAACATTTCACAATTACCCACTGGTCACAGATGTTTTCAAAAGTCAGATAAAGATAAATATTGCCTCAGATCTCAGATTCTAGAGGTGAGTTGTAATTCTTTTTGCTTCAATAATACAGACACTACTTTTTGATGTATTAATTAGCATCCTCTCTGTCTGACCAAATGATATCATTTTTAGAGCTAAATAGTTCTTCTCAGGCAGATTTTTGTAATTGAGGAAATCCTTCTATTGTATTAATTATATTTCTTATCTAATTCTAGGTTTCTGAGGATTGTCCTTGATCAAATTTGAAGAAATTCACACATGTGCACAATCTCTTTATATCTGACTCTCTAAATGACCCCATGCCTCCATTTATCTTCTATTAAAACTGAAAAATTACAGTCTTCCATTTTATAAAGGTTAACATGGTTCCAACAGAGAAATGTTGTTGTAGTACTTAAGAAACCGATGTCAAAGTTAAGTACAAGTGCTAACGCTGTCTATGGTGATGTTAATTCATAGGAGCAAAATGGAAAGAAGAAAATGGAGAGGAAAAAAAGCAAAAGTAGATAGGGACAGCCTTCTAAGTAGAGAGAGGGGAAGAAGATGAGACTGACTGCACAGCAGACACTGTAGAACAGCCCAGAGAAAAGCAGCTAGCTGCAAAGAGTTCCAGTAGAAAAAGCATGTCAAGGAGAGCCATCATGCTCAGTCTTGAGCATCCATCCACAATGCTCAGGCATGGATGGGGGAAGTCCAGAATATGTGTAATCTTGGCTACATGCTAAGGCTGACCTTGAAGGTGTCGGGGCTTTGTGAACTGTGTTCCTTGCTGTAGGCTTTTAAATGGAAAGAAATTTGTGCATCTCACCCTTATGGTCATAAAGGGGAATTGCTAATGATTTTCTGTCTTCTGCTGCATTGATTCAGTAGTTTTCTAATAGAGATCTATGCTGGCACAATCTCAAGTTATGTAATATATTAAATTTAATGTAAGTTTTCCATTTAACTTGAAGTAATTGGCACCATTGCTTTTTAGGATGCTCTCCTACCATAAAGAATATCATTGAGCAATCTGACATTCATCAGAAAGGGCTGCCGTGTTATTTCCCAAAATTCTTTGAGAAACCAAACATCTCACATGGTAAACATGTGGCTGAGTTATAACCATTCAGTCAAAGCTAAAGGAAAAATGAAATCAGAGACTAAAACCACACAACCCGAGTCTGGTGACATCTCTCAGAGATCTTTCCTTTTCATGTTGATTTGGATTCAAGATGGAAATTCATTTCACTAAACAGGGTACAATTCAAACTATATGTTTGGGGATGGAAGGGGGGGTTGGATGTTGAATCAGTCCATTCTAAAGTATGATTCGGTTTTTACTTAACATAGTTTCATAGATAGTGTTCAGCAAGTTGTGTCTGCTTGCTCTAAAAAATGTCATTTTTATGGCTTTTCTTATCTTTTTGATATTATCAAACTGTAAAATTGAGTTGCTACATCTCTAACTTTTTCTCAAGATTAACTTCAGTTCTAAATCAACCAGTGAGAATATGAAAAATTCAATTTCTTGAACCATCTTTTAATACAAACAGAAGCATAAATGAAGTCTTTTAAAATTATAAGCTGAACTGAAAATCCTTTGATATGACCATGTTTAATAGGTAGTATTCAATGCCACAAATAATAATTACTAATTAAACATCTTTGAGAAGGTTGCTAGTGTTATACTATTTAATATTACAAGAATGGAACTTTCAACAAATATAGTAAAAAAGGAAAAGTGATTTCATAAAATTTACCATGAGTATCATGTTTGAAATAATGTATGCTGGGCAGTAGTGGCATATGCCTTTAATCTCAACACTCGGGAGGCAGAGGCAGTGGGAACTCTGTGAGTTCAAGGTCAGCCTGGTCTACAGTGTGAGTTCCAGGACAGCCAGGATTGTTTCACAGAGAAACCCTGTCTTGAAAAAAAAAAAGAAATAAAAAGAAATAATGTTATAATGATTTTTAAAGTTATATATAAATTAATCATACTGTACTTTTTTTAAACATTTTTTTTGCTGATTCTTTGGAAATTTCTTATCATGCATCGAAATTCCACTCATCACCCAATCCCTACATATCTGCTCTTCACTCTTGTAGCTTCTCCCACCCAAGAAAACCTTAAAAGGAAATAATAAAAGTAATAAGAACATTAATTTAAAACAAACAAATGAAAAAACAAAATAAAAACAAACAAACAAACAAAAAGCAAACAACAACTACTACCGCCCCACTTCCCTCCCCTTTTTTCCAAACCTCTCCATTGCTTCTTCATTCTTCTTCATGGCATTTGGAGCTGCTGTGTATCACACAGTATACTCTTTTGTACAAGCATTTTACTTGCAAATGTTATTGTATAAAATATTGTTTGTCAGGTCCAAAGTTTCTGGCCTCTGGTACATCATCAATACTGGACCCTCACCAAAACTTCTCCAGAATATCCTCCTGTTGCCTGGAGTCATGGAGATCCTGCTGCTATGGTTCCACAGGAGCAGTTCCTTCATCTGCTCTAGCAGATCATAGATGGGGTAGATGTTGGGTTGTGCCAACTCAATGACCTCTCTGTGTTCTGGGTGGTAGCTGAGTTGGTCAGTCCAAGCTGCTTGGACAACCCCCTGTAGTTGAGGAGCAGAGCCAGCTCTCAAACTCTCATGGTGAAGGGTGGGTCCAGCTTTCCCAATTGTGTGTTGGTGTTTGTGGGGGGGGGTGGTGGCATGTAGCACATATCTTAAAAGTTCTTATTAATAAAAACAAACCCAGAGCCAGGTACTGGGGTGAATGCTGGAAGATCAGAGAAGCAGAACAAGCCACAGCTTCCTCACCTCACCAATTCCTCAGCTGAGATCCTGTTTCCTCAGACTGGAAGCTTCTGAGTCCTCATCCAAATGGGTCTCAGCTGAACTGTGCTGCTCAAAAGCCTAAAAGTTTAACCAGGCTCTAGTTCCTCTTCCTCACGCCTTAAATACCTTTCTGCTTTCTGCCCTTACTTCCTGGGATTAAAGGCTCTTGTTACCACTCCTGGCTGTTTCTAGTGTGGCTTTGAACTCACAGAGATCCAGACGAATCTCTGCCTCTGGAATGCTAGGATTAAAGGCATGTGTACCACCATTTTCTGGCCTGTATATCTAGTGGCTGTTCTGTTCTCTGACCTCAGATAAGTTTATTAGGGTGCACAATATTTTGGGGAACACAATATTACCACAGTGACATCTCTCCCATGCCTGAGTCATCATGGTCCAATATCCTAGGACTAGCGAGAGGGGTGCCTGGCTCTCCCCAGGCCAGCTCAGAATGACCCTCATATTTCAAAACATGGTTAGCATGGGCTCCTGTGGTAACATGGCAGTGGACATAAACACAGACTCCACCTCCAGCATGACCACAGACCTAGACATGGCCAACAGCAGAAGCTTGACCCCAGATGTCATCATGGTCATGGTTGACAGTGCAAACCTCTTAGGTTGGCATGGGCTCAGCAGCAGTGTGATTCCCTGAGCTCCAACATGGCCCCAAGTGATAGCCCAAACCACAAGCAGTCATAGGCATTTAATAGTAACAGGAACCACAGACCTCAGTAGGGCCATGGATCCAGACATAGAGTCACAGCTTGGATCCAACATCATGGCCCCAGGTGACAGCTCAAGCCTGATCTTTACGGCCCTGGTGGCAGCGTAACCCTCAGGCACCAACATGGCCTCAGATGTCAGCCCACATCCTGGGCATCTGCACAGCCTTTGGTGGTAACAGGAGCCTTGGACATTGATGCAGACCCTCACTGCAGTGATATTGTGGAACCAAAAATGGCCCTCAGCAACAGCTTGGGCCTGGATGACATCATGGCCCTAGGTGGCAGCATAGGCCACTCAGATTGTCATCGCCCCAACCCCAACAGCAGGGTCATCCTCAGACAGCAACATGGCTCCAGGTGGTGGCCCCGGATCTGGGGATAGTAACAGGCATGGTGGATATAAAAATACACCCTGGCTGCAGTAGGGCCATGGATGCAGACATGGCTCTAGGCTGCAGCTCGTTCCCAGGCATCACCGTGGCCCCAAGTGGCAGCACAGGGCACTCAGATCTGTATGGCTCCAGTAACTGCATGACCCTTGTATACCAACATGGCCTAAGGTGTTGACCAAGACCCTGAGCATCTGCACATCCTTTGGTGATTACAGGATCCATGGACATCAACATTGACTGTAGCTGCAGCAGGACAGCAGACATGGGCTCTGGGTGGCAAGCAGGTCTCCTATATCAGCCTGGTCCCCACCACCTTCACAACTTCAGATCTGCCCATCTCCACAAGACATGGACCATTCTCCCTCTCTTTCTCCCCTGTACCCCACCATATATTGGCTCATCATAAACCCACCTGAGTACCTGGTGCCTCAAGGCAAGTGGCTCCAGGTGGGCATGTGGGTGTTCTTCAACCACCTGGTTCTAATGACAAAATGTTCTGTTTTTATGAGGAAATATATTAGCTTTCTATTGCTGAATAATAAATAATAAATAAATAATAAATGAATAATCTCAAGATCAACAACCTATAACAACACATATTTTTTATTCCACAATTTTGTAAGGCAGAGAGATCTTGGAATAGCTTTGCTAAGTTATCATTCCATGGTCTCATAAGGCTGTGATAAAGGGTTTGGCCACATTTTATATTTTGTCTGGAGTTTGATTGGGGAAGGAGTCTACTTCTAGGCTGAAATAGATTGCTGAGGAATCCATTTTCCTGGGACTGTGTGTTTGAAGCACCAACCTTTGTCTGTCAACTGCATGTTTTCCTCAGACTTAGGATACATCCAAAGTTCCTTACCTCTACCCTGCTGTCTTGACTAAAAGGCTGTCTCTAACATAGCTATCTATTGGCCTCATCTAACCTGCAAAGAGAATCTTGAGCTCTAGCTGCCTAACAAAGCAATACTGTATAACAATGTTATCACAGGTTTGCCACCTACTTTTGCCAGATCACCTACATTATGTGGCAATGGCAGCAAAAGGTAACTGATTTTAAGTAAGTCATAGGTCTATATCAGACTTGACAATAAGAAAACAGGCTGGAGAGATTGATAAGTGGTTAAGAATATGTACTGTTCTTACAAAGGACATGAATCCAGGTAAGAACGAATATCAGGTAACTCCCAAATCTCAATTACCCCAGCTCCAGTGTGACACCCTCTTCTGACTTCTGCAGTCACCTGAAGTCACATGCAAATGCTCACATGCAGCACAAACATACACACATAAATAAAAAATAAAATGAAATCTTTTAAAAATATAAAATATAACAAAAAGGGATAGGTGAGCACACAGAAGTGTGAGCACCAGCATAGGAGGCTCACAGGAGGACTTCTTAGGACTTTCTGCCATAGAATGACTCCATTATGTTAGAAGGGGGTTTCCAATTCAAAACAGATTAGCATATTTAGGTAATACAAACATTGATCCATGGATAAAGCTACAGCTTACTATAGTTTATTGGTTATTTAACTTTCAGAGGCAATTATTCACTAATGAATTTTAATATATATTTACATGCATTTAATAGTTTCAGATCTTTATGTAATCAATGTTAATTATAGCTTATAGTGATTACTCAAACCTAATATGAACCTATTACTAAAATTAACAACTGTAAGATTACCAAATACCAAAGAAATTCTTGTTTTCAATCATTGCACAAAGCTGTCCCTCTACATTGCTCAGAGGCAGCTTCAATCTTAAAACTTGTGCCTTTTATACCATACCTTATTTAAATTAAATATTCCCTATGTATATTCAAAGAACATTAACTTATGTTTATTATTATGATTTAGAAAACTATGTTATACCATAAAGCATTTACATACATACAATATATATCCATATATGTTTGGATATTTTTTATTCAGCCTTGCCCATCAATTTTATTCTAACTCAACACAGGCAGAAAGAAAAAAAATTTTTATAAGGATCAAGACTCTTCACTAAGATTCTTCACGGTAGATTTGTAAACAGTATGAATACAGAAACAAAAATGTTAAAAAGAAAACAATAGTATTTCCAAAATGCCGGTTCTCTTTTATTTAGTCTTGTTTTTTTAATATTTCCTGCTTTGATTTCTAATATCTCCTTCTTTAAATGTGTGACATTATATCATGCTGTACTAATGTAAACTTAGACACAATACTACATGCCGTAAATGCTGTATGAACGATTGATTGATGTGCAAGGCATATAATCAGAAACAGATGAGAATGCTGTGCTTTGTAGCTATTCATTCCCTTTTGAAATATTGCCCAAAGGACTGGGGAATAAGCTCATAGGGTCACTGAACTCATTAAAAACTCACAAGGCTCACAGTATCCCTTCCTGGGATGTATAAATGGTGACTAACTGCTGATGGGAAGATTAAGGGAATAATCTGGAGATGGAGCAGCCTGCAAATTGTGCTGGGAACTCCAGTAATGCAGCCTTTGTGAGTTCACATTCACACTGATCTGTGAGTCTTTTAGAAAATGCAGTTGCTCAAGTCACTCATGATTCTGTAACTAATCACTTACCCATGCTCCTGTAATTAATCACAGTAAAGTCTTCAGTAAGCCAAACTGGCTTTGGATGGAAATCTTTCTTTCATCTGCTATTGCCCTCTTTTTCTCGATTCAATAGAAATAGAACCCCCAAGATTAACGCAACACTTAGTACCTGCACAGGGACCAACAAAACCAAAATCATGTCTGAGAAACTCAGTTGCATGACTGTGGATACATGTGCTAAGACACACAATTTAGGCTGCACAATCTGAGCTATGGTATATCTTGATATGGTTGTACTTCACTGTGTAGTTTGGAATGCCATGATCGTTATTGTAATGGCAGTTGTGTGGGCTTGTTGTTGGTGATAAAAATAAAGAACCAAGGCTGAATCAGAAAATGGTTGAGTATCCAGTGGAGAATCCTCAGATTGTGATCTTTTTTCTTAACAGTATGGGGTGGCATGCTTCTCTGATGAATGAGGCATGTTCCATGAATAAAAACTCCACCCATGAGTAGCTGATGGATTAAATATATCACAATCCACAAAAGTAGCAGGGATATGATCATAAGCCAGTGGCAGTTACATGACCCCTATTGTAGACAATAAGTGTGGTGATATTTTATTTGTGCTGAAATGTGGTGATATGTTATTTGTGCATTAATACATAAAGCATGCCTGGAGATCAGGGGGCAAAGGCCAGCCATTTTAAGTAAACAAGAAGTCAGGCAGCACACACCCTTAATCCCTCAGCAGGCAGGAAAGTCACACTCTTAGAAGCTGCAGTGTTGATAAGGTGAGGTTAGCTTGTGGCTTTTCGTTTTTCCCTGATCTCTCTGAGGCTTTAACCCAAATTTCTGACTCTGTGATTTTTATTTAATAAGACCATTTAGAAATTCATCTACAAATAAGACATGCAAGTAAGGCTGAACTCTTGATATAGAAAAAAGTTTTCCTGTGTATCAGAGGAATTACAACAGAAAGAGCATGCAGATTTATCCTCCACATTAGCCCTGATTTGACATGAAAAGTGGAAAATATCATGAAGGTGTTGACTTGATGTTTCTTATAGTTGGTAAGGTGATGGGAAAGAGAGCACAGATTTAACTTCTTCTAAAGAGACTTTTTAAGAACCTGGAAATTTAGAAACTGTGAGAACAATCAGCCAATGAAGAGGAAGCTAGTGAGGAACCTGTGAAAGAAGAAACCCTTCCAATCCAATCTTAAATGAAGAGGAAGGAAAAAATTCTGATTCAACATCCAGATGGAGATCTCCTTAATGGCCCCAAACAGAAAACTATAACAATCAGTGAATATTCTGTCACAACTGCCTTGGTCTGCCTTCATATTCTTGTTTATGAACTTGCATTTCATAGGCATAGATGGGCTCTATCTCGGTGTTGTGGAAGAGAAGAAATTGTGTAATAGAACTACCCAACCCTCCTTAAGACAAAAAGTATATGCTGAAACAATATAAAAGAAATTTGTCTTTGATGGGCAGTTCCTATGAGGCGTTAAAGATATTTGATAAGCATAATTAGCTGAAGTTGTCATGGACAAGAAGACAACAGAGGAAGAATGTATACTGCTAAGGGAATTGATCATCAAAGAGGAAGTCTCTCATGTCTAGTTCATAGTGTTAGGTTGGAATTTGCTCATGATAGAGGTAAGAAAGAAGTTGATAAAGCAAAGACCTTGAGGGTATTTGGGGCTTCAGTGGCTTTGCTCAGCCCTTTGGTGGGTCATAATCTTTACAAGATAGGAGATGCTCTGGGAAATTTGAATTCTTTAACATGGCATATAAATTGAGATGTAGGGTCTCAAGAGCTCATGAGCAGATTTTTTTTTCAAAGGGAAAGTACATGATAGGGCTTTTCTGGGTCACTCAGAGAAACTGTGGCAAGATTTCTGTTGTGTTGGATCAGAGGAAAAAAATGACAAGATGACAAATTCAGTGCTTATGAGCCTTTGATAAAGCTTAATAAAGTCATGAATAGAACAGAACAGAAGAAAAGATTAAGCTTCCTCCTCCTTCAGAGTATGATGTTGACATTCCTCTCCTGCAAGAAAGCATATTGTGCATCCTGCCCAGGGCCCTTTCAGAAACCATCTATGACAACAATGTCAGGAGCTGCAGAACATCCCTAGTGTTTGTCAGATCCATGAAGCAAACTCAAGGTTTGGGATCATCACATGAGAAGAATAATTCACTTCTTCTCACTCCCTTCCCAGGCCAAACAGTGCAAGTAGTCCTAGCAAGCCTGTCAGGGTCAGGAAGATGTGAGGATGACCTGCACCTGTGTCTCAGTACAATGAGGGCAGAGAGATGTGGAGAATGACTGTAGATTGTCAGTCTTTGTAAGGTAGTATCACCCACAGTTACTGCTGTACCCAACATGGTTCTTTTCACACAACAACTGTTACAAGTGATCATTTGCTGTATTGAGTCTTCCTAACACTGTAGATAGTATACAGCTGGTTTCTGAAGCCTAATACCAATCAACATTTAATTGGAGAGCAGTAGACTTCCACAGATTTTCCTCACCTTCTAAAACATGGTTTCATTTTATAATAACACTTGAGTATTTTAAAGGCTTAGAAAAGGATCCTTAATAACAATAAAAAATGGTTGCTACAGAGTTGAAAATAGAAGCACCATGTGCTGGGTGGAAGCAAGATACTCGTTAGGAGCAGTAGAATTATTGGATAAAGATCCCACTGCCAGGGGTGTGCATGAGTTATTGACCAGAAAGGCTAGGAGCTCTTGAACACACACACACACACACACACAATCACTCAAAACACAAAATAAAACTAAAACCTATTTCCCACTGCTGCTAGTTGTATTCTAGATGTGCCTGTTGCTAAAGACATCAATCACTCCCATTGCAGGACATGGATAAGTCAGGGTGAGAGAGAGCTGGAAATTTTCCTCCTTGCTGTCTGGCTTTTGTAGTGCTGGCAGTGTGCAGGCTGCAGGGAGACTGCCTTCACCCAGAATCCTACTTGTTTATGGACTCTGCTTGATATACTATCAGCATGCCAGGCAAGGCATGTCTGTTATGGGTACAACCAATCCACCAATCTATTATTTTAATAGATTATGTATGTGGCATGATTCACAGAAATGAATCAATACTTGGTATTGTAAGATAGGGCAAAAAAAATCTTGTGTCTAGGAAGCCAATGGAGAGCTTACTACTACTGATATGTTAGATAAGTGGGTACCTGCCAGATTACTTTTAAATAAAATTCTTATGTTTATATCAATAAATTAGTGGTGGTGGTAGCCTTTTACAGAGAACTGTGAGTAGCAGTTATCATAAATCTTCATACAGAGAAACTGCTGAGAAAGAGGAATATGAAACTATCTGCCTGATGCTCTTCCACAAGTATAAAAAGTGGTCATACATCTAGATATCCCCATTAAAGATCAAAGAACATGTCAAAGAAGAAGGCAGAAAGAAGTGAGAGCCAGAGGAAGGGGTAGAGAGCTGTAACAGCTCCCTCTGCATTGAAACATCCCATTGTGGAAAGAAGGAGGAAGCTTAGGAGATGCATGAAACTCACAAGAAGCCCACAAAATTCAGGAGGCCCTTCTATAGGGTCAAATGATCAGTAAACCACTGCTGACTAGGAGAACTTTCCTGACACTGTAGCTGCTTTCACACTGTATGTGGAACTCCTGTAAACGATATAGCTTTCACAAGTTCTCAGCAAGGCTTGTGGTGGGAGACTATCAAGGAGATTCCTTAGTTGCCTGTACTGATTTGTGTAGGGTTGAAGTACTGTTGTCTTTTCCTATTCCACTTTAGCATGTCTATCATTATTGTCCTTGTTCAGCTCATGTTTAGACAGTTACTCTGGTGAAATGTTATGGATATAGCTTCTAAAGTTACCGAAGACACAACCTTATATCAAACTCACTGATCATCTGGATCTTTCAATTTTTCTATCCCCTCCTCTGCAATGTTTCCTGAGTTTTAGGTGTGCAATATGAAGTCGCATTTTCTTCTAATTTTAATTTGAATATTTCTGGTGAGCAGTGATAATTATTGCTATATAATTACTTTTACATTCTTTATACACTTACTGGCTCTTTGTAGGCCTTCTTGAGAAATACTATTCCTTTACTATTTCCAAATCAAGTTATTTTTTTCCTTGCTATTGAGTAGCATGCATGTTTTTATCTAATAACTCTTGACCAGTTGTAAACTTTGCAGACTTTTTCTCCTAATCTGTGAATTACATCTTCCTTATTAATTTCAACTTAGCTATTAAGAAATGATTTTTATTCAATCTCATCTGTCTGTTTTTGCTTTTATTTTATGTCTGTGAGAGTCATGACCAATGTCTCATAAGCTTACCCCTTAATATTTTCATCTCATTTTTACAGTTTTAGATGATATTGTTTTAGGGTTAATCCATTGTGATATTTTTGTCCATGCGTCCTGTGGCTCTCTGCTTTTGCCAGCATCATTCCTTAAGATGTTATCCTTTCGCTATCATGTATCCTTGGTGTTAAAAAATGGATTTCCCTCTAGCTATCTATTCTCTTCCATGGTTTACATGTTTGTTTTGTGCCTATGTAATTATATTTTGAATGTTGAAGTATTGTTACATATTTTCAAATCTGATAGATTTTTTTCAACTTTGCTCAAGATTGTTGTGGCTTTCCTGAGTTTTCTATAGCTCCGTATGGAATTTACAAGTGTTTTTCCCTAGTTCTATAAAAAATGCTGTTGGAAATTTGATAGGGATGGCATTGAGCCTCTTGATTATTGCTTTTTATACAGTGGACATTTTAATTATGTGGATTCAGTACAGTGGATACATTTAATAATAGAAATTCTTCTGAATTATAATCAGCAGGTATATTTATATTTATTTATGTTTTTATTTTTTCTCAATAATTTATGGTCTTTTACTTCCGTAGCTAAGTTTATTTTTAAGTGATTTCTATTTTTGTAGCTATTGTAAAAGGAAATTTTAAGTTTTGCTTGCTAGATAGTTAGTTTGCTATTGGTATATAGAAATGATATTCTTGTTGATTTTTTATATTGCTGCTTTACCAGAATTTATTAATTTTCTGTTTCTCTTGTAGAGTTTTAGAGCCCCATATAAGGACTTGTAATCTTAAAACAGAAATAATCTCACTTATTCCTTTTTGACTTGTATGTTTTTTCTGTTTTTCCATTAGCTAATTGATTCACTACATTATGAAGTGGTGTTAGTGAATACTCTTTTCTTACTCCTGACCTTAGACAAAAATTGCCTGTGGTTCTTGCTTTTAACTTGCCATATATCAAGTTTCTTAGCTTCAGATACATCTCTTCCACATGAAATTTTTTGAGCAATTCTTTTATCATGAAAATATTTCTTTCTGAAGCAAATTACAACTTTCACACTTTCCTTTCTATTGAAAAGTAATTTGGTTATTGTTGAGAGACAGATCAACTGAGAGTGTCCCTGAGGTCTTGATGTATGGAGAAGGAACACAGCTCCTTCTCTAAAACCAGGGATATGCTTAGAGAGCAGTTGTGGCCTGGAGTCTGGCCTTGGGGCAGCTATGGCTTCACATCCTGAGAGTCAAACCCTTCCCACCCTAAGGGGCAATGGTTTCAGTCCCAAGGCCATTGTGTGCTTGGTCTATGAAGTTCTTGAGATACCATGTTCCCTGTGTGCAACATTGTTTGATCAACTTCTTGCTGGTTTTGTCCTATTGTATGAGAGTCTTTTGCTTACATTGCTCCATTTTCATTTCAGGAAAACTGTATATAGGGTACTGTATTAATAAACTTGCTTGCCTAAGCCAGCAGCTTGTTTGAGACTTCCTGATCCCAAAGTTTCTTATCCTCTCTGTCTTTCATCTTTTCTATCTTTTCATCCTCTGCTCACTCTCTATCAGGAACCTGCCACTGGAGAACAACCTGCTGGTCCAGGCCAGATTATATTATAATTCAATTAACTATTTATATTTATTTGTTAATTGAAATCTTCATATATACGTTTATAACTCTTGCTATCTACATTAAACATTAAATTAAGTACACTATAACATTATGCTAGTGGTTAGAAAAATATTATTCCAATTGAATCAAGATATAGTCATGGAAAAATATTAGTGATAGCTTTGTGTATAATAAGAGAAGAGATGGTAAATGATCCCCTTGTGAACAATAAAATATAAGAACTATATTTCCCATGGTACATAGCAGCACCTCATGATACAACAACACCTCACATGATATAACAAAACCTTGTAGAATACAATGTAACAGTTCAATTTTGATTCATGTTATTTAAGTTTATAGTTTAAATAAATTATAACAAAGAAGTAAAAAGTTCCCTGTAATTTTCAATAGCCAAATGCCACTGCTAGTGACCTCACTGAATAAGCAGATAGATGTTATTTGAGAATCTCTAAATTTAGCACCAGTAATTTACTATGCTAATAGTTCTTGACCTATAAGGATTCTGCTAAAATTTTACAGCTTTATGATGGAGTTAAAATAATATACATTTGCTAGGAACTGATTTTTGAATTCTGAATTCTGATCTTTTCTCAGGAGACTTACATACAGGATAATCCTCTATCCTCATGCTGGGGAGTAGCAGCAAATCAGAGTTTCTATGAAGTCTTGCAATTGTGACTGTAATAACTACCACTCTTCAATGTAATTTCCTGATGTGTTAGGATGTCAAATGTATTAAATACCTTTGACTTATGATGCTTTCAACTTAATGCATTTATTAGGTCATAACCTCATCAAAAATTGATAAACACCTGTGTTTCTTAAATGCAATGATCTTTTTCAAAGAACATGTTTCTCCTTTAGTATTTTCTCATAAGATATGTTCTTTGTGTTTTTCCTGTCTACCATGCTGCCTGTTTTTCATAAATCATGTGTGAACACAAAACAACTATTCCCCCTCTCTCTGGCTATATCTCTATCTATCACTATCTCACTATGTAGCCCAGGGTAGTTTTGAACTCATGTTCCTTTTTCCTCAGTGTCTTAAATTCTAAGATTGCTTGTGTGACCTGCCAGAGTGGTCTGTCAATATTTATCAGTATGTTTTATAGAAAATTTTCTGATTCTTAAACTTTTGATTTGAAATGTTCATCCACACTAAGAAAACAATGTTAAAAGTCACTTAGCATAATCCACTAGTCCTTGCCATCGTTGCCTCATAGCCATCGTGTTCTTTCTGTACTCCTTAGTTGTTTCTCCATCATGCCAGCTCTGTGGCTATGGATGACAGAACCACTGCAGAACTTTGTGAGTTTGCTTCAGATCTCTCCAATCAATGAATACCACAATTAAGTGAATTATTTGGTTTCTTAGAGAAAATAAAATTACATCTGTACATAGTTTGCTAATTGGGTGATAACCTCACATCCAAAGAAAAGAATGCATGATTTAGTTAAAACATGTATAGGTAAAATGTTATCTGTCACTGGAGATTCAAGAAGGTGTCAACTTTGTTCTGTGGAGTGTCTTGGCTTGGTGTTAAAAGCTGCTAATTGTCTAGTGTGTTGAATGAATTACAGGAAATTTCTTAAAATAAGACTTTGCTGCATGGGTTGGCTGGCCCCTTCCTGAAGGATTTCTTTGTACCATTTTATGCTGTTGGATAACATCTAACCTGCAGTAGAACTTCTCTTAAGACTGGAACAATATCAAGGACCATGGGAGACCAGTTCCCATGATCAGCTCAGGGTAATAAGAGGAGTGAGGGATAGGAAACTTTTTTTATCTGAGGGTATTTAGGAATACGTTTTAATCTGTGTATGGCTTGTGAAATAAGGAAACACACATGCTTTCTGATGATAACTTTCTTTTACTCCATCTTGAAAATGTTCTCTGACTCTTTCTGTTTTCACACAGCTCTATATGTCTATACTGCTCCATACAGCTATATATCTTTACATACATACATTTTCACATGTCTCCACATCATTCTTTTATATACATTTCTCTTCTATATCTCTTTTCTATACAGTTTCATCTTCCTTGCCTTCACATAGTTACAAATCTCCACACAGCCACAGCTAAACTTTTCATTTACATAGCTCTCTCACCATACAGCACTTTATACAGTTCCTAGGCACAGCTCCTCTACATAGCAGCAGCTCTTTCACATAGCCAACCCCCCCATATTTACTCACAGATACATGTTTCTACATTATTCATTCATTCTTTGCTTCCTCACTCTTTCACCCATTCGTTCCTTCACATTTCTCTCATGCTTCTTCTTCATCTCGCACTCAGCACACATATACATTTAACTCACATTTTTATAGCAGCTCTTACATGGCTCTATATGCTGTCTCTCTCCATGTTGCTGCTACTGCTTCCTCATGGCCAAACTCTGAACAATTATAAGCCACATTTTCAGGGCCCTACCTGTTCTCAAAACATATGATAGGTCATGTAGTTTCTCTTAGGCTAGTAATGTCACATTGACCCGTGCACATAGCTCTGAGTTGGTGAGGGAATCCCAGACAGTAGGTAAACAATTGGCTAAATTTTGAGCCTGTAGCATCAACTGAGGCTGGGACTATGTGAAAAAAGTCAATTACTGAGAAAGTTCTGTCTAAAAGTGCTTCAAGCTCTGACCTTGAATAAGCAAAAAGAAACACCTGGAAAAAATGACCTTGTGTATTTGTCTTTAGGAGCAATCAGCCTGCTTTGAATCTGCTCTGACACCTAAAGTTAGCTGTCTGTATAAAAGGCTCTCTTTGTGACTGAGAATCCTATGTCAGTCTTAGTAATGTAAAATATCCCAGTATTATTTCTATACATCAAAATTATACAGCTTAAACAGAAATCATAACCTGATCATCCACAACTATAAGTATGCCCAAAGATAAAACACACTACCAAAGGGCTGTGGAAAGCACCCCACAGCTGTTCTTACAGGGAGGTATAACGGTGGCACGTGAGAAAGTTACAGACAGAAAACAACCAGTTTCCACAGCCAATGACCCCACGGCTTTACCAGGTGGGCCTCCCCATCCAGGAGTTTATGCATCTGGTGGGTCTACTTGTCAAACACTAGTTGTCACCTGCTGTATACTCCCATGGCACTCAACAGAACAAGCCTTGCTACTGCCTAAATAACATTTTCTGTAATATACTAAATACTAGGCTATAATTTTAAAAAAAAAGTTTAAAGTATATCCACTAGTAGTCATTTCCATCTCAAGAAGCCATTATTCAGTCATCAATAATAAGCCATTCCTTACATACTAAATTCTTATCTTGAAATTACAGCAATTCATTCACATCTCTAAGCTCTACTGTTAATTATATTTCCGTTCTATTTCACATTTATTTATTCCACTGAAGCCCTGAATTTCTCAGTGACCAATGAGGGATAGAAGTATGTTCTTCCAAACTTCTCTTAAAATTGTCATTTTTCCTTCCTTCTAATAGTCACAAATTTTCATAGTGGCATATATGCAATGAATCTTTTCCAGAATGTTTCCAGATATAGGAACTTTCTACAGCACCTACAGCTCCATGAAATATAATTTTTAAATAATAAGACTTGAAACTAAAATTTCTTCCTTTATTCATGTGTAGAAGAAATGCTGTTGTGTGAGCAGGTATGAAATCAACACTAATCTCATCATATGTCTCCATCACAGCTCTTAAGTCACTAGGTACATTATAATTGCTGTGATAATATTTTAAAGGATTCTTTTTTTCCTGAGAAGTAGGTCTCAATATCCTTAGCTTCAAAGATTAAGCATATCACATGGTAAACAATGTACTGCCATCCAGGCTTTGCTGTTCCTTTTAGGAAGAAGCATGGGCAGAGTAAACAGGAGTGATTGCTAAGGACCTTAGCCTATCAGAACAGTCAGTGAACATTGGCTTCAACTAAGCATCAGCAGCTGTATTAGACCCTTACAAAAGGTAGCCTGCTCTGTGCAGTTTTGAAGGCAGGCATTGGTTTCTCTTCATTCAGGAAATTTCTAGATAGCGTATTATTTCAATACAAGGTTGTTTCAATTACATGAGCTTTCTGCTATTCAGAACCTCTTCCTTCATTGATGACTTTTGCTGGGTCTCCATTGCCAGCTATATTAGTATCATCAATGCTAAGATTTATATCAACTATTATATAATTAAGATGGCATCTTCACTTGAACCACAAGAACAAAACTCTGCTGTAGGTTACATGACCCTCTACATTCCCAATTAGTACTGTAGCTTAGGCTTTGACTTTCTGGAATGTTGGGGCTAGTTTAACCTTTTCCATAGATTACTAAAGCTTTCTATTCTGTGTGCACTGCTTTACACTTGTCTAGAAGGTCAGGAAAAGAGCACTTTCCCTTAAAAAACACTTGATACTATCAAACTACATTCTACAAATGCATGGGAATGACATGATAGAACTCATTGTTTTATACAACTAATATATGTTATCACTAATAACATTCTAAAAACTGAAAAGGACATTATCTCCCCTGCATTCACAGCATGGATTTTTAGCACAACAGCCCAAATTTGGGTCTATCTAAAGTTGATAAGGCTTGTTTAATCACTTCTATCTCTTTTGCTTACTTGAAGACCTGGAGACCATTGTCTGTCAGTGTTTCACTGACTTCTTTTCAATATTATTCCATCTCAGGAAATAAGGAGCTTGATCACCATGACCTAAAAAAGCAAGAACAATAACACAAGTTTCCTTTATCAAGCTGCCACAACACATATGATCAAACTAAAGTCTAAAGTACTGATAGTATTTCTAGGTGGTGACATGGAGCCAAAGAGTAAGTATATGCTGGGAAAACCATCACCATGAACTTCTGTGATACGAGGATGTCACAAAACACTACAACAAAGCAAAGGTATGCCTGCATTTAAAGAATTTTACAAATGTATTCCACTATGAAGCACTTTAGTGTTACTCTGAATGATAAGCTTTTCTGGAAACAGCACAGTAAAACGATACATCCTTAAAACTAGGAATCACATAAAAACCATCAGGTTTATGTTCATGTTTTCCAAATTTTCAGATGTATGTTTTACAGTTTGTTTGGTGTCCAGAGAAATCCAACATGTCTATTAATTTTCTCTTAATCTGTTACATTTATTACAAATTAATCATCCATATTCCTTATAAAATTTGTATTATTTATTGCTGTGTTACAAATTGGTGTAAAATTAAGTGATTTAATTTTTAAATTTGTTTTTTCATTAAAATTTTTACATACATTGCAATCTGATCATGTTATTCTTCAATTCCAATTTCTCTCAAATCCTATCTCTTTAGCCACTCAATTTCATGTTCTTTTCCTCTCCTTCAAAAAAAAAAAAAAACTAAAATCAAAACAAATAAAAAAAATAGCAACACAAAAGTATCAAAACAAAACAAAAACTACACACACATACAATGGAGTCCATTTTGTGATGATAAGCTACTCCTAGGTCTGGGAAATGGCCTGGAATGTTATTGATAAAAAACAATTACACTCCATTGGAGAACACTGAATTTCACTTTCCCAGCAGGAATCAACTGCACATAGTTCCTTTGTTAGGGTTGGTAATTTGTGTCCAATTTCCCTTTTTCTTGCTGGAATTTTGTCTGTATTCAATCTGCGTTGGTCTTGTATGTGCTTTAAGTCCCTGTAAATTCATAATTAATGGCCTTTTGAAAAGTCATATGGAATCTTACTGCTATAGAAGCTTCCTAAAATACATACATACATGAAAATAATCTAAATAGAGTCACTAAATAATTGAGGAGATAATGCCCAGACTAGATATCTTATCTACTAAGTAAAACCTTTAGTGCCAAGAATGAGCTACATTTGGTTGAGTCATTGGCCAAAGGGGTCTCATAGATGCCCCTCAAACTTCACAGGCTATTGCCATGGTTTTTAGTTACTCTCTATAACATGGTAAGTCCCAATTGGGGATGATACAATTTATGTCATAGAACATTGAGAAATAGAGTTCTTCCCATCTAGAAGCTTCATGCCTACTGATTAGTGTTCATTGTGCTAGAGGGCAGTGGGCATGATATTAGAGCAGAAAAGTAATCATGAACATCATCCAGCTACATATCCTGTGACCTACAATAATGTGCTGCCTACAAGGTATAGTGGTGCTACAGTGGTACAAATATTATGACAGTAATCAACCTCTAATTGACTGGATTTAAGGCCCAGTCATGAGATGGAACCCATACTTGACACTACTAAAATGGCAAAGAGTTCTTAACTAGATAGGTGATGGGCTTGTGGTAAAAACCAACTCCTATTATTTTGCTAAAGGAACATAGCAATAGAATGGTGTCTAATGAATTATTCCTAAACTGATAGATCAGAGAATCACTCAACACTCATGAGAGAAGCTTCTGTTGTTAATTAACAGAGTAACCTACAATTGGATGACGTGCGGAAAGTGAGACACTGGAGTACTCAGCCCTAAATCGGGTGTCTTTACCAATCTTCTCCCTTCTAATAATCCACATTTTGCTTCCTCTTATAATATTATCTGTTAATTACCAATAACTTTCATACTAGTCCAACAGACTGTCTTCATTAACACTCTAAGTAAGGCCTTTCCCTTTTCATGTGCTAGTGTCTGATTTTTGAGCTCTCCTCTCTTTCTGTGTTGTCTTATTTTCTTCTATTTATATTTTACTATTTCTTGTTCTGTAGAGCTCATAAGAAACATCCTTTATAGTCTAGTCTTTTTGTATATTTTAAGAGCTATATTTGTATTTATTTATTTGTTTGTTTGTTTATTTTGTGTGTGTGTATGTTTCTACACAAGCTTCTAAAAGTGCCCCGATGCACATGTGGAAGTCGGAGAACAACTTGTAGGAGTTGAATTTCTCCTACCATATCTGGTCTTCAGGCTTGGCAGGCTGCACTTTTACCAGCTGAGCAATGTTGTTGGCCCTGTCTTTTTTCATTTTCACAGACTTTTATAATTTCAGTCAACTAAGAATATACAAATTTGGACTCATTGTTTTCTTACATATATATTATTTACGTACCTTGTATGTGATCAAGAAATGCATTTCTTTATGCAGAATTGTATGCCCAGTGATGGCAAGCCCTGACATGGATAAATATACACTTTGTGAAATAGAATAATTTAATTAATAAATTGAACTTATTTTCAAGGATAGTTTCCCTTTCTTCCATGTCTAATTAGAAAATTTTCAATTCTCAGCAACAACTAAATGTGATTCTCCAAGTAGCTTTTTGGGTCTTCTTTTTGTCTCACTACAATCCCCTTCATAATTTCCTTTCTAATCCATGATGTTAATTACCATGTTTATACTGGAAACTTACTTTTGGATGTTTAGAAGATCTAGATTCACAGCTTCTGTTCCCTTCTATGCACCCTCAAGTATCACCCTAGCTCTAAAAGCCCAACTTTAAATGTGCTCAGAACTCTGTTCCTGACCACTCCTTTGCATTTTCTTTTAACCCTTCACTGACTGTACTGGATTAGCACTCACCAGCGGATTTAAAATAGACTCCATTCATGCCCTCACACAGCCATATCAGTCTCCACACACATACAAGCCATTCATAGGGTTTTAAATCCCAGTGCATTATTTTAAATCCTTTGTGTATTGTTATTGCCACTTCTCAGTCAATATTGCTGTCATTGCTTAGTTATAATACACTGGTAACACTATCAGCAATTTCCCTTGTAGCCTGTTTTCCAGAATGCCTAATGACCATTTTTCTAAAAATAAAGCATCATTGTAAATTTCCCTGAAGTAAAGCA
The DNA here is from genome assembly GCF_949786415.1 of Peromyscus eremicus. Taxonomy (NCBI): domain Eukaryota; kingdom Metazoa; phylum Chordata; class Mammalia; order Rodentia; family Cricetidae; genus Peromyscus; species Peromyscus eremicus. Next base: position 99,862,247 of record NC_081425.1, on the reverse strand, counting down.
TTCTTCCTTTCTCGCTTTGCCCACACACAGAGGGACCTGAGAACCTAGCTTTCTAGATATCTAGATAGACCTCTCAACTCTTTTCCATTTCCCACTGTGATGAAAGGGAGTGTTTTATATATTAGCCTGTAATTATTCAGTCTTAATTCTGCCAACTCTTTCTTTAACTCTATCTATTCCATGGGGAAAAAATATATATAAAAATGTATTTCATGTTCCATAATTTGTATAATTACATATTATAATTTACCCAATATATGCACACATATGCATACATTACATGTGCACATGAATTAGAAATTTATATGAATATGTAATTTTATAACAATAATTACACATGAACTATAAATTTGTAAACTGTCTATAGGTTATAATTTAGAAACAAGGGTTGTCTAGTCATTCTATGAAAAAACAATTGTCCTGTACTTAAGCTATTCTCTTCTGTTAAGCCTCCAGTGTCCATAGGGGACATTTAGTAAGAAAAAGACTGTGTTGACTACATGCACTCGAACAAATCATCCCTGATTATTAGTTTAGTGGCAAATGGGGAGCCTGGCCATGCTCACACCTTTTTTAAGATTTATTTTTATTATTTTTATTTATCTGTGCATGCTGGTGTGTGTGTGTGTGTGTGTGTGTGTGTGTGTGTGTGTGTGCGCACATGAGTGCTGCTACCTACAGAGGATAGAAGAGAGTGTCAGTTTCCCTAGAATTAGACTTATAGGTGGTTTTGTCATTTATCTGGTGTTGGTGCTGAGAACCAAATTCAGAATAGCATGTTTTCTTAACTGCTAATCCATCTTTCCAGCCCCTCCACACCCCTCTTAGTCAGCTTAAATCTTCTCTTTCTGCTTTCATGCTTCCTGGAAGGCAACTAGCCATTCTTTGTTGCTTCTGCACTCTGCTCATAGTCTTCTAAAGAATGTATTGTGAAGCTTTTCTACTAATTTGTTGACATGTAGACTAAATGTGAAATTATTTTGTGCAAATCCAATTCATCTTTCCATGTCTAGTTTAGTATATTATCCTAAACTCACTCATCTTAAATGAATGAATTTGTCATCAACCTCAGTGAAGTGTTAAATGTGGATGAGGGCTCAGGGATGGGAAACCAGTTTTTGGTAGCTTGCAAGTTCTTCAAATATGTATTTTAGAAAGGTAGATGACACCTCAGAAGGGAAGTGTTGTTCAAGACAATATCTAAATTCTAGGAGCCGAAGGGTCGCTCAAAAGGTAACAGAATATGCCTTTTTTTTTTTTTTGCAGAAGTTCTAAATTCCAGCCTCTGAAACTACATCAGATGTCTTAGAATCATCTGTAATTATTGTCCAAGAGGTCCGACACTGTTTTTGGCCTCTGCAGCACTGAAATCATGTACACAGCCACACACAAATACACACAATTAAAAATAAAGTAAATCCTCATTGTAAATAAAATATCCAAATTCTTGTGTCTAGGATTGAGATTTATTTTGATTGGAATACCTGATTTTGGGATATTTCCATCTTTTGATGGGATGAAGACCACCTCTCAATGGAATCCTTGCAAAGAACAGCTGTGACTCCTGTCTCAGAGAATTGCTCAATGGAAGGAGGACATCTTTGTCTAAGAATCTCATGGTCTAATTTGTAACAAATGAAAATTTTTTCTTTTCCTTACTTCAGATAAAGGCATATATTTTTTAAATTGTTGCCTTGCTGGTTACTGTGTAAATGCTACTTTAATGAGCAGATCATGGTTTCCAAAGATTTTGGTCCTTGCACCTGTCTAGACTTTGAATACATAACAAAGAACTTCAGAGATCTCACAAGCAGACATCATATGATCAAAACACCTAATATGTATTCATTAAAAATGTGACAATGACATCATTATTTCAAGCAATTAACATGTACTTTTAAAAAAGGAAGCAGTAAATTAGTTATTGCAGGATTCAGTTATAATCTCAGGACCTTGAAGGCTAAAAATAGAGGATCCTCGGCCAGCCAGGTTATATAGTCCCAAAGAAACACAACAAAACATGTGTTTCTGTTTCAGTACTAGGATAATAGATTTTCTTAAGCTACAGAGTTCCTACCAACACTGGAAGTGTTCGAATATAATAAGATCTTATGGGGCTAGGGAGATAGCTCAGTGGTTAAGAATGCTCTTTGTTCAAGCCTGAGGACCTGACTTCTAGTACCCAGAATCAGCATAAAAAGTCAGATATGTCTGGGATTCCATGTAACACCAGTGTTGGAGGGCACTGGAGGCAGACTTAACTCATGAACTCCCTGACTGCCAAAATAACAAGCTTCTGATTCAGTAAGATACCCTGCATCAAATAAGGCACAGAGTGATAGAGAGACAATGTCCTACTCTGGTATCAGCATTTGCATTGGGATATGTACCCACACATTCCTATGTATGCAACACACACACACACACACACACACACACACACACACACACACACACAATGACATCATCCAAGGAATTAAAAAATACAAGTTGACTGACTTCTACTAGTTATCCTAACCTCAAATATTGAACAAGACTTTTGTTTTGGGTAGTACTATCACTGTGTTTAAGTATTAAGGAGAAGAGCTATAATTTGGAGCTAGTGGGTGACACACTTTAGGATCTGTATGTATATAGACTTGGTACTATCAAGTGGGCAAATTTTGGTCGGACTGTTGTGTTCTGTTCTAACAATGACAGCAGTTGTGCTTTCTCTCGTCTCCAGATTCTTTTGCTTCTAATATCACGAGGGAGTCAATTTACTTCTGTAATAGTTAAGACTCTGGGATTTCTGCATAGTTAAAAGGCAGAGGATAATAAAGCCTATTGGTTGAGTACTGTTGAGTTACTGTTAGTAAGTTGGGGGAACTTGAACTGGTAATTATATGAGTGGGAAATAAAGAGATGACGTATTTATTCTCTGCATTTGTGGTAAGGTTCATAGTAGCTAAACAGAGTACTCTGTGGAATACCAATGTTATAATGTCATTAAATGACATCATGTAGTTAATGAGTACTTAATAAGGTGAAAAGTAGAGAACACATAAGAGGAGCTTCATAGCACATTATCAGCATGAATTTAGCATTTATATCAATGAGAAGATCTTTGAAAACGACAGCACATATTATCTGAGGGAAATAGTTTTAAATAATTTGAACAAAATAACTAATCTTTAATATTTCCCTAATCCTTTCCCACAAAGTAAAGAAAACAGTAGGGGTACAATTGCAGGTGTGCATCTTCCATTAACCACTTAGTCAAGCTTGTAAGGCAGGTGTGCTAAGTCTGAAGCTTGAGTGACTTGTACGTAGGGGTGAAAACATTTGCTTTCCTGATAGGGAAAGAAGGTAAAGACTCTTGTTCCTGATGATCTCTTTCATTCTGTAGCATTGCATTCCTTATAAATGTCTTTGGATGGGAACAAAACTGGCAGGTAATATAGAAGATTAAATAGTGTTCAATCAGGTGCTTATCTTGACTACACTGTGCCCAAAATAAACATATTATTTAAAAATGTCCCTTTCACAAGTTGATAAATCTGCCTTATTCTTTGTTACTCACATGCTTTCTTTCTCATTTTGAACATAATTTTCATTGTTTTTATCTTTAACATTCATTTTATTTATTTTTTACTTATTTATTTATTTTTTGGTTTTTCGAGACAGGGTTTCTCTGTGTAGCTTTGTGCCTTTCCTGGGACTCACTTGGTAGCCCAGGCTGGCCTCGAACTCACAGAGATCGTCCTGGCTCTGCCTCCCGAGTGCTGGGATTAAAGGCGTGCGCCACCACCGCCCGGCCTCGTTTTTTTTTTTATTCGTGTGTGTGTGTGTGTGTGTGTGTGTGTGAGAGAGAGAGAGAGAGAGAGAGAGAGAGAGAGAGAGAGAGAGAGAGAGAGAGAGAGAGAGAGAGAGGTTGTGTGTGCCCATAGAGGCAAGAAGAGAGTCTTGAATCTTTTGGAACTGTAATTAGAGATGATTTTGAGCTGCTTGATGTTGGTACTGGGATCTGAACTCTTGTCATTTGCAAGAGCATTTGGAATTCTTAACTGCTATGGCATCTCTCCAGCCCCCATTCTCATTTTTCAGTTTTTTTTTTTAATTTTTATTTTGCAATACAATTAAGTTCTACATACAGGCACAGATTCCCTTGTTCTCCCCCCTCTTGCCCCCCTCACCTTCCCCCCAGCCCGCCCCCTATTCCAATCTCCTCCAGGGCAAAGCCTTCCCCACAGACTAAGATCAACCTGGTGGACTCAGTCCAGGTAGGTCCAGTCCCCTCCTCCCAGGCCGAGCCAAGCGACCCTGCATAGGCCCCAGGTTTCAAACAGCCGACTCATGTAATGAGCACAGGACCCAGTGCCACTGCCTGGATGCCTCCCAAACAGATCAGGCCAATCAACTGTCTCACCCACTCAGAGGGCCTGATCCAGTTGGTGACCCCTCAGCCATTGGTTCATATTTCGTGTGTTTCCGTTTGTTTGGCTATTTGTCTCTGTGCTTTATCCGACCTTGGTCTCAACAATTCTCTCTCATATAAACCCTCCTCATTCTCGCTAAGTGGACTCCCAGAGATCCACCTGGGGCCTAGTCATGGATCTCTGCATCCAGATCCCTCAGTAGTTGGATGAGGTTTCTAGCACGACAATTAGGGTGTTTGGCCATCCCATCACCAGAGTAGGTCAATTCGGACTGTCTCTCGACCATTGCCAGCAGTCTGTTGTGGAGGTATCTTTGTGGATTTCTGTGGGCCTCTCTAGCACTTTGTTTCTTCCTATTCTCGTGTGGTCTTCATTTACCATGGTCTCCTATTCCTTGTTCTCCCTCTCTGTTGTTGATCCAGCTGGGATCTCCCACTCACCCAAGCTCTCTTTCCCTCGACCCTCGCCCTTCACTATCCCCACTCATGTCCAGGCTGTTCATGTAGATCTCATTCCATTTCTCTGTCATTGGGCGATCCCTGTGTCTTTCTTGGGGTCCTGTTTTCCAGGTAGCCTGCCTGGTGATGTGAGTAGCAGTCCAGTCATCCTTGTTCCACATCTAGTATCCTGTTATGAGTGAGTACATACCATGTTTGTCTTTCTGAGTCTGTAATACCTCACTCAGGATGATTTTTTTCTAGGTCCATCCATTTGTCTGCAAACCTCATGATGTCATTGTTTTTCTCTGCTGAGTAGTATTCCATTGTGTATATGTACCACATTTTGTTTATCCATTCTTCAGTTGAAGGGCATCTAGGTTGTTTCCATGTTCTGGCTATTACAAACAATGCTGATATGAACATAGTTGAACAAGTGCTCTTATGGTGTGGTTGAGCATTCCTTGGGTATATGCCCAAGAGTGGTATAGCTGGATCTTGGGGGAGATGGATTCCCAATTTTCTAAGAAAGCGCCATATTGATTTCCAAAGTGGTTGTACAAGCTTGCATTCCCACCAGCAGTGGAGGAGAGTTCCCCTAGCTCCACATCCTCTCCAGCATAAGGTGTCTTCAGTGTTTTTGATCTTAGCCATTCTGACAGGCGTAAGGTGGTATCTCAGAGTTGTTTTGATTTGCATTTCCCTGATGATTAGGGATGTTGAGCAATTCCTTAAATGTCTTTCAGCCATTTGAGTTTCCTCTGTTGAGAATTCTCTGTTTAGTTCCATAGCCCATTTCTTAATTGGACTGTTGGGCATTTTGATATCTAATTTCTTGAGTTCCTTATATATTCTGGATATCAGTCCTCTGTCAAATGTGGGATTGGTGAATATCTTTTCCCATTCTGTAGGCTGTCGCTTTGCTTTGTTGACCGTATCCTTTGCCCTACAAAAGCTTCTCAGTTTCAAGAGGTCCCATTGATTGATTGTTTCTCTCAGTGTCTGTGCTACTGGTGTTCTATTTAGAAAGTGGTCTCCTATGCCAATGCGTTCAAGACTACTTCCTACTTTCTCTTCTAGCAGGTACAGAGTAGCTGGGTTTATGTTGAGGTCCTTGATCCACTTGGACTTAAGTTTTGTGCACGGTGATAGATATGGATCTATTTGCAGCCTTCTACATGTTGATATCCAGTTTTCCCAGCACCATTTGTTGAAGATGCTTTCTTTTTTCCATTGTGCACTTTTGGCTTCTTTGTCAAAAATTATTTGTTCATAGGTGTGTGGATTAATGTCAGGGTCTTCAATTCGATTCCATTGGTCCACATGTCGGTTTTTATGCCAGTACCAAGCTGTTTTTATTACTGTAGCTCTATAGTACAGCTTGAAGTCAGGGATCGTGATGCCTCCAGAGGTTGTTTTATTGTACAGGATTCTTTTGGCTATACTGGGTTTTTTGTTTTTCCATATGAAGTTGAGTATTATTCTTTCCAGGTCTGTGAAGAATTGTGTTGGTATTTTGATGGGGATTGCATTGAATCTGTAGATTGCTTTTGGTAAGATTGCCATTTTTACTATGTTAGTTCTGCCTATCCATGAGCATGGGAGATCTTTCCATTTTCTGACATCTTCTTCAATTTCTTTTTTCAGGGACTTAAAGTTCTTGTCATATAGGTCCTTCACTTGCTTGGTTAGTGTTACCCCAAGGTATTTTATGTCATTTGTGGCTATAGTAAAGGGTGTTGTATCTCTGATTTCCTTCTCTGCTTTTTTGTCCATTGTATATAGGAGGGTTACTGATTTTTTTGAGTTGATCTTGTATCCTGCTATGTTGCTGAAGGTGTTTATAAGTTGTATCAGTTCCTTGGTGGAATCTTTGGGCTTGCTCAAGTATACTATCATGTCATCTGCAAATAGGAAAAGCTTGACTTCTTCCTTTCCAATTTGTATCCCCTTAATCTCCTTATGTTGTCTTATTGCTCTGGCTAGAACTTCAAGTACTATATTGAATAAGTATGGGGAGAGCAGACAGCCTTGCCTCGTTCCTGATTTTAGTGGAATTGCTTTGAGTTTCTCTCCATTTAATTTGATGTTGGCTGTTGGCTTGCTGTAAATTGCCTTTATTATGTTTAGGTATGTTCCCTGTATTCCTGATCGCTCCAAGACCTTTATCATGAAGGGGTGTTGGATTTTGTCAAATGCCTTTTCAGAATCTAGTGAGATGATCATGGGGTTTTTTTCTTTGAGTTTGTTTATATGGTGTATCACATTGACAGACTTTCGTATGTTGAACCATCCTTGCATCACTGGAATGAATCCTACTTGATCATGGTGGATAATTGTTTTGATGTGTTCTTGGAGTCTGTTTGCCAGTATTTTATTGAGTATTTTTGCATCAATGTTCATGAGGGAGATCGGTCTGTAGTTCTCTTTCTTTGTTGTATCCTTGTTTGGTTTGGGAATCAGGGTAATTGTAGCCTCATAGAAGGAGTTTGGTAATGTTCCTTCTGTTTCTATTGTATGGAACAATTTAGAGAGTATTGGTATTAACTCTTCTTTGAAGATCTGGTAGAATTCTGCACTGAAACCATCTGGTCCTGGGCTTTTTTTGGTTGGGAGACTTTTAATGACTGTTTCTATTTCATTAGGGTTTATTGGACTATTTAAATAGTTTATCTGGTCTTGATTTAATTTAGGTATGTGGTAACTATCCAGAAAATTATCCATTTCTTTTAGGTTTTCCAGTTTTGTGGAATAGAGGTTTTTGAAGTATGACCTGATGATTCTCTGGATTTCCTCAATGTCTGTTGTTATGTCCCCCTTTTCATTTCTGATTTTGTTGATTTGGATGCTCTCTCTCTGTCTTTTGGTTAGTTTGGATAAGGGCTTGTCTATCTTGTTGATTTTCTCAAAGAACCAACTCTTTGTTTCATTAATTTTTTGTATTGTTCTCTTTGTTTCTATTTTATTGATTTCAGCTCTCACTTTGATAATTTCCTGGCATCTATTTTTCCTGGGAGACTTTGCTTCTTCCTGTTCTAGAACTTTCAGGTGTGCTGTTAAGTCACTAGTGTGAGATTTCTCCAGCTTATTTATGTGGGCGTTTAGTGCTATGAATTTCCCTCTTAGTACTGCTTTCATAGTGTCCCATAGGTTTGGATATGTGGTGTCTTCATTTTCGTTGATCTCTAGGAAGTCTTTAATTTCTTTCTTTATTTCTTCCTTAACCCATTGGTGATTCAGGTGGGTATTGTTCAGTTTCCATGAGATTGTAGGTTTTCTGTAGTTTTTGTTGTTGTTGAAATCCAACTTTAGACCATGGTGGTCTGATAGAACACAGGAGGTTATTCCAATTGTTTTGTATCTGTTTAGATTTGTTTTGTGACCAAGTATGTGGTCAATTTTAGAGAAGGTTCCATGGGGTGCTGAGAAGAAGGTATATTCTTTTTTGTTAGGATGGAATGTTCTGTAGATGTCGATTAAGTCCATTTGAGTCATGACATCAATTAAGTCCTTTATTTCTCTGTTAAGTTTCGATTTGGGGGATCTGTCCAGTGGTGAAAGTGGGGTGTTGAGGTCTCCCACTATTAATGTGTGGGGTTTTATGTGTGATTTAAGCTTTAATAATGTTTCCTTTACATATGTGGGTGGCCTTGTGTTTGGGGCATAAATGTTCAGAATTGAGACTTCATCTTGGTGGATCTTTCCTGTGATGAGTATGTAATGCCCTTCTTGATCTCTTTTGATTGATTTTAATTTGAAGTCTATTTTGCTGGATATCAGGATGGCTACACCCGCTTGTTTCTTAAGACCATTTGATTGGAAAGTCTTTTCCCAGCCTTTTATTCTTAGGTAGTGTCTATCTTTGAATTTGAGATGTGTTTCTTGTATGCAGCAGAAAGATGGGTCCTGCTTTCGTATCCATTCTGTAAGCCTATGTCTTTTTATAGGTGAATTAAGTCCATTGATATTGAGGGATATTAATGTCCAGTGATTGTTCATTCCTGTTATTTTTTGGTGGTGATGTGTGTGTACTTTTCTTCGTTGGGGTTTACTGCTGTGGCTTTATCTATTGCCTGCGTTTTCGAGGGTGTATCTGACTTCCTTAGGTTGGAATTTTCCTTCTAGTGCTTTCTGTAGTGCTGGGTTTGTGGATAAATATTGTTTAAATCTGGCTTTGTCATGGAATGTCTTGTTCACTCCATCTATGATGATTGAAAGTTTTGCTGGGTATATTAGTCTAGGCTGACATCCATGGTCTCTTAGTGTCTGCATTACATCTGTCCAGGACCTTCTGGCTTTCAAAGTCTCCATTGAGAAATCGGGTGTTATTCTGATAGGTTTGCCTTTATATGTCACTTGGCCTTTTTCCTTTGCTGCTCTTAATATTCTTTCTTTATTCTGTACATTTAATTGTTTAATTATTATGTGGCGAGGGGACTTTTTTTGGGGTTCTAGTCTGTTTGGTGTTCTATAGGCTTCCTGTATCTTCATAGGCATTTCCTTCTTTAAGTTGGGAAAGTTTTCTTTCTATGATCTTGTTGAATATATTTTCTGTGCCCTTGAGTTGGTATTCTTCTCCTTCTTCTACCCCTATTATTCGTAGGTTTGGTCTTTTCATGGTGTCCCAAATTTCTTGGACATTTTGGCTCATGACTTTGTTGACTTTAGTGTTTTCTTTGACTGATGAATCTATTTCTTCTATTGTATCTTCAACGCTAGAGATTCTCTGTTCCATCTCTTGCATTCTGTTGATTATACTTGCATCTGAAGTTCCCAATCGTTTTCTCAGATTTTCTATTTCCAGCATTCCCTCTGTTTGTGTCTTCTTCATTTTTTTCTATTTCCCTTTTCAGGTCTTGGACTGTTTCCTTCATTTGTTTCATTGATTTTTCTTGATTTTCTTTCAGTATTTTATTGTTCTCTTCCAGGACTTTTTTGATTTCTTCTAATTTGTTTGCCCTTTCCTCTAGTTGTTTACAGCGTTCTTCACATTTTTTTGTCTTTTCCTCTACACGAGCCTCTAGCTTCTTCATGATGACATTCATAAGGCTATTTTCTTCTGCTTCTTCCAATTTCTGATGTTCAGGTCTAGGTGTTGGAGGAGGGCTAGGGCCTGGTGATGGTGTATTGCTATTCATTTTGTTGTATGTGTTTCTGCCTTGACGTCTGCCCATCTCCTTGTGGTTCGTTCTTGGCCTTATCCACACACTTGGTTCAGACAGAGCAGACAGATTCAGGAAGTCTCTCTCTCTTGTCCAGATGGGAGCTCTCTGTGCTTCAGAAGGGAAGTCCGGGGCCAGATGGGAGCTGGGGGCCGGCCTCTAAGTCTCAGGAAGAGGCTTGGGGCTCAGGCGGATGGGCGTGGGGGCAGGGCATGGAGACTGCAGGGTCTGCCAGGGGTCTTAGAGAAGGGGATCCTTCCCGGTGGGGCTAGAAGGGAACCTGCCCTGTGACCAGAACCTGGGGCCAAGTTGGGCAGGTCTTCCCCGGAGTGGCTGGTGCCCAGGGATGGGGTCGGGGGCAAGTTAGGGGACTCACCTGTGCTTCAGAAGGGAAGTCCGGGGCAAGATTGGAGCTGGGAGCTGGGGGCCGGCCTCTAAGTCTCAGGAAGAGGCTTGGGGCTCAGGCAGATGGGGGTGGGGGCAGGGCGTGGAGACTGCAGGGTCTGCCAGGGGTCTTGGAGAAGGGGATCCTTCCCGGTAGGGCTAGAAGGGAACCTGCCCTGTGACCAGAACCTGGGGCCAAGTTGGGCAGGTCTTCCCCGGATTGGCTGGTGCCCATTTTTCAGTTTTTGAGGTAGATGTTTGGGTTATTTATTTGAAATTCTTCTTCTCCTCTTCCTCCTTCTTTTCTTCCCCTACTTCTCTAACACAGTATACTTACCTTGTTAGGTTCGCTCTGATCATCACATTTACTGCAATCCATAAAGTTTATCTTACTCTGTTTTAGATTTTCTTCAATTACTCAACTTTATGCCTTTTAATAACTTTCCTGGTGATGTGGATCTATGACTACTGGGTCATTACTAGGCTGTTGAGAAAGGCATGCCACCCCTTCTAGACACAGGTTGAGATGCTGAGTACTAGAAATGTATAAGTAAATTCAAATTATAAAACTCATTCTTCTCCTTGCTTTATTGGCAACAGCATCTTTTATTTTAAACTTAATTGACCCATAATAATTTTCTGTATTTTCAAAATGATAGGAGAGTAGGGCAATTTTAACTAGAGATTGAGCAAATTAAAATATGATAGGTCTTGATCTTACTGGTTCCCTTAGGCTAAACTGTATACTATTTTGGTTGCTGCAGGACTTTGATTTATTTGCAAACCTCTCAGAAAGTAGATTTTTGTTCCTATTTTCAGGCTTTAAAAATTATGGAGGGAAATATTTTCAACAGTAATTTTGATGGTTTGAAATAAAATTGCCCCTGTAGGGAGTATCAGTGTTAGGAACTATGATTTGTTGGAGTTGGTGTGGCCCTGTTGGAGGAAGTATGTCATTGTGGGGGGCAGGCTTTGAGGTCTCATCTATGCTCAAGCCACACCCAAAGTCTCAGTTCACTTTCTGTTGCCTGTGAGATGTAGAACTCTCAGCTACCTCTCCAGCAACATGTCTGCTTGCTCACTGCTGTGCTCAACCATGATGATAATGGACTGAACTTTTAAACTGTAATCCACCCCAATTAAATGTTTTACTTTATAAGAATTTCTGGGGATCTATTTGCATTTTTCTACATGTAAATAACCAGTTTTCCAGTATCATATGTTGAAGATGCTTTCTTTTTTCCATTGTACAATTTGGGCTTCTTTGTAAAAAATCAGGTGTTCATAGGAGTCTGGACTTATATAAATGTCTTTGATTTGATTCCATTGATCCGCATGCCTGTTTTCATGACAGTAGTAAGCTGTTTTTATTACTATAGCTCTATAGTAGAGCTTGGCATCAGGGATGGTGATGGCTCTGGAAGTTCCTTTATTGTACAGGACTGTTTTAGCTATCCTGGGTTTTTTGTTTTTCCATATGGAATTGAGTATAATTCTTTCAATGTCGGTGAAGAATTTTGTTGAGATTTTGATGTGGATTAATTTTGGTAAGATTGCCATTTTTACTATGTTAATCTTACCTATCTAAGAGCATGGGACATGTAGAAGAATGAAAATAGGTTCATATCTATTGCCCTGCACAAAACTCAAGTCCAAGTGGATCAAAGCCTTCAACATAAATCCAGTTACATTCAAACTGATAGAAGAGAAAGTGAGAAGTAGCCTTGAATGTATTGGCACAGGAGCCTACTTACTGAATGCAGAAACCAGTAGCACAGACACTGAGGTCAACAATTAATACATGGAACCTCCTGAAACTGAAAAGCTTCTGTAAGGCAAAAGATATGGTCAGTAATATAAGACAGCAGTCTACAGAGTGGGAAAAGATCTTTACCAACCCCAGATCTGACAGAAATTCTGTCTCCAAAATATATAAATAACTCAAGAAACAAGACATCAAAATACCAAATAATCCAATATAAAAAATGAAGTACAAATGTGAACAGAAAATTCTTAATAAACGTATCTCAAATGGCCAAAAGGCATTTTAAGAATTGCTCAACATCCTTAGTCATCAGGGAAGTGCAAATCAAAATAACTCTGTGATACCATTCTACACCTGTCATAATGGCTAAGATCAAACACTGATGATAGCTTATGCTGGAGAGGATGTGGTGTAATGAGAATACTCTTCCTCTGCTGAAGTTGTACAGCCACTTTGGAAATCAGTATTGTAGTTTCTCAGCAAATTGGATATCAATCTACCTCAAGACCTAATAATGATACTACTCTTGGGCATGTACCTAAAGGATGGTCAATCATACCATAAAGACATTTGCTCAACTATCTTCAGAGCAGCATTATTCATAATAGCCAGAACCTGGAAACAACTTAGATGCCCCTGAAATGAAGAATGGATAAAGAGAATGTGGTGCATTTACATGATGGAGTATTACTCTGTATTAAAAAAAATGACATCATAAAATTTGTAGACAAATGGATGGAACTAGAAAAAATCATCCTGAGTGAGGTAACCCAGATCCAGAAGGAAAAACATGGTATGTACTCACTCATAAGTGGATAGAGGATGTAAAGCAAAGGATAACCAGGCTACAATCCACAGCTCTAGAGAAACCAGGTAACAAGAAAGCCCCTAAGATAGACATATAGATCACCCTGGGAGGGGGAAATATATGAGATCTGCTGGGAAAAATTGGGGTAGGGGGTAAAGGGGAGGTGATGTGGGATGAGAACATGAGGGATCAGGATGGTCAAGTTTGTGGAGGGACAGAGAGGGAGAGTAATGAAAGAGATATATTGATAGAGGGGCCTTTATGGGGTTAGGGAGAAAACTTGATGCCAGGGAAAATCATAGGAATCTACAAAGATGACCCCAGCTAAGACTCCTAGCAATAGTGGAGAGGGTGCCTGAACTGTCCTTCTTCTGTAATCAGATTGGTGACTACACTGTCATCATAGAATCTTCATCCAGTAACTAATGGAAGCAGATGCAGAAATCCATAGCCAGCACTGGGTCTACCTCAAGAGGGATGAAGGATTATATAAGCAAGGGGGGGGGTACAAAATAATGATGGGGAAACCCACAGAAATAGCTGGCCCAGTTCGTGGGAGCTCAGGAACTCTAGACCAACAGCTAGGGAGCATGCATGGGATCTACCTAGTCCCTCTGCAAGTGGGTGAAAGTTGTGTAGCTTGGTCTGTTAGTGGAGCCCCTGGCAGTGGGACCAGGATCAGTCTTTGGTGCATGAGCTGGTTTTTTGGAACCTATTTGCTGTGGTGGGATGCCTTGCTCAACCTTGATGCAGGAATGAGGATCTTAATTCTGCCTCAACTTAATTATGTCATGCCTTGTTGACTTCTGTGGGAGGTCTCACCCTTATGAGGAGTGGATGTGAGGCAGAAAGGAGGTGGGAGGAGGGAACTGGAAGGGAGAAATGAGGAGAAACTGTGGTTGTCATGTAAAACAAATAAAAAATAATAAAAAAAACAAGTTGCTGTGGTCATAATATCTCTTCACAGCAATAGACTAAGCAGTAATCAGAACACTATCTTCACTGAAGTCACCCAAACTGAAAGAATAAAAACAGACTTAGGCCAGGCGTGGTGGGGCACGCCTTTAATCCCAGCACTCAGGAGGCAGAGCCAGGCAGATCTTTGTGAGTTCAAGGCCAGCCTGGTCTACAGAGCGAGATCCAGGAAAGGTGCAAAGCTATACAGAGAAACCCTGTCTCGAAACCCCCCCCCCCAAAAAATAGACTTAAACAGATGTAGACAGAGAAAAGGCAATCTAATAATTTCATTTCCACTATCAAATACTATTTTTATTGAACAACCATGATATTGGCAATGAGCTAGGTAGGACCCATCAATGAATCTGATTATCCTTTTAAGGGCAGATAATCTTGATGCCAGGAATCACACCCTTCTTACAGATGATCAGACAGAGACAGTGAAAAGTATGATAAGTAGTTAAAGAAGCTCTCAGGCTAACTAGAAAGTCATTATCTTTATTAAATAAGATACTGTTGACTCAAGATCTCAAATGTGGTAGATGAAGGTCCTCCTAGAGGTAAATGGCTTTTTGTAACAATTATTGTTGGAGAATTTTTGTTGAGTGTATCCCTGATTAACTTGGAATTCGCTCTGTAGACTAGGCTGGGTTGACTTCCCAAAGATCTGTCTATCTCTGCCTCCCAAGTGCTAGGATTAAAGACATGCTCACAATGTTTGGCTTGTTGAGAGAATTTTTATATAGCAAGGACAATTGCTTTAGATTATTGTTTTTCCTTCATTATTTAGGATCCAGCCCAGAACGTCATGTATTCTAAGTAATTGCTTTATCACTGAGCTTCACTCCGAGGCTCAGATGGAGTATTGATTAGACTCTAGTGTCTGCAAACTTACTTTATCTGTCATGCCATGTCAGTTCTCAAAACCAATTTACAAAATGTGATTATGATACTAATTATAGGCAATGGTATTTAGAAAAGTTTAATAACTTGCCCTGAGTTAAAGACATGCATTAGGCTTAACACATCAAATTAAATTAATTTTTACTTAAAAAGCCAAGTGTCTTCAACATAATCAATTATGTTAGAGATGCTGTTGACAGCAACACACACACACACACACACAAATCTGATTGTTCTCTCACATAGCACATTAAGTTAATGGGAATAGTTAAAAAGAATGAGGTTTTTGAGGTTTATATTAATAACAAATATTATTCACGAAGATCCACTAAATATTATGTTATTACTTGGTATTATCTTTAATCCTCATTTCAATTTAGTATTATGGGTTATCTCATCCTTTGTACTGTTGTTGTTGTTCTCTGAGAAAGTATTTTACACAGCCCAGGCTGGCCTTGAAGTCAGACATTATATAGACACAGATGAACTCCAAATCCTCATATCTCATCTACCAAATACTGGGATTGCAGATTTATGCTGCCATTTCAGGTCACCTTTTTTACAAAAAGATAAAAAATTAAAGGTCAGCAAGTATGACTATGTCCTAATATCACCCAGTGAGCAAATTATCTACAGCTGCTTGCAAAGATACCAGACTGTACATCTCAAACCATTCTTACTATACATAAAGAACTTATTACATTATATTCAAAGAACTTGTAAGATATTTCTAGTGAGAATGGGAATCAAGAGTACCCAATGTCAAGGCAGCATTCTTGAGCTAGGACTTAATTGAATGGCTCTACCCAAACAATTGCAAACAGCACAAATGGAAATTATTAACATATCCCACTAAGAATAGAAGTTCTTCAAAACAGTCCTCAGACAAAGTTCAAAATGTGCCATTTAATTCTTTTATTGTAGAAACTAAAAGGTAGAAACATGGAAAAAGAAAAGAAAAGGAAAACAAATAAAAGAAAAGAAAAGGTATTTCTTCCTTGAACTCCTCTGGACAACCTCAAAAAAACTTGTTCCAGTTGGTGGTGGCGCACACCTTTAATCCCAATACTCAGGAAGCAGAGGCAGGTGGATCTCTGTGAGTTCCAGGCCAGCCTGTTCTACAAAGGGAGTTCCAGGACAGACTCCAAAGCTACACAGAGGAACTCTGTCTCAAAAAATTAAAAAAAAAAAAAGAAAAAAAAACTTGTGTGGGTCTTGTGTAGATAACCACATCTGCAGCTGCAGTCAACTTATGAATGCATTGGCTATATTATGTCCAGAAGATATTTTTGCTGACAACCTTTTGACCTCCTGGCTCTTATGTTCTTTCCAGTCCATAGTCCTAGATTCCTTGAGTCTTGGACTGGTTGGTACAGATGACTCATTTAGAGTCAATCACTGCACTATCAATTATTCTTGGCACTTTAGTTACCTTAAAGGATTGGTAGTTGTTTATTGTTAAAGTAGGGAGTATATTTTCTTCAGTGCTGTAGCCCCCAATAAGTTGTCATGTTGTAGGAAATAGCTTCCTGTCTTTAATAAGACAAGTAGTTATAATTAAACTTAGAGGGTTGCACATAAAGAAAACATCAAAGCAGCAAGGGGAATTGTATGGGAAAAGGTGTTAGGAAAAGAGAGGAGCAGAGCAGAAGGGAAGTGAGGATGAAAAATATTAAAATTCATTGAAGTAATGGGTAACCAAGAGTAATGACAAGAGCCTGTATTGTTTTGAATGCTTTCAGGCTTTCTCTGACTGATAATCTCTAAGAAGGTAGTACGTGCCTGGCTTTTAGTAGCTCATGACTTCTTGGTGAATCATTTTTTGATAATATGAGGGTGCTTATATTTAAACTTCATCTTAAAAAAACGTTTGAACCTGAAGGGTTGCTCCTGCCAGGGTAACATTTAGGTGGATGCTGTATCCACACCTCTCCTTCTCTTCCTCCTGTACCAATTCATCCCAATCCCATCTCTAGCTTTGTAGCAGAAAACATGCTGTGGTCTCCCTTTGCTCTCTGATCCCATCCCCAGTGGAAAACAAAGATCTTCTCCCCTAGCTTTTCTTACCCCAACTTATCCCATTGTCCTAGCCTCCAATACCAGCAGACATTCACTGGGAATACAAAAGCTTAGAAGGCTCGGGAAACAGGTAAGCCAGCTGAAGACATTTACCACCCCTTCCTTATCCCTAGAACAGCAAAAGAATACCGGCTGCAGCAATCCTTCCTCATGGCCCACATTTCCTGCAGATCCCACAGACCGTACTCTCCTAATATTCCTCCCCCCCACTTGTTGCTTTATCTCAGCCCCCAACTCCAGCAGGCACCTCCTGCTAACCCAAAGGCCACACATGCGAGAAAGCTAGTAGGCTGGCTGTAGATTGTAGCTGAAGTTTTGCTGTGTCCCACCTGGTCTGTAGCCACTCAGACCCAATAAACACACAGAGGCTTATATTAATTAAAACTGCTCAGCCATTAGCTCAGGCTTCCTACTGACTAGCTGTTACACTTAAACTCAGCCTATTTTTGTTAATCTATATGTCACCAAGTTTTCTGTGGCTTTACCTGTGTGTCATTACATGCTGCTCCCTGGGCGGTAGGCTGGTGTCTCCTGACTCAGCTTTTCTCTTCTCAGAATTCTCCTTGTCTGCTTATCCTGCCTATATTTCTAGGCTGGCTACTGGCCAATCAGTGTTTTATTAAACCAGTGTACAAAAGCATTATCCCACAGCATTTCCCCTTTTCTGTTTAATTAAAAAGGAAGGTTTTAACTTTAACATAGTAAAATTACATATACCAAAACAATTATCAAGCAAAAATTACAGTTATAATATCTAGTCTATTTGTATTTGGCAAAATTAAAGAAGATATCCTACCTATCCTATATTTGTGAGTCCAAGGTTTCATATCTACCTTATCTCCTATCAAAACCAAGGAAAACCATAATTATGATTATCTAGTCTTCAACTATATCAAAGACCTCAGAAGGATACAATATTACTTAAGTAAACAGGAAGAGCATTGTAAACAACTTCCAAAAATCTAGAATGACAGCGACAGCTGCCTGTCTGGACAGTCATCCAAAGTTCCTCTGTAGCCTTGGGGCATGCATCTTAAGCGCATAGGCCTAGAGTCTCTCAGTCACTTTTCTCTGTGTCCTGTAGAATGTCTGGCAGTTTCTTCTGTGAAGCAGGAACCTGAAGGACCATTCTGCCATGCAAATTTCAGTGGTCACCTTCCTATGGGTTCTGCATGTCTAGTTGATGCAACATTTTGTCAAGAAGTCCAGGCAAGAACAGTTTCTTGCCCAAATGGCTATGTTTGCCAAGAAGAAGAAGATAAACTCCATATGGAGTGTCTTAGACACCCATTTGTCTCTCTCTGAAGTAATTTGATGCTGCCAGCAGTAGACGTATCTAGTTTTCCAGGAAAGTCTAAGTTTTTAAAACATTTTAAAATGCCATATCCTGTAGGTCTTTGAAGTGTTTGAAGATTACCTACTTAATTGAAATATATCTATGTGTACTTAGAAAACTTAACATGACTATAAGTTTTACTATCATAGAAGACTAATTATTAATCTGTATTTCTCAGTAGGTTTCTTTCCTTACTCTAGTCTCCCAGATTCAAATTTCTAGTCTAACTCCCAGCTCTGCAATAAAACACCTGCTGCAGATCCTCCTGCCCCAGTTCCCATCTCCTGGATATCTCACAGATTCCTCCTTTCTATCCTCCTTCTACCCATAAGAAGCTTTGTTCCAGCCCCCAACTCCAGCAGTCACTCCCTTCTAACCCAAGAACACTCCTGTCAAGAAAGCAGGTAAGATGTTCATAAATTTTCCCCTCTCCTTCTGTTCTTCTAGATTCAACCCCCAATCTCATTCCCAGTGCTAGAACAGATCATCTGGGGTGATATCTTTTCACTGTATCCCCCCATTAGAAGGAGACAAAATAAGCAGATCCTGGTTAAATTCTCTGCTCTCCTCCCTCCTGTTACCCCTTTCAGACCCCAAACTTATTCATATTCTTAAGTGTCAGTTCCTAATATACAGAAACATATATTTACCTAAAACACCCAGTGGGCACAACTATCAGTTCCAAAGAAAAGTTCCTACAACAAAACATACATGGAATATACTCTCCAAATATCCAGAGAGGAAACAGAAATAAAGGAATAAAACATGCCCCCAACAAAGAAATCTGCACCCAGATCTATAATCATCCCAATTCCAGATGCATTGATGTCAGCATATAAACAAAATCAATAACAGCTAAGGCAATATGTCTCCACTAGAGCCCAACTATCCTATCACAGCAGAGCTGAATTATTCCAAAATAGCTGAAGCAAAAGCAAAAGACTTTAAAACCACCTGTATTAAGATGATAGAGGTCCTTAAAGAAAAAAATTAATGAATCCTTTAAAGAAATCCAGGAAAATACAAAGAGTGGAAGAAATGAATAAAACTGTTCAAGGTCTGAAAAATTGAAGTAGAATCAATAATAAAAACAAAACGCAATTGAGAGAATTTTGGAAATGAAAAATTTAGGAATCTGAACAGGGACCAGAGGGAAGCCTCACCAACATAATACAAGAAATGGAAGAGCATCTTAAGTATGAGGATATGATAGAAAAAATAGATATATTGGTCAAAGAAGATGCTAACAAGAAGATGTAAAAATGATCTTGAAACAAAACTTTCAGGTAATCTGGGACAATATGAAAAGACAAAATCTAAGAATAATAGGAATAGATGAAAGAGAAGAAAGTCAGCTTAAAGGCCCAGAAAATATTTTCAACAACTTCACAGAAGAAAATTTTTCTTAACCTGAAGAAGAAGATGCATACAAAGGTATAAGAAATATACAAGATATCAAATAGATTGGACCAGAGAAGAAAGTCCTCTCAACACATAATCAAAAAACTAAATGTAGACAATAGAGAAAAAAATATTAAAGCTGCAAGAAAAAAAGACCAAATAACATATAAAGACAGACCTATTAGAATCACACCTGACTTCTCAATGGAGACTCTAAAAGCCAGAATGTCCTGGATGGATGTGGTACAGTGTGGTCTACAGTATAGATTCTAAGAGGCCAGTGATTCTAGCCCAGACTACTATGTCCAGCAAAACTTTGAATCACCACCAATGGAGAAAATATGATATTCCATGATAAAGTCAAATTTAAACAATATCCATTTACAAATCCAGTACTATAAAAGGTGCTAGAAGAAAAACTCCAACCTAAGGAGGTTAAGTACAACCATGAAAACACAAGGAATAAATTATCACACACCATCATAATCAAAAGAAGGAACACACACACACACACACACACACACACACACACACACACACGAAACATCACCATCATTACTACCACCACCACCAACAAAACTAACAAAAACCAATAATCATTCATCATTGATATCTCTTAGTATCAACAGACTTAATTGCCCAATTAAAAAGTCACAGAATAACAAAATGGATGGGGAAAAAATCCATTCTTCCACTGCAACCAAGAAACATACTTCAACATCAAAGATAGACATTACCTCAGAGTAAAGTATTGGAAAAAGATAGTCCAAGCAATTGGACCTAAGAAGCATGTTAGTGTAGCCATTTTAATATCTAACAATATACACTTCAAACCAAAATTAATAAAAAGATATAGAGGACACTATACACCCATCAAAGGAGAAATCCACAAAGATGATATTTCAATTCTTAACATCTATGCTCCAAACACAGGGCACCCACATTTGTGAAAGAAACACCACTGTATCTTAAATAATGTATTGCCTCTCACACATGGATAGTGGAAGACTTTGATCAATGAAACAAAGAATTGGGTACTTGAGAAAATAAATAACATTGATTTTTCTTTATCCAAACTAACTAAAAGTCAGAGAAAGATTATCAAAATCAAAAAATTAAAAATGAAAGATAGGACATAACAACAGACACCCAAGAAATCAAGAAAATTACAAAGACATATTTTAAAAATCTGAACCCCAACAAATTTGAATAAACTAAAAGAAATGGATGATTTTCTTAATAGGTATCACTTACTTAAGTTAAATCAAGATCAGATAAGCATTTTAACCAGACTTATAACTAGTAAAATAGAAGCAGTCATTAAAAGTTTCCCTAACAAAAAAGCCCAGGTCCAGATGGTTTTAGTAAAGAATTCTATCAGACTTTCCAAGAAGAGTTAACACCAATGCCCCTCAAATTAGTCCACAAAATAGAAACAGAATGAACATTTCCTAATTCACTTTAGGAGGCCATATACACATCAAATAAAGACTCCACAAAGAAAGAAAATTAGACAGCCCACTTACAAAATAAACACACAGACGCTTATATTATTTAAACTGTTTGGCCTAATGGCTCAGGCTTCTTGTTAACTGTTCTTATATCTTAAATTAACCCATTTCTATAAATCTATACCTTGCCACATGGCTCGTGGCTTACCAGCATCTTCACATGCTGGTTGTCATGGTGGCGGCTGGCAGTGTCTCCCTCCACATTCCTGTTCTCTCAATCTTCCTCTCTGTTAGTCCCACCTATACTTCCTGCCTGGCCACTGGCCAATCAGTGTTTTATTTATTGACCAATCAGAGCAATACATTTGACATACAGACCATCCCACAGCAGCAAGGTCTCCTATGGGGAGTCAGCAGAGCCTTGTACATTCAGTTGAGGCAGGTCCAAGCTCCTCCTCACTGTACCAAGGCTGTGCAAGGTGTCCCATCTTAGGCACTGGGCTCCAAAAAGCCTGCTGATGCACCAGGGATGGATCCCAATCCCCCTGCCTGGGGCCCCCCCAAACAGTTCAAGCTAAAGAACTGTCTCGCTTATCCAAAGGGCCTAGTCCAGTCGCATGGGGGCTCCACAGCTATGGGTCCACAGTTCATGGTTCATGGGTTTCCACTAGTGTGGCTGGTTGTTTAAAAGAAAAATATCAAGTTTGAATGGAAATATAATGGCAAGTCCTTGGAGAGTTGTAGGAGTGTAGCATGAGGGGTGAATATGATCAATATACATTGTATGCATGTGCAAAACTTTTTTTTTGTTTTTTGTTTTTTGAGTCAGGGTTCCTCTGTGTAGTTTTGGTGGCTGTCCTAGATCTCACTCTGTATATCAGGCTGGCCTCAAACTCACAGGAGGCTCTGCCTCCTGAGTGCTAGGATTAAAGGCATGCGCCATCACCACCTGGCTTGCATGTGCAAAACTTTAAAAGTATAAATAAAATTAGAATTAAAAGTTTGAAAATTAAAAAGAGAAGAAATACCTATGTTAAAGTTGAGAGTTCATATCAGGAAACATTGAAGCTTGCCACTTGACTTCTAGGAGTTTCTCATTGTTCCTGGGTTTTAATTTTCTCCTACCAGGATGTGCTGTTCAAATTTTTATTTATTTAATAAAATATTTAGTATATATAAATTCATTATTTACAGATTTGAAACAGTTTAAGAATAAAAAAATTGGAGAAATGCAGCTTGCTCTTAGAGATGTGTTCTGTGTTGTATCATGTTTTTCTAATGTTATGGAAGGTTCTTGGGAATCACAAAAGGGAAAACACAATTGTCAAACTTAACGAATTCACAATGTTTCTCCATATTCATCAAATATGGTGACAACTTTGTGGATTATCACACATTCTAGATCTGCTAGAAAGGGCAAGCTGGCTGTCTCCTGGGCTTTTCTCCATTTCTTCACAATTCCTAATTTCAAATCTCCCAGCTTCATGGGGACCAGAAAGGTAGCTCAGTGGTTAGGTGTGCTTGCCACTCTGGCAGCGGAGTAGGGTTTGATCCCAGCACCTGTATCACATCACTCAAAATTTTCTAACTTCATCCCTCTTCTGGCCTTCATGAGTACCATTTGCACATGCCCATACAACACACAACCACACAGACACATAAATAAAAATAAAATAGTTCTTTAATGAACAAAAATGCTCACTTACTCAAAGGAGAAGAATGAGAGATGGATGAGAGATGGGAAACTGCTCTGTGAGTCAAGGGAACTCAGGACATTATAATATATATATGATGTGAGAATGAATGAGAGTATGAATGCCCCACCCTTATTTTCATTACCCTGATCAATATTCGCAATTGTCCCATTATAGAGTTCTTAGTATGACTCACTCTTGATTTTTCAAAGTTCTAAATTGAGGGACTGGAAAGATGACAGCTGCTAAAGTCGAGGGATAAAAACTCAGATATCAAAATTAAAAATTAAAGTCTGAATGAGTTCAGCAGCAGACATAAGATCACCCAGCTGGTCAACAGTGGAAGTGGAATTTGAATCTCAGAAGTTTAGCAGCATAGCTGGAGCCTGGCAAGCAAAGCCAGGGTGGGCTTTGGGCCATTCAGACAATGAGGACTGTGAGTACAGTCCAATATACAAAAAGGACATATCTTCAACAAGTTATAAAATAGATATATTTATAAATGTATTTGGAATATAAGTGATTGGGAAAGAGTTGATTCTTTTAATGTACAACAGTGATTTATTATCCACAGTAAAGGGATAAATTCCTTACAAATCAAAGTGGACAAAGACAGAGCTGGGGAGATAGCTCAGCTAGTGTAGTGCTGGCAAGTATGTACACTTAAGTTTGATCCCCAGCACACAATACAAGATCTGTGCTCCTGTCTTCTCAGGGCTGGAGAAGGAGAGACAAGAAGATTCATCAGGCTTGCTGGTCTGTCAGCCTAGCCTGCTGTATGAGTTACAGTCCAATGAGATAGCCTACTTTATAAACAAACAAACAAACAAACAAACAAATAAATAAATAAATAAACAAGTAAACAAAAGGTGATGACTCCTGGGCTCCTGCTGGTCCTTGAAATAATATCCAAAGTTGACACCTAAAGCTGACTTCTGGCCGTGGAATGATTATGTACATATATGTATGGGCAGCTACACATACACATGCAAGGGAATATATAAACACAGTCACTCACCTGTACATATACACACAATGAAAAAAAAAAGACAAGCAAAAGAGTCACAAGCATCCAGTTAGATTAAATAATGGGTTTAGACTCTGGTGGTTAAATAAATACAGCTTAGCAACTCAATAAAATGCTACTTTAATCTATAGAATACACATACACTACAATAAATTTTAAGTTATTTGAGGGTTGGAAGCACATGTGGGGAAGTGATATACTAACAGGTATATGAATATTTTTGTTAATTGTATGCAATCAATGACAGAAGAAAATATAATAGTCAGAAACACAGTTATCTATCTGGAATTAAAATGTGAAATGCTGATTACTGGGTACAGAGCACACTACCTAGCTAAAAGGTTGCATATGAGGTCTGTCTTGAAGATTCATAAAGAAAACTATTTCTCTGTATTGCCTGGACTTAAAAATGCCAAATGCTCAGAATTTCAAAATAAAATATTTGTTGGTAAATAATTTAAAAATGCAATTTGCCATATTACAGAATTAAATGATTTTTAATATATCAGACTCATAGACTTGTGAAGCAGTCACTGTTTTAATTTTAGATTTTTTTTTACAGTTTCATATGTACTGTGGTCATATTCACACCCATCACCTTGTTATCCCTGCAGAACACGCTCTTTGTAACTAGCCTCCTTCTTTCTTCCATGCCCGTTGTGTGCAGGTAAAGGTGAGTAGCCACAGCCACTGTCTGTTCATGATTGTAATGACCATGTCATGTCCAGAAGACTGTTTCATGACACTCATCCCCATCCTCCAGATCTGACAATCTTTCCATCTGTCTTTCTATAGCATTCCTTGAGCCCTGGAACATGTGACTTTGGGCTTGAGCATGCCACAGCTATTTATTTATTTATCTATTTATCTATCTATTTATTTATTTATTTATAAATTTTATTTTACTTAATTGACATTTTTCCATTTATTTTACATACAGACCACAGTTTCCCTTCCTTCCTTTCTTCCCATTCAATCCCCCTAACTCCCATCAACCCCTCTCCCCATCCATCCACTCCTCCTCCCTCTCCATTCAGGAAGGGGCAGGGCTCCCAAGGGCTTGAGCAAAGCATTGCACATTAAGTGGAGGTAGGATGGGCGCTCCTCCACTTACATCAAGGCTGAGCAAGCTAATCAAGTGTGGGAAGCACAACTGTCACACACAAGGAGAGGGCCTAGGTCAGTCCCATGCAGGCTCCCTAACTGTTGGTCCAGAGTCCATGTATTCCATGACCTCAGGTCAGCTGTCTCTGTGGGTTACCCCATTATGACCTTGGCCCCTCGGCTCATATAATCCCTCCTCCCTTCATCAGAGAGCCTTTATCCAGTAACTGATAGAAGCAGATGCAGAGATCCACAGCCAAGCACTGAGCCAAATTTTGGGAGCCACAGTTTTTTATTTCAACATTTTACCCAGTTAAGAATGTCTGCATTGACTCTTGCCCCTACCAATGAAACTTCCCTGAACAAGACCAAGAGTAGCACTAGGCTGCTGGTATAAACATGAATTTTAGGAGTCAATTTGGCTCCATTTAGTAAAATATCAGTAGATTACTTGTAGGGCCTGTGTGCCTTTTTCCACGGACTTTTGAACAGCTTTATGGTATCAGCTATGAATTCTGTTCAATGGAGCAGACCTCAAATCCAATTAGAAAGCTGTTGATTTCTCCCCCAAATAGCTATTCTACTACTGCACCAGTGGGCACATTTCTGTCTGGCAGGTCAGTATTGTAGCACACAAGGTCCACAGCTGGGGAAGGCTGCTGATTTCTTCTCTTTTCTTCCCTAGTAACCTACTTAGCAACTTCTGGTACTATAAAAGCAAGTCGGCAGAAAGTAACCTGCCAGCTTAGTTCCAGCTTGATTTCTCTATTTAAAGAACTTGAACTGTACTGCAGGATGTGCTGTGGGATAATGTTCTTGTACACTGGTTTAATATAATGCTAATTGGCCAGTAGTCAGGCAGGAAGTGGAGGCGGGATGAGCAGACTAGAAGAATGCTGGGAGGAGGAAGGGTGGAGTGAGGAATCACCAGCCAGACACAGAGGTAGCAAGATGTCAAGGCAGAACTGAGAAAAGATACCAAACCACAGGGCTAAACATAGATAAGAATTGTGGGTTAATTTAAGCGTAAGAGCTAGTCAGTTCTTACTTTAGCCTGAGCTAATGGCTGAGTAGTTATAATTAATTTAAGCCTCTGAATGATTATTTTATAAAGTGGCTGCAGGACTGTGGGGCTGGGTGGGACCAGAGAAACCTTTGACTACATGGGGCTACCCAACATGTTGGCTTGACTTTCGTCCTAAAACTTGAGAGAACTTAAAAAGAGATTCTAAAACTGAGCTAAAAACAGCTTCCTACCATGTCTCATACTGGCTGTGAGACACCGCAGCATTTTGGCTTAAGTGCAGCACAGCCAATTCCTGCCTCGGTACAAAGAGGTCTCTCCAAGCTGCACAGCATGCTACATGGCAGATTTAGCTTTTACTCACAAGGACAAAACAGGTTTGTTGGCTAGCTGTATGCTATCTGATGGCAGCATGGACCCAAGAGTTGGCGGGGTAAATATGACTCTCCTAGGTACCTCTGCCATCTTGGGAAGCTGAGATAGGTGGAGTCAGCAGCCAAGGCTGCTGCTTTTCATTCTAGCCAGGGAATTTAATAGATTCACAAAAGACAGATTCAGATGGAATAAACCTCTAAATGGTTTACAATATATGTAAAAATGTAGGTAGATTTGGAAGAGAGAATAAAAGAATATATGTATTTATATAAAGAAATAGGTAGTTTTAAAAAATAAAGTCTTTATAGAGACAGTAAAAGCAATTTAAAGGTTAAGTAATATAAAAATGAAAATTACAGAGTCTGGATTATATTGTCTTTGTGATTTTTAACTGCAGAAAGATATTTGATTGTAAATGCTACACAGTTAAACCAATATGTATATTTTAAAAGTATCTTGACTTCAAAATTTGTGTTTAAGGATATGTTGCTCTGGAAAAGAGGTTCTGCTTTTGTTTCCACAGAAGATGAGAACCTGTGGATTGCTTCCAGGCTAATGTGGTTTGATCATCAAAGACTCCCTAAAAGGTCTCCAATGACACCATGGTCCATAAGATCCAACATCCAAAATCAGCTTCAAAGCAACTGGCTGAGAAGATCCATTCTCACAGACTATGACAGCCATGATTTAATTATAATTCTTAATTTTTTCAGGATCCCCATAAGATTGCCAGCACCCCCAACCAGCAGGAAGTAGTATGAGAAGCTACTCCCAAATCCCCAAAATATTGTTTATAAATGTTTATTTTTGTTTAAAGGAGGTAGATTATAAATGCAATATAATTCTAAAAAAGAAAAGGGATAATATAGATATGCTAGGATAAAAGGATAGATTATTGAATCTACTTTAAAGAGCAACTTGTTTAAAATGTTTCAGAATGCTATGGATTTTAGTTTACTGATACAAATTTAAAGTTAATTTTGTTATATTGTATGTATATTTCTACTCTTGTTTAAGATATTATTTTTGTACAGCTCATTTGAAATTGTAATGTATAATTAAGAAATACAGATTAATAATTAGTCATCTATGATAAACTTATAGCCATGTTAGTTACATTTTCTAGGTATATATAGATATATTTCAATTAGGTAAGTAATCTTCAAACACTTCAAAAACCTACAGAACCGAAACCTATGGCATTTAAAATATTTTAAAAACTTAGACTTTCTAGACAGTGACACACATCTGCTCCTGGCAGCACTGATTTTCTTCAAAGAAGATGATGGGGATCAAAGAAACTCCATATTGAGTTTGCTTTCTTTACAGCAAAAGTTAGCCATTTGGTCAAGAAACTGCTCTTTCCTGGACTGCTAGACAGTATGTTATATAAACTGGAAATGCAAGACCCATACAAAGGTGACCATTAAATTTTTTCAAAACAAGAAAAGTTGGTCCTTCAGGTTCCTGCTTCACAGAGGAGACCAACAGACATTCTATAGAACACAGGGAGAAGCAACTGAAAGACTCTAAGCCTATAGGCTAAAGATGATGCCTCAATGTTGCAGAGGAACCTCCAGGTAGCCAGCTATCTCTGTTATTTCCAGAATTTTGGAAGTTGTTTACAACACTCCTCCTGTTTGCTTAGGTAATATTATATCCTTCTAGGGTCTTTGATGTAATTGAAAACTATATAATTATAATTTTCCTTGGTTGAAACAAAAGATAAATTAGATATGAAAATTTAGACTCACAAATATATGATAGATAATAGAATATTATCTTTAATTTTGCGAGCAGTTATAATTCATTTAAGCCTCTGAATGATTATTTTATAAGCAGCTGTAGGACTGCAAAGTTGGGTAGGACTGGAGAAACTTTCAACTACAAGGCTGAGGTTACCATACTGAGAAGGTAAAGAAGGGAAGTTCATGAGGTTATATAGTGAAACCCTGTCACACAAAAGAAAGACAAATAAAAATGTGTGTGTGTGTGTGTGTGTGTGTGTGTGTGTGTGTGTGTGTGTGGTTGCGTGGAACATCATCCTATTTTTATGTTTTAAAACATCAGTCTGATATGCCAGATGAACCATCTGCTGTTATACTACATAGTTAAAGAATTAGCATAAAGGGCAGAGAAATAGCACAAATCCCCAAAGTGTAAGTTGTTATATATATATATACATATATATGCAGTAATTTCATTTTCATTATAAATTAATGTCTAGTAGAAATGTTAGTATAGTTTAGAGTAAAAAAAACATTTTTCAGTGCCCATTTGGTCATTCATACTCACCTGTGAATTCAAATGCTATCTAGAAAGGGGTATGTAATATTTTCTTTGTTCAGATATCAAATCCCTTAATTGATATGTGTATTCTTTCTCATAGTAGCATAGCATATTAGTGCTTCCTTAAGCCGCTTTATTGCATATTTTCCTGTCCAAATGTACTTACTGTAAAGAAAGCAAATGCAATCACTCCTGTCTTAACTATTTTAGCAAGGAACCAAGGCACAGTGATTTTTTTTTGTTTTGTTTTGTTTTTTTTGAGACAGGGTTTCTCTGTGTAGCTTTGCGCCTTTCCTGGAACTCGCTTTGGAGACCAGGCTGGCCTTGAACTCACAGAGATCCGCCTGCCTCTGCCTCCCTAGTGCTAGGATTAAAGGCATGTGCCACCATCTCCCGGCGGCACAGTGATTTCAAATGCAGCATGAAGGTTCACAAACAGTAGGATGTCATGATGGTTTTGTTGTTGCTTTTGTTTAATTGTAAGGAGTCTACTGTTTGCTTTTCTTCTGGGCTATTGAAACATCAATCTGAGAAGGTACTGTATTCATTTAATAAACACCATGCTTCAAATTCTATTGAGATGACTCAATTTCTCCTTTTCTATCATGTTTTCTTGTTGACTTTCCTTCACAGCTTCAGCGTTAGCATTATGCCTGTCTCCTAGACTTGACCTTGGTAGAATGAATAAAGTACTATTTAAGTTTCTACACAATGTTTATTAGCACAAACACAATATGAGTCCTCTGTAGAATTCCTAATATCTACTAGCCACACATAAAAAGTGAAAAAAGAGGTAAACATAATTTTCTTAATCTAATACACCTGGGGCTGGAGAGTCAGCTCAGTGGTATAGCATGTCTAGCAAGTGGAAGATCCTGAGTTCAACGCCCAGCTCTAAAAAAACAAATATCAACATATCCAAAATATGATAATTTCTACTTAATAAATAGAAATTTATTTACATAGAAAATACTGTAAGCAATAGTATTACAAATATATAATTAATTACATAAAAATAATAATACAGAAATTATAAAAATTTTACATTTTGATACTAATCTTTAATACTCTATGTATATTTTATGATTATAGGATCCCTCATTTTGGCAGTCTATTTAAAGTACTTGAAGACCCATGGATGGCCATAATGTTGGAGAGTAATTGACACTACTGTGTTTTAATTCTTGGTTTCAGAAAATCTGAAGAATTTCCAGGCTTTAAGTGGACTCTTGGGACTATGTCTGCTTGAAGAATTAACATGAAGGTTCTGCTAATTAACCTCTGTTAACACAATTGCTGTATAATTTTTCCCCACTTGAAATCTGGGTTCCTTTTAACAGACTCTGATTTCTTAATTCCCTGTTCTATTCTGACCTTATTTTACTTTACAATTTTTTTTTGTTAACTGTATGTGTGTTTGTATGTGTGGTAGAGACCTGAATTCTACTTCTGATTCTGGCACTTGAACATCAATTTCTTTGAATCTATTTCCTTCCACAGGAGGCTGTTGAAGACTATGACAGAAATTGAAATTCTTTGTCTTCAAAACATTATTCTTGTATTCTTTGTAAAGAGAAACTCCAATTTTCTTTGATGAATATTTAACAGTTTACTCAAAGAAAAACTATATATTCCATGTTGAGCTAAAAATATAACTTATTAGATTTCTTGACCAATGACAAGATTAGTAATTCATTATTCCTGTTAATATTTTTCTCTCATTTTTGAGATTATAATATAATTTAACCATTTCTCCCTTCAGTTTCATCCCTCTAAACACTTCTATATACCACTCTCCTTGCTCTTTCAAAGTCATGTTCTAATTTTTATTAATTCTTGCTACATGCATATTTGAATATGTATGTCCATGTATCTTTAAATATAACCTGTTTAGTCTGCATAATGTTATTTTATATGTGTTTTCAGGGCTGACTACTTGATATTGGATGACGAATTGGTTTGCACTCCCCTGAGAAAGATGAGTCTTCCCACTTTCAGTATTTTTTGGTTACCTGTAGTGCTTTGTGTGGCACTGAGGCCTCCAGAGCTTCTGCTCATCCATTGGCATGGCTTTTGTTTTTGTTGTTGTTCAGGTAATATTTGGGCATCCATGTAGCCTAAAATTTATGGATGCAGTTTCTGACATTGCTAGGAGACACAGTGTCACAGCAAAATCCCTGATTCTCTGCCTCTTACAATCCTAGATGTGGAAGTCGATTTAGATGTATCCGTTGGGGCTGGGCTCCACAACTCTGCAGTTAGATTGGTTGTAGTTTTTTTGCAATGGCCTCTATCTTTTGCAAAGAGACATTTCCTTGGTGAAGGATGAGGACTATACTTAATCAGTGATTTAGGGTTTCATTATTTATTCGTGTTTCTACATCAGCTTATTAGAGTATTTGGTTCCAGGTACTTTCTTAGGGCCAATAAACAGATCATAGGAAATAGATATACATCTACTGAACTTTCAAGAGTTGTACAGCTGTGTTCTAAGTAGGATGGACTATATCACCATGCAATAATGAATAGAATCAAATTTTTTTATGGCTTATCTGAGGGGGGACTCCTTGATGCCTCATACATCTACTGTCAATCAGTGAGACTTCCATGAAAACTTTTCTTTAGTCAGTAAGTGAGTAAATGAGCATCAAAGGCTGAGGTGTACTTTCTGTTGCTCAGGTTCAGAGAGTATCAGATGAGCAGCACAGAGACTTCAGTAATGTGCTCTATATCTAAAATATACAAATAGTAACTATTGCTGCAGAAGTAGTAACTGTCTGCCTCTGTTAATATGTTCATAGCTTCCTTTTTAGTTCTGTATACTGTTTCCCAATTTCTTGATACATCATGCATCATAAAAATCTTCCTTGAGAATCTTTAAGTGATTACGAATAAGTTGCTTTTGTTTCAAGACACAGAGAACACAATTACTCACACTCTTTCCCTTCAACACTATTTCAGTTCACAAGAAATGGTCATCTCTTAATAGCTTCTCTACAAGCATGTATCAAATCACTGTTTTTTGAAAGCCACCAGTTACAGGCTGTTTTGTCATGGTAGACTCATGGAAGACAAATGCTAGGCAACCTCCTTTGTGAAAACCAGTGTAGAAGCTTTGAGCTTTGTTTTAGTAGGTGGCCACATGCCCATTTGTACATAAGAAAGGTGGAAATAAACTTATATTTCAAGTAAATGACCCACTGATTCTGCAATTAACTGATTGTCATAGGTATTCAATTATCTAATTAGCTGCTAAAATTCTTTGCCAGATGTTCCCTGTGTCCAAATTTCCATCACAGTTCTTTTATTATGAGATCTGCTTTGCTTTGAGTATTTTCACATGAGATACACAAGCTTGAACAAAGTTCTTTCTCTCATCGTTTTCATATTTAATGTCTCATATTTGCAGTTGAAGGTATACTGAATAATACATGGAAGGTATGCATGGATTCAAGCTCCTTTGTCTATAAAATTGTGATGGTTTGTTCTGGTGTAACTGCTTATTATGTGTGCAGATGTAAAATGTGTGTCCCAGATCATTAGTTTGTAATGCAAAATGACAGGTTGACTTCACTTTATGTAGCCAAAATAACTCAGGTATCCACTTTGCTAAATTTGACCAGAAGATGATGAATGTACAGTGACATCTATGGCTAAATTGAAATGCATCTGTGCATTGCAATATCTGAGTATGCATGTGTATATTCATTGCATAGCATTTAAAACACAGAGAATCTTTTCAAAAGCCTCAAATGAAGACTTTTCTACTTAGTATCAAGATAGTATAAACTGTTGTTTTTCTTCATTGCCTCCAAAAATACTGTATCTGTGAGGGATATGTTCAAGATTATGAGATATACTTTAGTAGATGTGAAAAAAGTACTCTTTGAAATTTGGATGGAAACACAAGTTGTCCTTAAGTTCATTCTATAACCAATGCAGACCTCAAACTATGACATTTTGCCTCAGCCACAAAAGTAGCCAGGATGATAGACCCTGCACACTTTTTACAGATCTACCATAAGAATTTATTACTGTTTTATGGCTTACTTATATATTAAATTTTCATCCACCATAAGTATTTATAGCTGGTAATAAAACTCACTTATAAGCCTTTTCATAATACAAACTGTATATTTAACTTTACTCTGTCTTCATAACAATGACTAAGAAAGACACTTAGTAGAGGTAAGTTAGATGTTCATTAAAATTGATTGGATGATTTATTCAACAACTATTTATTGGCCACTTGTTATATACTTTGTGTAGGCCTAAGAATGTTAATATATGAAATCCAGAAAAATAAAATACAATGTGCAAGACAGTAAACAACTCTGTTGGCCAAGAGATATTCTGTTAAATCTCCAAGTTTAACGTGGGAATATTATAAAGGAGGAATTTTAAGTACAAGTAATAGTATTAAAAATATCTTTGCATATGTGATATCTGGGTTAGAGTTTAACATGATTCCAATAATCTCAGAAGTTGGATACAGGCTCCTTTTGTTCTCAAATTCTAAGGCTAACCCTGAAATTTTTTCTGGAATGTTTTCAAAACTTATGTTCAATTATTAGAGAAGGGAAAATCTGAATTCCCCTTCCTGTGGCTGTCCTTTAAGCACAGTAAGAAATATAACTCAGCACTGCCTTGTTTGTTTCTGTAAGGATTATGGGGAAGAATTTGTTGCTTGGTTCTTGGCCTAATACAAAGGAACAATTGAAAACACACTGGTTTAAGTCTTTGACCATGATTGTGTAAATTTGTAATAACTAGGCTAGTGAAACTTTCACTTACCATTCTCTTTCTCTCCCTGCCCCCACCTCACCCCACCCCCACCCCCACGCCACCCCACCCCACCCGTGCACACAAGCAGAGTGAAGCATTGCATTGGGAAACTCATAGATTCCTGATGACACTCTTGATGTAATTAAGCTTAAAGAAATCTGCTTGTGAAGTTGTTAATGGTTCCTGGATGGAAGAGCAGCTCTCTCTAAAATGTCTCAAAGTAGTTTATTTGACAGATATGTAGATGTAACCAACCTTCTTTTTAAATAAGAAACACAGAACCAATGCAAAGAAGAAAGCCAAGAGGTCAAAGCTAAGAGCTAAAAACCTTACCCTTCCTCCTGCAGTGGTCCTACCTCTCCGAACTAACTACCCCTGTGTTAAAATCTTTATATAGTGTTCCTGTTCTGCCTTCTCATTGGTTGTAAACCCAACCACATGACCGCCTCATTACGGCCTGTCTGTATAGTCCTCCAGGTTTTCCTTGCTTGGTATTGAGATTAAAGGCATGTGTCCAATAATGGCTGTATCCCTGACACACAGACTTACCCAGCTCTGCCTACCAAGTGCTGGGATTACAAGTGTATGCCACCACTGCCCAGCTTTCCTATGGCTTGCTAATAGCTCTGACCCCCGGGCAACTTTATTTATTAACATACAAATAACATTTTAATACAAATAAAATATCACCATAGATATATAGCGAGAAAGAATGTCTTAGATAGAGATATTTATAGTTAGATTTATTTTATGTTTTTATTAACAGCTAATTGAGCTTGAGTGGGTTCAAATCTGTATCATGAGACCAATGGATGGGATAAAGTAGAAGAGTAAGAGATTAGAAAATAACTTTGTAAACATCACTGAGCATGTTGAGAGAAAGATCTTAAGGGAGAAGGATAGACTTGAATAGAAGTGTTTTATAATACAATTCTTCAAAGATAATGGGAAGGAAATAACCAGAACATATGTTAGAATAACTGTGCTATATAGGATGCTAGATTTGAAGAGGATTTACAGATATCAAGCCTAAGAGTCCAGAGATCAAATAATAACTTGAAATGACATCAAGATACATGAATGTAAGCAAGCTCTGTTCTGCTAAAATGCAACATATGCTCTTCAGTGGGTGAGTGAGTGACAACTTTCCTTTTCATTGTGGAACAGCTCTCCCTAGAAATGTGATGGAAAAGCTAGGACTTGGATCATGTCTTTTTGGTATAACCACCAGAAGGAGTTGTAACATTATAGCTATCAAAAATTGACTTGAGTTTCTGCCTTGCATGGGGAGATAGTGATGGTATTCTCTGTTGAGACAAATTTTTTTTTAGGGAAAGGAACATAAATTCATCCTTGGACCTGCTTTAGTTTCCATGATCCATAGAGCCTCCAAAGTTCACAATTTTCCACTAGATATGCAAGTTGCAATTAGTCTTAAGAGCATAAAAAATATTTTAAATTGATTTTTTTCAGTATATATGATATGGTACTTCCTTTCTGTCTAACTAGGACACTGGAGGCTTGGGAAGCTTCCTTTGTAAATAGAATTGGAAAAGTGGTTGCCAGTGAAATGTAGCAAAGCACCAGGACAATGAAGCACCATTGCCACATATACTTCTAAGTTGAATTTATAAGAAGCTGAGGCAGGAATAATGTAAGTTCAAGGTTAGCCTCTGCTAAATAGTGAGATTCTCAGTCAATAAATATAATTAAGTAAATAAATAAACTAAAATAAACTAATAGAGAGATAAAGGATTAGTATAGTTAAAAAACTCTAACAATTTTTTTTATCTTATAACTTCTAACTATATTGAAAAAAATGATCTTTGAAAAGCATGTATACACTACATAGAGCTTAGAGGTGGGAAATGAATGTTACTCTTTGTGGGTAAGCTGTGTCTACCTTTGGCTTATAATATAGAATCCTTATGTTACTTTTAGTTTTGAGTCAGACATGGCTGTTATTAACTTCAGCTGAACTTGAAGGTGTAATCTAGATATGGGAAATTTTCAGTGGTCCTTTTATGTTCTCTGAGGTACAAAATTCTACAACTATAATCACTCTATAATTTAAGGTGGCCAAAAATTCAAAGAGTTTGTACTTTTGCTAAAAGAGTATGAGTATTATCTTGGACTCATTAAGACCCCTCAGAGAACATAATTTTTTGAAACCTAAATGCCATTTGAATGTTCATCCCTCTAGCATTCTAACGCCCAATGTTGCTCTGAGCTCTCCCATTTCTTGCACAGTTTCTATACTCTAATCTTGTCATATATGAAGAAAGAGCTGCCCAATGTGTTGGATCGAGTTTCCACCTAAAACCTGAGAGAACTTAATAAAAGATTATAAAACAGAGCCAAAACCAGCTTTATACTTCATGTCTCACACAGTTCGTGAGACACCACAACATTTGGGCTTGATTTCTGCCTCAGTACATAGAGGGGTCTCAGCTGTGCAGCATGCTGCATGGTAGATTTAGTTTTATACATACAGACCAAAAGGGTTTATGGGACAGCTGCATGCTACCTGATGGCACCATGGACTCCACAGTTGGCAGAATAAGCATGACTCTCCTTGGTACCTCCACCATCTTGAAAAGCAGAGGTGGGTGGCATCAGCAGCTAGGGCTGCTTCTTCAATCTTAGCCACACTGCAGTTTGCAATGATCAGAAAAAGTTTATAGATATAGAAAAGACAGATTCAGATGGAATAAACCTCTAAATGGTTTATATTATGTTTAAAAATGTACACAGACTTAGAAGAGAGATGAAAAGGAGGATAGACAGTTACATAAAGAAATAGATAATTTTAAAACATAAAGTCTTTAAAGAGACAGTAAAAGTAATATAAAATATAAGCAACATAAAGATGGAAATCACACAGAGTATGGATTATATTGTCTTTGTGATTTTTAACTGCAGAAAGACATTCGATTGTAAAGGCTACTAAGATAAACCAATATGTATATTTTAAAGGTATCTTGACTTCAAACTTTGTGTCTAAAGTTATGTTGCTTTGGAAAAGAGGTTCTGCTTTTGTTTCCACAGAATATGAAAACCTATTGCTTCCAGGATAATATAGTTCCATCAAGGAAGACCCCTTGAAAGGTCTCCAGATGATGCAACATCCAAAACAACTTCAAGGCAACTGGCTCAGAGAATCCATCCTCACATACTATAGACAAGATTTAACCAAAAATTATTAATTTTCTCAGGATCTCCATAATTTATCAGTTCCTCCAATCAGCAGGAAGTAGCAAGAGAATCTATGCCCAAATTCCAAAAATATTGTTTATAAATATTTATTTTTATTTAAAGGGGGTTGATTATAAATATAGTCTCTAAAGAATTATAATAAAAATAAATTAATAGAAATGGGTTAATTTAAGATATAAGAGCTAACTAGCAAGAGGCCTGCCATAGGGCATACAGTTTGTAAATAATATTAATCCTCTGAGTGATTATTTTAAAAGTGGCTCAGTGATCCTGGACCAGGTGGGACAGGAGGAAGGCAGGACCATGGGACTGGGTGGGACGAGAGAAAATTTCTGACTGCACCCACATGATTTTTGATAAAGGATCCAAAAAAATAATATCTTCAATAAATGATACTGGTCAAACTGGATAGTTGCATGTAAATGAATGAAACTAGATCCATATGTCTTTTGTGCTATACAAAACTCAATTACAATTCAATCAAGGACCTCAACATAAGACATGTGTAAAATATGTGTAAAACATGTGTAAAATGTGAAAATATCCCAAATCTGTTGGAAGAGAAAGTATGGAGTATGCTCGAACTCATGAAGACAAGACAGGGTTTTTTAACAGGATCCTCATAGCACAGACATTAAGACCATATAAACACATTTTACATTATATTTTCAGCTTATAATGTGCTTATGACATTTCATATACCAAGGAATATCTCTGCTGGGAAAAGCATAGTTTTTTTTTTAAGATTAACCATATATTAAAAAACATATTGTCCAATTAAGTATGGGGGTATATTTTGCTTAAGTGGACTTTGATTTCACTGGCCAGTATTGACAGTTTTGGGCCTAAATTGTCCACTACAAGTCACAAATACATTTTCATATTTTACACATAAATAAGACTTTGGGTAGTGCTAGTTAGTGTTTTTAAATATTTGTAACCAGTACTATAAATAAGTCAAATTCTTAGGTTTATCAAAAATGTGGAATAAGAGCATTTTGGCTCCACCCATGCTTTGCCTTTCTATTAATAGTTAAGCTTGTGAACAGATGCTAAGAAGAGCTGAAAAGCACATGAATTACAACTACATTTCTGAAGTTGCTGAAATGAATAAGATAATGCATTTAATGATGCAAAGGTATTTTCCAATGTGTGCTGGTTGAGTCATGGAAGACATAAAAAATGATTTACTGTTCTGTTAATTTCAATTGAAAGCTTTCTTAAAATAAAAGATGCATTTGCTAATTATTGAATAACCAAAGAGAACAGGATTTTTGATTGAGGGTATGGACAGTGTATATAAACAAGCTAAGTTTAAAATTTCATTGTAAAAAATGGTTTTGGAAAGACTAAAAGTGCAATAGAAACTATTTTTAAATTAGTTTTTTAAGTATAGCATAAACATTACTTTTTAAGTATTTTGCTAACATGAGCCAATGCTGTCTAGATTAGTTGAAAAACTACAAGAAAATAATTGAAAGGCTTTACTCATATAGCAAATTTGAAATTTCCTTATATTTATGAGTTTCCTTTTGAATTCAATATCAACAATTCTAAGTTGACTTTAGAGACTTAGAGGATTTACTTTAAATGTGTATATGAGAGGTGCACTCCTGCCAGGGAAGCAGAGAGGCTGATTACAGTACTTTACCATGCCTTTTGCTCTTTCATTTCCAATTCCCTGAGTATCATCCCCAGCTCTGTGTCAGAACACCAGTTGTGGTATCTCTTTCCTCTCTTAACTAATCCCCAATGGATTACAATGATCTTCTTTTCCAATCTTCCTTCTGCCAATTCACTCCATTATGTCATTACCGGAGCCTCCAAGATCATCAGACATTCATTGAAAACACACTAGCTGTGCAGTCCAGGGAAACATAAACTAACTGAAGACCTTCACCACTCCATCCTCTCCTCCAACCCCCAGTCTCATTCCTACCTCTGACACAGAACACCTGAAACAGACTTCCTTTGCCCCTCATCCCCCAACATACCCACATCTTTTGTGGATCCCACATTCTCTTCCTAATCTCCCTCCCACCACATAGTGTTTTATCACAGTGACCAAATCCAAGAGCAGCCACTGATAACCCACAAGTAACTCTTACCAGGGAAGCAGGGAGACTGACTGCAGATCTTCATCTTTCCTTCTATTCCTCTAGACCCAATTCCTTAGTCTTACTACAAGCATTGTAGCAGAACACCAACTGTACCAATCCCTACCCCCCTATGCTCATCTGCTGTGGATCCCACAGATCTTCCATTCCAAAACTCCTTTTTACAACTTATTGTTTTTCCCAGCCCCCTACTCCAGCAGACACACACTGCTAAACCAAAAGCCTCTTCTGCCAGGGAAACAGATAAGTTGACTATAGATATTTACTTCTTCTTTTGCTTCTCCAGTCACAGTCTTAGGAGTCTCACCTTGAGTCCTGTAGTAGAATACCTACTGCAGTCTCTCTTATCTCTCTGACCTCATCCACAAGGGATCACAAAGATCTTCTTGAACCTTCCATCCCCAAACTCATCCTATTATCCTAGTCTCCAAGACTAGCAGGCATCCTCTAGGAATACATGTAGTTGGAAGTTTCCTGTGCCCCGGCTGGCCCGCTGGCCAGCCGGCAGTCTGGACAAATCTCTCACCTACAGTCCCATAGCCTTTAATAAAATAATCACACAGAGGCATAATATTAATTATAACTGCTAGGCCATTGGCTCAGGCTTATTACTGACTAGCCCTTACACTTAAATTAACCCATAATACTTATCTATGTTTAGCCATGTGGCTTAGTGCCTTTTCTGAGTTCTGCCTTATCATCTTACTTCCTCTATGTCTGGCTGGTGACTCCTCACTCAGCCCTTCCTCTTCCCAGAATTCTCCTTGTCCACTTGCCCCACCTATACTTCCTGTCTGGCCAACTGGCCAATCAATGTTTTATTAAACCAGTGTACAAGAGCATTATCCTAAAGCATTTTCCCTTTTCTGTGTAATCAAAGAGGAAAGTTTTAATTTTAACATAGTAAAATTACATATAATCAGACAGTTATCAAGCAATAATTACAGTTACAATATCTAGTCTATTGTATTTGGCAAAATTAAAGAAAATATTCTATCTATCCTATATTAGTGAGTCTAAAGTTTCATATTTATCTTTTATCATAACCATAACTAAGGAAAATTATAACTATCTAATCTTCAACTACATCAAAGACACTAGTAGGATATAATATTACCTAAGTAAACAGGAAGTACATTGTAAACAACTCCCAAAAATCTAGAGTGACAGAGACAGCTGGCTGCCTAAACAGTTACCCAAAGATTGTCTGCAATGTTGGGGCATCATCTTCAGCCTATAGGCCTAGAGTCTCTCAGTTGCTTCTCTCTGTGCCCTGTAGAATGTCTGGCACTTTTTTTCCTGCAAAGCAAGAACCTGCAAGACCATCTTGCCTTGCTATGGGTCCTGTGTGTCCAGTTTATATGACATTTTGTCAAGCAATCCAGGCAAGAAGAGTTTCTTGCCCAAATGGCTAACTTTTGCCATGAAGAAGATAAACTCCATATGGAATGTCTTTGGTGTCCATCATCGTCCTTGTAGCAATTGGGGTTGATAAGAGCAGATGTGTCTCATTGTCCAGAAAAGTCTAAGTTTTTAAAATATTTTAAATGCCATATTCTGTAGATCTTTGAAGTGTTTGAAGATTACCTAATTGAATATCTATGTATACCTAGAAAACTCAACATGACTATTAGTTTGACTATCATAGAAGACTAATTATTAATCTGTATTTCTTAATTATCCATTACAATTTCAAATGAGTTGCACAAACATAATACTTTAAACACGAGTAGAAATATACATACAGTATAATGAAATTAACT
The DNA here is from genome assembly GCF_949786415.1 of Peromyscus eremicus. NCBI lineage: Eukaryota > Metazoa > Chordata > Mammalia > Rodentia > Cricetidae > Peromyscus > Peromyscus eremicus. The sequence continues at coordinate 99,821,752 of NC_081425.1, read as the reverse complement.
TTAAATTTGTATCAATAAACTAAAATCTATAGCAATTTAAAACAAGTTGACCTTTAAAAGCAGATTCAATAATCTATTCTTTAATTCTAACATATCTATATCATATCCCCCTTTTTTCTTTTAGAAAGATATTGACTATGACCAATAACAGTTTGTAAACAATCTCTAACAAAGACAAATAGCTATAATCAATTTTGGGGGAATGTGGGTGTAGTGTTCTAGGCTACTTCCTGCTGATTGTGGGCACTGATAGTTTTATGGGGATCCTGAGAAAATTCAAGATAATGGTCAAGTTCTGGGAAAACCAGTATAACCTTTGTTGATAGGTACCACCTGTTAAAGTTTAGGAGGTCTGGCTTGATCAAATCTGATCCATCTTAACCTGGAACAAACTCATAGCCTCTTGCTTCCTGTGGAAACAAAACAGCCTCCTTTCCAAAGCATCATTAGATATAAATTTTGAAATCAAGACACCTTTAAAATATACATATTGATTTAACTCAGCAGCTTTTCAAATCAAATGTCTCTCTGCAGTTAAATATCCCAAAAACAACACAATCCAGATTCTCTGTATAATATCCATCTTTATGTGGCTTATTTTTATATTACTTTTACTGTCCCTTTAAAGATTTTATTTTTTAAAACTATTTCTTTATATAACCATCTATATTCATTTTCCTCTCTGTTTCAAGCCTATGTATATTTTTATATTATAAACCATTTAGAGGTTTATTTCACCTGAATCTCTTTTATTGTAAATCTATTGCTTAAAACTGTAGAGTAGTTAGGACAGACATGACAGCCTTGGCTGTTGACTCTACCCACCTCAGCTTTTCAACATGGTGGTGATAAATTTACAGCCAGCTCTGGAAGCCAAGAGCTGTACTGTACTGGTAGTGTACTACCAACCCTTGGAAGCAGTGATTCTATGCTTCCATTAAAGTAGCATGTAGCCCAGAAACCTCTTTTTATTTATTTATTTTTGTCTGTACTAGCACAGACTAAATCCACCATGCACCACACTACATGGCTTGGAGATGCCTCTGTATACTGCAGCAGGAATCCACAGCCATGCCACTTAGCTCATGGTGGCTGGCAGCCAACTCCATCTTGCAAGCAGCTGTCAGGAGATGAGTCTGCACTGCTGCTGGCATGAGACTGTGAGACTAAGAAGCCTAGTGTGGCTGCATTTCTGTGTGTTCAGAATCTTTAAGCTTTCTTAGGTCTGTGTGGATCAATGCCCAATGGTGAGGCACTAACTGTAGTTGGATGTTTTACTGTGTGCTAGCCGGCCAGCAGTCTGGACAAATCTCTCACCCATAGTCCTGCAGCCTTTTATAAAATAATCACACAGAGGGTTAATATTAATTACGACTGCTAGGCCATTAGCTTAGGCTTATTACTGACTGGCTCTTACACTTAAATTAGCCCATAATTCTTATCTATGTTTAGCCATGTGGCTTAGTCCCTTTTCTCAGTTTTGCCTTGTCATCTTGCTTCCTCTGTGTCTGGCTAGGGACACCTCACTCAGCCCATCCTCTTCCCAGAATTCTCCTTTTCTACTTGCCCTACCTATGCTTTCTGTCTGGCAATCAGCCAATCAGTGTTTTATTAAACCAGTGTAAAAGGGCATTATCCCACAGCAAATACACCAGCTGAAAAGGTCAGAAAAACAGAGGAAACAGAAACCAAGAAACAAAATACCCATCCAACAAAAACCAAACCTAGACCTGTCATCATCCCAATCCCTGATGCATAGACATCAGAAAAAAAAAATCTGTAACAGCCATGACAATGTATTTCTACTTTAGCTAAGCAGCCTTATCACAGCAGGCTGTGAATATTACAACATAGCTGAAGCAGAAGAAAAAGATCTTAAAACCACATGAGTGAGAATGACAGAGGTCCTCAAAGAGTAAATTAATAAATCACTAAAAAAAAAAATTCAGGAAAATGCAAATGAACAATACAAGGAAATATATAAAATTGTTCAATACCTGAAAAAGGAAGTAGAATCTATAAAGCAAACACAAACTGAGGGAATTCTGAAAATAAAAAAACAAATAATTTGAACAGGAACTACAGAGGCTAGTTTCACCAGCAGAATATAAGACATAGAAGGGAGAATCTGAGGTATTGAAGATACCATAGAAGACATAGATACATCCGTCAATCTAAATCTAAAAAGTTCCTAAAGCAAAACATTCTGAAAACCTGAGATACTATGAAAAGGGAAAATATAAGAATAATAGAAATAGAGGTAGGAGAAGAAACAGGACAAATAACCAGACAATATTTTCAAAAAAAAATCATAGGAAAAAATATTTCTCACCTAAAGAAGGTGATGTCTATAAAGGTACAAGAAATACATAAAAAAGTTAGATAAGAAAGTCCCCTTGACACATAATAATCAAAACATTAAATGTAGAGAAGAACAGAAGAATATGAAAAGTTGCAAGGGGAAAAGATCAAGCAACATATAAAAGTAGAACTATTAGAATTAACTGAATTTTTAATGGAAACTCTAAAATCCAGAAAGACTTAGACAAATGTGTTCCAGATTCTAAGAAACCAAAGATGACAGTCTAGACTACTATACTGAGCAATTACTTCAATCAGCATAGATGGAAAAAAATAAGATATCCCATGATAAAGCAAAATTTAAATAATATCTATTAACAAATCCATCCCTATATGAGATACTAGATGGAAAACTCCAATTTAGCACAAATCTTAAAAAGTCTTATTAATAAAAACAAACTGAGAGTCAGGTATTGGGGTGAATGCTGAAAGATCAGAGAAACAGAACCAGCCACAGCTAACCTCACCTTGCAAATTCCTCAGCTGATCTTGTTTCCTTAAACTGGCAGCCTCTGTGTCCTCATTTGAATGGATATCAGATGAACTCCTGCTAGAAGCCTAAAAGCTTAACTAGACTCTAGTTCCTGGTTCTCACACCTTATATACTTTTCTGCTTCCTGCCATCTCTTCCTGGGATTAAAGGTGTGTGTCACCATGCCTGGCTGTTTCCAGTGCAGCTTTGAACTCACAGAGATCTGAATGGATCTCTGCCTCTGGAATGCTAGGATTAAAGGTGTGTGTGCCACCATTTTGTGTCCTCTAGGTCTATCTAGTGGCTGTTCTGTTCTCTGACCCCAGATAAGTTTATTAGGGTGCACAATATATTGGGGGACACAGTATTACCATACTCCAGCCTAAGGAAGTTCACTACAATTATGAAAATGGAAGAAATAGATAATCTCAAGCCAATGAAATCAAAAGAGGGCAACACATATCTAGATAAAGTTTCCCTTAACAGCTTTCAAAGAGTCAGTGCTTGAGGCAACAGAATTCCATCAGGCTAAGGCTCATGCAGTTCAATCACTGCAGGTAACAACAAAGTGGCAGTCTCTGATTAGGGCAGCAGTTGCTTAAGGGGCAACCACTGTGAAAAAAAAGTTAACAACTTTCAGTGTTCCAAAGCATGGCAAGGATCACAAGGAAGTAGGGATCATGCCAGCTGGCTCTGTTTCATCTGCCATCTGAGCCTCTCCACACTAGCAGTCAGCTGCTGCCTGCCTGGAGATGTCAACAGACTTGGTGAGAGATTTGGGAAAACTTTTAGGAAAGTAGGAGAGAATAAAATAATATTGAAAAGAATATTTTTCTATATGAAAAATGGGAAACATAACAACACAGGGTGCTAGGACTTTGTATACTGCTACCTTAGGGGGCTTGAAATTAGAAACAGAATATAGAAAGATTAATAGTTTAATTGACACTGATAAAATACCAATAATGATTACTATTGGTATAATAATTAATATTTTATCAAAAATAGCCTTGATGTTTCTTTTGGTTCTAAATATGACAAGTGGATTCATAGGATGTAGGCCCTGGAAAGAAATACTAATGTAAAAAGAAAAATGCTCAGGCATAGACAGATGAATTTAGAGCAGAATTTACCACACCATTCCATTGTGAAACTGGAGAGAAACAGCTTAAGGTTATTTGAATAGCAACTTTAATTTATCGTTACTGTTCAAAAGAAACCACCAGATGATATGTATCCCTCAGGCTCTGTACAAGTTAATTAAACTCCTGTAGATATATTAGACTTAAAGAGATTTAAGGAAGTAGTCATTTCATATGGTATGCATTCATCCTTTGTAAGAAAGATGTTAAATTAAATTCATGGGCAACCAGGAATAGAATTATCCCACAAGAATGGAAGGATTTAGTTTCAGCAGTATTAGAAGCTGGTACTCAATTACAATGGAAAACTTGGTGGCTAGAGGAAGTTAGGGCCCTGTAATAATGAGGTAGGCTAAATGTCATGAGATTTCTCAATACCAAATTCTTGGTGAGGATCAGATTTGCAAAGACAATGTATAATGGATGATAACACCCTGATTCTATGTCATATAGCAGGTTTGAATGCTTGGGACTGGGTTGAAGAATCATGGAAGAGAACTGAATAATTTACTAAAATTATACAAGTCCAGAAAGAAGCTCTCACTAATTTTTTTCACAGAATAACATCAGATGTTACTAGAATGGTATCTGATTCAAATGCTAGACAAATTTTAACTGAAACATTGGCGTTTAAAAATGTTAATGCAGAATATAAAAAGTGATTAGGTCTTTAAAGGCAAGAAGAAGGGATCAGAAATATAGTTGATATTGGCTCCTATACTTCTAATGATGACACTTGGATAGGAGCACTGCTTTCTAAAAATATGAAGAAAAATCAATGTATTAGGTGTTTAAATTGTGGTAGAAAATGTCATTTGAAAAGGGAGTATAGGCAAGGTTCTCCAAGAAACAATGTTTATTCTAAAAATAATTTAAACAGAAAGCCCAGCCTTCTGTAATATGCAGAAGGTGTGGCAAAGGCTGGCATTGAACTAATGGAAGTAGATCAAGGGACAGGCAGGATAACTTTTTGCCATCAGAAAATGACCTGTGGGGCCTCTTCCAGTCCCCAGTATCAAATGTAATTAAATCATTCCCTGCCAGCACTGGGGAAAATCCTCAACAAAACAATTAAATGATTTAATGACTGTTGTTAAAAATCATACTGATCTGGATGCCAAAACAGCTTTAGAAGATACAATAAAATTTTCAGGAGAAACCACAAAGCAACTATTTTGGCAAACTTCTATGAATTATTAAAGACTAAAGTTAAAAATAAGAATAAATGGCATAGAAATTGAGGGTTTGGTAGGCACAGGTGCAGATGTAACTATAATTGCACCAACATCATGGTATCCAGGTTGGGCTCTTCAGGAAGAAAATATTCAACTTTTAGGAATTGGTAGTTTGTTTCAAATAAAACAAAATTCAAGATGGGTTGAATGTACAGGGCCAGAAGGACAGAGAGGAAAAATAAAGTCATATGTGGCAAATATAGCAATGAATTTATGAGGACATGATTTGATACAGCAATGGAATACTCAAGTTAACATCTCCCTAATCTCAGAAACAAACAAAAAAAATCAAGAATGCTTCTGAGAGGAATATCAAAGGATACTATCAAGGACAGTCACAGATCATTCAAGCTGAACATAAACAGGGCAAACAGCTACTGGTATTTCAAAGGTACCAATGGCCTTACCTTTAAAATGGCTGACTGACAAACCTCTTTGGGTAGAACAATGGCCTTTGACATCAGAAAAATTTCAGGCCTTAGACCAACTGATAAAAGAGTTGTAAAATGCTCAACATATTGAAGAATCAATTTTTCCTTGGAATTCCCTTGCATTTGTTATTAAAAAGAATGGTATCAGATCTAAGAGCTATTAATAAGGTGATTCAGCCAATGGCAACTTTACAGCCTGATATTCCCTTGCCTTCTCTATTACCTAAAAGATGAGTCTATCATAGTTATTGATTTAAAAGACTGTTTCTTCACTATACCTTTACAAGAAAAGGATAGAGAAAAAATTGCCTTCACATTATCTACTTATAATTTTCAGCCTATTAAGAGATATCAATGAAAGGTTCTCCCACAAGGGATGTTAAACAGCCCTACCCTGTGCCAATAATTTGTGCAACAACAATTGTAAATAATTCAAGTACAGTTTCCTTGATCTATAATCTACCATTATATGGATGGCATCTTATTACCTGATTCAAATATATATACTTTAGAAAAAAATGTTTGAAGAAGTAAAGAAAATTTTGCCTTGCTAGGGATTACAAATTGCTCCTGAAAAAATACAAAGAGGAAATTCTATTAATTACTTAGGTTATAAAATAGATTTACCAAAAATTCAACCCCAAAAAGTACAAATAAGGTGACATCAATTGCAGACTCTTAATGATGTTCAAAAATTGCTGATAGACATTACTTATCTATGGCCCACTATTGGAGTAAAAACTCAAGAACTGAATAATTTGTTTCAAACCTTAAGAGGTGACAGGAAATTAAGTAGTCCTAGAAAATTATCAGCAGAAGCTGAGAGAGAATTGGCTTTGGTGGAAAATAAATTATAGGATGCACATGTGGATCATTGGATCTGGAGCTTGAGTGCATTATGGTTATTTTACCCTCTATGAAATATCCTACAAGGATATTAATGCAGATAGAAGATATTATTTTAGAGTGTATATTTTTATCACACAAACACAGTAAAAAATTAAAGACATATGTGGAAAAGGTTTCTGAGTTGATTCTAAAGTAAAAATTAAGACTTCATCAATTGACAGGAATGGACCCAGCAGAAATTGTAGTACCTTTTACTAATGCTGAAATTGCTTCATTATGGGCAGAAAATGAAAACTGGCAAAGACCTTGCAGTAATTTTTTGAGAGAGATAAGTAACAAATATTCAAAAAGCAAGAGATTTCATTAAAAAAAAGAAAAACTAATTGTATTTTACCTCATATTGTAAAAGGTATCCAAATGTCTGGATCCCCTACACTCTATACTGATGAAAATAAACCAGGAAAGGTGGGTTGTAATTCAGGAAAAATAAGTAAAATGGTACAAAACCCTTATGATTCAGTTCAAAATTAGAATTATATGCTATTTTATGGTATTATTAGATTTTTCAGAACCTCTTACAATATTTACTAACTCAATATGCTGAAAGAGTTATTTTACATATTGAAACTGCTGAACCTAATCCAGATGATTCTGAATTAACTTTGATATTCATTCAACTACAACAAGTAACCAGAAGTAGAAATCATTCCTTGTATATAACACATTATAGATCCCATAGAGGTCTACCAGGCCCTCTGGAACAAGGTAATGATGAAATTGATAAGCTATTGGTAGAAAATGTGATAGAAGCTTCAGAATTGCATAAGAAACATCATGTCAACAGCAAAGGTTTGAAGTAAGATTTTTCTATCACTTTGGCAACAAACCAAAGAAATTATAAGGAAATGTCATACTTGTTCTTTGTATAATAAAACTCCATTACCTGCAGAAAGTAACCCCAAAAATACTCAAAGAAATGAAATTTGGCAAATGGATGTGTTTCACTTTGCAGAGTTTGGAAAATTAAATATGTACACCATACCGTAGACACATATTCAGGATTTCAATGGGCAACTGCTTTAAGTTTGGAAAAGGCTGAATCTGCAATTACACATTTGTTAGAAGTCATGGCTATTGTTAGGATACTTGCACAAATTAAGGCTGCTAATGCTTCAGCATATATGTCTAGTAAAATGAAACATTTTTTTGCATATTATAACATATATTACAGGTATACTGCACAACTCTATAAGACAAGCAATTATAAAAAGATCTAATCAAACTTTAAAAGAAATAATTAATAAACATAAGAGAGTAATAAAGACTCCCAGAGTTATATTACATAATGCTTTATTGACTTTAAATCTCTTAAATACAAGTGAAAAAGGAACAACAACTGCAAAGAGACATTGGACAATAGAAAAAAACTGATGAATTAAATCAACCTATATTTTAAAGGTATACTAAACTCATAATGAAATCCAGGATATGTGTGAAGTTGCGGGAGAAGTTTTGCTTTTGTTTCCACAAGAGAAGAAAAACTATGGATACCATTAAGATTGATAAAGAATAGATTTGAACAGGAGGGCTTTTCTGATGAGGAAAAGACATAGTTAAGAGTCAAATTAGCCTAATGATATAGTATATTTTCAACAGGATATAATTTCATATGTCTTCCTATATATTTGTTTCTGTTATTCTTTACAACTACAAAAGGCATTTGTTTTATAGTCCCAATTTAATAAAATTTAAAGCTGGCTTTAGGATTGGAGTGTGGCTCTCTCCTTCTCTAAATTCAAGCATGTTTGTTAAAGAAAAATCAAAAATCCCTGTCTCATGTCAGAAGAGCAACCTGATGTGGGACAAAAGAAAATCAAAATTTAGAGACTTTTCTATTGCTAATAATCTCATAATTCTTTGGTTATATTTTAACTATTTAAAACTTTTCATAGACACAAATGTTAGCTCTAAATTTATAAGATGTTTCTATGTATAACACTTAAAATGTTTAACTTTTCAGCAGTGAACTGTAACCATTCATAAAAGTGAACTTTGATGTCTCTAATAGAAGATGGGGCCTTGCCACAACAATTCTATAAGGATTGGGGTAATGCCGTTAAGAGAACAAACACAACCCAGAGCACCACTCAGAAAAACTCTAAAGTTTCTTGTTGAGAGGGTCCAGCCTCATAGGATACTTTAGCCAGGATTTTAGATAAGCTCTACGCTTTCTCATTACACAGAGACTAGACAGCTAAGGTTGCAACTGGTTTTCTCAGGACTTGGCCATCATTTCAGTTGTTTCAGGATATCATTGGCCCCAGAAACGGGAAATAATTTGGGGACATTACACAAACATTCCTAAGAGATGGGGAGAATGGTATTTGGTCATTTGGTGGGTTTTGGATGATTGTTATTATTTATGGGGTTGTTTATTAATTGTTACACATATTGGCAAGGGAAGAAATTATATAAATGATATTATATTCAGTGATCTCTTTGAAAATGAAAGATAGGTGATTATAGAATGATAAGATAGAAGGGTAGATTGTTGAATCTACTTTAAATAATAGGGTAGATTATTGAATTTACTATAAACTAAGGGACAACTATTGATCTCAAGTATTTTGTATTTGTAAGGACTTTTGCATATTGACATAAATTTAAGGTAAATTTTGTTTCAACACACCAAATATATGGTTCTACTCTTGCTTAAAGAACTTTTGTATATTGATGCAAATTTAAGGTAATTTTTCTTACAATATACTGTATATATGTTTCTATTCTTATTTAAAGTACTTTTGTATTTTGATACAAATTTAAGGTTATTTTTACTAAGCATATTGTTATATACGTTTTTTGCTCTTGTTTAAGGTATTGTACCTATGCAGTTCATTTAAAATAAAGTTCTACTTTTTGAAAGCTATTGTTATAAACTATATAGGATAATCAAAAAACCTAGGTTAGTAGTTAGTCATTTATAACGATCAAATTTTTAGATAGGTTAGGTATGCTTTATGATCATATAGAGATATGAATTCACTAAGATAGATAGATTATGGAGTATTTTCTTTAAATTTATCAGACACAAATGAATTGGAATTCAGTATATTGTAAATGTAATCCTTACTTAATAATCACTCTTATTGTATACAGTCTTACTATGTTAAAATTAAAACCTTTCATTTTTGTTTAGACATATTATTTTAAATTGTGTTGCATTTTTCCTATTGCTTTTGTTAACAATGCAAAGATGTGTTACATTTGTTTGATTAAATAAAATTGACTTGTAAGCAGGAGCCTGAGGCAGCAAGTAGTGGACATGTAGTGGTAAAGAGGAATCATGTATAGCTGAGGTTCTTAAGTGGAGACTAAGCAGAAGGATGGTTGGGTTTTTTGGAAGATGCCAGCAAAAGGAGGTCAACTACTCGCTATTCAGCTTCTCTGAGTGAGCAGAATTCCACCTTAACCTTTGAATCATGCGTTTTTTAGAAGGATAGAGTTCTAGATTGTGTTTCCCTTAATAACTTTGAAAGAGTCAGTGCCTGAGGGAACAAAAGGCCTTTGTGACTAAACTGCTGCTGGCAATGGCAGGGTATAGTTGAAGTCACTGATTAGGACAGCAGTTGCTTAAGGAGCAGCCACTGTAAATAATAAAAAACAGTTAACAACACTCAATTCCCCAATAAAAAGACACAGAGTAACAGAATGAATGCAAAAACAAGATCCATCCTTCTGCTGCATCCAAGAAACACACGTAAACCTCAAGGATAAACATTACCTCAAGGTAAAGGGTTTGAAAAAGGTATTCCAAACAAGTAGACCTAAGAAGCAAGCTTGTGTAGCCATTTTAATATCTAACAAAATGGATTTCAAACCAAAACTATTCAAAAGAGATAAGGAAGGACACTATATACTCATCAAATGAAGAATCCACCAAATTGGCATTTGAATTATTAATATCTATGCCCAAAACACAAGGGTATCCATGAGTGTAAAACAAACACTATGGAATCTTAAATAATATATTGATTCTTATACAAATTATAGTGGGAAACTTCAATACCCCATTCTCACCAATGAACAGATCACCCAGACAAAACCTAGATAGGAATGCTGGAAATAATAGGTGTTATAAAAGACCTAACAAACAATTACAGAACATTTTACCCTAACACAAACTTCTTCTCTGTACCTCATGCATTTTCTCCAAAACTGACCACATACTCAAACACAAAGCAAGACTTAACGGATACAAACTTTAAAATAACTCCCTGTATCCTCTCAGAACACCATGAATTAAAGATGGATGTCAATAATAATAGAAATAACAAAAAGCTTACAAATCCATGGACAATGAAAAATTTTGTACTGCATGAAAAATAGGTGAAGATAGAAATAAGAAAGAAATTAAAGACTTTTTAGAAGACATAAAATTGAATAAACAATATACCCAAACTTATGGGACACAATGAAGCAATCCTAAGACACAAGTTCATAGCACCAAGAGCCTACATTAAAAAAAAAATAGATCTCATGCTAGCAACTTAACAGTACACATGAAAGCTCTAGAACAAAAGGAAGTAAGCATACCCAATAACAGTACATAGCAAGAAATAATCAAACTCAGGGTGAAAACAATAAAATAGAAACAATAAAAGAATCAATGAAACAAAGAGTTGATCCTTTTAGTAAATTAACAAGATCAGCAAACCCTTCTCCAACTAAACTGAAGGGGAACAGAGACTATCTAAATTAACAAAATCAGAAACAAAAAGGGACACATTACAACAAACACTGAGGAAAAGGACATACTTTAAAAACCTGTACTCCACTGATTTGGAAAATCTAAAAGAAGTAGATAATTTTCTCCACAGCTTCCATTTACCAAAGTTAATCAAGATCAGGAAAACACTTTCAATAGACCTATAACCCCTAAGGAAATAGAAGTAGTCATTAAAAATCTCCTAAACAAACAGACATACACAAGTCCCAGGGCCATATGACTTTAGCACAGCATTCTACCAGTCTTTCAAAGAATAGTTAACACCAATATTTTTAAAATTATTCCACAAAATAGAAACAGAAGGAACAATCCAAAAATTTTTATGAGGCTATAGTCACTCTGATATTCAAACCACACAAAAACTCAATAAAGAAAGAGAATTATAGGCCAATTTTCCTTAAAAACATAGATGCAAAATATTAAATAAAATACTTGCAAAACAAACCTAAGAACACAACACAAACATCACCTAGGTAGGATTCGTACAAACATCAGGTAGGATTCATTCCAGAGATCCATGTGTGGTTCAATGTATGTAAAACAATAAATGTAATTCCATGTATACAAAACCTGAAATGAAAAAAAAGCATATGATCATCTCACTAGATTCAGAAAAGGACTTTGACAAAATGCAAAAATCTCTTTATGATTAAAGTCTTGGAAAGATTAGGGATACGAAGGACATACCGAACATAATAAAGGCCGTTTTCAGTAAGCCCATAGCCAACATCTACTTAAATGGAGAGAAACCAAAAGCAATTTCTTTAAAATCAAGAACAAGTCAAGACTGTCTTCTCCCTCCATACATATTCAATATAGTACTTGAAATCCTAACTAGAGCAATAAGACAACCGAAGGAGATCAAGGGGATATAAATAGGAAGTGAAAAAGTCAAAATATCTTTATTTCCAGATGAAGTGTATATACGTAAGTGACCCTAAAAATTTCACCAATGACCTCCTACAGCTGATAAACATTTTCAGCAAGGTAGCTGGGTACAAAATTAACCTACAAAATTCAGTAACGTTTCTATATACAAATTACAAATAGACTGAGAAAGAAATCAGAAAATCAAATCCTTTCACAATAGCCTCAAATAATATAAAATAAGTTGGGGTATCTCTAAACAAGCAATTAAAAGACTTGTATGAGAAAAACTTCAAGTCTTTGAAGAAAGAAATGGAAGATAATTTCAGAAGATGGAGAAATCTCCCATCTTCATGGATCAGTAGGATTAGCATAGTAAAAGTGAGCATCCAGCAAAAGCAATCTACTACTGAGTGCAATCCCCATCAAACTTCCAACACAATTTTTTACATACCTTGAAAGGACAATTCTCAACTACATATGGAAAAACAAAAACCCAGGATAGCTTAAAACAATCCTGAAGAACAAATAAATGTTACATGTCTCACTATTCCTGATTTCGAATTGTACTACACAGCTATAGTAATAAAAAACATAAGGTATTGACATTCACACACACACATCAACATGCACACACACACACACACACACACACACACACACACACACACACACACATATATATATATATATATATATATATATATATATATATATATATAGAGAGAGAGAGAGAGAGAGAGAGAGAGAGAGTTGTTCTGTGGAACTGAATTGAAGACTCAGACATATACCCACACACCTATAAACAACTGATAATTTTATTCTTTATTTGTATATTATAAAATGAGTATAATTTTAGCTCTCCCCACTCCTCCAAACTCCCCCCACACCTCCTTTCTCCACCAGATCTACTCCTCCTCCTTTTCCCTTCAGAAAAGAGAAGGCATCCCAGGGATATCATCTGAACAAGCCATAACAGGTCACATAAGATTGGGCACATACCTTCATATCAAGGCTGGACAAGTCAACCTAGCAGGAAGGGAAGGGTCCTAAGAGCAGGAATAAGACAGAGACAAAACCCCCACTCCCACTGTTAGGAGTCTACAAGAACACCAAGCTACACAACCAAAACATATAGGCAGAGGACCTAGGTCAGACTCATGCAGGTTCTCTGATTATAGCTTCAGTCTCTGTGAGTCCCTATGAGCCATGATGAGTTGATTCTGTGGACCTTGTTCTTGGGGTGTCCTTGACCCCTCTGGCTCCTATAATCCTTCCTCTTTTTCTAGAAGGTTCCCCAAGCTCCACCTAATGTTTTACTGTGGGTTTCTCTATCTGTTCTCATTATTTGCTGGATGAAGCTTCTGTGATGAGGATTGGGGTAGGCTGCAGTCTATGAGTGTAGCAGAATATCATTAGGAATCATTTCATTGACTTTTTCTTTTTTTAATCAGTCATGTTTGGTTCTATTCTAAGTCTCTGGGTTATGCAGCCTCTATTTCCTGGCCATCCAGGCAGCGTCAGGCATGGACTCCCTCTTGTCATGTGGGCTTCCAGTTGGACCAATTATTGATTGTCCACTCCCACAAGTTCTGTGCCACCATTACACCAGCATATCCTGCAGGCAGGAAAAAATGTAGGTCAAAGGTTTTGTGGCTGGGCTGATGTCCCATTCCCATCACTGGAAGCCTTGCCTGGTTACAGAAGATGGCTAGTTTGGACAACTGACTTTTGATAAAGAAGACAGAAATCCACACTGGAAAAAAGAAAGCATCTTCAACAAACAGAGCTGGTCCAACTGGATGGCAGCATGTAGAAGAATACAAATAGATCCATAGTTATCACTCTGCAACAAACTCAACTTCCAGTGGATCAAAAAACCTCAACACAAAAACAGATATACTGTATCTGATAGAAGAGGGAGTGAGAAATAGCCTTGATCTTACTGTCAGAGAGGAGACTTCCTGAACAGAACACCAGTAGGATAGGCACTAAAATCAATGATTAATAAATAGGACCTCATGAAATAGAAAATATCCTGTAAGGCAGAGGACACTGTATTTTGAACAAAGTTGCAGCATGCAGAATGGAAAATGATTTTTACAAATTCTATATCCTATAGAATGAAAATATTCAAAATATGTTTTAAAATTTCTGGAAGCTAGATACTAAAATCCCAAATAACCCAATCAAAAATCTAATACAGATCTAAACAGAGAATTATTAGAAGAGGAAACTCAAATAGCTAGGAAACACTTAAAGAAATGTTCAACATCCTTAGCCAGCTTAGAAATATAAATCAGACTATTTTTAGATTCAATTTTATACATGTCAGAATGTAATATCAGTAATCCAAGTAAAAGCTCATGCTGGTGAGCATGTGGAATAAGTGGAACACTTGTCCATTGCTGGTGGGAGTGCAAACTTGTACAGCCACTACAGAAATCAATACGGCAGTTTCTCAGAAAATTGGGAATAGATCTATCTCAAAACCTATCTATACCATTCTTGATCTTATACCCCAAATACACTTATACTGTGACAAGAACCCTTGTTCAACTGTGTTCATTACTGCTCTATACATAATATCCAGAGACTGGAAACAATCTAGATGTCCCTCAACAGAAGAATGAATAAAGAAAATGTGATACATTTACACAACGTATTATTATGCAGCTGTTATAAAATGATATCATAAAATTTGCAGGCAGATGGATGGAACTAGAAAATAATCATCCTTTGTAAGGTAACCCAGACTCAGAAAGATAAATATGGTATGTATTTGTTTGAATCTAGATATTAGCTAGTGAATAAATGACAACCAAGCTACAATCCATAAACTCAGCAAGGTTGGGTATAGAGGAAGAGACTGGGGGGACATTTGTATCTGCCTGGTAAGGAAAAATAGAACAGATTTCACGGGTGGCCTGGTGGCAGGTGGGTATAAGTTCTCTAGCGTTAGCTGGGGAGGGGGAGAGAACACAGGGTTGAGAGAAGGAATGTGGAAGGACACAGCTGGAATTGAGGGACATTTGAGGGATGGTATTAAAACAGAGTAGTGAAAACTTCCTTAAATATATAACAGAGATCCGAACAAAGTTGCCTAATAATTAGGGAGATGAAATCCCAACTGGCCACCTCTGGTTAACAAATGAGGCTGTCAATACCAGGACTGGGTTATATCCAATTGAATTCTTGTCTAAAGGGATCCTATAGAAACCCTCAAACAACCCAGGCTGTTGCCAAGACAGTAAGCTGCTGGCCACAAACTGACACTGAAGCCCCATTGCTGAAGATAACACCCACACAACTCATTAAGTATGGAGAAGTCCAGCTGGTGCCTACATAAAACCTCCACTCCTATGTTCTAGTGTCTTTGGTATGGGAAGGTGACTGCAGACCACCAAAAAAGAGGCATAAATGCCAAACCACCCACAAAACTTTTGATCTGCAATCTGTCCTCGCTGCAAAATATGCTAAGGTGATGGTGGCACAAATCTTGTGGGAAAAACAAACCAATATTAGATTTGACATAAAGCATACTCCACAAGATGGAAGCTGTTGATGTTCATTGACCTATGCAGCTCTTGTTTTTTGGACTTGAGATCTGAGGACCTGAAAGAATGGAGTAGACTATTGCTGTAGACAATCTGACTTCAGTTTCAGTGTACTTTATACACAAATGAAATACAGAAAGCAATGATCCAAGAAGGTTGTTTGAGTTCAGAAAAATAACATGATCAGAAAAGCATGTAAATAAACTGCAGTAAGCCCATACTAAATTTTAACAGAGTAGCCCTTTCCCAGAATGTTCTCAAGACAGACCAAATTGAACACAATTGCCTGGAACATACTATAGATTATATCATGAATACAAGGCAAAAGACCATATCCAGATTCGGGGCACACTGACCAAATTGGGTTCTATAGCTGTATTCTGACATCCAACAATTACAAACATGTCTTATAAATTGAATGTGAATATTTGCCACAGGGATTTGAAATCACATCTAAGAGTAATCTAAGGAAGAAAATGCACCTGATGTAAAGGCCCTCTGCCTTTTTTTTCCTGGAGCCTCTCTCATAGCTTCCCAAGGCATTGTTCACCATAGGTCATTCTTTTGAAAGTGTTCAGACAGAAGCTATATCTAATACTGTTTGGATGACCAAAAGCAAGAGACTAGATAGCTCAGAGACCTAAGGTAAAACAAAGTGGTATTTGCCAAAGAAAGAAAGAAAGAAAGAAAGAAAGAAAGAAAGAAAGAAAGAAAGAAAGAAAGAAAGAAAGAAAAGAAAGAAAAGGGAGAAGTAATAAAAAATATTTCCTACTGACAGTCTTCTCTACTCATAGATCAGTGTCATATTCAGACAGCATCAGAGAAGTTTACTCCTGCAGTAGATAGAACCAATACAGGTACACACAGTCGGAGATTAAGCAGGAGGAGAGACCTGAGAACACACAGCTCTAAATGGAATGTCTCTATCAAGTCTCCCCTCAGAGCTGAGGAAACACTGTGGAAGGTGAGATAGGAAGGATATATGAGCCAGAGCAGATGGAGGACACCAGGAGTACAAGGTCCTCTAAATTAGCCGAGGAAAGCTCATATGAACTCACAAAGACTAAAGCAGCAGGCACAGGACCTGCTTGGCTCTACCCCAGGTTCTCCGTGTATATATATTGGACCTTTCCTTTCTGTTTAGTAGTTTTATGGGACTCCTGAATGTGTGAATGAGTGGGTATCTCATTATTGTGCCCTCTCTTGGGATCTTTTCCTTCTGTTGGTTTGCCTCACCCAACTTTAATGTGATGATTTTTGCTTTATTTTGTTATATTTTAAGTGGATACTTTTGGTTGCTATCTTTTAGAAGTTAATTCTTTTCTAATGAGTGATAGAAAGGGCGATCCTGATGATAGGCAAGTTTGGGAGGAACTGGAAGGCATAGAGCAAGGGGAAACTGTAATCAGGATATATTATATGAGAAAAAATCTGTTTTTAATAAAAAATTATTTTTGAAAATATATTTTTAACAAAAAACAGCTTTTTAAGGGATAATAGTAAAAATACAGTAAATTATAGTTATATAAAATAAAAACTAGCATATCATAATGAGATAAGGCAAGCAATAGGAAGGAAAAGAGTTCAAGGAAATGTACAAAAAGCAGAGAGATCTTTGAACTCTGAATATTTGGTTTCATTTTTTGTGTTTATTTTCAGACCTTATGCCCCTGAGCTAATTAACTCATCCTCATTGGCAAAAAGCTTATATCCTCTATTGTCCAATAAAACTTGTTTATTATTTCTAGAGAGGAAAACATGGGTATGTGAACTTGCAATAATTTTTAAATTTTTTATGCCTCTGTGTATGTGTGTGTTCATGTGCATGTGTATGTACTTGCATCTACTTTCTTTTTTGTAAGAATTTTTATTTGTTTTACAAATAAACACAGATCCTCCTGTCATAACTCCTCCTGCTTTGCCCCAACCTTCCCCTCCCTCCTCTGCCACCTCTCATCCCCTCTTCCAAAAAAGTTCTCCCATGGGGAGTCAGCAAAGCCTGGTACATTCAGCTGAGGCAGGATCAAGCCCCTCCCCCATATCAAGGCCTAGCAGGACGTCCCACCATAGGTAATGGGTTCCAGAAAGCCGGCTTATGCATCCACTTTCACATAAATCGCAGTTTGTGCATGTGGAGGTCAGAAAACAGGTATCAGGAGTAGGTTCTCTCTTTCTACCATGTGGGCCCCAGGGATTGAACTTATACTGTCAGGCTTGGCAGAGCATGCCTTTGCCAGCCCTGGCACCTCACTAACAAAAAATACTGGTTTTGCTTAAAAGTCAAACCAATTTCATAAATAATGAATACTTTTTCAAAAAAAGTGAATGTTAACTGAACAATCTCTGGCACTCACTTCCCTTATTATTAAACTTTTAATTAGATTAGAAAAGCCTGTATGATATAAATCTTATCTTTCAGCTAAAAATTATAATGAACTGCCAATAGAGAACAATATACCCTATGACAATTTAATATCTGAATTAAGATGAACCAGAAATATATAAAATAATACTAGACTTTAAAAAAAGATCTCAACTTTTATACTAGACACCTCTTGAAACAAAATTTTAGCTATTGTTAAATAATATATGCTTATTTATAGTTAGTAAATTATAGATAATTATATTAATAAATACAAGTTAATATTGCTTGTTCCTATATACCTTGCCTTTATTGAAATATCAGTTAAGTCGCATACAAGTAAACATAATTCAGCTTTATATATACATTTATTTACGTTGGGATATTGCAAGACAAAATAAAAGAAAAAACACCAAAATGCAATGTCCAGAACCAAAACTTAGCTAAAACCCATCTATGCTTGATAAGGTAGTTTCATATGAGTAGAACTTAGAGAAAAATAATAAACAGAAAAAAGGTGAATTGTTCCAGTCACAAAATACAAATTTAAAGAGAAATGGAGAGCAAAGAAGCATGAAACAGAGGCTAGAAACAGTCCAGAGAAATTGCAAAAAGACTAAAAAAGCTATCTACCAATAATGAATATTTTGGTGTCTTCAATTTCAGTGTTTAACCTGAGTGCACACATCTAGCATTTCAAAAGCCTCAGTGCATTCACACATACTGATGTTTTATGTGAATTGTACATTGCTGGGAATTTTCAGGTTAACTTGTTCTGAATCGGAACCTCAGCAATACATAACTGAGGTAGCTTAAGTGAAATCCTTGGGACAGGGAATGTTTTTCTCCCTAATTTAGTGTGCGGCATAGACTGAACTAGGAAAAACATACACACCATTCATTTTCTCTTTAATATTAAATGTCTAGAAATATTTGTTGTTCTGAAAACTATGGAATCACCAGCAAAGACAGTCTGGGTTCACAAAATCTTGTTTGATTTTAAGAAAACCACAGTAACACATCTGCTTTGTGCTATCCATTTTTAGCTATTTTTTCCACTCCAAAATATATACTCAAATTATGTATATTTTAAATGACATTTGCTGTTTTTATCCAATAGCTAAAATTACTTAACAATATATTCCTATTTTATTAATAAATTGTGGTTTCAGGGAGAACCATTGGCCTACAGCTACTGGGCAACACCTTTTAAACGCTTTTCCTATGTGTATACAGTAGTACATTCCTATGCAGCATTTTCTAAGGTCTTTACTATTAGTGATTCTTTCTTCCTCCAATCCACGTTCATTTTATCCCATTTCCCTTGAAATTGCCCCTTATGGCCCCTCACTACTTTCTTGACTTCTAAACATGCAGATTTGAAGATTCAAAGTTAACATCTGTATATGAGAGAAAATATGCAGCCTTTGTCTGGTGT
The DNA here is from genome assembly GCF_949786415.1 of Peromyscus eremicus. Lineage (NCBI taxonomy): Eukaryota > Metazoa > Chordata > Mammalia > Rodentia > Cricetidae > Peromyscus > Peromyscus eremicus. The sequence goes on along the minus strand of NC_081425.1, from coordinate 99,802,252 downwards.
GGAATTCAGCATGCTTACATGCTTATTTTTAGCTCCATCCATTAACCTGTAAATTTCCTAATTTCAGGGTTTTTATTTGTTTTTTTTTCCATCTGAATAATCATTGTGTACATGTTTCATATTGTTATTATTCATTCATCAGTTGATGGCCATCAAGGTTATTTCTAAGGCTATTGTGAATAAAGAAAATAAAAATGGATGAAGAAGTATTCCTCTAGTAAGATACAGTCCTCAGGTATATGTCCAGGAGTGGTAGAGCTGGGTCAGGTGTGAGATCTCATTCTAGCTTTTTGAGAAATCTCCACAGCAATTTCCATAGTGGCTGTACAAATTTGAACCCACTGAGAGCAAATACTTGTCCTTTCCATGCCAGCATTTGTTATCATATTTTTCTTTTTTTAATTTTATCTAATTCATTCTGACTGGTTGGATAAAATGAAACCTCAAAGTAGTTCTAATTTGCATTTCCCTGCTGAGTAATAAACAGGGGAATATTTGTCAACCATTTGTATTTCTACTTTTGAGAACTCTTTAGTTCCATACCCCAGTTTTAATGGGTTTCACTCTTGGCACTTAGTCTTCTGAAGTAATTTGTATATTTACATTCTAGACATTTACTCTCTGCCAGATGCAACATATATATTCATGTACACATGCACACACACAAAACACAGAAACACACACATACACACTTATAGATCCCATTTATTTTTACTCAAATGCATAAACTGGACTGAATTGCTACTGTATGCTCATATCCTTGAAGTATAATACTCAGAACCCATGTAAAATATCTGGATGTTGTAACATGCGTCTATATAATTCCAGCACTTTTACAGGGGCTAGGAGTTGGATACAAGATTACCTACGGTGGCTTCTGTACAAGCTAGCCTGGTATATGCTGCAGTAGACTACAAGAGGCCCTGTCACAAACAAGGTGTGAAGTGAGGACTGACATCTAAGGTTCTGACCTCAATGTTAGTGCTATTGTACATGTGCACCCATATTTATACACATTAATATGCTCATACACACATTTATACATCACATACATACAGAGCATACACACTTAGGATTCGAAAAAAAGAAGATACTTCCTGAATGTCTGCTGTGGGATAGGACCTGTTCTAAGTACCAAGAATACACTAGTAAATAAGAGTAAAAAATCCCTGCCTTCATGGTACTTATCTTCTATCATTGAAAGGTATATAATAATTTGCTGATAGGCAAATGGAATGAAATGTTGAGAGATGATGAATGCAATAAAGAAATAGCAAAGAATGAAAATAAAGATTCAGATTTGGAGAGTGGATATTGAAATATTTAAACATTAAATATAAGGTATCAACAACTTAGAAGACCTAAAATAAACGGAAGCATGAGCCATGAATAGTCTCCAAATGAAGCAACCAGAAGAAAGGCTCCAAGGAGGGAGGCACTTGATGCTTCAAAGTGTTACTGTTGCTGCTTCTGCATAAGTAAGAATGTGGTGGTATTGTGTTCCCCAAAATATTGTGCACCCTAATAAACTTATCTGGGGTCAGAGAACAGAACGGCCACTGGATATAGAGATCAGAAAATAGTGGCACACATGCCTTTAATCCTAGCATTCCAGAGGCAGAGATCCACCTAGATCTCTGTGAGTTCAAGGCCACACTGGAAACATCTAGGTATGGTGACTCATGCCTTTAATCCCTGGAACTGATGGCAGGAGGCAGAAAGGTATTTAAGGCATGAGGACCAGGAACTAGAGCTGGTTAAGCTTTCAGGCTTTTGAGCAGCACTGTTCAGCTGAGAGGCATCCAGTCTGAGGAAACAGGATCAGCAGAGGAATTGGCAAGGTAAGGTAGCTGTGGCTTGTTCTGATCTTCCAGTGTTGGCCCTAGTACCTGGCTCTGGCTTTGTTTTTATTAATAAGACCCATTAAGATTCGTGCTAAATAAGAGAGGAGAGGGGAGAGGCAGCAGGGGGCTGCAGAGCAGGGACCTCACAGGCATTGAAGGGTATTATTCTGAGTGACATGAGAAATCATTAAATGATTTAGTTAGAATAATGATATGTTTTTAAGAAAATGATTCTAGGTGTCATCTTAAGTGGAGGTGTCAGACAAGGCAATTATTGGTCCCAATTCTCCTGGTTGGAAGGATTTCTGAGACATGGGACTGTCAATGACAAAACCAGGAAAGTCCCAAGAAAAATGGGATGTTTATTCACACTCACAATACATGAGAAGTATGAAAACCAGTTAGGTGACTCTTATAAGCTTCTCCAGCTGTGATGATGATGATTATGTTGATGATGATTATGATGATGACAATGATGATGATGGTAGCCGTGGTAGTTGTAGGGCTGGCCAATATGGCAGCCATGGAGTTGGCAAGGTTGATCATGTTCTAGTTTATTTTGAAGCTAGAGACAGAGAGATGGGGCATTATGAGGTGAGAGGAGTCTGGAATTCCTGCAAGTGGAAAATTAAACTGCCATTAGCTAAGTATAGAAAGCCTATATATAGTGTTGAACTTTCAAAGTAAAACATCTACTTTTTTTTCCCTGGAGTTCAACAGGTGCATCAGACAGAGGGAAAATACTCAGTAGTCAGTTATCTTTGCAAATATGCAGTAGACTTGAAAGGTCTGGGTTTGGGAGATACCAGCAAGCGAATTCTAATAGAATGTGTGAGACCAAGTGAATATTGAGCCTGGTAAAAGCAAAGGAAGTCTAAGGATCAAATGAAATCATACAGTTAAAGTGTGAGCAATGCTATGATTGCCAAGAGTGAAGCATTTGCTATTTATGTAAGAAGTTCTGGTAGCATACAAAACTCCATAAGAGGAAATTAAAGGCATGGAAAGAATGTGAGCAGAAGAGACCAAGGGAGAAATGAAAAAGTGAGTTCACTCCTGTAATCAGGTAAAATATTAATTGTTCTTTGGCTACAGTTCAAATTTGGAAGAATGATTTCCAGACTGGTTTTAATCAACCTCAGTTGGTCTGTGATAACACACATGGCTACAACACACAGTTTTGAAGTTCAGCTAGTCAGGAAAGCTATATTCCAAGCAGCAGTTCTCTGAAGCTCAAGTACAGCCTGTGCTTAAACTTGCTCTCATTTGAAACTTTGCCATTCTCTGGACTGCAAGTCTTTCCAAAGTTTTCCCATTGTCAAGAAGGGCTGTGCGTTTCCTCTGACAGTGTGTTTAATAATGGAAAGGATGATCAGAGATATTCAATATGACTGTGGAGTCAGGCAAGATAAAGACAAATGGTAAGAACTGCATTTACCAACATAAACATCATAGATAGGATAGTAATCTGTGCTTTGAATGCTCATAAGCTAAGTAATGAGTGGGAATGGAAATGGAGACAATGAAAAAAACATTATGTCCTATCTGCCTAAAAACAGACATTTTATTTTAGAATTCAGAATTATTTTAGATTTATAGCAAATTTGCAAATACAGTAGCAACAGATACAAATGTATGAACAAAAACAGAGATGAGTAAGTATGCAGAGGGGAAACTGAAGCAAAGGAATTTTGCTGTTGGAAACCTTTGGTTCCCTTCACTTGTTTTGTTTGTCTTTGAATTTCAAATAGGACAGACCTCATGGGTAAGTGATATTTATGGTTATCATGAAGACAGAAAAGGATGAGGATAGATATCAGGAGAGTTCTTAGACTTTTTATTTATCTTATTTTTAGCCTATATTCATTGTATAAAACAGCTTAGTCATGGCATGTTCATCCAGGTCAACAGTGAGAACAACAAAAACATTCAGTTTGGTAAGAAAGGTTCGTGAACAAATTTAAATTTGCAGAGAAGCAAAGTGAAGGAGACAAAGCCCACTGTAACCACTACAGAAATGTGAACTACTAAGCGAGGTCAGGGCACACGTTCCTGAAAGGGGAGCCCACCTGCCAGAGGCTCTAACTTGTGTAAATCCAAATTCATTCCAAAGGCCTGAGTTTAAATGGAGGAGGTCATCCCAGGGGTTCCCTACTCCAAAGAGCACTGAATGAGTTATGAAGGGTCAAATGAGGCAAAGCTCAGTCCTGAGCTGGCAAAAGAACCTAGCAGCAGCGTCTCTGCAGTGCTGGTTTTATAGGGACAAAGATGGAGGATTGACAAGATTTGTGGTGTCTTGAGTCTTAATTCCACAGAATCATGAGGTCAGGCAGGCCACTGCATGAAATTATAAAGGTGAAGCCTAAGGTAAAATGGAGGCCCCCATGTGTCTGAAAGACCAGGATCATGAGGTGTCCACTGAGAAAAGCTACGCTTGTCAAGTTCAATTTGTACAAACTCTCTGGAGGCCAGATAATTTCATCATGAGTTCTAGATATTAGACAGGGAGCTATAAGGTTTTTTGTTGTTGTTGTTTTCCTGCTCTTTTTGTATGTTTTAATTGAGAGAAAGGATGTCTTTATTAAAATTTAGTTTTATTTTATATGTGTGAGTGTTTTGCTTGCATGCATGCATGTTTGTGTACCGCATGCGCGCAATGCGAAGGTACTGACCACCGAGATATTATGACCAGCTGCATCTTCAAGTTCCTGTCACCATGCCTTCTCACCATGACAAATTGTATCCTCAAATTTTGAACCAAAATGAATTCTTTCTTTCTTGAGATGTTTTCTCGGGCATTTGTCACAATACCAAGGAAAATAAAGAATGCACTCCTCTATCTGTTCACCAATTCTCTCTAATTTTTTAAATAGTCCTCAGATTATTATGCTCTGTGTATTGTATATTCATTATACTCATGTGCATTAAAACAAGATTCCACATATAGAGACAATATTTATATTTCCCAGTCTTCCTCATTTCACATATTACTACAATGATCTACCATTCCATTTATTTTTTCCTGCAAATGAGAGAATTTCATTCTTCTTCGTGGCTGAATATAGCTTCATTGTGTATGTACCCTGTGATTCTTTCATCTATTCTGTTGATGGACATCTAGGTTAATTCTTTAACTTGACTGTTGTGAATAATACAACAATAAAAAAGGAGGTACAGCTATTTCTGTTATATGATTTAAAATTCTCATTTATATCTTCAGACAGATCTTTTATGAATGATTTATTTGGTTTAACTTGCATTTTACTATCAACAATATCCCAAAGGAATTCTATAGTGCTCTTCCTACCCAACCACTGTCAGAACAGTTATCATCAAGAAAGAAACAAATATTGTTGACCAGGGTGTGGGGCGTTTATCCACCACCCCCACAGTTTCCCAGAGTTTTCTTGAGTGCAGGGCAGCAGGAAATATTAGATAGAAGGATTTATTGCAGAGAATCTTGTGGAGATAAACAGATAGAAAATAAAGGATAGCCTTGAGAGGGCCTGGAATCTATTCCAACAGCCCCGACTGTCTCTGCCCCAGGGTTTTTATAGAGACGCCAAGGGGTGGAGCAAAAGACTTCCTCCCCCAGCACAGCCAAGTGAAGACCATCTCAGACTCCTGCACTCAGGCCCGTGGTCTTAATCATCCTCTATGCGGACCTGCTGGGTAAAGCCATGAGGAACCCGAGAATGGGCTCCCACACCAGGGTATAGAAAAAATGAACCTTATGCACAGATGTTGGGAATATAAACTGGTGCAACCACTATAGGAATCACCATAGATATTCTTCCAAAGACTAAAAATAAAACTACCATGTGATCCAGATTTGCTTTTTCTAGGTATATGACTGAAGGAATCTAAGTCAGCACTTCGCAGAGATACTTCCATGTCATTATTACAGCACTATTCACAAAAGCTAAGATTTGGATTGGCAGGAAATACACTAGTAAGTAAGTATTTTTTTATTACAGATTAAAAAATAGAGTTAACTCATTAAAGGATGTGATTTTAATCAATAGTAAAATAAATATAAATTTTCCTTCAGAAAATATGCAAGTCAAAAGTGAAGATTTTATAGAGAAATGTGTTTATGAAAAGAAATGACACTGCAATGAAACACTTCAGAACAGGCTCAGTCAAACATAAGCAAGGCAAAGCACAGCCAATGCCACCAATAGCAGGTGTCAAGAACAAAGCACAGTGGTAGGCAGACACCCCCCCTCCCCCTTGCATTCAATACAGCCATTTCTTTCCTGTTGGGGGCTAGCAGCACCCTCTCGTTGATGACAATGATCCTGTGATACTTTCCCTCTTTTTGTCTAAAATCAATTTTATGTAGGATACCAACACAGCCCACCCCCCCAATTGTGAGAGCTATAGTACTAGAAAAAGCACCCTTATATGTACCAGAAGGCCCCATATTGTTGGAACAGACAGCTTATAAATGTAGAAAATTGGGGCCAAATAACATGGCAATGACCTTATTTTCTGCTTCACTGGTGTTCTTTCATTAGAACCCATTTCCACATAGCTTTTTTCTTTTCTTTTCTACCTTGTACCTGTTTTGTTGAACACTGATGAAGTGTGACTTGGGTCAGCTCCAGTCCCCTTGTTTTCCAGTAATCTGTAAAGACACCTAAACGCTGACTAAAACTGTAAGAAAATGGGTAAGCCAATGCCGACCTTATGAATGTGGAGAAGGGATGGTATCCATGAGTATGGAGTAGTTCTACAAATGTCAGTTGGAAAAAATATAATGGGAGCCTCTGGATGACAAGACATAGTCTAATAGTAGGGCAACACTCTAGTTGAGCATCATGACATTCAAGTTCAACTTAGAAAATAGTGAGAGCTTCTGCCAACAACTGGCCTAAAATTTCAGGCATGCTTGTTGTTTAGGAATCTGTTGTGCTCTCCTCCATGTGCTTCTACTTTAAGACTACAGGTAGATCCACTTCAATGGAAAAGCGATATCAGCACACATGAAGCACAAAACATTACTCAGTGTGTCGCCAGCAATCCTAAACAGCTATAGGACACTGCACACTGTAAAAGTTTCTTCAGATGGCTTCTGAGTTCTTTCCCATGCTGTCTACTATCTCAGAGCAAGGCCCTATCACTGCTCATATCCTAACAGAATAGTGTGAGCCAGTGGTGGGATCACCAGAGGATTAGTCTTGAGGATATAGGGTGTTTGTTTTGTCTGGCTTCTCCACTTAACAAATACATAAGCCTGAGTAAGGTGGGCAGCAACAACCCTAAAGTTGGAACGAAGCATTAAACCACTAAAATATTATTATGGTTTCAGAATGAAACATCCTTCAAAGACTCTTATAATGGTGGTTTGGTTGCTGGGAGGTTACCTTATAGGAAGAGATTAGAGTCTGAGGGCTTTGATGCAACCAAAAGATGAATCTGTTTATCTGTTTATAATGTGCTTGTGGTGGTATTTTACTTGTACTGAAACGTGATTTTAATTGTATGTTAATAAATAAAGTTGCCTGGGGGTCAGAGCTATTAGAGCCAAAGCAAGAGCGTGGCGGTGGTGGTGCACACCTTTAAACCAGAGTCAAAGTAAATGTCCACCTTTCTAAGTTGTTTTGTCAGGTGTTTTATCACATTGATGAGAAGTCTGATAAACAATGTTCTGTAGTTACTTCTCTCTTAATTTTGTTTGTTTTGTCTTGCTTTTTAAAGAAAAACTCAGACCTCCATTGATTAGCATTTATTAAAATCAGCATAGGTAAGGAATGATTATAAACAATATGAAAATTTATTTTTTTGAAATTAGAATAAATTTGTTGTGAAGGTTAATTTCAGTTGTAACTGTAATGAGATTTAGGATCATCTAGGAAGTTGGTCTCTGGGGATGCCTATGGGAATTACTTTAATTAGTTTAACTGACAGGTAATATATACCCACTGTGGGTAGCACCATGCCTTAGGCTTCAATCCCAGAGTATATAAAAAGGAAAAAGTCATCTGAGCACAAGCATCTTGACCCAGATGCAATGTGAACAGATGTCTCAAGTTCCTGCCACTATAAAAGATTGTAGCCTTGAAATGTGAGCCAAAATTAGCCCTTCAATTGCTTTCTTTAGAGTATTTTATCACAGCAAATGTAAAAGTAACTAAGAGGGCAGGCTTCATCTATTTCACTCAGTTTTCTAGGGGGTGTGTGAGACAATATCTGTGAACTGTAAAGCACTATGCAAAAGTAAATGGGACAAATCTGTTCAGTATTAAAAGGAGAAATGTCTGCACCCAGAAAAAATGAAATCAACAAAAACAGAGCCTACTGTTCATTCAGAATTTCTCCATCTGTTCATATTGTGCTCGGCTGCACGGAGCTGTATCTTTAACAGTAGCACCCCTTCTTTTGAATTAACTTTTTTTATTTTTCGAGAATTTCATTCATGAGAATAGTGCATTTGCAATTAAATTATTTCCAACTATCCCTCTCCCCATCAAACTCTTCACATAGTTTTTAAACTATATACCATATATGTGGAAAATTACTATGTATTGTCTTTAAGAATCAGTACTTCCTGGTATGTTAGGAATCCCAGGAAATAAAGTCCACAAATATCTTTCCACTGAACGAGGTACATTATGGACCTTTAACTTATTATTTCCTGAGTTGAGATGCTCACTGTGCCCTTCTCCAAGATGCTATAGACCCTACAAACAATAGTGGGATGTCTCTTGCATTTGAGGACTTGGCTGCTCATCACAATTGAAAAACAAACATGTAGAGTCAAATTGTACTTTAGTTCTGGTTCCCTCTTCTGGGCACAATTATCCTATACTGGGTTGTATCATCTATTAATATTGAATGTGGTAATAAACCATGTGTCAGATTAAATTGTTTCCAATTGAGCACCAGACCATTAGGCTAGAAGACAAAATTCAGAAGATTTTCAGAATCCAAGAAAGCAGAAGCTTATGCCAAACACAGTGTACAACAGGCACCAAGTGAAAGCCACTGCCCTAAGTTAAGCAGGATGCTTCAAGTGGAGAGTGGTCCGGGGGAAGAGGAATGGAAGACAATAAGGGAGGAACAGTATAGTTAATATGGAAGGACATTAAAAGAGCTTCTGGTTGCTGCAATGAACTCAAATGGAGGATGAGGACTGAATTTAGTCTTCTTAATCTCTGTATATGTTATTACAAATCCCCTAATCCCTATAAGTTACATTTTTCTTACCTATGAATGAGGATGAGGTTTATTTACCTTGCAAAGATCTAGTGGGACAATAAAGGAAACACTTGGTAAATAGTCAAGCACAATGTGTGTGTGTGTGTGCGTGTGTGTGTGTGTGTGTGTGTGTGTGTGTGTGTGTGTGGTGTGTGTGGTGTGTGTGTGTGTGTGTGTGTGGTGTGTGTGTGTGTGTGTGTGTGTGTGTGTGTGTGTGTGTTTATAAGATTGGACTAAATGACACTTTCCTATGTATAAAATTTCATTCAAATCAAGCATTCAGCAAAATAGACTATAGGAAATGTGGGTTTTAGTAATTCCTTGAGAAAATTAAAACCTAGAGACTCTGGGCTAGTGGTACTCTAGGTTGCACATTTGGAGTCTGTAACCTCTGATAATAGAGTCATGTCTCTACTTTGCTCAAGTTCCAGAGTCAACAGCCCAGGGTGTAATTAATCAGCCTGCAGGAAGCAATTGTCCATGTCAGGGAGCACCTGGCAAAAATCTTCACAACTGAAGGAAGGAAACAGTGAAAAGCCCAGTCAGTGGGGCATGGACATATAACAGCATCCAGACTTGGCCTGGGATGTGGGCTGCACAGTGATGTAGAACAGCCCACTGAAGGTGCAGCCTAGGTGCCCCAGTGCAGGCAGCAGGAGAGCAGTTGGAAAGAATAAAAAGCTAGCTTCCCTCACAAGCTCTGCCTGGAGAGAAACAGCATTTTGAGTCCTTCCAATTTTTTTTTAACAAAGTATTACATTCTTATGCAAATTTCTCCTCTTCTCCAGGAGATCACTAGAGTGGGTAATCAGTATAGTTCTGTGTGGAAAGATCTCAATGCCCTTTTTTTTTTTTTTTTAAATTTTAGTTCTCATTTTTCTTTGACCAATCCAGAATGTGCCTGACTCTCAGAACACTTTTATCACAAAGCTGTTTCTGTTCCTGGAGCTCCTAACATATCAGGAACTACTAATTCTTGGATCCCCTTTGCAGTAATTTTCCACATATGTGGTACCTGCATTGAAAAACTAGAAACTGGAAACTTCATACACTCTAGTCCGGATGAAGATCACTTGTGGGAAGAAATGGATGTTTCTCATCAGCCACCATAAAACACATCTCTAATATCTTCATAAATTTCTGTTCTGTCTGACTCTATAAAAACCTCTATGACAATGTTGTCAATAATGTCTGAAACAACCTTCAAGATGGAATTTAGGATTTCAGTCTATTAGAAGTGGGAATTGCCACATAGACAAAACACAGTTAATGTAGAATCTAGGATTTAAGTTAGACCATCTACTCAAGAGGGGTTCTATGGTGCAGGCTCTGCAAGGAAGATTATTTTTTTTCTTTAGGATGAAAAGGTACCATTTTATATTTTATCATGGATCCAAAATATGTGCATGAAAAGGCAAACTTTCACAAATAATTCTCAATTTATTTCTAAAAGACAGCTCTGAAGTTACCGTCTTAAATCATAGCCATCTGCAGCTTCAAAAATAAACAGAGCATACCCCACAAGAAATTCAAGAACAACAAAAATTCAGAGAGCCCTTGATCATCAGAATAGAAATTTCTGGCAGCAGAGGATCAGCATTTTGTGAGGATGGCTTCTATAGCACTGAGTATAGACAGTGCATGCAGTTCTCCTGGATAGAGAATTCCTTCTTCTTTCACTTTCTGAACTTGCTGAGTCATCAGGAAAAACAAGAAGCAATACAAACAACAACAACAAAACCCTATGCTCAACTGGAGAGCAGGTAGTTCTAGAGGAACAATTGCCTGGGATGGGATATTGTCTTTTACAGTAAGAGAAAGTATGGAAGATGTGACCACAACCCAGTTTATTGACACAAAAAACAAACACACAAACAAACAAAATCATATCTCCTTCCTCATAATATAATGTGAGGCTCAAGGCTAAGCTTGACAGACTTGACATTGGTAATAATTTTTGTCATCCAGTGGGTATTCCTCCAATAGCTTCCTTTAATCGGTCTTATAAAATGGGTAATTTTAGTTTTAAAGTTCAAATTTTAAGAAAATTTAAAAATTACAAACATGAAGTTGCATCTCTTTCTCAGAGTAACCTAGATGCACACATTTGCTTCTTTACTCAAAATGTCTTGGAGAGCAACTCATATTCTCAACACTGTGCTACATAATAGGACTAACACATGTGAGCTTATCAAATAAATAAAATAATAATGTCCACAAGTACTTTACTAGATCACTTCCATTAAATGCTTAGATAAAATGCTAGAGAATATGCTGAGGATTCACACACCTTTTTTTTTTTTAACTAAATTCCCACACTTAAAGGTGTATTAGTTTCATGGATGAAAGAACTAAAACATAAGAGCCTTTCCTCCAATCTCAAAGACAGAAAACAATGAATCCAGTTTAAAGGAAAGTGGGTGGAGAGTAGAGAAACAGACTGTCATTGCTCAATCTCACCTTGAAATGTTCAGCTGTTGCACATTGAGGACAGTTCAGGTTACTGCTTTCTGATGGGCAGAGCCTTGGTTGGATGCATTATATTTAATATGGAGACACTATCAGAGGCAATGGCACACAGCCTGAGTCTCTCCATGGCTCCCTTACAGTAAATGAAGTCGGACCACACCAGAGCAGAATGTCTAGTGTGAGCTCAAGCAGAGAGTAATAAGCTATGGCTGCACAGAGCATAAAAATACAGTTGGTCTGAGCATTGTTCACATAGTTAGCATTAAAACTACTATTTTACGTTAGACTACACACATTTGCTGATAGTGTCGCATAGCACTTATCTTTCCAGAGGAGCTCATAAATGTTTGAGCAGAAATCACCTATAGAATGTGTTCCTGTTGCAGCCTTCTCAACTACAGACTGCCTTCACATGTTTAATTATACTTGTGGGTGGATAGTATTCTGTCTTATATTTTTATTGAAAATAGATTGTTTTCTCCTATAATATGTCCTTATTAGAGCTCTTATTTAGTACCCCCATTTCCTACCCACCTCCCTACAGTCCAGATCTCTTACTCTCTGTCTCTCTTTAGAAAAAAACAGGTTTCTAAGAGATAACAACAAAACATGACAAAATGAAATATAATAAGATAAAACAATGAAAACTATCACATTGTGCCTGGGCCAAGCAGCCATCAGAAGGAAAACAGCTTCAGTATCAGGCACAAGAATACAGGACACACTTATTCTCACACTCAGGGTTCCTATAAAAACACTAAGCTGAAAGCTATAATATACATAATATAATATATATACTGCCGGGAGCAGTCCCTGTGTAGACCCTGTGCTTGTTGCTTTAGTCTGTGAGTTTCTATGATCCTTGCTTACTTGATTTAGAGGGATATGCTCTCCTGATGTCCTTCATCTTTTCTGACTTTTACACTATTTCCAGTTTATCTTCAATGGGGTTCCCTAAGCATAAGAATAATTTTTTGAAATAAAATTTTCAAAATTAAGCATTATGTTTCAAAAGGTTAATCACAGAGTGACCATATGAGTCATCAATATTATTCAGAGATACCCAAGAGAATTAAAATATATGTGTGTGTGTGTATTTACACATAAATTGCTTTTGATAACATAATTAACATTAGTCTAAAGCAGAGGTTCTCAATCCTTTGGGAGTTGCATGTCAGATATCTTGCATGTTCAATATTTACATTACCGTTTATGACAGTAGCAAAATTATAGTAATGAAGTAGCAATGAAATAATTTTATGGTTGGGGGTCACCACAGCATGAGGAACTGTGTTTAAAGGGTTGCAGCATTGGGGAGGTTGAGAACCAATAGTCTAAAGTGAAAAAGACTCAAACAAATTTTTATTAAGTGATGAATAAGTAAATTAAATGTTTTCATATAAGGGAATATTATTCAGTAACAAAAAAAAAGATATTGTTAATACATGTTGAAACATGGATGGCCCCTGTGTACTGGATGGTTTTATGTCAAGCTCAGTTATCTGAAAGCAGGTGAGAAACTGCCTCCATAAGATCTGCTGTAGAACATTTTCTTTATTTGTGATTGATAGGAAATGGCCTAGCCCATTGTGGGTGGTACCCTCTCTGGGCTGGTGGTCATGGGATTTTTAAAAAGTCAAACCGAGCAAGCCACAAGGAGCAAACCAGTAAGCAGCATCCCTTCATGGCTTCTGCATCAGCTCCTGCCATTAGGTTCCTGTCCTATTTGAATTCCTATCCTGACTTCCTTTGATGCAGAACAGTGATATAAAAGTAGGCCAACTTACTTTCTGGTCATGGTGTTTCATCACAGCCATAGAAACCTGAACTAAGACAAGTTGGTACCAGGATTGTAGAGTATTGCTGTGCCAGGCCTGACCATGATGTTTTGGGGAGGATTATGGAAAGATGCTGGAACTTTATGCAAGAATAGCCATAGAGGTTTCAATGCTTGGTGACATGTAGGATCTTGGAAGACAACAATGTTAAGGGCAACATTGGAGGCCAGGCTAGGGAGACATGGCTTCTGAAGTTTCAAAGTGAAATTTATGTACTCTATCAGGTTCAATTTGAAGTAAGTTTCTGAGGTTTTGGTTAGCTGGGGCTGAAGAATCAGCTGTTAATAAGATACCAGAACTACTGACTTATTGCTGGAATACTTGATACTGGTTGGCTGGAGTTGAGAAATTAATGGTGATTAAGAAGAGACAAAAAAAGAGAGGAGAACAGTATTGTTGAGGTATAATCTCTGGGAGGTGTTTCCTGAGAGCACACAGAAGCTGTGTTCCAGAGAGGGCCAAGGTTGTACCTTATACTGGTAGCCAAACTTGGTAGTATAAGAATCACCCAGGTAGTACTGGTTTTGAAGCCATGAAGAGTCATGTAAAGTAGTTGAGGCTTGGCATTGTGAAAGTCAGGAGAAGCTGTGGATGAAGGTGAAGACTCAGCAGCAGTTGAAAGCCCAGGATTGAAGGGGTTATGCAGAGAAGCTGAGGCTTGGCACCATGAAGAGAGGCTATGTGAGAGGTGAATGATAAATGTGCATCCCAGTCGTCAGCATTTTGGAGATGCCAGTTCCATAGGAAGACCACCAAGAACAGCAGCAACAATAGAGTGGAGCAAGCTGGAGCCTAAAAGACAATCTATGTGTGTTACAGAGGGTAGAGCCAGAGAAGAGACCCAAGCCCCTTTGAGGAGCATAGAAGACTGTGAGTGAATCCCAGACAGTGGATGTTGAGTTATTTATATTTTTGGAGTTTGGTGGGTTTTGTTTTTGTTTTTTGTCTTGATTATAACTGTGCCATGGTATGTCCCTCTTGAAGTAAGTATTTAGCTTATTTTTTATTTCATAGGAGCACACAGTGAGAGACTGAATTTTTAAATGGATATTATGTTTTAAAAGAGACTTTGAATTATTAAAGAGATTGAATTTTAAAGTGTTTAAATTTATAAAGGCTGTGAAATTTTTAACTTTGTAAAATATTTTACATTTTGGTGTTTTAAATGTGTGGTCTTAGTGATGAGCAAGAAAAGGAAGGTTATGGCTTAACATGAAGTGTTTGTGTCTCAAGTTCATAAGGGCTCAATTGTACTGGCTAATTTTATGTCAACTTGACAGAAACTAAAGTCATCTGAGAAGAGAGAGCCTAAACTGAAGAAAAAGCTTCCATAAGATCCAGCTATAGGGCATTTTTTTTAATTTTAATTTATTCTTCTCTCACATAATACAGCCCAATAGCAGCCTCCCCTCCCTCTACTCCTCTCAGTGCCCTCCATCTCTTCCCCAAATCCACAGCTCCTCTGTTTCATTTCAGAAAAGAGCAGGCTTCCCAGTGATAGCAACTGAAGATGGCATTACAAGATGTAATAAAACTAGGGAAATATCAAGGCCAAACAAGGCAAGCCAGTAGGAGAAAAAATGGTCCCAAGAGCAGACAAAAGAGTCAGAAACATCCTCTCTCCCACTGTTAGGAGTCCAACAAACAACTCAAGCTAAACAATCACAGCAAGTATGCAGAGGATTTCCTAGCACAGACCCACACAGACTCAGTGATTCCCACTTCAGTCTCTGTGAGCCCCTCTGAACTCTGCATTGTTGATTTTGTAGGCTGTGTTTTCCTGGTCTCCTCAATACCTCTGCTTCCTACACTCCTTCCTCCCCTCTTCTGCAGGGTTCACACAAGTTTCATCTAAGGTTTGGGGGTGGGTTTCTCCGTATTTTCTCATCAATCACTGAAGGGGGAAGTCTGTCTGAAGATAACTGTATTAGGCACTAATCTATGAGTATATCAGAATATCAGAATATCATTTGGAATCATTTCATTGCCTCTTTTTCCCTTTCTTCATTTCTTCCTTCCTTCCTTCCCCCCCCCCTGTCTCTCTGTCTCTCTCTGTCTCTCTGTCTCTGTTTCTGTCTCTCTGTCTCTGTTTCTGTCTCTCTGTCTCTCTCTGTCTCTGTCTCTCTCTGTATCTGTCTCTCTTTCTCTTTCCTGGTCAGTTGTGTTTGGTCCTATCCTAGGTCTCTGAGCTATCAAAATTTTGGTTCCTGGCCATCTAGGCAGTGTTGGGCATGGGCTCCCTCTCACGGCTTGGGCCTTAAGTTAGACCAGTCATTGGTTGGCCAGTCTCACAATTCCTGAGTCACCATTGCTGCAGCACATCTTGCAGGCTAGACAAGTATGGATTGAAGGTTTTATGGCTGGGTTGGTGTCTCAGTTCCACCACTGGAGCCTTGCCAGGTTACCGAAGATGGACAGTTTCCAGTCATCTGTCCCTGCACTCTATCCCTCTGTCCTTGCTTTCCCAACCTGATTCCTCCTGTTTCCATCCCCACTTACAAAATTGATTCTATTTCCCCTTCACAAGGAGATCCAAGTGTTGCCCCTAGAGTCCTCCTTGTTACTTGGTCTGTAGATTATAGTGTGATTATCCTTAATAGCTAATATCCACTTTCAAGTGTGTACATATCATTTTTGTCTTTCTGGGTCTGAGTTACCTTGATCAGGATATTTTTTTTCTAGTTCTGTCCATTTGTCTGCAAATTTCATGATGTCTTTTTTTTTCCTAACAGCTGGATCCATTGTGTAAATACACCACATTTTCTTTATCCATTATTTGGTTGAGGGACATCTAGGTTGTTTCCAGTTTCTGGCTATTATGAATAAAGCTGCATTGAGCAAAGTTGAGCAAATATCCTTGTGGTAGTATGGGAATTTTTTTGGACATATGCCCTAGAGTGGAATAGCTGAGTCTTGAGGC
Organism: Peromyscus eremicus; assembly: GCF_949786415.1. Classification (NCBI taxonomy): domain Eukaryota; kingdom Metazoa; phylum Chordata; class Mammalia; order Rodentia; family Cricetidae; genus Peromyscus; species Peromyscus eremicus. The sequence goes on along the minus strand of NC_081425.1, from coordinate 99,785,978 downwards.
ACATCTATTCCCAATTTCCTGAGGAACTGCCATATTGATTTCCAAAGTGACTGTACAAGATTGCACACACACCAACAACGGAGGAGTGTTTCCCTTGTTCCATATCCTCACCAGCATTTGCTGTCACTTGTGTTATTGATCTCAGTCATTTTGACAGATGTCAGAGGGAATCTCAAGGTAGTTTTGATTTTCATTTCCTTGGTGGGTAAGGACATTGAACATTTCTTTAAGTGTTTCTCTGGCATTTGAGGTTCTTCTGTTAAGAATTCTTTGTTTAGATCTGTTCCCCATTTTTAAATTGAATATTTGTTTTTTGACATCTAGCTTCATAAATTCTTTATATATTTTTGAGATCACCTGTCTGTCAGATATGGAATTGATTAAAGTATTTTCTCATTTTACAGGCTGCTCTTTTTGTCCTATTGACAATGTCTGTGGCCTTACAGAAGCATTTCCATTTCAGGAGGTCCCATTTATTAATTGTCAACCTTGCTATTGACATTCTATTTAGGAAGTTGTCTCCTGTACAGATGTATTCAAAGCTATTTATAGGGCATTTTTTGGAGTTATGAGGGGAGGTCGCAGCCCATTGTGGGTGCTGCCATACTGGTCTGGTGGTCATGGGTTCTATAATAAATTAGAATGGCAAAGCCATGGGGAGCAAGTCAATAAGTAGTACTGCTCCATGGTTTCTGCATCATTTCCTGCCTCCATATTCTTGTCCTGTTTGAGTTCCTATCCTGATTTTCTTCAATGCTTATAAACTCTTTTCTACCCAATTTGCTTTTTGGTCATTATGTTTTATCACAGCAATAGAAACCTGAACTAAGACATGCTGACAATATGTTAACTAAAAAGACCTAGGCAAAAAAATATCATTTGTATAATTCTGGTTATAGAAAATACCTAGAATTCACAAGTCTGCACAGTGGGAATATATAGCAAGAAATCAAGGGAGTTTGCTTTAGGGGTACAGGGAGTTTTTAGGACATAAATTGGAGAAAACCACTCACTAAACAAATAAGGCAAAATCATCACAGAGTTGTAGAAGGCTGAAGTCCTGTCCCATTATGCTCCTGCCACCTGAGTTAGTCCACATCATCCAAGTCCATGAAGGAGAGAAGAGAGTGAGAGTATGTGCCCCTCAGGTCCTAAACTAGCCTTGAGGCCATACCCTATGGGCTGGTTATCAAGGTCATAGGTGGAACAGGTACCCGCTACATCTCTCCTTTTTGTTTAAATAACAAAGTTCTAACCTAATGTAAAACTATATACAATAGGAATGATTATCAAGTATTGTTTGGGAGAAGGGAAAGGTAATAATGTAAACAAAAGTAGAAATATAACCAATAAAAAAGTCATCAAACAAGAAACACATATTAAATTTCCAGAAATGTCCAGACCATAGGTAAATGGCAAGTTACAGAGATTACTACAATAGCTGTCCTATCCTGCAGATTCTAATTTTAGTACCTAAAATGTTCTTAACTAAGATATGGAAACATTATAACTGTAACTATTTAGTCTTCAACTCCATCAAAGACCTGTGAAGAAAAATAACATTCCCTGAGTAAACAGGAAGTGCAAGCAAGCAGCTTTTGAAAATTACAAGGATTGACAGAGACAGCTGGCATCCTGGAGAGTCACCTAATGTTTCTCAGCATCACTGGGGCATCTATTGTGGCTACAGGCCTAGAATATCTGACAGACCTTTTTCAGAAGCAGGACTTTTGAAAGAGCATCTTACTTTGTCTTGGCAAGGTTCAGTAGTCACTTTTCCTTGGGTCTTTCTCATCTGGAGAGGACAGCATGCATACTGTCAGCAGGTGAGGCAAGGGCAGTTCTTTGCCAAGTAGGCCATTTTTTGACAAAAAGAAAACAAATGGAGTATCTTAGAAACCCAACATTCTTTAGTAGATTGGTGCTGCCAGGAGCAACTGTGTCTCATGTCAAAATAATTCTAAGTTATCAAAACATTTAAATGCCATATTCTCTAGTTCCATGAAGTGTTTGAAGATTACCTATCTACCTGACATACATTTCTGTATATCTGGAAACCTAGTCATGACTATGATTATTACAAGCTTGAGTAACTATAAACCTGTATTTCTTAACAACTTAAATAACTTAAGGACTAAGGCTTCCCATATAACACTAAGCAATCTGTAAACAGATGTGAAGTATAACAACAATGACCTCAAAATTGTAACATTACACAAAATATCTTAATCAGAGGTAGAAATGTATAGTGCAATATTATTACAATATCTTTAATATTTATCAATATATAAAATATCCTAAACAGAGGTAGAACATACATACAGTATGAAAATTATAATTTTACATTTGTATCAGTATATAAAATATTTTAAACAGGAGTAGAAACATATGTATAATATGACAATTATAGTTTTGAATTTATATTGATATATAAATTATCTTAAATAGGAATAGAAAAATAGTTTACATTTGTATCAATATACAAGAATCCATACCAGTGCAAATTATCTAAGGCTGATAGTTTGCTAAATTGGTTTATAAGTAGATACAATAATCTACCTTAATATCCTATCCTTGCTCTTCCCATTTTTCTTTTCCAAAAGAGAATCCTGAGTCTAAACTTTATTGTTTCACCACAAGCCTACTACAACTTATAACCAACCCCTAATAGATGACAATTAGGCATAATCCTGAAAATGTAACACTTTTTGGGAGAGGAGGCATTGTTTTCTTAAAATTGCTTCCCGCTGTCTATGGAACAAAGAAAGCTAAAACAGTGGTTAAGTCTTATAATGACTACCTGTAACATTTGTATCCAGTTTCAAAGGAATGGGTAAGGTATGTCTGGAGTTCTGGCTAGAAGTGTAACATTATTTACCATCTCATCTTGGAAATGTCCTGAAGAGTTTGTATTTCAAAGCTGATCATTGAGTGACATTTATGAGCTCAATGACATCATTGTAGACTAGGTAGAGTCATTGTTGTGGGTCCCCATCTTCCTTCTGGCTACTTCAGAGATTGCTATTGGAAAGATTTATATTTTACTGTGGAAAACTTGAACACTATTAATATTAAAACATAAAGTTTAGACTTTTAGATGACATTACATGTGAAGAAGGATTCCAAGGAATCAAGAATAATCATGGAGAGAAATAAAATTGTGACAACAATGGTCCCTAGATTATTGGCTTTCTCTGTCCCACAATAGTTGGCTCTTCTGATATAGGACAGAATATCCTAGTTTTTTTAGCAACACGCTTGAGTTTAGAGAAAGAAAGAACCACATTCTAACTCCAAGGTCAGCTGGATTTATAATTGAGTCAGGACCACAACTTTTTTAGAGTTAAAGAGATATTGATGTTAGGTAGTGAGATATTACCTTGTAGAGTGTATTGGTATCAATAGGCCCTTCCCTTCTGCTTTAGATGTCTAGGTGTCCAAGGCCTTTTGATTTCTTGAAGATGGGTATTTCTATTATCCTGTAAAGACATAAAATAGAACCTTGTCCTGACCCTTGTTTAGTGAGTTTTCCTTACAAGTTGTGGAACTGTCACATTGGTGGATGAGCTATCACTTCTCCTCATCAAGGAATTTCTCCTGTTTAAATCAAATTTTTATTAATTTTGTTGGTATCTATAGCTTTTTTTCTCCTGCAGAAACAAAAGCAAAACTCCTTCCCCAATGTAGAACATACACTGATTTTCCATTATGAAGTCAACACATCTTTGAAGTAAACAGGTTGATTTAGCTTAAGAGTCTTTGTGTTTGTTTGTTTGTTTGTTGTTATCCATTGCTTCTCCATAGCTGTTGTCCATTTCTCATCAGCATTGAGAACGTTCAAGGTTGATACAGCATTATGAAATCTAATTCTAGGGGTCATTGTTACCTTTCTGTTTTGTTTACCATATACCTTAAAGTTCAATTAGCTCTCTCTATGACTGCTTGACCTGTAGGACTGTGTGGTATACCTGTAATATACTTTATTGTAATACGAAAAAACCTGTTCCATTTTATTAGAGACATATCCTGGATCATTTTCAGTCGTAATTTGACAGGTATTCCCATGATGGCCATAACCTCTAATAGATGCATAATTACAGAATCAGCCTTTGCAGAACTCATAGGAATTGTCCATTGAGATCCTGAATAGGTATCAATGGTGTGGAGTACAGATTTTAATTTTCCAAATTTTGTAAAATGCAAGATATTCATCTGCCAAATTTTATTTTTTGTATACCTTTAGGATTACTTCCTGCAGGTAATGGAATTTGATTATAGATGGAGTAAGTAAAACATTTTTTATGATTTTCTTGTCTTGTTGCCAAGTGATGGAAAAGTCCTTTTTCAAACCTTTGTTATTTACATGGTGTTTCTTATGAAATTCCAAGGCTATATATATATATATATATATATATATATATATATATATATATATATATGATGTTCCCTATTTTTGATGGTTTTCTGTAATTGTATAAATAGTGAGGTTAACTTTGTTTTATCAGGAATAAATTCAGCAGTTCCAATATGTTAAAAAAAAATCTCTCTCTACAAATTCAGTGTCAGTAACTATATTGAGATCTTTTTTCATGTATGTCTTTAACTTGTTTGGTTCATGTTGTAGAAATATCCACTCCAATATAACATTTTCCCTCTGTATCAAAATCTCTATAGGGGAACATCTGGAGGGTAATATGACTGTTAAGCTCTGGATTCACATGACCCATATGTGCCTCTTGAATTTTCTTTTCTATTAGAACCAATTCCTTCTTAGCTTCTGCTGATAAATTTGGACAGTTTAGGTCCTTGTCCTCTTTTAGGATATTGGTCCAATTTACTTGTCCATTTTTAGGTATTCAAATGATATTCTGTAAGTTGGAAATGCTTTCTAACAATTTTTAAAAATCATTAAGAGTCCTCAATCAATCTCTCCTGAGCTGTACCTCTTGGGGTCTAATTTTTTTTGTAGTTCTGTTCTATATTTTAAGTAATTAATATAATCTCCTCTTTGTATTTTTTCAGGAGCAATTTGTAATCCCTAGTGAGGCAAAACATTCTTTATTTCTATAAATATATTTTCTAGAGTATCTAATTTTGGACCAGCTAATAAGATATCATCCATTTAATGGTAAATTATAGTTTGTGGAAATTGGATATGAATTGTTTCCAATGTTTTTCTCATGAAATATTGGCACAGATTGGGACTATTTAACATTTCCTGTAGGAGGACCTTGCATTAATATCTCTTGACAGGCTGAGAATTATTATAAGTAAGTACTACAAAGGTAAATTTTTCTCTATCTTTTTGTTGTAGAGGTATGGTAAAAACAGTGTTTTAAGTCAGTAACTATAATAGGCCATTCTTTAGGTAACAGAGAGGGTAGGGGCTTACCATTCAGTAAGAAGCCTATAGGCTGAATTATTTTATTAATGACTCTCAGATCTGTCAACATTCTCCAGTTTCCAGATTTCTTTTTAATAACAAATACAGAAGAATTCCAAAGGCTGGTCATTTTTCAATATGTTGAGCATTTAACTGTTCTTGAAACAGCTGTTCTAAAGCTTGTAGTTTTTCTTATGTCATAAGCCATTGCCCAACCCAGACAGGTTTATCAGCTAGTCATTTTCAAAGTAGGGCTGTTGTTATCTCTGAGAGTTCAACAGCTGTTGTGCTCTGCTTATGTACAGCCTAAATGCTTGGTATTTTTTTTTATAGTGTCTTATAATACTATTCCCAGAAACATGAATTAGCCTATGGTTCAATTCTGAGATTGGAAGAATATTAATCTGTATATTTCATTGCTGTAACAGATCACAGCCCCATAGATTAACTGCTATATTAGCCATATATGGCCTCAGACTTCCTCTCTGATCTTCTTGTCCTATGCAGTCAACCCATCTCACGCATTGTTTTACCTGAGATAGGGTTCCAATCCCTAGAAACTAAACATCTATTGTCTGAAGAGGCCAATTCAGATGCCATGATTCTGGCTTAATTATAGTCTCATCTGCACCTGTGTCCATTAAGCCTTCAAGTATAAGATTATTCATTCATACTATAAGCTTTGGTCTTTATTTATTTATGGAAGTCTGCCAAAATATTCATTTTATGGTATTTCTTGGAATTTTTGATTCATCTATCAAAGCTGTTCTATCATCCAATGTAGTATGTTTTGTTTTTTGGGGTTTTTTTTTTTAATGTGAGGCATTGGATTATTTAGTTGTTCTGGGGAGGAGTTTCCTCCACAGTGACTGGAAATGACTAGACCATGTTTGATTGGGGGGTCTCTCACAGGAAATGCATTTCCTGATTGTAAAGTGTTGCCTTGTATGTCCTTGTTGTTCTGCATTCATTGGTCCAATGTCAGCCTTTGCCAAATCTTTTGCATAATCCAGAATGTTGGGGTCTCTTGTTTGGATCATTTCTAAAAGAAGCATTGCTTCTAAGAGTGCCACATGTACAATTTTATTTTGCATGGCTGGTTTTACCACACTTAAAACATTTCATACTTTGATGTCTTTTTATATCTTTGGAAATCTTTCCTATTCAAGACTCATCATTATAGTTAAGAGACTCAACAATGATTGTGTGTTGGATCCATTCTTCTTTGGGTGCCAATCTGATTTTTAATGGTCCAATTATTTTTTTGCATTCTAAATTATCATTTTCAAAAGCCAAAGACTGAATTAGTATTCTAACCTCTTGATCTGATATTGTCATGTTCATAGTTTTTGGTCAATCTTTGTAAAAAGCCAGTAGAGGGTCCTTTCAAATCCTGTATGATGTTTGTATATAGCTCAGTTAGTTTTCCTAGCTCTAGAATCTTTTCACAAGTACTTAAGGCTGCTCTATGGTATATAGATAATGTATGCTCATCAAAGGTAGATTGTGGATCTATATCAGTGAAACAGCCCTCACCAAGATTTGATCTTGGAAAATCTTAAAACCTCAGAGGGCCAGGCCAATCCTGACTCGCACAAGCATTATGTTTACCATAATCATTCTCACTAGGCCCTTATCTTGAGCATTGTCTCTAAGTCAATAAAAACTATCTTATGGATGAAGCCATATATACTTTATAAAGAATCTCAGTGTAAACATGTGTTATTAAATTGTTGCACACTTGGGACTAAGTTAATTGTTATCTGAATACTTTTTTTCCAAATTTATGCTGTGCTTAAATATGAATAAATTTCAGACTCTAGAAGTCCTGGTCTAGTGCTGGTCACAATAAAATCTGGCTGAGTCAGTTTCATTCTTCCTCACCCTAATTGTTTTTCTCTGCCTGCTGTGAAGCCTGCAGGGAAATTACCATAAAAACTTTCACTTTTTTGTTAATTCATTAAAAACTGTAAAATCACCTATTTTTTTAAGTGATCATTTTAGATTTATTTTATTTTTTATATATTGGAGTTTTGTCTGAAAGCATACTATGTGTACCACATGTGTGCACATTCCGCTCATAGGCTAGAGAAACATGTTATATTCTGTCATATTCCCTGGATCTGGAGTTAGAGGTGCTTGTGAGCTAAGACAGGGGTGCTAAAAGTAGAACATGGGTCCTCTACATGAGCAACAAGTGTTTTAAAACACTGAGCCATCTCTCCAGCCCTAAATTAGTTACGTTTGCAATTGAATAATTTTCTGTTTCAGCCTCTGCTAACATACATATACACACAGACACACATAGACACACACACACACACACACAGACACCAAAAAACATATACACAGACAGACACATACACCATAATGTAATTCATTATTATCACAGTCTAAATTTTCTAATTCATTAGTTCTTCTAATTAAATAATAATTATATATAAGCTTTCATAATTTCTAAATACATATTTAAGAATTTGGAATCAAAACTGATTAAATGAGTGAACAATGTGGTGAGTGTCTCAGTTGGTACAGGTCCTAGCCATCAAGTGTAACATCCTAACTTCTATCACATCACCCACATGGGGGAAGAAGAGAACTAACTTCCATAAGTTGTCTTCTAACACTTCCCCACTTACACATGTATGTGCCAGCACACATGCACATGACTAAATAAATTAATTAATAAAACTTAATTTTAATGTTTACATGAGCAAAATCATTTGGGAAGTGATTTTTTTTCTAAAAGATTTCACCTACTGGGTAAGATTTTTGCCACATATTGTCCTTGTCTTTACAATTTGTCTTTCTTTTATATCATTGAAATACACAAAGTTTATGCTTCTCATTCATAAATAAGATTATTTTACATGTGTTATATTTGATAACCCTTCCATACCAGACAGTATATTTTAGAAACCCTGGGCTCTAAATTGAGTGTATCATCATTTATTTGTCTGGAACTTATAGAAAAACACTTGGATTTAGAAATCTGAAGTATTAGAGGCAATATATCAGTAAGTTTCCTCAAAGATATGTGATATTGTAGGAATAATAATAATTCTGTAGCATGTCTCTGTCTATTTGTATACATCTTAGCAACAGAATGTTACATTCAAAAGTACACAGGTAGACGTATCTCCCTTTTTTTCCCCAAAATGTTCTTTGCTGTTTTTACATTTTTTCCATTTCTATTTGAACTTTAGAATCAGTTTTTCAGTTCTACGGCATTCATTTACAGTATGATTGGAAGTTCCAAACACCTCATTAAAATCACAGTGTGTTAGCAGAAGGATGACACTGAAAGACATTTTAGATACAGATTATGACATGGCAGCAAAGCAGATGATGAAATTTTTCAATGAGAGAAATAAATGATTATGTGTCAGTCTACCCAGAGGCAACTGTGCTGAACCGTCACTCTTGATTATCACTGGTTGATAGAAATGTTTTTTTTTTTTTATTTTTTAGCATTGTAGAACATTCCTCTATATTTAACATAATGAACAATGCTATGACACAGGATTTATTTTTTTTTCAGAACATTAAATGCAACTTGTTAACATGATGAATGAAGCTCAAAAACTGTCCGATAGGGACAGAGTTAAGCTCAGAGTCTCTTCAGCTTTCATGAAGAAAGATATTATGAATATGGCCTGCCCTATTTTATCACCAAGTTTTCACATAAAAGAAATTTTGTGTTCACCACTCAAAGAAATTATTTTGAATATCAGTAAACAAGAATAGATGAAGTAAAGATTTATTGTGCCTCATTTTATGAAAAACCTAATAACAAATCACATATAAAAATTCTAAAGGTCTCTCTTTAAATTTATTTTCTCTGGTAGCCAGTCATGGATGTCAACCTCAATGAATCTGGTACCAACTAAGAGACATGTTTTGGAGTGGGTCAGTGAAGATTTTTCCTGGAAGGATTAACCATATGGTAAAAAAACGTCTCCTAGAGAGAGATATTTCAGGGGAAAGTGGTGCTGTTTGCTTGCCTATATCTCTCCTTCCTTACTAGTGTGCTCACCATGTACTCCATTGATACTAACACTACTGTCATCTTTTTGCTGATGTTGGAACCCAACTTCTTCGGATTTCCAGTGTGGAAAAAGAGAACAGTAGCTTTCTAGGACTTCTCTAGGTTTTCATTGCCAGATAGGACTTGAAAAGCACCCAGCCTCTTAGAATGAGCAGTTATGGTTATCTAAACCTCTCCAACAGGCCTGGATTATCCAGCTGATATCCTGTAAGTCAGTCTAATGAATTCCCTTTGCAATATCTATTCATTTGAATTTTCTTTCAAATTTAATTATTATTCTTTGAGAATTTTGTACAATATATTTTGATCATATCCATCCACTCCCCAAGCACCTCCCAGATCCACTTACCCTTCTTCCAAACCAACTTTGTGTTCTTCTTTGATTTCTATCCATCCGGTACAATTTGTGCTTCCTATAGATTCTTGGGTATGTGGCTTTCCAGTGGAATTTGGGTGACTTACCAATGGCAACATTCCTAAAAAAAATGACATTCTCTTTCTCTGTCTCAGCATGTATCAGTTGCCAAATAACAAGAAGTTATTAGGTGTCAGATTAATAGTATGCCCATTAGCAGAATAATTTCATGACCTGCCTTGCCAGTGATTCTTAGCCCAACAATGGTGCCAGATGTAGAGTGGGACTTAAATCCAATCAGAAAACAGTTGGATATTCCCATGACGTCCATGCCACTATTGTACCAGTGGAGGTGTCTTGCCATATCAGGTTATTACTGTAGCTCACAGAGTTTAGAGTTTATTTCTTTTCTACTCTTGTAGCAAGCATAACACTTTCCAATTCTATGAAAGCTATCCAGTAATGATGAAGATCCCAGTTTAGTACTAGACCATGATTTCTCCATGGTCTGTGACTTGAGTACTTGGTGTCGTCAGCAATAGAGTCTTACCATCAAGTTCTGAGTGATAACCAATAGGATTGGGAAAAATCCATAAAATTTTGAGTCTATGACATCTCACTGGCCAACAACTTCAAAAGAGGAAAGCTATTTCTGTCATTTGGGCTTTTTAATTATTAGCCTGTGGTATCTAGTCATTGCTATCTCATTATAAATTTTAATTATTTTTCTATATGTAGATATGCATGGATGCACATTTAGAAAGCTTCTACAGTACTGGATAGATTTTGAAGTGTCTTTAGAGTTGTTTATCTCTCTCTCTCTATTCCTTTCTTTACTTTGCCTTCTTAGACCCCACTCCAGTGTAAGCCTTTATGTTCCTTTAGGCTTTACACATTTTGCTGGTTTAGTTCCCCAAGAGTGCCATAACTAATACACTAACATTTGGCTCTCAGGCTCCCTCTACCTTACTTGCTGTTTCCCCGATCACTTGACTCCTCTCTTGGGAATTTTCTTCTTGTTTTACTGAGAACACTATCATAAGGGATTATTCCTGTTTGCCCTGGACTTTTCCACCTTCCTGTCAGGATGGATGAAGTCTCTGCAACTCTAAAGTCAGCCCACCACAATTTCAATTCCAGCATCGATTTCCTTCCCTTTTCCCAATCCATTACAAAATGCTGTGCACATGTAATGTGTAAACAATCTCAATATAGATACATTTTAGCTACAGTTGTAGTTTTAGTCTAGAGAAATACATTTTGAACATTTACCATGAAAATAAAAACAGAGCAAACATTTGTCCATTGAAGAGATCCAGAAATAAACATGGGAAACTCAATGTTGCTGGCCTCTTCCCCACTAACAGGAACTCAGTTTAAGGTAATATCCTTTGTCTGCTGTGCCCCAGATCTACCCCACCGACAAGAATTTAGTTTTAATAACTCATGTCTCTTAAGTTTCCGTCTTGTGCTTTCTAGTACATGTACTCAATTTTCCTAGTGGAGGCATTCAATGAGTTGTTAAATTGACACAGGGTATGGAAACCTCTTCTGCCAAAGCATTGTTAAAACATTGTTTAAAAAAAACAGTTGAAGCTGCTGTTATGATTAGTGAGACATTCTTTAAGTTTATAATGTAAGCAAGTCTTCTGTTTTCCCTGTAAATAATAGCAAACACACTCTGGACACAGCTATTGATTTCCATTATAGAAACTCTTGTACTCTCTCTTTTGCTTCCTTAGCTGCCTTGCAGGACTGTCTGTGAAGTAGTCAGGCAGAACACACTCATGCATCTACCAGCCATGCTGAAAACTCCATGGATTTCCCAAGACACTGTGCCAAGGATGGCATACTTGTTGCCTGGCTCCTGAAGGCTCTCCCAATGAGATCTCTCTGAAATATCCCAGAAAAGACATTTTGCCATCATCAGTCTGAATGAATATTTCCACAGTGGACACAGGATGAGCACTTAATTTGGAGTACAGACTTCTAGGTGACTAGTAGCAAAGCCATAATTGGTCCCAATTTAATGCATAGGATTCATTTAAAAATGATTGGCTGAGATTGGCCCATCTTCCTCTTCAAGGGCTACAGAAGCAGATTGTGTCACTCAGTGAGTCAGCAGAAGGCACTGTGCTCTGTGGCATCGCTTGTGTTGGAATATTAAGCTCCATCTGGGCTCATCTCAAGTGGTCCTTTCTTGCTTACTTTATTATTGTACAATGAACTGCTACTATGTTGCAGCAGAAACTGCAGAGAGCTATGTTTGATGGGACAGTTGATAGTAGAAGCTTGGCAGCTGGTCAAGCCTTGCCTCGCTGAGTGGATCCTACAGATTTTTTAAACCCAACTTCATGGATAGTTTGCACACTATCAGGTGTCTTCGCACACGAACAAGTAACTATCATCTCAGACAGTAGCACTGCACTCCCAGGAGGTGGAGGGATTAGAACTCACAGCTCTTGGGTAGTCCACTGAGTGCTGTGTGTGGCTACTGAGTGGTGGCAATGTTCAGCAGCCGAGTACATGGCAGTTGAGGAACCACTGAAGTTCAGGAGCAGTCACAGCAGAAAGAAGGGGAGGAGAAGTACAATCAAAGTTAACAGGAGAGAGCAGAGAGCCGACTAAATAGGAAGAAAGGCTTCACGGCATCAGAGATGAGAACCTGCACACTGGTCACCAGCCATGCAGTCTTCAGGGCTAAGTGTCTCAGGATCCAGGAGGATAGGTGCAACACTGGCAGCCGTCAGGGCCAGGATCCACATACCCAAGGACAGTACATGGACTATGACACTGGATGAGCTGCCTACAGCTCTTTCCACCTGTCTGCTTTCCCATGTCTGCAGTCAGACTCTGTTGGAAGACAGCTACTCCAGTCCAGCATTTGAAGAGCTCCTGGCCTACCTACATTTTCTACATAGAGGAAAGGGCTTCAGATGATGATGAGTGACGAAAGCTATGTGAGTATCTAAATCATTAACTCCATGAGTTTTCACTATGACCCCATGAATCCATTGCCCCTTTGATTGGAAAGTTTCATTCTATCATTCTCGTCAATATCAAAACATGAGATACTGTGCTCCATCCTACACCCTCCATCCAAAGAATGTTGTTTTTCATCTAAAGTTGCCACCCCATTATCTAATTCTTCATTTAGGAAGTCTTAAAAGAAAATGTCTCTGTATTGTTACAATACCTCTCTTGAATACTCGCTAAGGATTGTGTATTCACCGTGGGCTAAGGAGATGTCCTGGCATTTAAGGGCAGTTGCTGCTTTGCAAAGGGCCAGAGTTCAGTTACCACAGCACATGGCAACACACGTTCAACTCAAAAAAAGTCTGCAACTCCAGCTTCAGAGCACTAACATACATGTACTGACTTTGTGGGCAAATGAACTCCTTTGCTTACACACACACAAAAAAAAATAATAATCACTTTAAAATAAAATAAAACCATTCCCATCCAGCCAGGGAAGTAAGTAGGTGAATGTCATCTTCCCTTCTCACCTCCAAATCCATTCCCCAGGCCTCATCCCAAGCTCTTTAGCAGATCACGGGCTGTGGTCTTCCCTTCCTCTTCCCCTCATGTCTAGAAGATGACATAGATATTCTCTAACAGACTTCCTCATATCCTTTTTTTTTGTCTCAGCCTCAAACTCCTACAGGTACTTCCTGGGAAACAGACACGCCACCAGCCAGAGAAGCTTCAATCTACCTCCTCTCCTCCAAATTCAATCCCTCAGTCTCATTTCTAGCTGTGTATCAAACCGCTTGCTGTGGCTTCTCATCTCCTATGCCTCATTTCCCAGGGGACTAGGCAGATCTTGGGGGTACACTCAGTTTACTTCCTTCTGTTGGCCCCACCAACAGTCTCCTAGCCCCACCCATTATCATTTCTTAGTGTCAGCTCTCAAAATCTAAAAGCAAATTCTACACAGAACCCATAGTGGCCACATGTGTCAGGATATCAGAATTTCTTATTGGGCAATACACAGCCACCACACCTCCCTAGGAACCAGAGAAGGCAGAAGAAACCAAGGAACAAAGTATCCACTCAACAAAGAACCAGCTAGCAGCACCTAGAATTACAGTCTTATCAATTCCATATGCCTATATGCCAGTGTAAAAACATAATCAATAACAGCCAGAAAAGTACTTCTCCACTAGAACCTACAATAGGTCCTGAGAAATACAATATGGCTGAAGCACAAAACAAGGATTTGAAAAGAGCTTTTATAAATTTGTTGAAGGTTGATAAATAGATTGAATAAATTCATTAAGGAAAACACACACACGCACACGCACACACACGCACACGCACACACACACACACACACAAAAAAAAAGAGTAGTAAGAAATAAATGAAAATCTTTGGAGACCTGAAAGCAGAAATTAATAAAAAAAAATCCAAAGGGAAATTTATAAGGGAAAAAATTTAGGAACTCAAATGGGAAGCTCAGAACAAATCTTACCAATAGATTTGTAGTTTTTGTTTGTTTGTTTTCTTTTTAAATTTTGTTTTATGGAGCAGTTACAAGGGCAGATGATGGAAGCAAGGGGATGGGGAAATGAGTGGGATTGAGATGCACAGTGTTAATTCTGCAAAGAATCAATAAAAAGTAAAAAAAAAAAAAGAAAGAAATTGAAGAGAGAATCTCAGGCATTAATGACAAGATATAAAAAATGGATACCCCAGTCAGAGAAAGTATTACAACTTAAAAAAATTCCTGGAACAAAATCTCCAGGAAATCTGGGATATTATGGAAAGACAAAATCTATAAATGGCAGGAATGGAGGAAGAAGAAGAAGAAATCCTGGTCAAAGCGTGGAAAATATTTTTCAAGCAAATCATAAAAAAATTCCCTTAGCCAAAAGAAGAAATACTATCAAGGTACAAGAAGTATATTGAAAACCCAAAAGACAGGACTAGGAAAGAAATTTCTATCAATACACAATAATAATAACAATAATAATAACCTAAATTATAGAACAAAAAATGAATTATAAAAATTGCAAAGGAAAAGGTCAAAGTAACATATAAAGGCAGAACTATTAGAGAAACACATGATTTTTCAATGGAGAGTCTAAAAGCCAGAGGGCTTGGAAAGATGTTTGACAAACTCTAAGAGACCACAAATGTCAGACCAGACTATGCTCAACAAAACTTTCAATAATAACAGATGGAAAAACTAAGTCATCCCATGATAAAACCAAATTTAAGCAGCATCTGTCTACATAACCTGTGCAGAAGGTGCCACAAGGAAATTTTCAACCTGAAGAGGTTAACCACACCCAAGAAAATGCAAGAATAAACAATATTATAATCAGAAAACAAAAGGGGATCACACCACACAACAACAAAATAAAGGGAATCAAAACAACTGCCCATTGATGGTAACTCTCAACATCAATGATCTCAATTCTCCAATAAAAAAACACAGACTAACAAAATGAATGTGAAAACAGGAACTATCCTTCTGCTGTATACAAAAAACAAAAACAAAACAAAACAATAACCCCACACATTATAACATAAGAGATAGATATTACCTCAGGCTAAAAAGATGGAAAAATATTCCAAGCAAATGTACCTAAGACAAAAGTTGGTGTTGCCATTTTGATATATGATAAAATAAACTTCAAACCAAAACCCATCAGAAGAGATGGGGAAAGGTATTACATACTCATCAAAGGAAAAATCTACCAAAAGAACATTGCAATTCTTAACATCTATGTACCAGAAATAGATCACTCAAGTTCATAAAAGAAACTCTACTAGAGCTTAAATCACATATTGATCCTCACATCAAGCTACTAGATGACTTCAATACCCTACTTTCACAAAGAGACAGGTCTTCCAGACAAAAACTAAACAGAGAAATAACTGATAGCATAAACCAAATGGACTTAACATATATTTACAGAACAGCCTACTCAAGCACAGAAGAATATACCTTCTTCTCAGTACCTCACTGAATTTTCTCTAAATTGACAACATACTCAATACAAAACAAGTCTCAATAGATATGAAAAAAATCGAAATACCCTGCATCCTATGTGACCACCATGAATTAAAACTGAATATCTTTGGGGGCCCACAGAGACGTCATAGTGTAGCCTTATTCCATTTTGACTCAAGATCAGAGATTATGAGCTTGTTTTGCCCTGCAAGGCTACATAATAGGATGTTTTGGCCTAAGGCATAGCTATCAGATGTCTTTTACTTCAAGGCCTAATTACAGGATGTTTTGCCATAAGGCATGGCTTCTAGATTTCTGAGAATTAAGGAAGTGTTTACACTTCTCTGTACTTTGTACCTTGAGCCATGGTGTCCTTAAGAGTGAGAGATCTTTGCCTCTCCCCTTGCTGGTGTATAAAAAGGAATAAACTTGGGATGACTGTAGTATTGACCCAGAGCTCTTCTGATGCTATTCTGTGTATCTGTCTTTTTCTTTTACATCTATGTCTCTACTTTTTGTAGCCAGAAGTTTTCCTGGTCCTACCTGGCTCACAGCCTCTCAGACCCAAATAAACACACAGGCACTTATATTATTTAAAATGTTTGGCCTAATGGCTCAGGCTTCTTGCTATTTAGATCTTACACTTAAATTAACCCATAATTTTTATTTATGTTTAGCCATGTGGCTTGGTACCTTTTCCCAGTTCTGCCTTCACATCTTGCTTCTCATGGCGGTGGCAGCTGGCAGCATCTCCTGACTCAGCCTTCTTCCACCCAGAATTCTCTTCTCTGCTTGTCCTGCCTATACTTCCTGCATGGCTACTGGACAATCAGCATTTCATTTATCAACCAATCAGAGCAATACATTCACAGCATACAGAACATATCCACAGCAATTTTTCATATCTATTATTTCTCAGTCCATATACCCCTATACTCCAAAAGTCAGGCTGGATTCAGCAGTTACAAAAAAAAAAAGCTTACAAAGTCATGGAAAATGGAAAACTCAACTACTGATTGAAAAATCAAGTCAAGACAGAAACAGAAAGAAATTAAAAACTTTTTAAGATTGAATGACAATAAAAATACTACATAGCCAAACTTATGGGATGCATCAGATGGGGTTCTAAGAGAGA
Source organism: Peromyscus eremicus (assembly GCF_949786415.1). NCBI lineage: Eukaryota > Metazoa > Chordata > Mammalia > Rodentia > Cricetidae > Peromyscus > Peromyscus eremicus. The sequence continues at coordinate 99,769,097 of NC_081425.1, read as the reverse complement.
ATTCATAGCACTAAATGAATATATAGACATTGGAGAGAGTACATATTAGTAGCTGATCAGCATACCTGAAAGACCTAGAACTGAAAGAAGAATTAACAGCACTCAAGAGGATTAGATGGCTAGAAATAATCAAATTCAAGCCTGAAATCAATAAAATAGAAACAGTCAACCAAAATAAATGCAAAGAATCAAAAAACAAAAAATTGGTTGAGAAAAATAAATTTGACAAGCCCTTAGCCAATTTAACTCAAAGGCAGACAGAGATTATTCAAATTAACAAAATTAGAGATAAAAAGGAGTCATAAAAATAAACATTGAGGAAATGCAGATAATCATAAGAGCATGCTTTAAAACCCTATACTCCTCCAAATTGGTAAATCTAAAAGAATTAGGTTATTTTCTAATATACCACCTACCAAAGTTAAATCAATATAAGATAAGCAATTTAAATAGACCTATAACACATGATTTAATAGACACAGTAATTAAAAGTCTGCCCACCAAAGGAAACCTAGAGGTAGATGGTTTTAGTGCAGAATTATACCAGATTATACTATACTCAAATTATTATACACATACCACACACACACACACACTAATCAGTAGCCTTCCTATATACAAATGACCACTGAGAAAGAAATCAGGGAATATAAAATTTCTTTGAATAACTCTAACCAAGCAAATGAAAGACTTGTATGATAAAACCCTTAAGATATTGAAGCAATTGAAGAACATATCAGAGGATAGAAGAATCTCCTATACTCTTGTACTGGTAGGATTAATATAGTAAAATTGGCCATCTTACCAAAAGAAATCTACAGGTTCAATTCAATTCCCTTCAAAATTCCAACACAATTCTTCATAGATCTTGAAAGGATAATCTTCAGCTTCAGATGGCAAAACAAAAAAACCCCGAGTAACTAAAAAAAAAAAAAAAAAAAAAAAAAAAAAAAAAAAAACCTGAGTAATAAAAGAACTGTAGGAGGTATTGATTCTTGATCTCAAATTGTACTATAAAGCAAAAGTAATAAAGCCAGCATGGTACTGGTACAAACACAAACATGTCAATCAATAGAATAAAATTGAAGACCCAAAATTTTAGTGCACACACCTAAGGACACCTGGTTATTAATAAATATGAATTTGCACACACTGCAAATGGTTTTGAATAACTAGATAGATGCATGTAGAAGAATCCAAATATATTCAGAGTTATCATCCTGCATAAAATTCAACTCCCAATGGATCTAAAACCTCAACATAAAACCAGATACTCTGAACCATATAGAAGAGAAAGTGACAACTACCCTCAAACTCGTTGGCACAGGAAAGAACTTTCTGAACAGAACACCATTATCACAGGCACTAAAATAAAACAAAAATTAATATATGGGACCTCATAAAACTGAGAAGTTTGTACATGGCAAAGTACACCATCAGTTGAACAAAGTGGCAGCCTACAGAATTGGAAAATACTTTTTTTTTTACCAACTACACATCATGTAGATGGCTAAATGTCCAAAATATATGAAGAATTCAAAAAATAGATATCAAGAAAACAAATAATCCAATTAAAAAATGGGTTACAGATTGAAACAGAATTTTTATTAGAGGAGATTCAAATGGCAGAGAAATGCTTTAAAAAATGATCAACAGCCATCAGGGAAATGCAAATCAAAACTACTTTGAGATTTCAGTTTTCTCTGTTAGAATAGTTAAGAAAAATAGAATAAGTAACAGCTCATTCTGGCAGGAATGTGGAGTAAGTTACTGGTAGGAGTGCAAACTTGTACAACAATTGTGTAAACCAATGTGACAGTTCTTCATCAAGAAGGAAATTGCCCTTCCTTAAGATCCTGCTGTACTACTCTTGGGCATATATCCAATGGATGTTTCATCCAATCAAAAAGACTTTTGCTTAATAATTTTCATTATTACTTTATTCATAAGCAGGTAGCACATATGCTCCTGTAGTCATGCCCAGAATTATGCAGTGAACTGTCCATAGGCTTTGTCAAAACTGGTCAGGGTCTCCAGGGCCTTGCCATAAGGAGATCTTATTCCTGTTCTTCTCAGGCCTTGTCTCCAAGAGAAGTCACATGGCTCCCTATATCACCTCCTGGAAAGATCTATCCTGAAAATTGTACATGAAGATTATAAATTCCCAAACCTTGTTTTACTGTTGTTTCCAAAGCTTATTTTGCACTATTCTTTTGCATATATTGCCACTAGCCTTGGATTATGTACTCATTTACTCTGTACCTTCCTAGACTATAGGGCCCATTAAGATAAGATATTTAGTTTGTGGATATGTGGCTGGATTACTAATGTCTAGAGCAGTGTCTAGCAGATAGTGTTCAATTAACATGTATTTGTTGGGTGGTAGATGAGATAAATCATGTACTTGGTGTCATTTAAATTCTCAGTCACAAACTCTCAGTCACTTAAACTGTAAATTCGGTGATTTTATAGCTAGGGATGGCTTTCACACTTATTTACAGCATTCAAGAATCCCAAGGCCATGGTAACAAGGCATCAAGACCTTTAAGGACATATTTTTATACATATAATCCATCACAAAGATGGAGAAAATAGATTAATGTTTGAAAAATCAATGTTTCCCCCAGAGGCTCTCTCTGCTCAGTGTTTTGAGCTGGCAATAATACGTCCCTGGTCCATTCAAGAGAGATTTTTTTCCCCCAAGGTATCCAATCTCTTGGCAGACCAGTTATCATTTTGTTTGAACAAAATCCCAGGACTCTGGATGCTTGATTCTGTTTCTCAGATCTGCTAATGACTGACAGTGTGATGTTAGCTGTGTGGTTCAGACCCTCCGCTGACTTAGGATTTCTCACCTGTAAAGCCAATTTAATTATCTTGGCACTACTTTCTAAAGATGCTACTTGGTACTGTTAATGATAACAATCACTAAAGAATTATTTCAATATATATTGACTGTTAATTAAGTGACACTATGTGCAAAGTTCTGCCAGGTCTGTAAAGAGCAAAGTAATAGATTCAAGTGAGTAAGAAAGCAAGTGATTTGTCAGCATTCATTTTCTGCCTAAGGAGTTCCAGTTAGAAAGAATGCAAGAAAGCAATCAAACTATGCTCCTAAAAGAAAACACATAAACAAAAAACATCGCCCTCTATGTGACTACAGTTTCCTGTTGTCTTTGCTCTGTGTCTAAACGTCACTCTCTCAGCTGTGACATGTTGGGAGGAGAAGCTCAAAGCATTTGGGTCTCAGAAGATCTCAATTCTGATCCACACTACACTTTAGAGATACAGTAATTGACAGCAAGAGAAATGGGAGTTTTCAGAATCCTCTGACAGGTGTCTGATCTCCTAATCCCATGTGTTGTGCTTGCTGGGACACCATTCTGCATGGTGTCCCAGAACTCCATTTCAGAAGTCTTGAATGGTTCCCTCTCTCAAGGAGGATGCCAGTACCTTGAAGCTAGTAGTTTCCATGTTGACTTTGTTCTCAGGACAAAATTGTCCTAGAAAATTCCTATATTCTCATAAAAGTTACATTTTTTAAGCCTGCTACCACATTGTATATAAAACTTCATCTAGGTTCTTTATAGCCATTTTAATTTTTCCTCACCCTAACTATGGATTTCACTTATTTTACAATTATAATGTTTAATAAAGGACTATCAAGAATCCTAAAATTACACAGTTATCAATCAGTAGAGTTCAGATTTGAAACTAAATTTTATCTAGTTTCCAAATTCTTTTTTTATTTTTTTTCTTACCATGTAGCCCAGGTTGGGTTCGAACAGTTTTTTAAGGAGTTAAAATATTTAATTAAATAAAACAATGTTTTATCAATACTATGGGAAAGAATGTTATGGAAAAACATATAAAAATCATTTTCAAGTGTTCACTATATAATATATTATAATATAATATAATATATAATGAAAGAAAGAGAATACTAAGTTAAATGTAATACAGTCTCAACTAGAAGTAAATACCACTAATAATAAATGCCTCTTAGTGTTACTCAGTTTTGACTCTTGCCTCAGCATCCTGAGTGTTGGGATTAGAGGCAAGCTCTACCACACCTCAAATTGCTTTCTTACCCTTGCACAGTGTAAGAAGAAAAATGTGTCTAAATAGAAAAGCATTGCCATTGCCTACAGGAGACGTCAGAAGTTTTCCTTCATGGGGTTCCAGGGGATTATTATTTAAAAGTGTGGTTTATCATTTCATTTTTCTGAGACGGGGTCTTGTTATATCTCAGGTTATCCTCATGCTTACTATGTAGTGCAAGCTGGTCTTGAACTTGTGCTCTGCCTGTCCCAGCATCTGGAGTACTGGGATTACAGGTATGTGACAACAAGCCCAGCTGTTATTTTCATATTTATTATAGTACTTCTGACTTTATGCAGGAGCCTGGACTTTAAAGTCTTGTCTTGAACTGACTTGACTTTTGCTAGTCTCCTTATTTAATTAATAAGTTAAATAAAATTCTTAGTATATTCAATATATATATATATATATATATATATATATATATATATATACATATATCTATATCTGAGAATCGTTTTTCTTTTTAGAAAATCATCCTTTATAATCTCATAAAAATCATTAGTATTCTTCCTTTACTGCATCTGGAACCATATTGCTTCCTGACTCGAGGTGACGTGAGAACTAAAGCTTTCTGGGTCCCAGTAGAGACTCCCGGAAGTCCTCTGTGCCTGTTACTCTCCACTCGCCCCATGGTTGGTGCTGTTACTCCTTCTGCTTAAGAACATGGAAGTTACTTCCTCTCAGTCACGTCAGTGTGTGTCATAACAGAGAACATCAATACAATTTACTTGTCTTTCATGGTACAAGTTGATGGGGGAATGAAGTTGAAAATGTGATGAAGCAGTCTCCTCATAGAACTGACAGCAACATTCTCTGCTGTGTGCTTAGCTGTGGCATTAAAAACAAAGCACATTGAGTCTGCATATAAACTTGCTTTCACGCTTCCTACCTACCTCTCAGTCTCTTGGTTCCCTTCTAAACTGAATGGTTTGGCAAATGACAGCTGTGGAGCAGCAAATTTTAAAATCTCAAGGTTGAAAGAAAATGTAGGGCTCCTTTCTCTAATAACAATGGCCCAAACCAGAATAGTAACATGGAACATAATGGTGAGAACTCAATCATTCTTTTTGAGTTTCAAGTAACTTAACAAATGTCTCATGTAGAATTCCCAAGACAGAACACCTGTTGTCATGATGTGATTAACAGCCCCATTCTTTCACCGAAAAGTGCCACATTCATATGAATTCTGAGATTACTCAGCTCCTCTAATCTGATTTTATCTTCACGGTCTCATAATTATGGTGATGACACCAACATAAAAGTAGCTCACTGACTGTGTGCAACTAGGAAGTAGGGGAGATGAGGTTATACCTTAGCCATCTGACTGTGCCACAGACTTCTTTGTGGTTTTCTATTGTATGCTCTTTGCATATGCCAACAGTTCAGCCTGGTGTTCTTCTACTGACATTGAACCTATCACCATACTAGGAGCCTGTTCCATCTTTGGATAACGCTATGAGGAGGTTTCTTGTTTAATATGTTGAAATTTATTCTCAGAAACCTGAAATACTACTCAAAAAACAAAAACAAAAAACTAAACTAAAGGGAACTAAAGTATAAAGGTCATTTCGTTCCAAAGACACCAAGAAGTTTCCATCTTGTCTCCAGTGATCCTGAGGATGATAATTAAGATGTGCACTCTTTCAGAGAGATAGACCCTTTTTGGTGGTAGAACTTCTAAAGCCAATGTCCTCAAAAGTTCTGGTGGCCAGCTGTTTGGCACGTTGTCTACTCTTACCTACAGACACCGTCTAGCAGCAGGTACCATGTCCTGTTTCTATTTGAGCAGCAGGCAGAAGTGCTTTTGTCTTTAAGATGAAGCACCTGAACTGTGGAAGCTTGATCCACTCTTCAGATAGCTACTATGGCACTATGTGCTTGAAGATACTTTTCTGGGGACAAGTGCAGACAAAGACCAGGACACTGAGCTTCCGTTAATAGAAGACCAACAGTCAAAGACATGAGGAAAATTGTGGAACTCGTTAGTTCATTATATTTTCTTTAATATCAGAAATATTTGTAGTGTTTTGTGATGAAATGCAGGAAATAGAGTGAGAAAGTATATGTCTTGCTCAAAGCATTTTCCTCTTTGCCCACAGGCTTTGTGGTCAGGCTAACCATTGCTAGAATACTCCAAAATTCTCCTCGTGTCTAATACATACTAGATGTAATAGTTTTTCTTTACTTTAAAAGTGGGAGATTTTGATCACCAACTTTAGAACCCTGTTTAATCACTTTAGAATTGGGCAAATCACAGAAGCCTCAAACCTGGCCTTTCTCTTGGTCTGTGGCTGCATTTGACATCTTTCCTCCAGGCTGTCATGTTAATTTCCACTGGGTTCCCCTTCATATCCTAGAAAACGTACTAATAATTACTTTTAAACAGGGAGTTTTGTAATTTAAATACCAAAGCTTCTTATTTGGTTATAGAAACATTTCAATTAAGTTTGTTGCAAAAGAAAATCAAAACAAAACAATAAGAAGTTCAGAAAGAATTCACCTTTGCAACATGTCTGAGATGTGTGGAGCTGATGACAACAGCCTGTTCCATTCATGGCCAACTGCCAGCATCTAAACAGATGGACCAGGCACCAGCAGCACTGCCCCACATTGCTCCAATAGCACCATTCTGGCCAAGTACATTCTACTTTCAAGGAAGCAGAGCCACAGCACTTTCCTGAACTCACCCACTCCCTGGAATAAAGAATGTTGATAATGTTGACTATAATCAAATTGGCAAGGTCATCAGTGAGGAAGGCTCTCGGGTAAAATGATTAGAGGCAACACTCACAAGGAAATATGCATTACAAGTTAGAGGACAATGACCAAATTCATTGTTTGATGTCAGAAGAAATTTAATTTCCTGATACTTTCATCCTGAATTTGAACATGTTTTAATAGAGCAAAATTGAATAAAACTGCTACTGTGACAGAATCAAATTGACTCTAGAACTTAAGGGGAAATTTACCATTTACATTGTTTTAAAAGTTAATACTGTGGTGCTGATCTCTCTACTTTCTGGAACTGATTATTTTCCTGATTGCAGGTATACTTGATTCTGAAGAATGGAGATCCTATTCAAAAGACAGTAATTCCATGAATCCAGGTTATTCCTAAAGAAGTCAGCATTGCCTTTTAAATTCTCGGAGGCCTTATGATTGCAGAGGACTTTACAATGCCTGTCATTTATAGCCTGGAGATGCATGCTCTCTATTAGAAGCAGCTGGTAGAAGAATCTGGTTTGAATGGAATGAGTGTTCTAAGCAGGTGTTTACCAGGTCCAGAGCAGTAAATTGTGCTGCAATTATGGATGTCAAGAATAAATTTAAAAGCCAATGTGTGACCCATACTGGCAAAAACACACTGATCTAAACAAAAGCCCATAGCAAATTGATCTTACAATGTTCAAATAAATAAACCCAGCAGTACTTGGCTGCACAATTGATGTCTGTTTTAACCTCTGAGCATGCTCACAACCACCTCTGAGCTAGCAGATGTTGAAAGAGATGTTATTAAGGAAAAAGGTCCAGATGGGCCCAGGAAAAAGATCTGCTCTATTATAATCACACAAAGGAGAGCTGGAAGGTTCTATGAATAACAGACAAAAATAATGAGCAATAAATGAGATGGTGTGATTGATGCCTCACAAGAAACAACCAAGAAGCTCTGATAAAGGCTGGGCGGTGGTGGCGCACGCCTTTAATCCCAGCACTCGGGAGGCGGAGCCAGGCGGATCTCTGTGAGTTCGAGGCCAGCCTGGGCTACCAAGTGAGTCCCAGGAAAGGCACAAAGCTACACAGAGAAACCCTGTCTCGAAAAACCAAAAAAAAAAAAAAAAAAAAAAAAGAAGCTCTGATAAAATATGGTTATATGAAAAGAAATACTTGAGTCTTGTCCTGAGCACTGAGTCAGATCGCCAGCTGCAGCCTCCTTTCCCCCATGCCCACATCTCCTGTGGTTCCCACAGACCACCCCCTACTAATCTCCCTCTCCCTACTCATCTGTATATCCTAGGCCCCAATTCCAGCAGGCACCTCCTGCTCATCCACAGCCACTGCAGCCAGAAAACCAGGTGTACTGCCTGCAGACAGTCTCCTTCTCTTACTTCACTAAACACAATCCCTTAGTGTCGTCCCCAGCATTGCAACAGATCACCAGCAACCATTTCCCTTCTTCCCTGTCCACATCTCCTGTGGATCTCATAGACAGACCCCTCCTAACATCTCTGGCCCCACCCACCACTGTTTCCCAGGCTCCAAAGCAGCACTCATTACCTGCTACACACCATCTGAGCAGTACAGTAAAAGAGGCAATACACAGCAATCACACTCTCTGATAATCCAGAGAAGAAACAAAAACAAAGGAACACAAAACATCCACCCACCCAACAAACAAACAAACAAAAAACAGTACCTAGATCTATCAAACCCAGATGCCTAAATGCCAGCATAAGAACACAATGGGCAATATATTTCCAATAGAGCTCAGCTAGGTATCCTACCACAACAGGCCTTGAAGTAGGAAAAAAAAACATATTTGAAGCACAAAAAAACACTTTAATTGTAACGATATCAATAAGATAAAAGTCCTTAAAGAGGAAATGAATAAAGCTATTAAAGAAATCCAGGAAAAAAACAAAGGAGCAATTGAAAAAAATGAATAAATTCCTTGAAAAAAGCCAAGAAAACACAAATAGTTAAAGGAAACTAATAAAACTGTTCAAGATCTGAAAATGGAAATAGAAGTATTAAAGAAAAACAAATTTAGGGAATTCAGGAAATGAAAACTTTAGGAATTTGAACAGTAATACGGAAGCAAGCTTTACCAATAGAGTACAAGAGATGGAAGATGGAATCTCAGGCATTGAAAATATGGTAGAAGAAATGGACACATTGGTCAAAGAAAATATTAAATCTAAAATGTTCCTGACAGAAAACATCCAAGAAATCTGGGACACTATGAAAAGACCAAACCTAAGAGTAGTAAGTAAAAGTAAAGGAAGGAGAAGAATCCCAGGTCAAAGGCAGAGAAAATATTATCAACAAAAATCATAGAAGAAAATTTTCATAACCAAAAAAAAAGAGAGAGAGAGAGAGAGAGATGCCTATAAAGGTACAAGAAGCATACAGAACACCAATAGGTTGGACCAGAAAAGAAAATGCCCTCTCCACATAATAAACAAATCACTAAATATACAGAACAAAGAAAGAATATTAAAAAGCTCCAAAGGAAAAGGACCAAGTAACATATAAAGGCAGACCTATTAGATGAAGCCTACTTGATCATGGTGGATAATTGTTTTGATGTGTTCTTGGAGTCTGTTTGCCTGTATTTTATTGAGTATTTTTGCATCAATGTTCATGAGGGAAACCGGTCTGTAGTTCTCCTTTTATTTGGCTTGAGAATCAGGATAATGGTAGCCTCATAGAAGGAGTTTGGTAATGTTCCTTCTGCTTCTATTGTGTGGAACAATTTAAAGAGAATTGGTATTAACACTTCTTTGAAGATCTGGTAGAATTCTGCGCTGAAACCATCTGGTCCTGGGCTTTTTTTGTTTGGGAGACTTTTAATGACTGATTCTATTTCCTTAGGGGTTATTGGACTATTTAAATAGTTTATCTGGTCTTGATTTAACTTAGGTGTGTGGTACCTATCCAGAAAATTATACATTTCTTTTAGATTTTTCAGTTTTATGAAGTAGAGGTTTTAAAATTATGACCTGATGATTCTCTGGATTTCCTGTGTTAGTTGTTATGTCTCCCTTTTCATTTCTGATTTTGTTAATTTGGATGCTCTCTCTCTCTCTGCCTTTTGGTTAGTTCGGATAAGGGCTTGTCTATATTGTTGATTTTCTCAAAGAACCAACTCTTTGTTTCGTTAATTTTTTGTATTGTTCTCTTTGTTTCTATTTTAGAGATTTCAGCTCTCAATTTGATTATTTCCTGGCATCTATTCCTCCTGGGTGACCTTGCTTCTTTTTCTAGAGCTTTCAGGTGTGCTGTTAAGTCACTAATGTGAGATTTCTCCAATTTCTTTATGTGGGCACTTAGTGCTATGAGTTTCCCTTTTAGCACTGCTTTCATAGTGCCTTATAAGTTTGGGTATGTGGTGTCTTCATTTTCATTGATCTCTAGGAAGTCTTTAATTTCTTTCTTTATTTCTTCCTTAACCCATTGGTGATTCAGTTGAGCATTATTCAGTTTCCATGAGATTATAGGCTTTCTGTAGTTTTTGTTGTTATTGAAATCTAACTTTAAACCATGGCAGTCTGATAGAACACGAGAGGTTATGCCAATTGTTTTCTATCTGTTGAGGTTTACTTTGTGGCCAAGTATGTGGTCGATTTTAGAGAAGGTTCCATGGGGTGCTGAGAAGAAGGTATATTCTTTTTTGTTAGAATGGAATGTTCTGTAGATATCGATTAAGTCCATTTGAGTCACAACATCATTAAGTCCTTTATTTCTCTGTTAAGTTTTGATTTGGCAGATCTGTCCAGTGGTGAGAATGGGGTGTTGAAGTCTCCCACTATTAATGTGTGGGGTTTTATATGTGATTTAAGCTTTAGTAATGTTTCTTTTATATATGTGGGTGCCCTTGTGTTTGGGGCATAAATGTTCACAATTGAAACATCATCTTGGTGGATCTTTCCTGTGATTAGTATGTAATGCCCTTCTTGATCTCTTTTGATTGATTTTAGTTTGAAGTCTATTTTGCTGGATATTAGGATGGCTACATCAGCTTGCTTCTTAAGGCCATTTGATTGGAAAGACTTTTCCCAGCCTTTTATTCTTAGGTAGTGTCTATCTTTGAGTTTGAGGTGTTTTCTTGTATGCAGCAGAAAGATGGGTCCTGCTTTCGTATCCATTCTGTAAGCCTGTGTCTTTTTATAGGTAAATTAAGTCCATTGATATTAAGGGATATTAATGACCAGTGATTGTTCATTCCTGTTATCTTTTGGTAGTAGTGTGTGTGTACTTCTCTTCTTTGGGGTTTACTGCTGTGATGTTATCTATTACCTGTGTTTTTGTGGGTGTATCTGACTTCCTTAGGTTGGAATTTTCCTTCTAGTACTTTCTGTAGGGCTAGGTTTGTGGATATGTAGTGTTTAAATCTGGTTTTGTCTTGAAATGTTTTATTCATTCCATCTATGATGATTGAAAGTTTTGCTGGGTATATTATTCTAGGCTGGCATCCATGGTCTTTTAGCATCTACATATCATCTGTCCAGGTTCTTCTGGCTTTCAAAGTCTCCATTGAGAAATTTGGTGTTATTCTGATGGGTTTGCCTTTATAAGTCACTTGGCCTTTTTCCTTTGCTGCTCTTAATACTCTTTCTTTATTCTGTACATTTAGTTGTTTAATTATTATGTGGCAAGGGGACTTTTTTGGGGGTCTAATCTATTTGGTGTTCTATAGGCTTCTTGTATCTTCATAGGCATTTTGTACTTTAAGTTGGGAAAGTTTTCTTCTACGATCTTATTGAATATATTTTCTGTGCCTTTGAGTTGGTATTCTTCTCCTTCCTTTATCCCTATTATTCTTAGGTTTGTTCTTTTCATGGTGTCCTAGATTTCTTGAACATTTTGGTTATGTCTTTTTTGGCATTGGTATTTTCTTTGACTGATGAATCAATTTCCTCTATTGTATCCTCTACACCAGAGATCCTCTTTTCCATCTCTTGTACTCTGTTGGTTATGCTCGCATCTGTGTTTCCTGTTCGTTTACTTAGATTTTCTATTTCCAGCATTCCCTCTGTTTGTGTCTTCTTCATTGTTTCTATTTCCCTTTTCAGGTCTTGAACTGTTTCCCTCACCTATTTCATTGCTTTTTCATGGTTTTCTTTAAGGGATTTATTGTTTTCTTCCACTTTTTTATTTGTCTTTTGCTCTAGTTCTTTATAGATTTCTTCCCATTTTTGTTTGACTTTTTCTCATTTTCTTTATTGATTTCCTCCACTTTTTTATCTTTTCTTCAATTTCATTTTTCATTTTTTTTCTTGAAAGGCCTGTAGCATCTTCATGATGCTATTCTTAAGGTTGCTTTCTTGCTTCTTCCACCTTGTGATGTTCAGGTCTTGGAGGAGGGCTAGGTTCTGGTGAAGCTGTATTGTTCTTTATGTTGTTGTATGTACTTCTGCCTTGATGTCTGCCCATCTCCTTGTCTAATAGGTATAAGAGGTGCCCGTTTCTGAGCAAGTTGCTGTTGGTCCACTCTGTGTTTGTTGTGTCTGTGTCTCAGCAGGCCCTTCTGGGTCTAATCTTAGCTCTTGGTCTGATTGGAACAGGGAGCTTTTGTGTCTCAGTGAGCTGTTCGTGGGTCAACCCAAGCTAGTTGATACTGTGACTCATGAATTCATTCTTGGTCTTATCAGGGATCTTAGTCCAGTCAGAGCTGACAGATTTGGTGTTTCAGGAAGCCTCTCTTGGTCCAATGAGAGGTGGTGGATTCTACTTCTCAGAAAGCCATTCTTGGTCTAATCAGGGCTGGCAAATTCACTGTCTCCTGAGTTTACTCTTTGTCCAATGAGAGCTCTCTCTTTCTCTGGTCCACATGGGAGCTCTCTGGGCTGGACAGGAGCTCTCTGAAATGGATGGGAGCTCTCTGGTCCAGATGGGAACTCTCTGGGCCAGATGGGAGCTCTCTGGGCCAGATGAGAGCTTTCTGGGCTGGATGGGAGCTAGGGGTTGGTCTCCAAGTCTCAGGAAGTAGCGGGGGTCTCGGGTGAATGTGTGTGGGAGCAGAACGTGTAGATTGCAGGGTCTGCTGGGGGCTCTTGGAGAACTGGAACCTTCCTGTGGGTGCCCTGCCCGCTGGCCTGCAACTGGGGCCAAGTTGGTCAGGTTTTTCCTGGGAATGGCTGGGGCCCAGGGATGAGACCTAGGGGCAGGCCTCTCTGAGTATGACCCCAGTCACTCACCTCTGGGCCAGATCCAGACCTATTAGAATTACACCTAATTTCTCACTGGAGACAAAAACCAGAAGAGCCTCGACAGATATGCTGCTGATCTTAAGAAAACACGGATGCCAACCCACAGTACTAGACCCAGCCAAATTATCAATCATCATAGATGAAGAAAGCAAGATATTACATCATAACACCAAATTTAAATAATATGTATCTGCAAATACAATGCTAAAGGTTATAGAAGGAAAACTCCAAAGTAAGGGGGTTTGCTACAACCATGAAAACATTGGAAATAAATAATCTCACACCATCAAAATCAAGTGAAGGGAAACACACACACACACACACACACACACACACACATTCACCCCACACTCACACACACCATGACTACAACCACCACCACTACCACCACTAAAAACAAAATAACAGGAATCAACAATCATTGGGCATTGATATCTTTCAATATTAATGGTCTTATTTCTCCAAAGAAGGAAAGAGACTAACAGAATGGATGAAAAAACATGATCCATTCTTCTGCTGCATACAAGAAAGAGACCTCAATATTAAGGATAGACATTCCCTCAGTATAAAGGGTTGCAAAATGATATACCATGAAAATGGAACTAAATAACAAAATGACCATTTTAAAATTTAACAAAATAGACTTCAAATCAAAGCTTATCAAAAGAGATGTGAAAAGACAATAATTACTCATCAAATTAAAAACCCACCAATATTACATATAATTTATTAATATCTATGCCTCAAACACATGGGTACTCATGTATAAAAGAAATGCTACTACTGCTGAAACCACATTGACACTTGCACACCAATAGTGGGAGATTTCAATACCTCACTCTCATCAAAAGACAGGTCATCCAGACAGAAATGAACCAGAGAAATGCTGGAGTTAACAGAAGATATAAACCAACTGACTTAACAGATATTTACAGAACATTTCACCCAAAAACAAAAAGAATATACCTTCTTCTCAGCACCCCATGGAATTTTCTCCATCATTGAACACATATTCTGAAACAAAACAAGTCTCAACATATAGAAGAAAATTGAAATAACTCCCAGTATCCTATCAGACCACCATGGATTAAAGCTGGATATCAAGAAAAACAGAAGCAACAGAAATATTTACAAACTCATAGAATCTGAACCACACTCTACTGAATGAAAAATTGGTCAAGACAGAAATATAGACTTTCAAGAATTCAATGAAAATTAATACACAGTATATATAAACATATGGGACACTATGAAAGTAATGGTAAGATGAATGTTCATAGAACTAAGTACCTACTTTTAAAAAATTGGAGTGATCTCATACTTGTAACTTATGAAATCTGCAGAATAAAAAGAAGTAAGCACACACAAGATGAGTAAGATATATTCAGAGAGCAAGATGTAATCAAACAGCAAGATATAATCAGATTCAGATTCAATAATAAAATTGAAACACAGAGAACTATACAAAAAATCAATGAGACAAAGGGTTGACTCTGAGAAAATCAACAAGATAGACAAACTCTCATCCAAACCAACTTAAACACACAGAGAATATTCTAATTAACAATATCAGAGAAGAAAAGGGGGACATTACAAGAGACACCAAGGAAATCCAAAGATTCATAAGGGCACATATTAAAAATGTGTACTCCACTAAATTAGAAAATCTAAAAGAAATTGATAATTTTCTTAATAGGTACCAGTTAGCTAAGGTAAATCAAGGTCATATAAACAATTTAAATAGAACTATATCCCTTAGTGAAATAGAAGCAGTCATTATCTCCCAACAACAACAACAAAAGCCTAGGGCCAGATGTTATTTGGAAAGAATTCTAACAGACTTTCTAAGAAGAGTTAATACTAATACTCCTCAAAATATTCCACAAAATAGAAACCAAAGGAACATTTCCCAATTCATTTAACATGGCCATAGTTACTCCAATTATCAAACCACATAATGATTCCACAATAAAGAGAATTACATTTTTCCTTATGAACATAGATGAAAAAATACTCAATAAATTACTTGCAGACTGAATCCAAACACATCAAAGAGATCATCCACCATGATAACATAGGCTTCATCTCAGACATGCATATATGGTTCCATATACAAAAAAAACAGTAAATATAACACACCATATAAATAAACTGAAAGAAAAAAACACATGATTATCTCATTAGATGAAAAAAAGGCCATTGAGAAAAGCCAACACCCTTTTATGATTAAAGTTCTGGAGATCTTAGGAATACAAGTCATACCCAAACATAATATATGTAATTTATAAGAAGCTTATAGCCAACATCAACTTAAATGGAGAGAAACTCAAAGCAATTCCACTAAATCAGGAATAAGACAAAGTAGTCCACTCTCTTCATACTTATTCAACACAGTAGATCAGGGAAATACAAATTGGAAAGAAAGAATTCAAAGAACCCTTTTCTGCAAATGGTATGTATTATACATAAATGGCCCTAAAAACTCTACCATCAAAATCCTGAGTGATAAACACTTTTAGTGAAGTGGCTAGATACAAGATTAACTCCAAAAAAACAAATAAACAAAACAAAACAAACAAATAGAAACAAAAACTTGAGCCCTGCTATATACTAATAAAAAACAGACTGAGAAAGAAATAGGGGAAACAGAGCCTCTCACAATAGCTTCAAAAAGCAAATCTGCTTAGGTAACCAAAAACCAGAGACTAAATAGCCCACAGACCTTGAGTAAAACCCAACAAGAATCTTCTTAAAAAATCAGTAAAATGATTCCTAATGATATTCTGCTATCCTCCACAAGCTGTGGCACTTATAGGCACATATAGGCCCACACATGTAAACAAATAAATATTTAAATGTTCTTTGTTTTTCATTTTTGTTTTTATTTTGTTTTTAAGACAGGGTCTTTCTATGTAGCCCTGGCACCAGAAATTCACTACATAGACCAGTCTCGCCTCAAACTCACAGATTGGCCTGCCTCTGCATCTGGTGTACGAGGATAAAAGGCATGTGCCTCCATGCCCAGTTACACTTAAACATTTCAAAAAGATTTCCCAGGAGTAAACAGGAAAAAAACTATGTGCTTTCTTTTAATTTTTTGGCCTCTGCTGTCCCCACAAATCAGCATCTGTAAGTAACATGGTCATTACTATTTCAACTATAATAGAACACATCACACTTTAAAGTAGACAGAATAATAAAATGAATCTGCTGTGTCACTAAGTAGCCGTTATCAACTCATGGCCAAATTCACTTCATCTTTATCCCCAGCCACTGTCAACATCCTCTATTTTTGAAATCATACATCAGACATCATATAATTTCCTCCATCAAATTTGTTAGATATTCCTAAAATATTAGAGCTCTCTTGTTAATACAGCTGCATTATCATGACAACGTCTACAAATTCAATAATAACTTAGCATCCCAATGGTAAAGACAGTTCAGATTTTCAGTTGTCTCATAAATGTCAGGGATGCTCTAGTCTCTGTTTACATTTTGCTTGAGCTTGGATCTAAATAATATGCACATGGTTAGTAAACCTGGTAGATCACTATTAGCATTCTCTCAACCCCACTCCCTGGGGATTTCTTTGAGGATATATGGGCCTTGCATTGCTTAACATAGTCTTCTCTGTCTTCTCTAACTTGGCAGCTGTAATTAGAGTCTTGACCAAATGCACGACTCCATATTGGGTCATATGCAAAGTTGTATTAAGATATCTTTTCATTTAATATCACTTATGTTGTTTTCTGCAGGTTTTCTCAGCATTTTCCCCTGTAATTTTAATTATAATATCCATGGTTCCTAGTTTGGTATTTGTGTTCTTTAAAATGGGCCTTAGGCCTGGAGTGATGATACCTCACTAGGTAATAACACTTGCTGGTTTTGCTGAGGACCCAAATTTGATTCCTAAACCCACATAAATAGTTCACAACTGTCTGAAACTCCAGTTCCATGAGATCCAACAAACATTTATGCTCTGTGGGGCCTTGCATGCATGTAGTGCATATGCATAGATTCAGAAACATACACATATGCATAAAATAAAAGTTAAAATATTATAAATGAAAATAAAAATAATTCTATAGAACTTGCTATGCCATCTCAACCCACAGAATTTTTTTTTTCGAGACAGGGTTTCTCTGTGTAGCTTTGTGCCTTTCCTGGAACTCACTCTGTAGCCCAGGTTGGCCTCGAACTCACAGAGATCCGCCTGCCTCTGCCTCCCGAGTGCTGGGATTAAAGGCATGCGCCACCACTGCCTGGCTCAACCCACAGTTTTAAGATGCTAGGTGTTAACAGCCATTTCTCCCTTCAATCATACTCTATTCTTTGTGAACACACACACACACACACACACACACACACACACACACACACACACACATTCATACACACTGAAATACATTCTCTCATAAACTCATATTTCATAGTTACAAAATTTTAATCTGTGTCTTCCTAACTATTTAAATAATCTAAAAAGACATTCTCTGAAAGGTTCCTTAAGAAACTTTTGTGTTCTTTGAAATATTCCTTTGAAAAAAAAATGTTCATTTTGATAACAATGAATACTGATTTAATGCTGAAAAGAAGTACAGCTAAATGAGATACTCTTGATTTTTGTGTTACATACATATATATGATTTTTCTATTATGAATTTTCCCTAGAAATTAAATATTTCTATTTTAAAAGTTTGATGATATGAGTTCTTTTCTCTTCATGTGACTTGTATTTTTGTGTTTCTTAAGGGATATTTTTAAGATATATTGGCATATTTCACTAAGCTCAATCTAGGTTGTGATCATTCTCAAGAACTTTGAATTGCTTAAGCTTTGATTATTTATATGCATTTCCTCTAATTATTCTACTTTAGCAACTGTTATTACACATATGTTGGACCATTGAAAAATTCCTGCATTTGTTGTTTTTCTTTCTAATTTTACATGTGATGCCCCCTTCTTATTTTACTTAATATTGTTCCCATTCATGTGCTATTTATTCCAAAGGATTATATATTCTACAATTCCCTCTAATGCTTTTCCTTTACTTTATTTATAGATTTCTTAAATATTTTTCATTTATTATAAATTTATAAAGGAATTATAGATGAATATTGCCTGATAGCAATTTATGTTATTACCTTTCTCCCAGGTGGGAGGCAGGGTTTGAGACAGTGTCTTGCTGTGCAGTCAAAGATGAGCTCACACTCTTTGTCCTCCTCAATCACTTCTTAATTACTGGAGTCATTTGTGTTACCCCCACACTGGCTATGCTGTTCTCTCATATCTTCTGTTATTCCCTAATTCTATTTTAGATAATTTCAAATAGTGTGCCTAATTATATATGGTAGTGTCTATAGCTTTACTATGAGGTTCCTTCCTCATATTTTTTGTAAAATCATTTTATGGAATCAAACTAGTTTTCTATGTGTAATTTTGAGTTAATTTAATTTTTCCGAATGAGAGTACTTCTTAGTGCTCATCTTTTCTTGCTTTGGTAGAAGAGTACGTGGTATAGTCTCATGCTTGCAGACACTTCAGAGGCTATTCCTTTCTCAATCCTGCTGGGTCTTTTCTTTCTTGTCCTGCATTGTTCAGGACAGATTCCAGACTTAGCAACCTTTCCATAGACCAGAGGTTTGTGTGGGAATGTTTCCATGACCTGTTGGCTGAGACTTCACAGGAAGTGGGGACAATGATTTAGCTCTATCGTTCCTCACAGAAATGTCTTGTCTTTCAGCTTTATTAGCACATTCATATTGCCCCTGAGCTTGATCGTGCGAACCTACCTTCTGTTTGCCTCCTATTCTTAAATCTTTCAGACATCTCTCCTTCTAACTTATGACATAATTATACCTGTTTAGCCATTAGAACTTTGTCTTCAACCATTTATATTAAAACATATATTTAGATGTCCTCTCCTCAGACTTTGTTGAGTTCATTTTTTTTGTGGGTTTGCTCACTACTTTCCTGGGGTTTCAAGTGACATCAATGAACATACTCTCTGTTCTTTAGATATGAGCTCCAGAATTCCTTTACCTGAGAAATGTGGTGCATATGCCCTTATGTTGGTCTCTTAATAAGGTCTTTAGTATGGTAGGTCATGAAATATTTTGTACATATTCAAACAAAAAATAATCCTTCAGCCCTGTGAATGTTTAGGGTAATTGGGTGTCATAGTTCTCAATAGGAACCTAAACCTTATAAATCTTGTAATATAGTGGAGATATTAACATCCTAATTATTTTATTATTTGTACTGAGTTGTTCCAATAAGTAGATTACTCTAATAAAATTACATATTATCAGCACTCCATATCTGTGGATTCTCCTTCCCTTGTGTCAATCAAGTGAAGACTGAAAACATTCAAGGCAAACACTAGGGAAAGTATATACTAGAACATGCAAAAAGATTCCTTGTATCAATGCATAACCTAAGAGAAATAAAATTTAGCTTACTACTGAATACATTTTCAAGGATATATGAGAGAGTGTAGCATCAATGATCAGATATTTAAGATTAAAATAACATGTCAGTATTCCTCCTCATTTAAACTGGCACATTGAATCTATCAATGACAGCACTGGAGAATCAGAGGGAAAAAAATTCACTAAAGATATGAGAACCACTGGAAAGACAAAATAATGAAGAGATGTTGGCTTAGGTCAAGGACAGAAGAATACATGAAGATGTACCCTTACACTGTGGTCAACTGCTCCCAGTGAGCGTGGGTAACCATGTATTTTGACTCTTGTTTTAGATCATAAACAGTCGCACATGAGTGGGATGTGTATTAAATGTGATGTATCAACTAATAAACACTTGAGGAAAATCAAGAGAAAACTGTCATCCCCCTACTGCAGATAAAGTATAAAAGCAAAGTGAAAAGACAAGCCACAAGTTGGAAAAATACTTTATCCTTTTTTTTTCTAAGTATAAAGGTAAAAAATTTTATTAATCAAAAAATCTTAGAAGTTTTTTTTATTACTTTTTTTTATTTTGCAAAACAGTTCAGTTTTACATATCAGCCATGGATTCCCTTGTTCTCCCCCCACTCGCCCCCTCACCTTCCCCCCAGCCCACCCCCCATTCCCACTTCCTCCAGGGCAAAGCCTCCCCCAAGGACTGAGATCAACCTGGTAGACTCAGTCCAGGCAGGTCCAGTCCCCTCCTCCCAGGCCGTGCCAAGTGACCCGGCATAGGCCCTTTATCCTTTTTATATTTAGCAAAAGACCAAATTCAGGCTAAGTTTTTGCAGTCTCCATATCCAGGCCAATACCTCTGGCAGAAGCCTCCTATGCTACCAGAGGCTAGACTAGCATCCTGAATCACAAAGACCATGCCACCTCCCTGAAAACCAAGCAGAAGCCTCCTACCCCACCAGAAGCCAGGCCAGCATCCTTAACCCCAGAGAACCCCCTTACAGATCAGAGACCACCCACATATCCAGAACTCCAGCTCCAAACCTGAGTGGCAACCCCATGCAGGACCAGAAACCAAGCAGGCCATCAAAAGTCCAGTCCCAACTCAGGCGGAGACCGTCTATTCAACCATAGGCCAAGGCAGCCAGAATACCAGAGAGGAAACAGAAACCAAGGAAGAAAATGCCCATTCAACAAAGACAAACCCAGAAATTGGCACCTAAACCTATAACCACTCCAAATCCAGATACCCAAAGGTCAGTGTAAAAACACAATGAACAACAGTCAGGGCAATCTGTCACCACCAGAGCCCAGAGTTCCACTATAGCGAGTCCTGAATATTCCAACACAGTTGAAGCACAAGAAAACAATTTTAAAATCAACTTAATGAAGATAATAGAAGTCCTTAAAGAGTAAATGAATAAATCACTTAATGAAGACAAGGAGAAAATTCAGACCTGGGCCAATTTAATCATCAACAGATCTACCCATGGGAAATGTGTTTTAATTTTGAAACAATCACAGTATCCAGTATCATATACAATGTCTATATTTAAAAAACTTTTATAGTGAAATAGCTTTAATTTTTTGTCACAACTGAATTGTGTTCCCCTAAAATTCACAAGGAAGGCCTAACTCCAAATACATTCTATTCTGACTATACTGCATGTTTAGGACCTTTTAATGAGACAAGTTAAAATGAGGCCACCATTTTTTAAAGGAGTGAACAAAGAAGACACCAACAATGCTAGTGAGTGACACACCTATGATTACAGCAGTTCATCTGGCAACTTGTAAAGATCATGTCTTCTGAGCCTGATGACATCCTGACCAAGGTTCCTTCATTCTGTACTTCAGGTGCACAAGGATGCAAACTCCGCTTGGCAACAGCTCTTTACACCCCAATTTAAAGCACTCTGAGAGCCGGCTATAAAGCATTCTGAAATTGTTCTTGCCGTTTTCTCCATGGTCTATTGCTGAGACTAAACAATACAAGTTTTGTTTAACTCAGTTTATAGTTGATGGACAAAGATCACAGACATTATTTTTTCCTTTGAAATTTTAAACAACACTCTTTAGTAGACTGTGCCAAGAGTCATTTCTGGCTCCCCAAATTCATTTGGGATAATGCTGGATGAATGTTGGTATTAACCAATACAACAAACCATTTAATGATATGATATCGCTCCTGTTGAGACTGAAAGATTCAGACCTGGGCCAATTTGCTCATCAACAGATCTACCCATGGGAAATGTGTTTTAATTTTGAAACAATCACAATATCCACTATTATAAATAAATGTCTATATTTAAAAACATTTTATTATGAAAAAACTTTAAGTTTTCATCATAACTGAATTGTGTTCCCCTAAAATCCACAAGGAAGGAAAACATAACCCCCAATGCATTATATTCTGACTGTACTGGGTGTTAGAGCTTCTAATGAGACAAGTTAAAATGAGGCCATTGTGCAAATCTTAATCCAATCTGGCTAGAATCCTTACTTACTTACTTACTTAGAAAGTAAAATTGAGGTTCCTAGCCTCTGTGAGGTCAAAGTGTGAAGGCTGTCATCGACCAAGGTAAGAGGCTTTGGATCACACAGCCTCTGTGAAATCAGAGTGTGAAGGCTGTCTGTCATTGGCCAAGGTAAGAGGCTTTGGGTCACACAGCCTCTGTAAGGTCAGAGTGTGAAGGCTGTTTGTCATTATTAGGTCAAAGTAAGAGCCTTAGAAGAAACCAAGCATACTATATTGACCTTGGTCTTCTAGAGGCTGATAGTCCTGAAAACAGAACTACAAAAGTCTAATTTCAGATACTTTGTGTTAGTTTGTTATGGCAACCCTGCCAAACTGGTATGGATTTATAGAGGCTACTAGCACACCCTCCTCCCAGCCTCTCCTAAAGTTAATATTTTATACAGCCACATTTTATACAGGGCAGTACCAAAATGACAGCATCTGGATGTAGATGGTATAAATAGGAAGACCCAGCATTTTCCTTCTTCCCCTGTCTTCTCACTTTACTTTTCTACTCTGATTCCAAGTAGTAGACAATTTAAACTGTAGTGTTCGTTATAGAGTAGGGTAACAGGAATGGAGGGTAATAGCAAAAGGACAAATTTAGATTTCTTTTCAAAGTTAGATTTGAAAAACATGCCTGAGCTATTTCAGAGTATTGTAATCTCTGTCTATAGTATTCAAATATTTTTATCCCAATATTAAGGTTAAATATTCTCTAGAGTAGTATGTTATTGTGTAAGAAACCCAAAAGATTGACTTCCATATAGTAATTCAGCAGTGACATCGGAAACATGGAACTTGTTTTCAGTAACTGCAGACCCACAGCTCTGAAGATAGACAGATCTGTAACATTGTTTGTCCCTTCTAATGTCATGCTCTGCATTAAGGCATAGATTTGTCATTTTGTTGCTTTAAATTATCTAATTGAATGAAAAATAATTATTCCACATTATGTATTTATTTCCTTACTCACTGCTCATGGAGATATGTTATAAAGCAGTATGTATCTGTAACAACTCATTTTCTGTCCCACCAACCAGCTCTCAAATACTGACACGGAATATGAAATCTTGGCCTATAGCTTAGGCTTGTTCATAACTAGCTCTTATAACATAATTACCCCATTTATAGTAATCTATGTTTTATCATGTGGCATTAACTCTCTTCCATCTTCCACCCCCTATTTCCTCTCAGTGTCTCCTGGCATCTCCTTTGTGCCTAGATTCCTCCTCTTCCTTTCTCTTCATGGAAAGCCTACCTATACCTCCTGCCTAGCTATTAGCCCTTCAGCTTTTTAGTTCTTCAATCACAGCAATACACTTTCAAATAGTTTACAAATATCCCACAACATGTATCTGATATCCTAGAGCTAAATACATCATTTCACATTGATTACAGATGATGAAATAATTACCTAATTCCACACTCAGTATATGGTATACAAACTCACTTCCATAGGAAAGAAAAAGTGGTCTTAACCATGTCTAACCACCATTCACATTTCTCTTATATTTTTGGTTGTGAGCCTAGCCTTTAACGGCTGAGCCATCTCTCCAGCCCTTTTTTTTTTTTTTTTCGAGACAGGGTTTCTCTGTGTAGCTTTGTGCCTTTCCTGGAACTCACTTGGTAGCCCAGGCTGGCCTCAAACTCACAGAGATCCACCTGGCTCTGCCTCCCGAGTGCTGGGATTAATGCTTCAGCCAAATGTTTGGTAGCTATCTTATTGTCAGTTACAATTTCTTGTCTTGAATGGACAATCATAAATATTTGGTTCACGTTTTAAAAAGAAATTACTAGAGGAATTACAAGTAGCTCACAAAGTAAAATCATAAAGAAGACATGGAAAGGACAGAGTTAAAGAGTTTTCCAAAATTCTTCAATTTTTCTCTATTATTCCATCCATTTCTTCTAGATTCAAATTTCCAGGACAGGTTCATTATGCTGAATGTTAGGAGAGTCATCAGTCAACTCTATAACTTCTCAACAGAATGAACGGAGGGATACTGAGTCTCTACCACTTCAACAGAGAATGGGGAAGCAATAATCCCCAAAGAAAAGAGTGGGGAAACGTGGAAAAGTTTAGGTCATCAGTAGAGTGATTGATTCACATGCTAAAAGTCTGGGAAGGAAAAGTGATGGAGTGTGCTGTGGGAAAGGATAAGCAGGGAGGGGAATGAGGAGATAATGATGGGAAAGTAAGAAGCATCTGCCGTCTAGTATGGAGCTCAGACAGGACTCCAGAGGGTGAATCAGAATCCTGAAGAAAAGACATTTGAAGTGCTCCAGACTTTTGTGCTAAAATACCAGCAGAGTTCTGCTTTCCCAAATCCTATCAAGTTATCCATAAAACATTCCAAAATAAAAAGTTTAGACAGAACTAGACATTGGGTCACTTAGTCAATAATCTTCCAGGTCACAGATGGAATTTCCTTTCATGAGGAAAATTTGAAAGAAAGCCCTAAGGCTGAATGGCAAAAATGTGTGCATGAGTATGCCCTCCAAATAGCTATCAGCTGAAATGATAGCATATGCCTGACAACAGGAGCCACACAAGTACAAGCCTTTTTATGAGACTGCTGCTGTATCGTCCCACTTGTCTTCTACAACTTAGTGCATTAGAAGCTACTTCTTCACCAGGAGTTCAGAATGAATCTTTTAATTCAATTTAAATAATTGATCATTATGACTAGCATTTCCATAGGAAGTTGTGCAAGTGTAGAATGTAAGGGTTAATGGAAGGCCATACATAACAGAATATTAAAGTTCATTTCAGGACATGATATAAAAATGTCACATAAGAAGAGAAATTTCTGTACACTTCAGTGAAGTCTAAGTACAGAACTGATCACAGTACCAGAAACTAAACAACAACAGGGCTTGATGACAGGAGTCACAGAGTAAGTACATGGTGGTGAAACACAACCAATTTGCACATAATTTCAGATCCAGTAAAGTAATGATTAACAAAATGCATAAACAATATGTTCAAATCTTGCAATGTTTCTGAAATCACACTTCACAGTGTACTGGGACATTCTTGCTGTAGCAGTAGATCACTCTAACTCTAACCCCAACCCTCTAACCTAACCCTAACCCTGACTCTATAAACTTAACCCTAACCCAAATCCAAACCCAGGGTTAAAAACACATTAACAAGAAGGCATAATGTACAGGTGCATAAAAACCTGATTAAAAAAAAAACTTATTTGATAAAAAAAATCCAGAAGTATTATTAATAATCATTCCATCTGACATTCTAGATAAAAACAAAGTGAAATAGGAGGCAAAAGTGATCAACAGAATACAAAAGTGCTTAGCCTGGATATGTCACTACAGCTCCTGAAGAAGGTAAGATGAGATAACACGAACAGTATTTCAAGGGATGATTTTCGTTCACTAGTTGGTGATGGGTTAATTAATGTTCACATGTTAAAACTCTGACTTAGATCAAGAAATAAACCACATTTGGACATGTCTCTTTATTACCTAATATTCTGTCAAAGAAATCTTGTCTATATGCTGGAGGGAACTAGTATATATACATTTATTTGTTTGTTTTTGTTTATTATAATTTCTTTTTCAGCATTCAGGTCTGAGATAATAAAATTAATTTCAATGTTTTCATAAGTTTTGTTTCTTTTCTATACAAAAGTTATATAGAATTGTATTTCTTCTTTAAATACAAGTGGTCCTAGTTCTCTGTTTCTTGTAATCTTTCCATACCCTCTTCCATTATGTTCTCTAAGCTTTAAATGTACAGGTTATGCTATAGCTATATCAGTTGGGGCTGGGAATTCTACATTCAGTTGTTCTCTGCATTTTGACCAGTTGTGGCTTTCTGTCATCATTAGAAGACATTATTTAAGATATCTCAGTCTATAATTAAATATTTAATATCAAAAGATCTGAAGTAGTACATATTTATTTCTCCACTTTCATGACATTTTTAATGATTCTTTCTTTTTCTGGTGCCTATTGGAACGTTGGGGTTTTGTTGTTGTTGTTGTTTTTAGCATTTCATATATACAAGTTGTATTTACATCATCCTTCCTTCCTGCCTCCCTCCAATTTACTCTATGACCTTTCCCATTCCTCAAATTCACTACTTCTTATTCTTTATAGTTGTTGACATATATGTATATATGTGTATATGTATATAATTAGGGATGTCTCTTGGGATTGGATACCCTATCAGGAGGCTCCTTTCTGGAGAAGACTGGTTCTCTCTCTCCCAGAAATTATCAGTTTCCTGTAGTTCTTTTTCAAGAGGTGAAACCCTGTTTTTTCCATTTAAAATGATATCTTAATCAGTTGTGTCATTTCTTAGGTGTTATTTAGGAAAACATATTTGTAGGAAGATGAGGCCTATGAGCCTGAGATGAACCAACCTGGAGTCTGCCTGAGGGACTAGCAACAGGCACTCTCAGAAGTCCTGATCGTGCCTAGCCATGAAGGGTGACCACACAATGTCATTGGATCAGGATGCAGCCTGGTGCTGGGAGGAGGGTATACAAGGTTCTCCCCATTGCTGAATAATTGAGTCTGCTGTTTTCCTTTTACCTGACTCTCAGTGTCTGTGCCATTGACGCCATGCCTTCTCACCTCCTCCTCAGAGGGAGCCATTAGGACCCAGCCATATCTGGGGCCCAAACAGGGACTTCTGGCATGGATTTTGAGCTTGCCTGGGTCAGAGTCTTTTTTTTTTCTGGTTGTAATTTTGGGGTTTTGGTTTATGTCTGGTTTTGCTGTCACTGTTTGTGGCACAACCAGTTACTTTCTCTTTTGTGTTGTCTGTCATGTTTGTTTGCCTGTCAGGTTAGAAAAGCATATTTTTTCTCTGTTTCAGTTCCTCCAGTGCCTCCACATAAGGATTGACCCCACCGCAGGAGGCAGAACCAAGGCTCAGCTCCCAAATCCATTCTTCATCCAGAGACACCATGTAGACATGCAGCTGTGACCTAAAAAACCATGGAAGTCCCCCACTAAGCACAAAGCATAAAGGTCGGACATAATTTTCCACTCCATTGGCTGCCATCTTCTCTCTGACTGTTGCTTGCCTGCTGTCTCCCTCTACAAAATGAGTAACCTCTCCTTCACCTCCACCCCTTCCATGTCTGATCTCTCTATGGAATCCAATGAGGAGGAGGCAGACAATTCAGGCCCCATGAAACTTGCTGAGAGATCATAGCCATAGTAAAGACCACATGTGCTGCTTCCCCATCATCTCCACTCCTGCTGTGGGAGGCTCCACCTCTGTTCCCTTGGAATGAAGCACCTCAACATCTACATGCCATGAAGGCAGAAATTCCCTAGCACTGTGGTATGCCCCACAGCTGCCACAGACTACCACTCTCACAAAGACTGGTATAAGCCTTCCAGGTCAACCTGGGAAAAATGCTGATAACCAGCCCAGGATTCCCACCCTACACCTGAATTCTCCCTTATCAGGAAGGTGGCTAATGAGTTGGGCCTGGATTCACCTTCAAATAGGTTCTCACTCAGTGGGAAATGCAACTACAGACTTACTTTGATTGGTATACTGCTCAAAGCTATGCTTGAGCCAGATGCCTTTCTTAACTGGAGATAGCCTTACAAAGATCAAGCAGAAACTCAAGCGTGAACAAACCTCTTAATTAATGTTCCAGTAACTTTGTTCATCTCATCCATCAGGCACAAATTAGCCATCAAGCCCACAATCAACAGGTTTCTGACCTGGCCTTCAAGGCTCTTAAGGTGTGCACCCTGCAGGAGGACTCTTCACCTTACTTCCAAAATCTCATTTAACAGCCAGTGGAGCCTTTTACTGATTTTCTCACATGTGTTAATGAGGCAGTGGAGTGGAGAGTAGACCTGGGTCCCATTAGGGAAATGTTAATCAAACAATTGGTTGGGAAGGGCTTAATGCCCTCACCCACAATGCAGTCACAGCAGTCAAAAATGAGGACATTCACAAGTGGGTGCTAGCCACAAGAGATCTTGATCCCAGTAACAATCCCATAGCTTCCCTTAACCCTTCCATGGATACTTTCCTTTCAGACAGGCAGTGCAATAAGGACACACCCAAGGGCCCCCAAGTAGACAGATCTTGCTGGGGATGCAGCAAACTAAGCCATCTGAGGCATGACTACCCCTAGAAAAACCTAGGACCCAATGCCCCAGATGAAATAAGGAATTTCATTGGGCAAATGATTGCAGATCACAGTCTGGCAAAGCATCAGCCCTTTTAAATTCCAGGCAGGGAGAGGGTACTGGTAATCCAAAAAGGTATTGGACACTGCCCATGTTTCCACACTCCCTAATGCTGACTATATAACTTGATGAAAAGCTGTTAAAAGCTTGGTGGACAGTGGTGCAGATGTCACAATATTAACAGAAATGGAGGTATTCCACTTCCCCCATTGGAAAATTAGACCTGGCCTTCCCATCAGTAGAGGAAGAGGCCAATAAGTTTCAAAAATTACCGCCTGTTAAGTCCATTGGAAAGACCTTAAGGAGCCATTCACCCTGTTGTTTCTATAGTACCAAAAAACCTCTGGGGCAAGGACATCCTGTAGGATATGGGTACTGTCCTAACCACTGACAATAGAGCTTTTTTTGATGACTTTCAGGTCCGTGAAAAGACAGGTTTGGCAAATTGCAATCCTGCACATGAGTCACACCCTCAATTCTAAGGGCCACTGTCCCTCAAAAACCCACCATTATTGAGCCTCCTAACCTCATTCCCTTGACATGGCTCTCAAATCAAGACATCTGGGTAGAACAGTAGCCTATAATTGAACCCAAGTTGTCAATCCTAAAGGAATTAGTTGCAGAACAGTTAAAGACAGGGCACATAGAACCGACCACAAGTAAGTATATTACCCCCATATTTGTTATTCCCAAGAGATCAGGATGCTACTGCCTCCTGCAGGATCTTTGTGTAGTTAATGATCAAATGGAAAAAAAATGGGGTCCACACAACCAGGCCTAACCCACCCTAGTGCTATTCCTCCATCTTATTCTATTTTAGTTTTAAGTATTACTGATTGCTTTTTTAAAATCTTCTGGCCTCACAGGATTGAGACCACTTTGCCTTTACAGTATGCAAACCTAATATGCATAAGCCAGCCAAGAAGTATCAAGGGACTGTTTTACCCCAAGGAATGAATAATAGCCTGTGGTGGTATTGTGTTCCCCAAAATATTGTGCACGCTAATAAACTTATCTGGGGTCAGAGACAGGACAGCCACTATATTAAACAAAGAGAATAGGCAATGGTAGCACACACCTTTAATCCTAGCATTCCAGAGGCAGAAATCCCTCTGGATCTCTGTGAGTTCAAGGCCACATTGGAAACAGCCAGGCATGGTGACTCATGCCTTTAGTCCCAGAAAGTGAGCCTTTAACCCCAGGGAGTGATGGCAGAAAGCAGAAAGGTATATAAGGCGTGAGGACCAGAAACTAGAAGCATTTGGCTAGTTAAGCTTTTAAGCTTTTGAGCTACAGTTCAGCTGAGATCCATTTGGATGAGGACTCAAAGGCTTCCAGTCTGAGGAAACAGGATCAGCTGAGGTAGCTGTGGCTTGTTCTGCTTCTCTGATCTTTCAGCATTCACCCCATTAACTGGCCTCAGGTTGGATTTAGTTAATAAGAACTTTTAAGATTCATGCTACAATAGTCCCACAATCTGCCAGTTATGTATTTCTCAGGCCTTGGTGAATATTCCCAAGACCATTCTCTTAATCTATTACATAGATGATCTCCTTCTGGCACATCTGGATGCACTCTATCTGCAAAAGACTGCCAAAAATGTATTAAAAAGTCTGCACCATTACATCTGATGGTGGCTCAAGATAAGGTTCAAATGGTACCCCTTTTGCCTTTTTAGACTTTTCCATTGCTAAGAAGGGTTGCCCCCTTTCCTTTAAATTGGAAATGAAGGAATTGTTCTTACTCTCAGAATTACAGCAATTATATGGTGTGATTAATTGGCTTAAACCCTTTCTGCACATCCCTGATCAGGAGATGAGATACCATTTTTTCATTGTTGGAGGGCCCCAACTGCCCATCCATCAAGGTTAGGCTTACTCATGAGGCTAGAGGTCTACTGACAAAAGTTTTGGCCATTCTAGCTACCTCTAGCCTGTAATGCCACAACCCTCAAAAGCACTTGTTGGAAATGATCCTCTGAACACCCAGGGAATTTGGGGAGTGTTATGGCAATTTAGGCCCCTACCATGGATACACCAAGCACATTCTGATCTGCACAAAATCATCTCTAATTTGATCAGTCTTTCCAACTTGGCCTTAAGGCATGAATGCTGGCATGGAGAACATATGGATAAGAGCCAGATAAGCTTGTCTTCTCTTTTTCTCTAAAGAATACCCAGTCCCTTTGGGTAGATTCTATCTCATTCCAGGAAATGGTTTCAGGATTCGTAGGAAATATTGACAATTATTTGCCAAAAAACAAGATCTTAGCAGAGCTTCCCACACTTCAACTAATATATAACCCCATGCAGTCCCCTTCTCCACTCCCAGAACTCACACCACCCTGGCCTTTTCAGATTCCAATAAAAACAAACATAGTGTTCTTATCCAGTGTCCTGGATCCAAAGGCATTATATATGTTATCCCTAACTCTGGTTCCATTCAATTGGGTAAGCTCTTGGCTCTCTTTAAGGTTCTAGTGAAGTGTCAGAGTGAGCCCATTAACATTTCCTTTCTGACAGCAAGTATGCTGTATAAGCATTTCATGTGCTGGCCTTTTCTCCAGTCAAAGACTCACTGACCCCCATTGCCATCACTATGCTGCTCATACAAGATGTCCTAAATCAGAGGACTGAGCCCTGGTACCTGTCACATATTAGATCTCACTCCAAATTACCCAGAATATTGCCTCAAGGAAATGAAGTCACAGACATCATCATATTATCAGCCAGTATGTATTTTCTAGAGCAAGCCAGGGATCTTCACCAGCAGTTCCATCTGTCTCCAGAGAATTTGCATAGACTTGTTCCAGAATTACCTGTTTCCCATATTAAACATTTGTCCAGGGCATGTGCCACTTGTGCCTCTATTGCCCCCTTTGTACTGTGTCAAAGTGCAAGTGTTAATCCCTGGGCTTGTTGCCTAGTGCCATATGGCATATGGATGTCATGCACTATGCCCCCCTTTGGCAATCTTAAATATGTTCATGTAATAATAGATACCTGTTACTCCTTTGTTTGTGCCCTTGCCCTTTCTTGGAGAATGCTGTCAATGCTATCAGGATCCTTAAGTGAGCCATGGTTGTTATGGGGTACCTTGGGCCCTTAAGATTGACAATGGCCCTATGTATGCCTCTCAGCAATTCAATTATTTTCTGGGGTCCTGCAAGATTCCCCATACCACTGGCATCCTCTACAATCCACAGTGACAAGCCATTGTGGAGAGGACCAACAGAGCTCTTAAGGAGTTGTTGTATAGAATTATCTTGACAGATGCTAGGAGAGATCCTCATCTGGCTTTAACAGAGGTCCTTTTCCATATGAGCTTTCTCAATTTTGATAACAAGGGGCTCAGCCTGGCCTATAAGCACTGGGTGACATTGCCAAGGTACACCCTCTGCCCCTGATGAGATGGAAATAACCTATCTCCCTCCAATGGCAGCTGCCAGCCTCCTTGCTGACCCATGAGTGAGGGTATGCTTGTGTTTTTACTCAGACTGCCATTTTGCCAATATGGGTCCCAGTAAGACATGTTTGCCTGGCCACAAATTAGCCTTCTTTCACCAAGGAGAAAATAACCCATGATAGGTAATGTACATACTCTCCTTTCTTGTTCTCATTGCCCCTCTAAACACATTGATTAATTAGAGGAAGAAATTGGAACTGTAAATACTTTGATGAGACTCAATTGTGACCCTCGCTTTTCTTCATTTGTATGACACCTTTTGAGGTGAGGAATGTTAGTTTAGCATGCCATGAGCTAGCTAAATATATTAAGGGCCCATGGTTAACTAAGTTTCTATATTACTCATTACAGCTAACACATGAAATTTTCTAATTAAATCAAACAAGGGTGGATGTTATGGCCTTTGACTCTTCATTTTTTGAAAAGGTTTGGCATAATATAAAAAGGCTATTTGATCTCTCCTGGATGCTCACATATGTCTTAATTGGTGGGGTGGTATTGTTAATCCTTATTCTCTTTAAATATCTCCTGCATCATATTTGATAGCAGCGGGCAGCAACTAAGGAGACTCTCCAGGTGTTAATGGCTCTGAGGCATCCTTCTTGCAGTTCTCCACAGGAGGTTATCCATGCCTGGTTATCTGAAATTCAAAAGGGTACTGCCTAGTCTCCCCACCCTGGCAGCTCTCCAAGAATGGATGTCCTTCAAGGGCTGGTAGTCAATGAAGGGTAAGAGCTTGTTTAGCAGGCCAACCTAATATAGATGCAGTCCAGTTGCTGAGCCCTCCTAAGGCAGAGTCAACAAGACCTGAACAAAGAACTCTGGCCCCCACTAAGCACCCATATAATAAATTTTTTTTAAAAAAGGTGGATATATAGGAAGATAGGGCCTATGAGGCTGAGAGATGAGCCAATCTGGAGTCTGCCTGAGGGCCTAAAAAAGGTACTATCAGAGGTCCTGATAGTGCCTAGCCAATGAGGGGCAACCACGAAAGGTCACCAGATTGTAAAACAGCCTGGGTACTAACAGGAGGGTTTATAAGTTTCTCCCCATTGCTGAATAACTGAATCTGCTGTTTGCCTTTTACCTGACTCACACTGTGCCATGGACTTCACACATTCTCACCTACCAGCAACACATATTATTGAGATTTCCTCTCACATACAGAAAACACTATACCAAAGCAGACAACTGATCCTAGTTCTCTGTTTCTTATAATCTTTCCATACCCTCTTCCATTATGTTCTCTGAGGCTTAAATGTACAAGTTGTATTGTAGATATATCAGTTGGGGCTGGGTGTTCTACACTCGTTTGTTCTCTGCATTTTGATCAGTTGTGGCTTTCTGTAATGGTCTCTGAGGAAGACACCAAAAATATAAAGACAGAATTTCATGGATTATAGAATCAATTTTGTGAAAATTACCATTCAATAAAAAGCATTTTATAGCTCCAATGCAACTTCAATCAAAATTCCAAAAACATTTGTCACAGTCACTGTTTTATTACTGTGAAGAGACACCATGACCAAAAAAGCATTTAATTGGATGTTTGTTTACAGTTTTAGAGGTTAAGTCCAGTATCATCATGGCAGGAGCATGGTGGGAGCATGGCAGCCCACATGGTACTCAAGAAGTAGCTGAGAGCTACATCTTAATCCATAGGAAAAGAGGAAAAGAGAGAAAGGAGAGAGAGGGGACTGGTCCTGGTGGCATGGGATTTTGAAACCTCAAATTCTATTCCCCAGTGATATATTTGTTCCAACAAGGCCATACCTCCTAATCCTACTCTTCAAACAGTTCCACATCATGTCAACCAATCTTTCAAATACATGATCCCATACATGCCATTTTTATTCCAACCAGCAAATTCTACTTCCTGGTCCCCATAGGCTTGTAGTCATATCAATACAAAATGCATTCACCCCAACTTCAAAAATCCCCTTTTCTAGTTGATTGTCAGCACTGTTTAAAAGTCCAAAGTTCAAAGTCTTTACTGAGACCCAAAGCAATTTATTAAATATAACTCTTTGTAAAATCAAAAGCAGAGCACAATTTCCAACATACAATAGCACAGAAAATATATTACTATTCCAAAAAGGAGGAAAGGAAGCATAACTAGGAAATACTGGACAAAAGCAAGACAAAGCTTTTGTCTTAGCCACCATTCTGTTGCTGAGAAGAGATATCGTGACCAATATAGCTCTTATGAGAGAAAACATTGAATTGAAAGTTTGCTTATAGTTTCAGAAGGTTAGTATGTTATCATCACGGTGAGAGCATGGTGGTGGCACACATGGCACAGAAGTAGCTGAAAGCTACATCCTGATCCACAGGCAGATAGAAGTGGAGACAGAGAGAAAGGAGAGAGCAAGAGAGAGAATGATGGAGAGAAAAAAAAGAAAGAGAAAGAAGGAGAGAAAGGAAAGAAGGAAGGAAGGAAGGAAGGAAGGAAGGAAGGAAGGAAGGAAGGAAGGAAGGAAGGAAGGAAGGAACTGGGATTGGCAAGGGCATTTGAAACCTCCAAGCCCATACCCCAGTTATACACTTCTTCCAAGAAAGCCACATCTACTCCAACAAGGCCATACCTCTGACTCCTTCTAATCTTCAAATAGTTCCACTCCCTGGGGACTAAGCATTCAAATACATGAGCCTTTGTGGGACATATTCAGTCACAGCACCACCACATTACTCACAGATAGAAAAAAAATTATTCTAAAAATCAATGTGGAAAAAAAATCCAGATATTCAAGGAAATTCTGAACAAAAAAGACAAATGGTGCTGAGATAGCTGGATATCCACACGTAGAAGAATGATATTAGACATATGTCTATCACCCTGCACAAAATAGATCAAAGACCTCAATGTACAACCTGAAACACTGAAATTGGTAAAAATGAACACAGGTGGCAACGTTCAAGATACAGGTACAGCAAAGTATGTTTGGGATAGAACCCCATTTTCTCAGGAATTAATGCTGACAATTGACAAATGAGACCTCTTAAAATATTATTTTTTAAATTAAATATTTATGCAATATATTTTGATCATGTCCTTCCCCTCCAACTCTTCTCAGAACCTCCCTACCTCCCTACTCAGCCAACCTTATGTTATTTCTCTCCTAAAAAAAATACAAAAACGGAAACCAGAATGAACAAGCAAATACCAATAAGACATGAAATGCCAAAACAAGTACACACACACACCTACACACACACACCTACACACACACACACACACACACACACACACACACACACACCTACACACACAATGAATTAGTTAATTAAGTAATTTAAAAAACAACAATAAATGGAGTTTGTTTTGTTTTGGCAACTATTCCTGGCCATGAGTTCTTCCCTGAAGTTTAGTAGACAGTTACACTTGGAGAAAACTGATTTTCCCTTTGTTCAAAGTTATCAATTGCAAATAACTTTTTGGTTAGTGAAGACCCTTTGCATCCATTTCCTCCTCTCTGTGCTTGGACTCTATCTGACTTACAATAGTACAGGTTTTACACATGATGCCAAAGCTTCTGTGAGTTCATATGTTTATCAATCATTTCATGTCTGAAAGACACTGCTTCTTTGGAGTTGTCCATCACCCCTGGTGCTTTTTTACCTTCTTTTCTGGATAGATCCCTGAGCCTTGAAGCAAAAGATCTGAGGAAGACATCTTGTTTAAGAATGAATGCTCCAAAGTCTCTCAGTCTCTGCACATTGTCTAGTTGTGGCTCTTTGTTAATTTTGTTCATTGAAAAAAGAATCTCTGATAAGGGTTGAGTCATATGTCATTAACACTTATTTGACTGTTATGTTTCTTTAGGTATTCCCTTAGGCCTATGACCTATTTGGTCTCAGGTTCTTGGCCACATTAGCAGTGTCAAGTATGAGATACATCTAAGGTAATGAGTCTTAAATCCAATCAAGAAGATAGAGAAACCCTTAGCCAAATTAATCAAAAGACAAAGATTTAAATTAATAAAATAAAAAATGAAAAGTGGGATATTATTACAGACACTGAGGAAGTTCACAAAATGAGGAAATATTTTAAATTCTATATTCTACCAAACTGGAAAATCTAAAAGAAATAGATAATTTTTTTTAATATATAAAATCTACCCATGTTAAATCAAGCTGAAATAAGCAATTTAAACAGAAATCAATAATGAAATAGAAGTAGTAATTAAAAAATTCCAAGCCAAAAATGCCTGGGGCCAGATGGATTCAATGAAGAATTCTATAAAACCTACAAAGGAAAATTAATGCCAATACTCCTAAAAATATTCTGCACAATAGAAACAGAAGGAATTGTCCTAATTCTTTGTAAAGAGCCACTATTACCCTGGTAATCAAGTTATACAAAGACCAAACAATAAACAGAAAAATATACATTAGCAACCCTTAAGAAAATAGATAAAAAAATTATCAAAGTATTTGCAAACTGAATCCAAGAAGACATCGAAAGCTATCCACCATGATCAAATTGGCTTCATCCCAGGGATGCAGGGAATGCTTCACATATGTAAATTAATAACTAAATCCATCTCATAACAGGCCAAAAGACAAAAAACTATCTCTCTCTCTCTCTATCTCTCTATTTATGGGTGAAACCTGTGTCCACATCCACTTCTATATACTGGGACTCCCTCTGGCTTGAATCTATACAGGTGCAAAAAATCATCTCATTAGATGCAGAAAATCATTTGACAAAATCCAACATCACTTCATGATAAAATTCCTTGAGAGACTAGAAAAACAAGGCACATATCTCAACATAATAAAGGCAATTTTTAGCATTAATTCTCCCTGTAAAAACAATATACTAGTGATATATTACCTTAACAAACATGTGACCAGAAATGTTTTTACTTTCTAATCTAAAAGACCATTTTTTCAACTTAAAATAAGGAATCTCAGTTGTATTTTAAAAGTTCATCCACTATGCATAAAGGTATTTGCATATTTGGCTTCTATATTTTTAATGATAATAATGTTTAATTTGGGCACTGTACATAACATATATAGGAAATAAATCAAAACAAAAATAAAACAAAGAATTGGGAAGTGGGAAAATGAACACTATTACTTCAGATCACATTGCTATTAAATAGTTATAAAACATACAAAGTAAATGCTAGAATGAGATTTCTTAAATGACTTTTAAGAAACATTTAAAGGGGGCTGGAGAGATGTCTCAGCAGTTAAGAACACTGACTGCTCTTCGAGAGGACCCCAGTTCAATTCCCATCACCCCACGGCAGCTCACAACTATCTGTAACTCTACCATGATCTAACACCCTCACTTGCATGTAGGCAAAAACAACAATGTATACAAAACAAAAATAAATGAACTATTTTTAAAGAGAGAAACATTTAAAATAGAGACGTAATTTTAACTTTTGTATAGAAAGAAAACAAGAGCTAAGAAAAAATTAAGTATATTTTATTATCTCAGACATGAACTCTAAAAGACATAGTACAAAAATAAATCGTACTTCATCCCTCAGAGGGCTTAGGGATTACTAACAAAGATGGGCTAAAGATGATGAGTGACTGACAGCAAAGAGTGTCTTCTGAACACAACAGGGCAATTACAAATAACACACAATGATTGTGACAACACACACAAGATCTCTGTAAACTCAAGCCAGATAAAACCCCAGCAAGATGAGAGGAAGTGGGCATGAAGTCCCATCACTGAGTAGGGGATTGTGTAGGATTTATAGCTCATAGATGCTGGGAAAATGAGAATCAGTTTTCTCTGAGGTGTGGCTCCTACATGTCAACCAAGCTCCATGATAAATCTCACTTTCAAAAGAATTTGGGCAACACAAATTGGACCCAATGGTTTTTACGTAATTAGTGAGGATGCAGAATTGGGAAAACATGGAAAGATGTGACTCTGGAAGGAGTTTGGGGAAAAGAATGAATATAACAAAAATACAATGTACTACTAAGTATGTAAAGCTATTAATGAGACAAAGTGGATGATGAAGAGTCAAAAATGTCTGTATTTGAGCAAATAAATCATCTATAAGAATCTTTATCTATTTTTAAAAAATCATAATGTATGAATTTTATTATGAGACTGAGCAACTTTTAGTACTTTTAGTCATGAGATATCACTAATTTATAGGTTGGACCAAATAATTTGGCTAAGTCCTAGAGAAAGGAATAATAATCTAGAATTTCATGAAAAGGGTATCTTACTCCTTCTGACTCTTCAGACATTTATTTTGTAATTACCTGAACCAGAATATACATACTATACTTTTATATGAATATCCTATCAGTGGTATTCCTAATAATAAATTATGTTTCTTGGCCTACACTTAACAATAGTTTTCATTATCTTTGTAAGGTTGCCAAATTCATTTTAAGCTGAGCTTTTTTCTTTTCTATTCAACCCATGTAAAATATGTCAGGATGGTTTCCAATCTGAAGAGTATTCAGTATCCCAGAGGAAATGGGGGTTTTCTGTGAGAAACAGTATATGGCAATAACAGAATCTGGATCAAAATTCAGCTTCGTCCCAGATGTTGGATTTTGTGCTCAGCTGGATGGGGTCCATAAGAAATCCTTCAGACATTGCATCTGTATCTGTTTTACATATTGCTCCACTGAGAAAAATTTCTAAGCAGATGAAATGTGCAAAGTACATGAGAAAAAGAAAGTTTTGAGGATATAGCAATATCAATCAAACTGAAATTAGTTGCCTTCTGTTTCCAATATTTTTCTGGACTCAAAGTGCACCAAGCTCATTGGTTGAGTCTGATAGTTAACAGGTGAGAGAGACACGTTTTGTTTTATATACACTTTAAATAACTTAGGGTCAAGTAAAGTTTAAAGTGTGTCAAAGCTGTGGAGACTTCTCAGGCCCAGGTATGGATAAGCTTTCCTTCTAGGTACAACACAGATGTTGTATTTCAGAGTTAAGACTTTATAAATTAAAATCTTCAGTCTTTCTTAGATGTTTGTTTGTAGTTGCTGTCTATGTGACTAAATGAACTATCAGAGCTCTCATTTCCAGTGTGATCTCTTTGTTCTCTATCCTTAAATTTAACTATATATTAAAAGTCAAAATGTTTTTTCAGGTCTCGGGAAAGAAGAAACCAAGAATTAACCTACAATTTTACTTTGTCTCTATGAAAAAATGGAGGAGACTCTGTAAATTTTCAGATGTAATCAGACAATTAACAAATAAAGCTTCATGTGAATCCTGAAGGCATCTATCAACCCCTCTGCACTTTATCTCAGACTTGGCATCATCTAGAAATTGAATAACATTAGGCTAAATGCATAACTTAGTGCTCAAAAGGACATGTATACAAGTAAAAAGGTCAACACTTGTCATTAGGCCTGGACAGAATACTCACATGGGGACTATCTGAGTCTCACCAGGATTTTATGCATTAACTCATAGCCTGCACATCCATATAGTTATGAGGCATATATCACTATTCTCAATTATTTCCTTCAATAAACCAGTTTATTTCCCATTTTTTTCCTCTATATATTTTACCATAGTTCTCCTAGGCTGATAATTTGAATCAAACTTCTTAGGCCATGGGTTGTGACCATACATGGAGTCATACATTCGAATATGGGGATCAGAAAAGTTTTCTCAAAAGTAAAAAAGCTTCGGAACTCACAACAACAAGTAATGAGCTCAAAATCAGAATGTACTCAAACTGAACAGAGTATAGAACTATTTTCTTTGTGCATGAGCTCCTTTGCCATAATTGTCCCCCAGCTACCTTCAGAATGCTTGTTTTACTTGCTTATTTATGTGGCTGATTAATATATAATATAATATATTATAATATATAATATTATAATATATAATATAATAATATATAAATATAACAGCAGTGTCAAGAATTTGAAAGGGAGTAGCTGACAGGAAACACAATCTTGGAGGAGCATGGTGGAGGAGAGGAAGGGAAAATAAACATAATTGTGTTTTAATTACATAAAAAAGAAAAAATACAAGTATGGCCCAGAAATTCAGCATGCATTGACAGAGAACTATTATGCATTAGCCAAAAATGTTCTCTATAAGTTAGTCAATAAATGTTACATGAAACTAAAATTGAAATTTCACAGTATTTTTTTAATCTTATAAAAGATATAATAATGTATATTTGTTTCCCCATCTTGTTTTACCAGTGTACATTAGTCATGCAATGCAAGGTATTTCCCTTTGGTATCTCTATTAATACATTTAATCTATGTTGATCTTTTAACATCTTATTATCTTTTAAAAAAAAACTCTTCTTCCTCATTTCTGTTTCCTTTTTCTATATCACAAAGAATCCCCCTTTTTTAAATTGTTTGCCCTTTTCCATTAAATTCTACACATGAGAGAAAAGATATTATAATTGTTGTGAGACTGGCTTATTTTACTTAACATGATGAACCTTCATTTCATCCATTTTCCTATAAACAGCAAAATCTCAAATGTAATACCAGAGTAGCAGACAGTCATGCTTAGATATCATGTTTGTACTTTCAACACTTTATGGTCACCAAGACTTATAACACAGCTTAGCTACTGCATTTCTAGTATCCTTGAGCACAACAATTATTCTTTCTTTATTAAGATTAGCAAAATATCCAGTTATAAAAATTAGAAAATGTTAAACATTAAGACAACATCATGGTTTGATCACTATTTTCTACCTCAGATCACTGAACACCAAAGTTTCTAAAAGTGCTTTCATTATGTTTGACTACATTTGCTTGAGACAGAAAATGGTGATTAAAATCATGATACAAGACTTGAGAGAATTTTCACATTACTATTCGAGAAACACAGTGAGTATAAAAATCTGTGAAACGGTATTTTTAATGAATGTCCTCAGACAGCTCTCCATGGGTCACTAAAGAAAAGAAAGTCATGCTTAGAGTGCTCAAGGCTTTCCAACCATGTGAGGAATATTTCAATTTTTATGAATCATGCGTCCAACGTCATCCACAGAAAGAACACCAATTTACAAAATATTTTTTCTTGAGCATCAGCAATACAGTCATGATAATTAAAAAAAGAAAACAAAAATTAGGGGGATAGCAAGATGGTTCAGCAAAGTTGTTTATAGCCAAGCCAGATGACTTCAGTTTGATCCCCATAGCCTACATCATGATAGAAAAGAACCTACTCTCAACACACACACACACACACACACACACACACACACACAATAAACAATAGAAATTAAGTATTTATTCATTCATGAATGATGAAGGATGTATGGCTCATATACAAAATGGATTATTATTTGGTTATAAGAAAGAATGAACTTGTTTCATTTGTGACAATGGATAGAATTAAATATCTGGAATAAGAGAAATAACCCAGGCAAAAGTACATAAGCCTTTCATGACTTGATTCATGTGAACTCTAAAACAGTTGACATTATAAATTTTGAGAGTTAAATGGTACTTACCAGAAGCTAGAGAGAGTGCTCTGGGATGCAGTGATGGGTAAATATTGACTGATGTTGTAATTAGATAGGTAGTACCTATTGCAAAGCAGGATAACTATGGGTAAGAATAATTTAGAACACATTTCACAAAGGTAAAAACAAGGAAGTTTCATCATAAAGTGAGAAATGTCTAGGGGTACAAATATGTATAATTACTTTCCAATATATCCCAACATTACTTGGTACACAATTAATATGCACAATTTTGTGATTTTCTATGTTGATTTTACAAAGAGTTTGTATAAACCATATATGCTGACACCCATGTTTCTTCAAGAACTTTATGTATTAAACAATATAAGATGATAAAAAAAATAGGGCTAGGATGTAGTGTTTGAAGTAGGACTTCATGATTTTTTAGATGCCATTTTTGCAAAAATTTGAAAACATTTCCAGGTATGTTGGTTGGTTCAAACATTTCCAATCACTGTAGAACAAATTCCTCCCCAGGACAATTAAATAAACAATTGTCTAATGTAAAGAATGATACTGCACTGGATGATAGAACAATTTTGATAGATGGATCAAAAATTCCAAAAACCACCATAAAACAAATATTTTGGCAGACTTTCATAAATGAACAAAGACTAAAGCTTAAAGTGCAAATTAATAACATTGTCCTTGAAGGATTAGTGGACATAGGTGCAGATGTGAATATAATTACACCAAAATCATGGCATCTAAATTGGCCTCTTCAAGAGGTAGATGTCCAGTTTCTAGGGATTCAAACCCTATCTCAGGTAAACAAATTTCGAGATGGGTTGAATGCATAGGGCCAGAAAGACAAAGAGAAAGGCTGAAGTCATAACTGGTAAATATAGAAGTGAATCTTTAGGGCCTAGACATGTTACAGCAATGGGATACCCAGATTAAAATTCCTCCAGGCTCAGAAGTAGATATAGACCAATTCTTGTTTCTTGGAATAATATTATAAGTTACTATAAAAAAACAGCTACCAACCATTCGGGCTATACATAAACCGAGCACAACAACTGCCATTGAACTCTCACAAGTACCAAGAGTTCTACCTTTAAAATAGCTAAAAGGTAAACCTGTCTGGATTAGACAATGGCCTATGACACAAGAGAAATTACAAACTTTAGAACAGCTGGCTCAGCAGCAGATAAATACTCAATACATTGGAGAATCTACCAGCCCTTTGAATTCTCCTGTATTTGTTATTTAAAAAAAAATTCAGTAATTGGAGAATACTGACAGATCTAAGAGCTAATAATGAAGTAATTAAGTCTATGAGCTCCCTACAGAATGGG
The DNA here is from genome assembly GCF_949786415.1 of Peromyscus eremicus. NCBI lineage: Eukaryota > Metazoa > Chordata > Mammalia > Rodentia > Cricetidae > Peromyscus > Peromyscus eremicus. The sequence goes on along the minus strand of NC_081425.1, from coordinate 99,726,707 downwards.
AAGCCCTTGCCCTCTCTGTTGCCTAAAGAATGGCTTATTATAGTCATTAACTTCAAAGACTGTTTATTTACCATACTTCTACAAGAAAAGGATAGATAAAAATTTGCCTTCACAATACCTGCTTATAATAATCCTCAGCTAGTCAAGAGATATCAATGGAAGGTCCTCCCATAGGGAAAATTAAGTAGCCCTACCCTGTGCCAATATTTTGTGCAAAAACTGCTGGTAATAATTCATGCAAAATTTCCACAATCTATAATCTACCATTATACGGATGATATCTTATCAGCTGATCCAAAGTTTGGTGCCTTAGAAATCATGTTTGAGCCGGGCGGTGGTGGCACATGCCTTTAATCCCAGCACTTGGGAGGCAGAGCCAGGCGGATCTCTGTGAGTTTGAGGCCGGCCTGGGCTACCAAGTGAGTTCCAGGAAAGGTGCAAAGCTACACAGAGAAATCCTGTCTCGAAAAAGAAAAAAAAAAGAAAAAAAGAAAACATGTTTGAAGAAGTAAAGAAAGTTTTACCTCATTTGGGCATTGTAAATTGCTCCTGAAAAAAAATTACAAAGAGTAAATTATATTAATTATTTAGGATATAAATATAAATAGATCTTCAAAAACATTAAACCCCAAAAGGTACAACTCAGGAGAGATCAATTGGAGACTCTTAAAGATTTTGAAAAATTGTTAGAAAACATTTTGAACTTACATACCATCATTGGAATACCTAAAGATGGACTAGTAAATTTGGCCAATACCCTAAAAAATGATAAGGACTTAAATATTCCAAGAGAATTATCAGCTGAAGCTGAGAAGGAATTAGCTCTAGTGGAAAAGAAAATAGGAGAGGCACATGTGGATCATATAAATCCAGAACTTAACTTCATTCTGATCATATTACCCTCCAGACACTCCCCCACAGGGATTTTGATGAAGAGGAAAGATATGGATATTTCTACCACATAAACTGCATAAGAAGTTAAAGACTTATGTAGAAAAGATCTCTGATTTGATGATAAAAGGAAAATTAAGGCTTTGTCAATTGGCAGGAATGTACCCAGCAGAAATTGTAGTACCTTTAACTAATGCGGAAATTTCTTCTTTATGGAAAGATAATGAATACTGGCAAAGAGCCTGCAGTAACTTTTTGGGAGAGATTAACAATTGGTATCACCAAAGCAAGAAAATAGAATTCATAAAAAGCACTGAATGAGTCCTTCCTCACATTGTACAGCAAAAAAACAATGTCTTGAGTCCCCACATTCTATACTGATGCAAATAAATCAGGAAAGGCTGGATATAAATCAGGAGATTTAAGTGAAGTGGTTCAAAACCCCTACAATTCTGTACAAAAGGCAGAACTGTATGCCATTTTTATGGTACTAATGGATTTCAAGAAATCTCTCAATATAGTTACTGACTCTCAATATGCAGAGAGAGTTTTTTTACACATTGAAACTGCTGAATTTATTCCTGAAAACTTCACTATTTATACAATTACAATAAATCATCAGAAATAGAGAACATCATATAAATATATCCCATATGAGTCTGCCGGGTACTCCAGCACAAGGTAATAATGAGATTGATCAGTTATTAATAGGTAATGTTCTAGAAGCCTCAGAATTTCATAAGAAACCCCATGTAAATAGCAAAGATTTGAAAAAGGACTTTTCTATCACTTAGCAACAAGCTAAGGAAAGTGTAAAAAAATGTCCTACTTGTTCCTGTTATAACCAAACTTTATTACCTGTAGGAAGTAGTCCTAAAAGTATACAAAGAAATGAAATTTGGTAGATAGATGTGTTTCATTTTGCAGAATTTGGAAGATTAAAATATGTACACCATACCATTGACACCTACTCAGGATTTCAATGGGCAACTCCTATGAGTTCTGAAAAGTCTGGCTCTCTGATGACATACCTATTAAAAATTATGGTCACCATGAGAATACCTTCACAAATTAAAACTGACAATGCTTCAGCCTATGTCTCAAATAAAATAAGACAGTTTATGCTTATTACAATATAAACCATGTTAGAGGTATACCACACAATCCCACAGGCCATGCAGTCATAGAATGATCCAATCAAACGTTAAAGGATATGCTAAATAAACAGAAATAGGTAACAATGACTGCTAGAAATAGATTATATAGTGCTTTATTAACCTTGAATTTTCTCAATGCTGATGAGAAAGGAACAACAGCTGTGGAGAGACATTAGAAAACAGAAAAAAACTCCTGAGCTAAATCAACTAGTTTGCTTCAAAGATGTGTTGACCTTGGAATGGAAACCAGGATATGTCCTATATTGGGGAAGGGGTTTTGCTTTCATTTCTGCAGGAGAGGAAAAGCTAAGTATACCGATATAAAATTTGCTTCAAACAGGAAAAACTCCTTGACATGACAACTCTAAAAGTTGTAAAAAATATTCAACAAACAAGGGTCAGGGTAGGGTTCTGTTTTTTTGTTTGTTTGTTTGTTTTGTTTTTTTTTTTGGTTTTTTGGGGGGAGTGTTGTTTTGTTTTGTTTTTGTCTTTGTAGAATAATAGAAATACCCATCCTCATGAAATCAGCAGGCTTTGGATACCTAGACATCTACCACATAAAGGAAGCACTTATTGAAACTAAAATACTCTACAGGGCAATATCTGAATGCTTAACTTCTATATCTCTTAAACTCTACAATAGCTGTAGTCTCAATTCAATTATAAATCAATCCGGCTTTGTAGTTGGAATATGGATTTCTCCTTCTCTAAAATAAAGCATATTAATAAAAGAAAAATTAGGAGGTTCTATCTCATTACAGAAGAGCCAACTGGTGTGAGACAGAAGAAAACCAACAATAAAGGGCACATTGTTGTCAAGATCCTATTTTTTTCCATGCTTGTCCTTGCTTTCTAGGAATCCCTTCTTGATCTAGCATAAATCCAAACTTTCCATTTTGATATTAATAATGTTCAAGTTTTCCACAGTGAAAAATAAGCCTTTTCAACAGCAATCTCTGAAGTCCCCAGAAGGAAGATGAACCCCCCATAACAATGTCTCTGTTTGATCCAGAAAGATACCATTGTACCTAAGAACATTAAGCAACAATCAGCTTTGGACTGAAAACTCCTCAGGGCAATTCTACAATGACATGGTCCATCATACTACATCTCTAGCCAGAATCTCAGCAAATCTTACCCACTACTCTGAGACTGACTAGAGACTTTATAGCTACCCCTATTGAGACCCAACTATCTAAGCTTTCTTACAGGATCCCACAGAAAGATCATGACTCCCTAAATAACAGGAAGCAATTCAAAGAAAATGACACCCCCTATCCCAAGGTTTTTATTTTTCTCAGGGTTATGGGTGGATGGTTATAGGGTTAGGGGTGGAGCAATACAATTTAGACTCAGTATTCTCCTTCAGGAAAGAAAAGGAGGAGCCAGGCGGTGGTGGCACATGCCTTTAATACCAGAACTCAGGAGGCAGAGGCAGAGGCAGGCAGATCTCTGTGAGTTTGAGGCCAGCCTGGACTACAGAGTGAGTTCCAGGAAAGGTGCAAAGGTACACAGAGAAACCTGTCTCAAAAAACAAAAAAAAAGGAAAGAAAAGGAGGAACAGATAGGTATAGTATATTAAGGTAGATTATTGTAGCTACTAGTAAACTGATTTAGCAAACTATCAGTCTTGGATAATTTGCACTGATATGGTTTCTTGCAAAATGATACAAATATAAGCTATTCTTATATTCCTATTTAAGATAATTTGTATATTGATACAAGTACAAAACTATGTTTGTTGTATTGTACACATATTCCTACTACTGTTTGAAATATTTTATATATTGATACAACTGCAATATTATATTTATCATACTATATGCATTTTCTACCTCTGTTTAGGATATTTTGCATATTGATACATATTAAGAATATTGTTGTCACATTGCACATTGCACTATACATTTCTATCTCTGCTTAAGATATTTTGTATATTGCCACAATTTTGAGGTCATTATCCTTACATGGTACATCTGCTTATAGACTGTTTATCTTGTTAATGTGAAGCCTTAGTCCTTAGGTTATTTAGGTAAAGAAGACTTACAGGACTATAGTCACCCATGCTTGTCATTTCTATAGTTATGTAGTTAGGTTCTCCAGATTTACAGAAACATATGTCAAATGAATAGGTAATCTTCAGACTCTTCATAGACCTAGAGAATATGGCACTTAAATTTTTTTGATAACTTGGAATTCTGTTGATGTGAAACACAATTGCTCCTGGTACAACCAATCTTATCCTGAGAGGATGCTGGGCTACTAGACATTTCCATTTAGAAGTTTATCTTCTTCTTGGTACAAATTGGTCTGCTGGGCAAAGAACTGCCCTTGCCTCGACTGGTGACAGTATGAACACTGTCCTTTCTGGAAGAGCAGGACACAAAGAAAAGCAACTACTGAACTCTGCCAAGACAGGTTAAAAAGTCTTTCAAATTTCCTGTTTCTGAAAATGGTCTGTTATATATTCTAAGCCTATAGCCAAATTGGATGGCCCAATGATGCTGAGAAACCTTTGATGACTGTCATGGCTGCTAGCTGTCTCTGTCTATTCTCACAAGAATTTCAGAAATCACTTGCTTGCTGCTGTGGGATAATGATTTTGTACACTGGCTTAATGAACCACTGATTGGCCAGTAGCCAGGCAGGAAGTACAGGCTGGATAAGCAGACAAGGAGAATTTTGGGAAGAGGAAGGCTGTGTCAGGAGATTCCAGCCCACTGTCCAGGGCTATAGCATGTAATTACACACAGGTAAAGCCATAGAACATGTGGTGACATGTAGATTAACAGAAATTGGCTGTGTTTAAGTACAAGAGCTAGTCAGTAGTAAGCCTGAACTAATGGCCAAGCAGTTTTAATTAATATAAGCCTCTGTGCATTTACTTGGGTCTGAGTAGTTACAGACTGGGTAAGACACAGGAAAACTTTCAGCTAAAAATGGTGCCAAAACATCTGACCTAAAACCTGAGAAAGCGATAAAAAAAATTCTAAAATGGAATTAAAAACAGCTTCCTAGTTGTGTCTCTCAGGCCAGCTGTGAGCTACAGTATGGAGGGTTCACAGTGGCATATGGGCTTGAGTGCAGCATTGTGAATTTCTGCCATGATACACAGTGGTGTCTCCAAGCCACACAGTGAATCAAAAGAGCCAAAGGAAAACAAAACAAATCCAGCTGTAGGTCTTGGTGAGACAGTGGGTGGTTCCTCTCCCAAATGGGTGAGTGGTGAAGAGGAATCTCATAAGCGTAGAGGTCGGGGACCAGATGTCACCTTGAGAACGGAAACTGTTGTTTGAAACTGAGGTGCGAAGGGGCCTTAAAATGGGAAACCTTCGAAGTGGGGCTCTATATTTCTTCTCTCACAGTCCGAGGTTCACAACAGTCCAGGGAGGAAGCTATGGAGAGCCAGCTAGCCAGTCGCTGGGAAGCCAAAGAGTGCAGGAAGGTCATGGCTCATCTGAGGCAGTGAAGTGATTGGAGAAAGGTAACCCTGCCCTCTATTGCTAGGAACAGATCTCATCAACAGGAATAACCTTGAAGTCTGAATACTCTGAACTTTTGCAGCTGTGGTACTCAAGTGGCATCCTTGATATCCACAGCTGCCTATTTACAAATTGGCGGTTAATATTTAGGATATCTTCAGATTCTGAAGACAGATCCTCTACTCTGTATACCCCAGGGCTGTGCTTTCTTCCCACAACCCCAGAGGACTTGGAAGATATTCTGGAATCAAGGAGTAGTCACCCCCAATGATAAAAACTGGGGGTCTACAAGAGTTTAAGAGAATCTGCTCAGTCCACAGATTGCCAAGCTGAGAATGACCAAGAAAGGCTTTTAGTAGGCAAAGAAGGAAAACCAAAGGTGAGGATGCTGCTAGTAAATATTTAACATGTTCACCATAAACTTTTGCAGTTATTTTGATGTACAGAAAGGAAGATTTGTCTTGAAGCCAAAGTCAGAAGGGACAGAAAAAAGTCATAATATAGTAATAAATACAACAAGCCTTCGAGAAAACACAGAAATTGTAAATATTTTCAGCTGAATATGGGACGACCAATTATATTAAAAAAACAAAAAACAGAAACAGCAACAAAGAAACACTAATGAGTAAAATTTCTGCCACACTCCAGTTAAGGTCACATGCTAGAGTATTGGACTTGATGGGTTTAAAAACAGAAAGAAAAATAGACACAAAGTTGGGTAGACAGAGAAGGAGGATAGATCTGGGAGGAGTTGGGGGAGGGGTAAATACGATCAAAATATATTGTATAATATTTTCAAATAATTAAAAATAAAAATAACAGCAAATACACACAAAAGAATGAAAATAATTTATTTTATTATATCTGATCACAATGGAACAAAACTGGAAAGAACTACCAAAGGAAAAGCTTGGAGGCAATGATATACTCTTGAAAAACCAGGGAGTCATTGGGGAAAAGGAGAGGATAACAAAAGTCTCTATAATCAAATAAAAATGGAAGTACAACTTCCCAGAACATTTGGAACATACCATGGCTTTTCCAAGAAGAAAGTTTATAGTTATAAGTGCTTCTACTGCAATATATCCAGAATGATCCCAAATAACTAACCACATGATGTAACTCAAGGTCTTATAAAACAAGAACAAGGAAAAAAAAAGAACTAAGCAAAAAGGATGAAGGAAATAATAAAAAATTAAGGCAGGAATTAATGAAATGGAGACTAGGAAGACAATTATGGAACCAATGAAGAAGTGTCTCTGAGTAAATAAGCAAGCCTTACAGACCCAGGCAAATCAACAAGAACAAAGGCAAACAGACTCAATGAATGAAATTAGAATAAAAAAGAAGTAAATTCTAACACATCTTATATAGAATACTGAGAATCACTAGGGAATAGTTGAAAAAATTATATTCCATAACACTGAAAAATCTATAAGTATATTAATTCCTGTATATATACATGACCTTTTAAAATCCATAAAAGCCAGGCGGTGGTGGCGCACACCTTTAATCCCAGCACTCGGGAGGCAGAGCCAGGCAGATCTCTGTGAGTTTGAGGCCAGCCTGGGCTACCAAGTGAGTTCCAGGAAAGGTGCAAAGCTACACAGAGAAACCCTGTCTCGAAAAACCAAAAAAAAAAAAAAATCCATAACGAACTAAAACAGATTAATAATAATCAATGAGATTAAAACAGTTATAAAAATTCCCATAAAGAAAAGTCCAGGATTGGGCAAATTTAACTACCAAATTCTAACAGTTTGAAATGAAAAACTAACACTAAGGCTTAAAATTTCTCTAAAAATAAAAAGGGAAAGCACACAATCAAGAAGGTGTTAACCTAGCACCACAGTCAGAGACACAACAGAAAACGAAAACTATAGAAATATGGATATGGGTACAAATATTGTATAAATTCCTGCAGATGATATTCAGTAACACAATAAGGAGATCATACACCATGACCAAGTTGGTTTCATTTCATGAATTTATGTGTGATTTAACATATGAAGTCAATAAAATTAACATAACGTATCAATAGAGTTAAGGAACAAAATCATATGATCAACTCAGAAGGTATCAAAAGCTTATTTGACAAAGTTCAGTTATCCATTCATGATTAAAGCCCTATAGAAACTAGCAATAGACCATAACAAAACATAATAGACTATGTATAACAAACCTGTAGCCAACACTATACTAAATGGCAAAAATTTTATAGAATTTACTGTAATATCTGGAAAGAGACAAAGGTACTCATTCTTCCCACTGTAATTAATTATAGGGCTTGAAATCTTAGAACAACAAGATAAGAAAAACAAGTGCAATTAATACAAATAGAAAATGAAGTCAAAGTATTCCTCACCTCCAGTGACCTAATACTGTATTAAATATTGTATCATAACATTGTATCACCAGAAAACTCTGAGCTGATGAACGCATTCAACAGAGTAGCAGGGTATATATTTGACAAGCAGAATTCTGTAGCTTTTCTGTATACCAATAACAAGTATACCAATAAAGGAATCAGGAAAAAATTTATTTATAATACCTTGAAAAAAACATTTAGAAATAAATCTGAAGGAGTGAAGAACTCTAGAATGAAAACATGATAGGTGAAAAGCCTATCATGCTCATGAATTGTTAGAATCAGGATTATAAAAGTAACTGTCTTATCAAATTCTACAGATTCAAAGTAAAAACACCACAATTCCATCTATCATCATAGAATAAAAAAAATGCCTGAAATTGATGTGGAAATATAAATGATTCCCAAATTGCCAAAGGAAGCTAAATGAAAAAATTTCAGTCCTGGACAGATCAAATTACCTAATGTTAAACTATACCATAAAGCTGTGGAGACAGAATCAGCATGCCAATGGCACAACAATGTACACATAGTCCAAAAGGAAACAGCTAACCTAGACATATCTCCACAGCCACAGCCACCTAATATTAGACAAAGATGTCAAAAAGGTACATTGCAAAGAAGACAGCCTCTTCAGCAAATGTTGCTACTACGAAAATTGAATATTCATTTACATAATAAGAAAGTGATGAATGACACTACAAGTAATTTATAATCTTCTGCATATCAAAGGAAACAATTATTAGAATCAAGGAGCAGCTTATAGTATGGGAAAACAGAACATTATTTCCAACTAGCTATCAGATAAGGGACCAATACCTAGAATCCATAATGAAATCCAAAATTGAAAACCAGAAGACAAAACAAAAACTTATGCAGTTGATATGCTGGTAAACTGAGCAGACACTTCTGAAAGGAAGAAATCCTTATATTTATATGTTATTAAATATTTGCAAAGATGTTAAACATCCTTACCTGCTAAGGGACTGCAAATTACAACTACTTTTCAAATTCCATGTCACTCCATTGATAATGGCTATCACCAGGAAAATAAGTGATAGCAAAAGCTGGTAAGAGATGTGAGGACAGAAAAACCCTATGGATGGGAATGTAAGTAGGTACAGTCATCATGGAGATTAAAAAAAACAAAAAACAAAAAACAGCAGGGCCTGGAGGGATGGCTCCACAGTTAAGAGTGCTTGTTGCCCTTCCAAAAAACCAGAGTTTGGTTCCTGGTACCCACACGGAGCAACTTACAGCTATTTGTAAGCTCCAGGGGATTCCACAACTTCTTCTGGCTTCCATGGGCATTTGCACACACCTGAAATAAATTCACACAAACACAGACAGAGAGCAATAAAATTTTAAATGATTATGATACTATGCAAAAATAGAATGACTCTATGACTCAGCTATACCTGCCTCCTCGGGTATGAAGCACTCCAAGATAACATAGCAAAGATACTTGCACGTTCATGCTTATCACTGCAGTATTCACAAAGACTAAGAAATGGTATCAGTCTAGGTGTCTATCATTAGATGAATCTATCCATAAAGAAGAAATGTGGTAAATAGGCACAATGAATTTTTGTTTTGTTTTGTTTTGTTTTGTTTTGTTTTGTTTTTCAAGACAGGGTTTCTCTGTGTAGCTTTGGTGCCTGTCCTGGATCTCATTCTCTAGACCAGGCTGGCCTAGAACTCACAGAGATCCAACTGGCTCTGCCTCTCAAACGCTGGGATCAAAGGCATGTGCCACTACCACCTGGCTCCATGATGAAATTTTATTTGGACAAAAAGAGTAATGGAATTGTCACACATGCAGGGAAACAGATGGAACCAGAGATCATTATATTAAATGAAATAAGCCAGACTTAGAAAAACAAATGATACAGGCTTTCTTTCATTCATAAACAGAAAAAAGTTAATGTGTATGTGTGGTGTGGTGTGGTGTGGTGTGGTGTGGTGTGGTGTGGTGTGTGTGTGTGTGTGTGTGCATGTGTGTGTGATAGCTCATGAAAATAGAAAGGGAATCTTAATAGTGAAAAGGAGAGATTAATGGAGGAGAGGGAGGAAAAGGAATAATGAAATACATGGGACATTAAAGCAGAAGTAGGTTCTACTTGATGGAAGAGAAAGGAACAGAAAAAAGGGGGTCGGGGTAACAGGAGAGGACAATGGGAAAAGAAATGATGAGGATTAGCTAAATGACGTATATGAATGAAAATGACACAATCAAACCCATTGCTTAATATGCTAAGCTGGTTTTGTTTTAAATGTATGCAATTTGCTAAAGACCAAGCTTAGATTTAACTGTAAGTATATAATTAGCATATCAATTTTGATTTAAATTGTGTAAATGCTAACTATTAAAGGTTAGATGATTTGGTTTTCATTTCACTTGTGCTTTCATAAACATTAATTTGGGGACAGATTTCTTATCTTAAAATCAATGGCTGTGGGGATTTATTTATTTAAAATGTGCTGTGTTGACCTGTGGGCATTTTATCACTATAGAAACTTTCAGAATTTATTGAATCTTGCTACAGAATCTGTGATAGGTTAGTGGGGCAACGTCACATAGATGGCTAAGCATTGGGAAATGCAGTGGGTAAGTGTTGGTTGTCAGCCATGGTGAAGCCCAGAGGTAGATTCATGAATGTGCAGTCGTCCCCTCTTTTAAAGCTCCTTTGGGCACGTTTCTGTCACCAACAGTTCAGCCAGGGTGATATCCAACACAGCAGCACTTCTCTTTGAAACTCAGGCTTCTGGACTAAGACCAGACATGAACTATCAGTTTCAGTTTTCTTCTTTTCAGTCAAGCAGCCTACTTCTTGGGGGAACACACATATAATTCAATTAATGGATAAAAAAAATCTGTTTCACGATTGGAACTCAAAATTTTCTATCCATTCACTGGGTTTTTCTGGCTGACCATTCCTGTGTTATGAATCCTGGTCTATGCCTAAAAGTGAAAAGAGTGTGGAACTGAGGCCGAGTAAAGAACTATGTCCAAGTCCTGGTTAGAACTGCAAGGATTATCCAGGTAGGATGGCACACACCTGTAATGGCAGCATTTGGTAGACTGAGGCAGAAGTGTTTCCATGAGCTTGTGCAAGCCTTGGCTACAAAGCAAGTACGAGAATACCCAGGGCTATAGAGCATGACTGTGTCTTAAAACCACACGCGCGCGCGCGCACACACACACACACACACACACACACCATATTATATCATATCACAAAAATAGCTTGCTAAAATATTTTAATTATATTTTCCAGTAAGTTATCATTTTGACCTTTGCCCATTTCATTCCTTTCTAAAAATTTATTGTTTAATATTATACTATAAGGTTAGTCAAGTAAGTGGCCAATTCAACAATCTAAAGACAAGTTTAAAACCCTATGGAACATATTGACCTCATCATTAATTCCTCCATTTTGAGATCTATGAAAAATTACATATGAGATCATTGGCATATTTGGATGTTCAAGGTAATTTATTTGCTATGCATGAAATAAAAAATATATGGGCACCAGGTGAAGGATAGCAAGAAAGAGATGACCTCACAACAAAGATGGTAGCATATATTACTGTTTACCTGGGTGCTACAAATTAGGCTTTCTACCAGGGGAAAAACAAAGCAAGAAATACAAACCTATAAAATGTTACTCAATTTTATTACCCTCCAAACTACCTTGCAATGTTTACTTTTACCAAGATAAAATAACACAAAGCAGATTTTGCCTCCCATCTTACAGAAGCAATGATCAAGTAAGAGAGGAAAAGAGAGATGACATAAGGACATGAGGGAACCTTTGTGGGACAGTCGACATAATCATTTCCTTACCTTCATGCTAATGGTGGCTTCTAGCCTGTATTCACAGATCAAACTTTGGCTAATAGTGTGCATTTTGGGTTAAGGGAATGTTTGATTGGTTTGTTTTTTGAAACACAGTTTTAAGTAGCCCAGACTGATCTTGAACTCATGTTTTTCCTGCTATATTTTCCCAAGCACTGGAATTATAGCAATGAATAATATGCCTAGTAAATGATAAATTTTATGGGGATATTATTGATTTTAGTTATATATTAATAAAACTATTGCATTCACATAATTCACACATAATCTCTTTTCTAACAGTACCACATAGTTGAAGTGAAAAGTAATACCTTTCCTAACAATATTTCAAATATAGAAAAATCAGAACTCTCATATACTGATGATAAAAGCATAATTTGATAGAATTGATTGGTGAACCTAATTAGCTTGGCTTATTCATATTTTTTACCCAGCAATTCTACTTGGGTACCTAAGCATACAATGCAAATTCATATAAATATTTATGAGAAGATGTGGTCTGGAATGCTTATAAAAGTGTATTCATAATATTCAAAGTATTTGATCATTGGAATGAAACTGGCATTTTTCTACAGAATGATGCTATACAATACGTTTTATACACCTGACTCAACCTATGACATTCTCAGATGCACTATATTTAACAAAAGAAGCACAGAATGCTACAATCTAGCAGCCCTAGATTATAAAAGTACTGAACTTGGTTTAAAAGCATATTTTGAGGAGTGGATGAGATAAATAGGTGGTTAAACACTTGCTATGCAAGTGTTAGGAACTAAGTGTGAATACCTGAACCCTGTAAAGCTAGGTGCTACTGGTGCCTGTCTAAGTGTCTATAACACCAGTGCTTCTATGTTGGGATGGGAGCTGAAGACAAGAGAATTCTCAGAAGCTTGTAGGTCACTTAGCCTGGTGTATAAAGGGGAAAACAATAAGAGACCCTGTCCCTCACAATGAAGAGGGTGAGGACTGACACCTGAAATTGTCCTCTGACTGCCACATGAACACCCCCATGTAAGGATTATGTCCTTAATTATGTCACTAGCCTTCGACGGCATCCCAGCCTAAAAAGTGGATGTGCCCTCTGTGCCCTCTCTCTTTCCGCACTCTCTCCTTCAATACTCCCCCCTCTGTGCGGTCTTTCTCTCCCTCTCTTCTCTCTCTCTCTCTCTCTCTCTCTCTCTCTCTCTCTCTCTCCCCCCTTTCTCTCCCAATAAAGCTCCAAAAAGGTAACTATGGCTCATAATTTTTCCACCAACCAGCACTCTCCTCCATCGCGGCGGTCAGCCATGAGCACCGCCACTTAACCAACACCCCCCACAAACACATACCCAAAAATAATTTAATGACTTTTATAGTCAGATAATAAATGTTCCTCTGGATGGGGCATAAACTGGATGAAGGACAGTTAAAGTGTATAAGTCACCTGGCCTAAATAAAGGCTAAAAAGGTGCGTTTTTTTTTTTTTTTTCATTTTGTAGAAACTTTTGAAGTTCCATACTTGTGTGTTACCTCTGTAGTTGACAGTGTTAATCTGGGAGGTGAGTCTAAAAATTTGGTGGACTAAATCTCATGCAATAGCCTACTTTACTCAGGACATCAGATAATTTATATTCTGAGGGTTAAGCAAGGTCATATGAGCAAATTTCACAAGAGTTCAAGCTGTATATTATCATGAGGACAACCCATGCTTGGAAATATCATCTGAATAATGGTAAAATAATGAGTAATCTGAAGTAAACCCACTCCTACTTACTACACCTTGGAGAGACATGAAAGCATATTCCAAGAGCAATCTCATGCTTTGGAGCAATGATGTCACAGGACTTTTGTTCTGTTTTGTTGGAGTTTTCTTATAAGCAATCAGAATTCTCCTCACATAACTTTATTCATGTACTGTGTTTTGACATTTGTGTGTTTTTCTATATACATATTGCCCTTTAATAATGTTAAAATAAATAGAAAAAAACATAATGAAAAAACCTGTATTCAAGCCAAAAGGCACACACATTTTTAATTTCTTATTTCATCAAGTAATAGCAAATTTTCAAGTATTTGCCTGCATTCAGTTATTTTGGAGTAAGTGTGGGAGAAGCAAAAACACACTAACTTTTCCAATGCCTGGGAGATAGAGGGTCCTTGTTCCACATGTGTGATGTGCTTGTAGCAAAAAGAATGGGGTTGACACTCTTCAGAGTTCATAGCAGGAAAGCAAAAGAAACTGAAGTTCATAGCTACCCCAGTGGCACAGAGGGCAGTCTGAGGGAGAGAAGGATATCAGAGTCTCTGAAAGTTCTGAACATGTTAATCAGTCAGCAGAATCACACTGCTGTGTGGTTTGTGTAGCATGAGGTACTGATCTGCCATTAATATCACATGCATAGATAAGAAGAGGATAGGTGATGTGGGATAATGCTTTTGTACACTGGTTTAATAAAATGCTGATTGGCCAGAAGCCATGCAAGAAGTATAGGTGGCATAAGCAGACAAGGAGAATTCTGGAAAAAAGAAGGCTGAGTCAGGAGACACCAGCCTGCCGTCCAGGGAGCAGCATGTAATGTCACACAGGTAAAGCCATGGAAAATGTGGCAACATATATTAACAGAAATGGACTGAGTTTAAGTTTAAGAGCTAGTCAGTAGTAAGCCTGAGCTAATTAATGGCTGAGTAGTTATAATTAATATAAGCCTCTGTGTGTTTACTTGGGTCTGAGTGGATGTGGATTGGTCAGGACACAGGAAAACTGGCTACAAATGGTGCCAAAACGTGGGGCAAGAGTTTCCACCTAAAACCTGAGGAAGCTCTAAAAAAAGAAAGAGATTCTAAAACGGAGCTAAAAACTGCTTCCTAGTTATGTCTCTCAGGCAAGTCGTGAGCTATAGTATGGCGGGTTTGCAGTGGCATGTGGGCTTGACCTGCAGCATGACAGATTCCCGTAGCAGTACACAGAGGTGTCTCCAAGCCACACATTACACTGGATGGTAGATTTAGCTTTTGCTAGTACAGACCAAAAAAAAAAAAATGTTTCTGGGCTACATGCTGCTTTGATAGAAACATAGACCCACTGCCGCCCAGAGTCAGCAGGCAGCATGGCTTATTACAGATTGGTTTATTGTAGATAGTGGAAGTGGGTCTAACTATGTGTATCAGCTACTTCTCATCACTGTGACAAAATTCCTGACAGGAAGCAACTTCAAGGAGAAAACTTTTAATTGGGCTCGTGGTCTGAAGGGAAATGTGAAGGTGAAGGGATGGTAGTAGGTGGCTCCAGGGAATGAGTGTGTGGTCCCTATCTCCACATCTCAGTAGACCAGAAAGAAGAATAAATAGGAAGTAGATCTACACAGTAAACAATAAAACACATGACCCATCTCCAGAGATGAACTTCCTCCAGGAATACTATATTTTCTAATTTCAACAGCCTCCCAAGGCAGTTCCAGCAGCTGCTAAACAAGTGTTCAAACAAGAGCTGGTGTGCAGCATTCCATATTCCACCCACAGCAGCGCTGTCCACCCTGAATTGACCATGAATCCCTGGGGCCAATTCCCAACGCTACTGCTGTACCTGACTAGGTTCTTACAATGCTATTTTGGCTTGCAACATTTATTTCATTCTTCAGTGTGTTTAAAGATACACCCTCAGTGGCAAACCTAGTAATCAAAGAAAGAACAATCTTTTGAAACTTGACTAATATATTTAAAAAATAAAAAGCCACCCCCCTCCCACCTAAAAAAAAAAAAGATTTCTGAGCTATGCTATTTACTCAGCTCCAAGAAATTTCACCTCATTGCTACTCTTGGCCCATCTGTGTTCCACTTGTTTCCAAACCCTTATGAATGCAAAACTGTCCAATATTATTATCAGCATTCTGATTATCACCACATACCTCTAAAACATGTTTTTAAAATTTTTCTTATATATAATGATTCATATTTTTATATTTATTTGTATTCACATCAAGTAAATTGCCCAGGCATTCAGAAGACACAATGAGTTTGATAAATAAATACTCCCCTTAGCTAGCACTCAATGGGAATTTACAACTGTGATACCCTGGAAAGTTCTATAATACACATCCCCAGTCTATCCTTTTCCGGATGCAAGTCTCCTGATTTCTATTCTCATAAATTAATTTTTGTCAATCTTGAAATTCAGATAAATAAATCACATAATATTTTGTCTTCACTGTGTTTTTAGCCCAAACTTTCCCTCTAGACCTGATCCCAGCAAACACCTTGCTTATTTAATGTTTTTCCATTACCCCATTCATTCTCTATGCTTCATTATAGATCACTTAAATACTGACCTGTTTAGAAGCACAACACTCCTTTATGTAGCAGTTTTTTGGAGTTTCCAGCTTAACACCTTTTTTTATTATTAAGAGATTTTTCTATTAATTTTACATACCAACCACAGATTCCCCTCTCCTCCCTCCTCACACCCCCAGACTTCCCCCCCAAACCACCCCCATCCTACCTCATCCTTTAAAAGCTTAATATTATAATTTTCATACCCAAGTTTTCTCTTGTATTTTTTCACTTTCTTTTATTCATTGAGATTTCATAGCTGGTAACTCAATCACTTATTCCATTTCTCCATAACCTCTTCACTTATTTATAATAACTGAAAAAGAATAATATAATGAAAATAACTAATGCACAGTAATTGCTTCTATCTAGAGGGCAGCTGATGTGGAAGTTTTCTTCTGAGTGAAAGTTCTATGTACTTACTTCTTTGTATGATTTTACATTTTCACTGTATAGTGATCGTAGTCAATAGAGAGGGATATGACAGCTATTGTTGTTGTATATTGGTTCTCTTACAGTGGAAGCTTGCGGGTTTTTTTTTCAGAATATGAAAATTTATTAGTGTGCTTCCATTATCAAAATTTATGATCTTAGTCTTTCCTTCTTGCCTTTGTACAGGACCAAAAAGGACATATTGGCTATTTTAACGACCTTAAAGTAAATTCCAGGAGCATCACCTACAGCATGAACATTTCAACCAAATATAGCAACCAGAACTTTATTTTCCTCAATGAAGTTCAAAAGCCATCATTGGGCATGAATACTGTGATCTTCTTGCCATTCTTGATGAGTTACACCCTGACACACTTCCTAGTAGCAGAATTTGGCTGTTTGGCTTCAATCCCTACTTTTTCCAGAACAATTTCCTTTGCACAAGAAGTACCTCCAAACCTGTGCCCACTGAATTCTCCTCTCTGATTTCTTCGAAATGGAAGGCTGAGTCAGGAGACACTGCCAGCCACTGCTGCCATGAGAAGTAAGATATAAAGATACCAGTAAGCTATGAGCCCCATGGCAAGGTATAGATTTATAGAAATGGGTTAATTTAAGATGTAAGACCTAGCTAGCAAGAAGCCTGAGCCATTAGGCCAAACAGTTATAATTAATATAAGCCTCTGTGTGTTTATTTGGGTCTGAGAGGATGCGGGCCTGGGCAGGAATGGAGAAAACTCCAGCTACACTTGCCCATCTTGTTGGTGTCATGAGCCTGAGAGAAAGTGGGTGGAAGCTCTTCTAATGTCAGTTTGCCTAAGTAAAGAGATGAGGGCATGATGGCTGAGGAAGGCAAAGGAGAACCAGCTGATACTGCTTTTCTAAATAGGTATGTCATCAGATTATCTTCTAAATATTTTTGTTTCTATCCACAGATATGTGTTCCTCCCAGCCTTGTTCAGAGAAGTTTGAGTGGGAAATAGTCATGTACAGACATATTACTGCTCAAGGTGCTGAGAATAAGTAACGTTGAGTATTCAGACATAGTTAGAACATCTACATCGATCCCTTCCCTGAAAGCTGAGGGAATATTATGGAAAGAATGTAAGAGCCAGAGGATGTGAAGCAGTGCTGTGAAATGGTGTATTCTTGCCAAGACATGGTTGTCGCACACATTATCTCACAGCTGCAGAGGTTAGCTGCCCCAAATCAAATAATTTACAAATTCTAGCATGGAGGAAAGAGGGACTGCCATAACCAAGTCCTTCCCTAACTGAGGAACTCTCAGCAGTTGGTATCTGCTGGAGAAGGGAGAGAGACATTTTTCTTGGTGTGGGAGGGGTAACTATTGTTTGGTTGCCTATGCCCAGATAGATGACTCTACTCCCAAGAACACAGGGGCAACAATAATTAGACTCAGTCAGTTAAAATAATTAAGCTATAAGGGGGTGACATAAAGTTGGGAGGGAGATGTGATAGAGGGTAATCTCTGAAAAGTTGGAGGGTGGGAGAGAGGAGTGGATATGATCAAGATTCATTGTATAAATGTGTGAAAATTTCAAAGGTAAATACAAATTAAATTTAAAAGAAGAGATGGCAACCTAAATCAGTGACAAATTCCTGGCTGTAAAGAAATAGGGCCTCTCAAGACATCTCGGGGCTCTCACTTTCATAGCTTCCCCTGGGATCATTTGAAGTATAATGTTGTTTTTTTTTTTATATATACTGGGGTCTGAAGCCAAGAAAGGGTAGGCCTGTCTTTGTCCTGCTTCCACAGATTTGCCTCATCAATATTAAGGAAAGGAATGGAATGCAGCTCGGTGATCCCGAGTCTAAGGAGCTTCACTCTTCTGGTCATTCTCACCTGTTTCCAGTGCTTCCTGTGGCTCCACCCACTCGCCAGTCTCAGACTTCCCCCTCTTGTCATTCCTCCTCCACCATGGATCTGCACTCACATCCGATGTTTGTGCCAGAAATCAGTTCAGATTGCTGCTTGACTATGCAAGGCTCCTTTCTGTTAAAACTAGATAATCAGGATTTCTTAGATCTATAATTCTTCAATAATCAATAAAAACCTGTGTTTGCATTGTCCAAAGTTTTCAAAATAATAATCTGCAGCAAGGGCTTTTACATGTTCATACATACGCCACTAAAAGCTCCTAGGAGACAAACTTAGCCTGTGCAGAAGATAATACAATGATTGGTGCAGATTGTCATCATACCATAGGCTTCTGAGATTGAGATGTATGCCACTGGTATTTTGGGGCTATGTATTCGCTTTATGATTCTGGAAAGAGATTGAAAACATACGTTGTGTCTAACATCCCTGAGTTCTACCTGCAGAGGGCAGGAGCAAGCCCTTTCACTCCCATGACAACCAAAAATATTTCCAGAATTTTCTCACAAGCAATCTCCAGCTATAGCTGTCCAGCTTCTCTCTGTGGAGTCTGTATTTATTTTATATTTTTGATTTGGCAGAAGGATAGAAGGTTCTCAGACTTTGTCAAAGGGGTTTAAAAATAGCTTTAACTTATGTGTAAGCTTGGTTTTTCATGAGAGTCAGCCCAGATTTAAAGCAGACATTTCAAGTGTCCTCATCATGCCAGGACACAGGACAGAACTAGAAAACACTGCAATGTTTCCACCCAAACAAATACCCAAGTGTCTTAGGAGTGAAGCAAGGCAAGCCAAGCTGGCAGAGGAGACATGCAGGCTGAGGTCACATACCATAGCATGGGCCTTGCCCAAAGACTGAGATGCAAAAAGCCCTGGCCAAGGGTGTCCCGGATGTCCATCTTGTCCCTGGCACAAAGCTGGGGTTTTAAATGCCAAAGCTCACAGAGAATGGACTCCTTTGGTTTGGAATCCATCTGCCACTCTTCACTATCTCCAAGTTTTTATTATAAAGACAGATTTATTTTCTAGCATTATTTGTCTTCATTCCAACTTTGGGGTAAGCAATCTGGTGTGAAGGCAAGGTCACCTCTGCCTGTTGATACTAGCAGCTTTCATTTATGGAAGGATTTGAAATGAAAGTAAAACAAAGATGGAGAGGCTCCACTTCAAAATGACAAGTACATAAGGATGGTCAAATGTGTTGCTGCTCTATAGAAATAAGTCTGTAATGGAGAACAAGTAGTATTCTTGATGAAAATTTCCTTGAATGTTAAGATACCATGAGATACATATTCATCCTTAGCTTTGGTTTTTCTCCTCATTTAGCATCTTTTTTTTTAACTGCTATAAGCATACTTGGGGCTTCTTATCTGTTGAGTCAATCAAGCTCTAGTCACTATGAAGGGTAAACTCTTAATACTCAATTACTATCAATGCTTTATTTCTGTCAATAAATGTTTCAAATGTGTCATCCTAGAGAGGTACTTCAGGAATCATTTCACCCATGCAGTTAATGTCAGTTGGGATAAAAAGACTTTTAATTTCTCAGCTCTAAAGCAGTATCAATGAATGAATGTGCTATAGTGTCACTTCTTGTCTGTGAAGTAGAGGGAAAAAGCCATCTACTCTGACTTCCTGTATCCATTCTGGCTGAAAAATCAAGTATGAAATTGAGATTCAGCATAGATTTAAAAAAATGTGGAGATTGGAGAAATTGATCCACAGTTACAAGAACTAACTGTTCTTACAGAGGACCTTGGTTGAGTTCCCAACATCCATGTCTAACTCCAGTTCCAGGGAATCTGACACTTTCTTTTGTCCACCACCTGCATCTGCATATACATGGTGCACACAAACAGACAAGAATCCGCACTCACACATAAATAAAATAAAAAAAAATCTTTAAAAAGAGGAAAACCTGTGATAGGGAGACTTGATTCAGCAGTAACAGTAATTTCATTAGCCAAGTATGCCATTGAACCTCTCTCTTTGATATAATAGAGCTTAATACTTACTAACTAGAGTATAATAATCTTTGAGATGCTAGGAAATTTCTACAGACTTCCATGACCAATTCTGTTCAATAAAAGCATCCTGTCTCAGTTATGGTTTCTATTGCTGTAAAGACACAGCATGACAATAGTAACTCTCACAAAGAAAAACATTTAATTGGGTGGATTGCTTACAGTTCAGAGGTTTAGTCCATTCTAGTCATGGTGAGACATGGTGGCATGCAAGCAGACATGGTGATGGAGAAGGAGCTGAGAATTCTGTATCTTGATTTGCATGCAACAGGAAGTGAACTGTGTGCCACACTGAGCACAGCTTTAGCAATGGAAACCTCAAAGCCAACCCCCACAGTGACATTTCTTTCAACAAAACTACACCTACTCCAGCAAAGCCATACCTCCTCATATTGATACTCCCTTTGGGGGCCATTTTTTTTTTCAAACCACCACACATACATTATACTGCATCACTTTTTTCTTACTGAAAATGAACTCTGGGGTACACTAAAGATCCTATCTCTTCCAGTCTATTTAAAAACATTATCCTAACAATTGCCTTTTTTGATTGTATAATTGATTTTCCTGCAGAACTAAGTAATTTATGTCAAAGTATAAACCCACTATTGTTTAGATTACCATAAAATTACTTGAAAAGTCTTTTTTTTCCCTCCATCTGTCAGCCAGGTGTCATTATTGCTACATTTTACAGCAAAATTCCATGAAAGTGCAGCCTGCTGTCATTTCCTCCAGTTTTCTTTCCCCAGTGCTCTCTTAAATCTGCACAAATCAGAAATTTTTTCTAAAGCCAAACTGAAACTGCTGTCATAAGGGTCATTTTCTAGGGCTTGATAGAAATGCTGACTCAGACCATCATTCAGGAGAAAGGTATTTAATGACAATGGCCATACAGAATTTCAGTCTGGTTTCTGAGAAACATAAAGTCTTAGACTAGAAGAAGCAGGCTTATTTAAGATGTGACTTGTATTAGTTCCTTTCTATTCTATGATAAAATGTCATCACTAAATGCAAGTTTAGGGCTGGTAGCACAGACACTGAGAGCAACAATTAATAAATGTGACCTCCTGAAACTGAGAAGCTTCTGTAAGCCAAAGACATGGTAAATAAGACAAAAAGACAGCCTATAGGATAGGAAAAGATCTTCACCAACCCCACATCTGATAGATGGCTGATCTCTAAAATATATAAAGAACTCAAGAAACTAGACATTGAAATACCAAACAATCCAATTAAAAAATGGGCTACAGAGCTAAACAGAATTCACAACAGAAGAATCTCAAATGGCTGAAAGATATTTAATGAATTGCTCAAAATTCTTTGTCATCAGAGAAATGCAAATCAAAATGACTCTGATATACCATGTTACACATGCCAAAATGACTAAGATCAAAAACACTGATGACAATTTATATTTAAGAGGATCCACTGTTGGTGTGAGTGCAAACTTGTACAGCCACTTTGGAAATCAGCATGATGACTTCTCAGAAAACTGGAAATCAATCTACTTCAAGACCCAATGATACCATTCTTACTTATATACCCAAGACAGGTTCAACCATACCACAAGGACATTTGGTCAATTATGTTGATAGCAGCATTATTCATAATAGCCAGAACATGGAAACAACCTACATGCTCCTCATTGGAAGAATGGATACAGAAATGTGGTACATATACACAATGAAGTATTACTCAGCTGTAAAAAAATAATGACATCATGAAATTTGCAGGCAAATGGATGGAACTAGAAAATATCATCCTGAGTGAGGTAACCCAGACTCAGAAAGACAAATATGGTATGTGTTCACTCTTAAGTGGATACTAGATGTAAAGCAAAGGATAACCAAACTGCAACCCACAGCTCCAGAGAAGGTAGAAATCAAGGAGGACACTAAGAGGGATACATGGATCACCTTGGGAAGGGGAAACAGATGAGATCTACATGAGTAAACTGGGCATGGAAGAGAAATAGAGGGGAGGGGATAGGGAATGAGAATATGAGGGAACCAAACAGGATGGTCAAGCTGGGGGATAGACAAAGTGGGAGGTCAATGAAAGAGATATGTTGATAGAGGGAGACATTATGGGGTAAGGGAAAAACCTGGTGATAGGGAAATTCCCAGGAATGATCATTTAGCAATTCATCTTACATCTGGTAGCCCAATGTCTGTGGCAAGAATTCACTAAACAGCCACATGCCTGGGACTCAGGCCTAAACTGCACATGATTGGATGAAAAAACCTCCTGTGGCCTAACAAGCCCCCAGCTCAGGACCAAGCAGCGTGCAGCTGAAGTCTCCAAATTGGCCTCTTCAGGAGGTAAATGTTCAGCTGTTAGGGATTGGAACATTATCTCAAGTGAAACAGAATGCAAGATGGGTCAAATGTATAGGGCCAGAATGACAGAGAGGAAAATTAAAGCCATATGTGGTTAATATAGCTATGAATTTATTACAACAATAGAACACCCAGATTAACATTCTTCTGATCTCAGAAACAAACCATAAACTAACACATGTTTCTGAGAGAAATATTAGAAGATATTATAAAGAACAGTCAGTGGTCATGCAGATTCTACAAGAACAGGGCACAACAGCTGCTGGTCTTTCAAAGTCACCAACAGCTCCATCTTTGAAATGGTTAACAGAGAAGCCTGTGTGGATTCAGCAATGGCCTTTAACAACAGAGAAACTGAAGGCCTTGGTAGAGCTGGTACAAGAGCAGTTAAATGCTCAGCATATTGAAGAATTAACCAGCCCTTGAAATTCTCCTGTATTTGTTATTAAAAAGAAATCTGGTGAATGGAGAATGGTAACAGACCTAAGAGCAATTAATAAGGTAATTCGGCCAATGGGCTCTCTACAATCTGGAATTTCTTTGCCTACAATGTTACTTAAAAGATGACCTTTTATAGTTATCAATTCAAAAGACTGTTTCTTCTCAATACCCTTATGAGAAAAGTTCAGAGAAAGATTTGTCTTCATGATGCCTACTTGTAATAATTCTCAGCCAGTTAAGAGATATAAATGAAGGGTGCTCCCACAGGAAATGTTTAATAGCCCAACCCTGTGCCAATATTTTGTATGACAGTCATTGGAAGTAATATGTAAATAATTTCCTGGATCTGTAATTTATCACTTCATGAACAATATTTTACTACCTGATTCAAATGCAGATACTTTAAAAAGAATGTTTGAAGAAGTAAAGAAATTTTTGCCTTGTGGGTTACAAATTGTTACTGAAAAGGTACAAAGAGGAGATTCTATTAAATATTTAAGATATAAAACAGGTCTACAAAAATATTAGACCCCAAAAGGTGAAAATTAGGAGAGATTGATTATGGACTCTTAATGACTTTTAAAAATTATTCAGAAACATTTCCTATCTATAGAACTGAGTAATTTGTTCAAAACCTTAGAAGGTAACAAAGACTTAATAGTCCAAGAGAACTATCAGCTGAAGCTGAGAGAGAATTGACCTTGGGGGAAAAGAAAGTACAGGAAAGACATGTGGATCAGGTTGATCCAAAGCTGGATTGCATTTTGGTTACTTTACCCTCTAAGCATTCTCCTTTGGGAATTTTAATGCAGAGGGAAGAAATTATATTGGAATGGATGTTTCTACCAAATAAACAGAGTAAAAAATTAAAAACTTATGTGGAAAAGACCTCTGAGTTAATTTTAAAAGAAAAATTGAGACTTCGTCAATTAGCAGGAATAGACCCAGCAGAAATTGTAATACCTTTAACTAAGGATGACATCGACAAATTATGAGCAGAAAGTGAACCTTGACAAAGAGCTTGCAGTAATTTCTTGGGAGAGATTAACAACAAATATCCCAAAAGCAATAGAATTCAACTTGTAAAGAAAGCTAATTGGATCCTGCTTCACATTGTATGGGAAACACCAATATCTGGAGCCCCTACATTTTATACAGATGCAAACAAACAAGGAAAGGCAGCTTACAATCAGAAAATTTAAGTAAAGTTGTTCAAAGTCCTTACAACTTGGTTCAAAAATCAGAATTATATGCTATGCTGATGATATTAATGAATTATTCAGACCCTCTCAACATAGTTACTGACTCTCAGTATGCTGCAAAAGTGGTCTTACATATTGATACTGCAAAATTTATCCCTGATGAGTCAGAATTAACTTTGTTATTTATTCAGTTACAAGGTATAATCAGGAATAGGAGTCATCCCTTATATATAACTCACATCTCATCCTATATGGGTCTGCTATACCCTCTAGCACAAGGTAATGATGAGATTGATAAACTATTGATAAGAAATGTGCTGGATGCCTCAGAGTTTCATAAAAAAAATGTCAATAGCCATGGTTTAAAAAAAAAAAGGTTTTTCTATAACATGGCAACAAGCCAAGGAAATTATAAGAAAATGTCATACTTGTTCTTTTTACAATCAGACTCCACTAACAGCAGGATGTAACCCAAAGGGTATTGAAAGGAATTAAATCTGGTAGATGGATGTGTTTCATTTTGTATAATTTGGAAAACTGAATATGTATACCACATCATTAATACCTATTTAGGATTTCAATAGGTCTGAGTTTTGAAAAGGCTGATTCTGTAATCAAACATTTGCTGGAAGTTATGGCCATCATAGGTATACCTGCACAAATTAAAACTGACAATGCTCCAGCATATGTTTCTGGTAAAATGAAACAATATTTTTTGCTTGTTACAAGTATAGCACATAATCCTACAGGCCAAGCAGTCATAGAAAGATCAAATTGAACTTTAAAGGATATGTTACATAAACAGAAAGGGGTAACAAAAACTCCCAGAAATAGATTACATAATGGTCTACTAACTTTGAATTTTCTCAATGCTAATGAGAAAGGAACAACAGCTGTGGAGAGACATTGGATAATAGAAAAAACTACAGAATTAAATCAGCTTATATACTTTAAAGATGTTATACCACTAACTAATGTCTTTTCAATTAATCAGATACAACTTGTCAAAAGGGAACCTCCCCAAAGTTAGGGTCAAAGAAGGGTTTTTGAGTTTGTCTTTCGGGAGAATGAAGGCTAAGGAATCTGAAGAACACTGGACAAATGAACATCTGGAAAAAAAGGACAAATCATCCAGAATAAATACCCCAAGAAAAAGAGTAAATTAGCCTATTGGTATACCACATAAAATTTCATAAGTCTTCGCAAATGTTAGTTTCTGCTCTTCTCTACAGACACTTAACACAAAGGGTCTTATGTAGTCTCTGTTTATTAAAAGTTAAAGCTAGCTTTGGAGTTGGAGAATGTCTCTGTCCTTCTCTAAACCCAAGCATACTTGTTAAAAAAAAATACAAAATTTCTGTATCATGTCAGAAGAACCATCTGATATGGGACAGAATAAAACCAAAATTAAGGGACTGTTCAAATGCAACTTATTTCATAATATTTTGGTTCTCTTTTGATTCTCTAATACTTTTCTTAAGCTATGAATTTTATATCAAAATTTATAAGATTAATATATATATATGTATTTTAAACTTTTGTCATGATATTAACGGTCATATAGAGTACTAACAATTCTAGAAAAAATGTTTCATCTAGCTGCCTGTACATGTTTTCATGTTTGAATCTCTACCAGTTTTCTGTAGGGAATCATGAACATGCCTAACAGCAAATTTGAAGTCTCCAAAAAGATGATGGGGCCCCTCAACAATGATTCCATCAGGATGATGATAATACTGCTAAGCTGATAAACACCACCCAAAGATCGGCTTTGGACAACAAACTGCTCAGGACAATTTCAAGATGGCTAGCTGAGATGATTCAGATTCACAGACCACTCAAGCAAGGACTTGAGACAAGCCCTACACTTTCTCATTGTGCAAAGCCTGGACAACAAATGATAAAGCCACCTCTCCAAGGATTTGACAATTAACCCCAATTTTTTCTTTACAGGATCAACAATATAAAAATGTACTAAATAATTAGAAAATGTTTGAATATTTATAAATTTGCTTTTAATGGAGTTTAATCCTATGTATATATAGTTTAATTTCAACTGATAGTTATAGTAAATTAAATGACTCTCAAAAGTCTGAAAAATATCAAATGACTCTGCTAAGACAGTGTGAACCCATAACAACACACAAGGTAAATATTTATGTGCCATGTCAACCTTGGGCTTTCTCCATTTATCATGAAAGGAAGCTGCAGAGTTTAGAAATGTATTATCCTTTCTTTGATCTCCATCCCTGAGCTTTCTACTTAGGATTTTTAACAGACGCAGAACAAAATAGGAAAGATGCTTTAGGTATAGAACTCTTTAGGGTCTTTTCTTCACATATTATACAGAAAGCTGGGGAGGGAAAAAGAAAAACACTGCACTTCTGAGGTTTCCTGTGCATCTTCAGAGAGAACTGATTCTGTGAGTGTTTATTGGTCTCAAGGTTCAAAGGGAAGAGAGTTTGCGCTGTAAAATCTTTACATCGTAGTCACAAGTATAGCGTGTACCTTAGTGAAGAAAGTCTCCCTGTCAGATCACAGTTGACATTGTAACAAATTAACTACAATCCTTAGTTCCTGCCATCTACAGGTAGTCTTTCCTTCCATGTTTATTCAAAGTATCAGAGACAAACTAGAAATTCAATTTGCAAGAAAGGAAAACAGTCTCAAAGTCTCCCAGCTAGACATAAGCAAGCATTCTTAACAATTCCTCCTTGTTTACATGACAGGGAAGACTACAGGAGATGACTGAGGTAGACAACCTCATCACAGCACCTCCATACCCTCCTAAGCCAAGACCAAGAAGAGTCACTGTAGAGTACTGAGTGACCTGATAGTTACACAAAGCAGCCTCCTACCACTCTCTTGCTTGACTGAGTCTTGGTGTGTCTGACTATCTTCTACAGACTGGAGTGATGCATTCTTTAAGCCATCTTTAGGTCATCATTTATCAGACACTTCAGAAAAAAATAATTTTGCTAAATGTTTTTAATTGCAGTGAAAATGTAATTATTTTTTCATGTTCAAATAAACCTATCTTTTTAAGGAATCAGGAAGTCACTAAACAAATCACTGGTTATATCTACACATTCATTCATGTGTGTGAATTTTACTTTTGTTCATGCACTTCCAAATATACTAAATGTCTGATCAATTAACATTATCTTTTGTACCTCATAGAAAACTAGAAATTGATAATCTACCAAAGGTATTGACCTTGTAAAATTTTATTGTACAAATAAATTATACATCTTTCCTTAAGATGGACTTATAATTTTGATTTAACTATATTTATTCTAAAACATGACTACATCATTTTATAAATCATCTGTTTAAGGCTATTTAATTTTCAGTTTTATTTTTAAGCTGATGTGACTTGGTCTAGTTTCTCAAAATAATTTTCTGTAGAAAATACTAAGAGAATCACAGTGAGTTAGAAAGTTCATTATGTCCTTCCTCTAGTCTCTAAAAAGTAACTTCATTTAAGGAACCATACAGGCACAGGCCACTCACCTGCCTTCACAATTTTACAACCCTATATTGTCCTAGAATCATGTTCAGTTATTGTTTTTTAAGTCAATGTCCCATTTCTTTCTTTTTTCATTTCTTTTTCAATTTTCTAAAGAAAAACAACACTAAAACATTAAATGGAAGGTTCTACTTGCATGGCTTCTGAAAGGGGTGCACCTCAGATATGACAATAGTGGAATAATGGGAGACTCCTTTTCTTCTCCATTGTCCCAGGGTTCAGGCCCCAATTTTCCCTTCCATAACATCAATGGAAATGGCATAACAGAAGTATCTGCTGTATCAGATGTTTTCATAGGCATTTTATTGACCCTGACACTTAGTCACAGAACTCACACTAAATTGAACCATTATGATTATTCTCAGAGTGGATTATCAATGTAATTGCCATTGTGTGAAAAGTGTTATGAACATTTACTGCCCCTCTGTTTTGACAGCAAATACTTTTTAAACATGAATAGTTTAGCAATTAAAATCACAAACATACTCATAATAACAAAGGTCATTCTATTATTATTATTATTACAATCATATATATTATAATATATTATTATTATTATTATTATAAGAAAGCTGAGTTTCTGTCATATTTAACTGGAAAACATGGCACTAAATTTTAAAGTCAGTATTGATGTTCATTGAACAATTCACTTAATCAGAATCTTTAGTTGGATAATTGTATTTCATGAAAGTAAATCATTTTATGAATACGTTTACATTTGTTGTATCAAATAACTCAGAGTTGTCATAACGAACAGCTCCAGGTCACTTGAAGTGCAAATCAAGCAGATTTCTGTAGACTAATTAGAAGCATACACATATGGGAAGAAACATGCCACACACACACACCTTCCAACACGTAACAAGTTCAAAAAGAATGCTTGGTGCTTTCATTTCTCTGATTTTTGGTGATATGTTGTGCCAAAAGATCAATCTGATAGATGTAGGCCAAATTTTAATTGAATTTAATTGGTGTGAGAGCCAGAAATATGCCACAATGATTTGAGTTTAAATGGACAAGCTATGTGGAAAGCACCCAAATGATTCTTTTGAACAGAGCAGGACTGCAGTACCATGATATGTATCCTGTGTTCAGGGATTCCAGAATGCACTAGTTAGCTTTTTGTTACTGTGACCAAAGCACATGACATAAGAAACTTACAATAAAGTGTTTATCTTGGGTCTTAGTTTCAGAGAGGTCAGCCATGGTTGCTTGATTCTATGCCTTTGCCAGAAGGTCATGGTAATGTCAAACTGTGATGCAAGCTGATTTTCACTTCTTGGCAGGACTGCGGACAGAGAGGGAGCCAAGAATGGACTAAAGACAAGATACTCTCAAAGACTATTCTGAGTCACCGACTTCCTCCAGCTAGTCCCATCCATATAAAGTTTCCAGGAACTCCCACCAGTCTGAGATTTAGGCTGTACCAGTAAGAATCTCGGAAGGAACTATAAATTCAAATCATAATGAAGAGATAGCTGTATATTCAGTATTCATTTGCAAAATATTCCTTCTCACTAACTCAAAGTTCATTGCAACATGGTGTGAGTGGGAATGTGGCTGGAAAATTAGAAGTACAGATCATGCCAGGCACATTACTGGGGAAATCTCAACAATTAGTTTATCTAGAAAGCCAAACACATAGGTCTTCAGAAGACTAAAGTCTGTTCAAGTGAAACAATCTTTAAAATACTTAACTCTATTCAGAGGGGAGAGATCTGCACTTAAGAACACCCCTTTTAAATGCAGAACTCAACAGTTACCCAAATTTGAAGAGTGGACTTTCCTGGATACACGATGAAACTCATTTCCCTCCTTGATGCAGCAACTTGACAGACTGAAGGATTTCAGAAATAGAGGTTACATATAACTTAGGTTTATACCTTCTTAACACACTTTAATGGCATTTAATATCCAAGCCAGGAGGTACAGAGAGTCCAAGACAAGTAATTTTCAAGATATGAAATTGCTGTCAAACAACAGTTAGTTGCATAATTTTCAACTTAAGAGCCAAAAAAATTAAGATCAGCAAAAGAATGCTAGATAATTATTTTTAATGTGCCCATAATTTTATGTCTATATTATGAATAAATAATATTTTCTGCTTAGAGTTTTAGAAGAAAAGTTACATAATGAGCTTTTTTCAATCCTCACAATATGTTCTATAATTGTGAGTCCAGATGTTTCTAGTAATAGATAAAATTAGGTAGATTCTGCAGATTTTCCATTATGATAATACAAATGAATATAAGGAATTTTTTCTGAATTCTATCCCTAAGCAAAATCTGGCACAAATGTTGCAGTCCTTGTTGCTAAAATATTCTCCAACCATATTGCATTTTGAAGTTTCTCTGAAGTTGAATAAGGAAATGATCATAGAAAATCTCCTAGTGTTCCTTACCACACTCATGCCTAGATACTTCTGTCTGTGGATCCTGGAAATGTCTCAAATGGTATCTGGTCCTATAAATCTGTTATTATTAATCTGCCTTCAGCCTCTCTGTCCCATGTGGAGGACACTCCCCAATGACAGCAGTCAGGCCAGGGGCAACACTTTCCAAGACATCTAGAGGTGTTGAAAACAAATGTGTACTCTAAGAAACTGTCCAAACGTGATTCCTTTCCTGATGTCCACCAGCTTTGCAGTGTTCTAATGCTTTGCACATTCTGGGTCTGCCTTTCATGAGCTATAAAATATGTATCAACAATATAACATAATTGTTTTGATATAAAAAATGCAACAAAAAATATAGCACTGATACATGTCATCTAGTCACACTAGTCATCTAATATTAGGGTGTAACTAAGTTACTGCAGCTACTGTTATTGACACAAATGGAATTTTTAACATTGTAGTTGAATTACCAAAGAAACACTTTTACTAGTTAACTATTTTATGAACAACTTCAATTTGTAGAAAAGGCAAATAAAAAAATCATATGATTTATAAGTACAATCTGTTGTAAAAAGAAGAGAAAATTTTTTCCTAATGTGTTATTTCCAAAAATTTACCAAGACCTAGAGTTGACTTAGTTAATCAGAGCCTTTGAGTCATACGGTCAATACATGTAAAGAGCTCTGAAATTATTAGCTATTATGAAGGCTCACGGGTGTGGCTTAACTGAAATCTTGCATTTAGCCTCATTCTTTGGACTATAGACTGTGGTTCTCATGTCACTTTAACACGTCAAAGACTGGGAATGGGTGAGAAAGCAAATACGTTGCCAAATCCCTGTATCATAATTTCTATTCAAGTAATTTGAAAGGAAAGCAGAAATCTATTAAACGCTCAAAATTAAGAAGCAAATAAACACAAAAACTTCTGAAGTGATTATAATCTTCACAGTCTGGAAAATAAGCAAGTTGACACCTAATCCCTCTTTCCTTACAGCCAATCATATGGCAGTTTTCACATAAGAGATGTGGGAGGAGGAAAAATCTACAGGTCACTTATAGGCCTGTCTTTCAACGGTTCTTTACGGATCCTTTCCTCCAAAACAATTTCTGACCCATAACGATACAATGTATAAACACACAGCCACTCCAGGACACTTTGGAAGATGGGCCCCAAAGCTCTCCAGAGAGGATGCTCAGTGACATGATCTGGAAATCATCTAGGGATGAGAGGAAGTGTCAGCTAATTTCTATGGAAACAGTTAATTGGTTCCTGAACCATGATTAGAATATTCTTTCTCATTCCTTCCCTTTCCTCATCCCTCCCTTTCTCCATTTCTTGCTTTCTTCCCCCTTCTCTCTTTTATTTCACTTATCCACTCATTTCATTGAGACAGGATCTTACAGTATAGCTCAGGCTAGCCTGGAACTCTTACCCTTTTTGTCTCAGCCTTCCAAGTGCTGAAGTTATAACTGTGAACTGTCACAATTGAATCTAAGACATTTTCTTTACACAATCCACCTTATTTTTAAAATCTAGAAGGGGACTAGCAAGATGACTCAGCTTGAACAATGGCACTTGCAACCAAGCCCGAGAACATGAATTTGACACAGTGGAGGGAGAGGATTAACTCCCTGTCTCCACACATGTGCCATGGCACATGAAACTACACAAACAAATAAATAAATAATGTACATTTACAAAATAAAATCCAGAAGTGGTCTCTCCATAATGCCTAATCTGTTAAAAACTAAGAGTTAATACAGTTAATTATTACTGTGAAGAAAAATTAATCAAGCATTGTATTTAGTGGCAATTTTTCCTTACTCTGCTTCCCATTTCTCCAATTTTGACTTATCTCTTTAAGAAATCATTTAACTTCATTGCTTTATATAACTTAGCTTTAATACAGATGTAAGGAGTGAATTATGATGTAAGGACTTTCCAGTGACCAATGAAGCTGAATAGTCTCCCCCTTAGCCTATATGTAGCAAATGTACATAATGCCCTGTTTCTACACTGTTGGGTTCCTGCAAACTTTATGGCCAGCAGGGAAATGATCTGTGAGAGGTAAGAATGGAATTGGATTCTGAATGCTTAGTTAGCCAGTGCTGGTTCAAACTTCTAGAGTCTGACACTAGGCAGTTTATTTTAGACATATTTAAGTATAGTACGATTTTGGTGGGTGGGGATGTTAAGACATGTCTACATCTGAACTCTTTTTGCAAAGTACATATGACCTCTACCATGAAGATGGGTTCTATAACTTAAGGGTCTAGGATCTATTTTGGTCTCTGACAGAGGTAGCATAGAGGTCACCAGGCTGTACAGCATATATGACATCTCCCCTTAAGATGGGTTCTATTGACTGAGAAAAAAAATGCTCAAGGTAAAAATCTAGGAAGGGAGGGTCTGGGAAAAATATTCTGAGGGCTTCAGGTGAGGTCTGGCCTTACAGACAGCAAAGTTTATCAGGTTATTAACTATACCCACTCCCAGCCTTCTTGTTAGAAAATAGTTATAAATCCCTTTCAGTGAAGAGACAGGCCTGCAGTGATTAACATCCCTGGTTTCCCTAGGGCTAATCTGTGAGTTTGTGTCCTCTACACTACATGAGTAAGTATGCCATTAAAAGAGTGGTTTGTGAAAAATTAACCTCCACTTTAAAGTATTAGTTAGGGAAAAGTTTAATCAGATTGTGGTGTTTATAGATGGGTCCATTGACAAGTGACTAAGATATGGTGATATCTAAATTCTAATGGCTTTATAAGGAGAGGGAAGTTCCTGAGCACACAAATGCGCGCGCACACACACACACACACACACACACACACACACACACACACACACTTGTGTATATATAGTCATGCACATATGCACACACGCACATATATACCTGTGCATATGTGCAATTGTGAACAGACTTGCACATGTACATCTGTACACACACTCATGCACATATATACCTGTGCAAACATACACATGCATGTATACAACTATCACATGTACAGAGCCCGAACTATTGTCTTGCTATGTCCTGCACTACCTTGGGACTCTGTTATCAAAAGCTATTACCAAATGTGAGCTCTCAAGACTAGATAAGATCTATAAGCTTCATTTTGGGTAGAGACTGCTCAGCCTGTGGTATTGTGTTATTAGCAACAGAAAGCAGATGGATATCCACAGTCAGGGTGATCTCACTTACTCTATCAGGGCTCTGCAGTAGGTGTTGGTACATTCAAGTGATGACCAGATGAGAACCACAGGATCCACAGAACTAAAGTGTGCAGAGGAGCAAGGCACCAGGAGAGGAGTAGTTAGTGTTCAGATATTGTAAAACACAGTGGTAGCTAGCAGAGATTAGGTTTTCAAAGGTCACCTTTAAAATGTCTCTTATTCACTGCAAAAATAAATAACTCTAAAAGAACAGTAGGTATAAAATGCCCAAATCAGCCGTCCTAGTGACTCAGCACTACAGCTCCAGATGAGAAAATAGACCCAGGCAGAACACAAACCCCAGGAAAGCAGTAAGTTTAGGAGCCGAACAGAATGAGAACACGTAGAATATTGAGTCATATAAGAGAATGACTTAAAATGAGATTTAAGAAGGCTATAGAAAAATCCTTAAAGCTACGATTCCATTATATGGCTGCCATTAAAAATGGAGGGAGGAACAAAAGCAAATACTGGGACAGAATCTGTCAACTCAAAGAAAGAAAACACAAAACAAATCACACAAGGCAATGTCCCTTAGGTATTATTATTTCAATTTTCTGTGTCAGTCTTGCTGAAAGAGCTTTCATTGTTTAAAGGGACATGTTGGAAAGACTTGATTTATTCTAGGTCTCTAGAAGGAGCTCTAAGGCTGTAGTAATGCCAAGTCTTCTCAAGGCCCTGTCTTCACATGGTTATTGAAATAGATGATGGATTCTATATACACATACTTATCAAGTATAAATATATGATAGAGATAGGTATGTGATAGGTGGTAGATAGATGATAGACATGATAGATAGATGATAAATAGATGACAGATGATAGATAAGATAGATAGATAGATAGATAGATAGATAGATAGATAGATAGATAGATCGATCGAAGGGCAGAAAGAAGACAGGAAGACAGACAGATAATGGTATACTTGTAACTATATAAGCTAGAGCCACATCTTCACTTCTGAGAATGGCTGAATAGGAGATAGACAGTAATCATCTTCAATGTCCTGTCTATTTTTGGGATATACAACCTTCTTTACTAGGAAATACAACTTGCTCATTATGATTTCTTTTTTAAAATCATCCTGATTAGATGAGGTGCCATGTTATACATAAAGAAGCCCAGAACCTGCTTCTTGAACATAATGTTAATGCTACCCTGCCTGTATACATACACAGAGGAGTTAGTAAGATATAAATAAAGTGGAAGTTACCTTACTTTAAAAGTTATAATCATTAAAAAGTAAAACTATTCCCATTAAGGTAAGCCAAACATTTCTTATAGAACCTTTTTCCTTTAAGAATATTAGCACCAGGTTTCTTCCCATCCTCATGATGTTTCCCTCTATTAAGATACCTCCCTCATTGCTCTTCTACTCTGCCCCATTCCAACTCTACCATCCTATTCCCTCATGCTCCCATCCCCTACCCCCTACCTTCCATTGTCTCCCCCCCAGTTTACTTAGGAGATCTTATCTATTTCTCCTTCCCAAGGTGTTCCACGTGTCCCTCTTATGGTCCCATTGTTACCTAGATTCTCTGGATTTGTGAGTTGTAGTCTGGTTATCCTTTGATTTACATCTAGTATCCACTTATGAGTGAGTTCATATCATGTTTGTCTTTCTGAGTCTGGGTTACCTCAATCAGGATGAGATTTTCTAGTTTCATCCATTCGCTTGCAAATTTTATGATGCCATTGTTTTTTACTGCTGAGTAGTATTCCATTGTGTATATGTATCATATATTTTTATCCATTCTTCAGCTGAAGGGTATCTAGGTTGTTTCCATGTTCTGGCTATTATGAATAATGCTGTTATGAACATAGTTGAGCAAGTGTCCTTGTGTTATGATTGGGCATTCCTTGGGTATATGCCCAAGAGTGATATCATTGGGTTTTGAAGTAAATTGATTCCTAATTTTCTAAGAAACCACCATACTGATTTTCAAAGTGGCTGTACAAGTTTGCACTCACACCAACAGTGGAGGAGTGTTTCTCTTGTTCCATATCCTCTCCAACATAAGCTGTCATCAATGTTTTTGATTTTAACCATTCTGACAAGTGTAAGATTGTAGCTTAGAGTCGTCTTGATTTGCATTTCTCTAATGACTAAGGATGTGGAACAATTCCTTAAATGTCTTTCAGCCATTTGAGATTCTTCTACTCAGAATTCAGAAGTTCAGTCAAAGAGAAGGAAGAAGGATTCTACGAGCAAGGGGCATCAAGACCATGATGGGGAAACTTATAGATGCAACTGAACTAAGCTAGTGGGAACTCATGAATTTTGGACTGACAGCTATGGAGCCTGCATGGGACCGGACTGGGTCCTCTGCATGGGTGAGGCAGTTGTATTGCTTGGTCTGTTTGAGGGGACCCTGACAATGGGAATAGGATCTATCTCTGGGGCATGAAATGGCTTTTTGGAGATCATTGCCTATGGTAGGACACCTTACAAAGCCTTGATGCAGGAGGAGGGTCTTAGACTTTCCTCAGCTGAATGTGCTGGGCTTTGCTGATTCCCCATGGGAGGCCATAACTTTTCAGAGGAGAAACTGGGAGGGGGTTGGGGGGAGAGCTGGAGGGATCTGTGATTGGTGTGTGGAATGAATAAAAAATTTCTTTAAAAAAAAGTTAATAAAAAAGAATATTAGCCTATGTATACAAAGACTACAAGCTCCTTTGTGATTTAACAAAAGTGGAATTAAGATATATACATATATATGTATATATATATATATATGACTACATGCTAGTGACTAAAATTATTAATATATATTAATATATCATAGCTTATAACTGATAAATTCAATTATACATGCAATGTATGTTATAAAGTATATAGTATATTAATATTATATTATATTAGTATTAACATTAGTATACATAATATTGTAAATATACATGCTTTATATGTGTACCTTTATATGTGCATATTCATACCATTTATATATGTATAAATATCCATCCATATATATGTTAACAACATCATTCTGGTAATGAACAATTTGGGGAGGGTTTCTGAACCTGAATTAGACTTTTAAAAATGGCAGTCTTTTCTTATCACATAAACAACATAAACTTACACTTGTCTCATTATATAACTAATCACTTCTGGACA
The DNA here is from genome assembly GCF_949786415.1 of Peromyscus eremicus. Classification (NCBI taxonomy): domain Eukaryota; kingdom Metazoa; phylum Chordata; class Mammalia; order Rodentia; family Cricetidae; genus Peromyscus; species Peromyscus eremicus. Next base: position 99,690,053 of record NC_081425.1, on the reverse strand, counting down.
CCAACTTGCCCATGTGTATCAATAGCACCAACATCACCACCATGTTAGATGCTGAGCTTGCCCTTGGGTATAAATGTGGCAACAAGGGAGTTGTTGGGACCACATCTGCCTTTCTGTGGTTTAATCCAACCCTGTATCCAGACTGAGACACAGCTCTCATTTGAATGCTGGTCAAAAACCCATGGCAAGTAGTATTTCTTTTCACTCCAACCCAAACTGTCTGGAAGACCATCTGTTCCTATAACAGAGTCCAAGTCAAGTTTATGGACATATTTTTACAATCTGCTGTCCCTTTGTGAAAGACTACCCTACATCTATGTCTTCCAATCCTCAGACATTACAATTGTACAGTTTTTTCCCATGGAGTCTTTTACATAAACCTGAATATTTTCACAATGATCACGTTTATTTTTACTACCACAAAGAACGTAGAATAGACATATTCCTCCAAGTTTTCACAAAATATAGCAGAAATGCAAAGTTAAGACCCTGGTTTTTCCACAGGCATCTCCTTTATTTCCTTCAAGCCCTACATGGCTCAAAAACTTAAAATCATGGAAAATTTAACTCAGATACTTGTTTACAAGATTATACCTGGCAGGAACAACTCTCTGTCTGGATTTTATTCCCTGCTCTCTTAGAGTCTGGCTCTACTCACAGTTTACAGAGCCCCTATACCAAACCCTTGCATTAGACCCATTTGTATTTAGAATGTGAGTATCTGGGAGGAAAATCCTGTCATCCATTGTTTTTGCACATGTGTCCTCAGTGGCTTAAGTGAACTCCATTGTCTGGGTGTCCAAATCAAGAGTCTGAGCAACAACAACAGCAACAAAGATTATAGACTTCATCCCTAGAACTGATTTCAAGCTTTCTACATCATTGTGCCAACCCCAAATAATATAATGTTTCATCATTTACATGGCTGTGAATTCTAAGGAGTTACCTTTTCCAGGTTTAGATTTTGTACAATCTCCTGGGTTGAAAAAATTCAAACAATTTCTCACAGGGTCAGACTAGTAAATCTATTTAATGTGGTCACAAAATTCTTTTCTTTTAAAGCCATCTGATAATCCTAGAACAAGATGAAATTTGGTGGGTTTCAACCAAGCTTTAAAAACAAGATTAACTTCATTATTTGTGAAGCCTACTCAAAGTAAAAATATTGAACTCATGTTGACTCTTCCCTATAATCCCCGAACTCTGGAGACCAACATGCTGTGGATATCCATCTGTATAAATAAAACACTGATTTACCAGTGGCCAGGCAGGAAGTATAGGCAGGACTAACAGAGAGGAAAACAGAGAAAAGAGGAAGGCAGAGGGAGTCACTGCCAGCCGCCGCCATGACAAGGAGCATGTGAAGACACCGGTAAGCCACGAGCCACATGGCAAGGTATAGATTTATGGAAATGGATTAATTTAAGCTATAAGAACAGTTAGCAAGAAGCCTGCCACGGCCATACAGTTTGTATGCAATATAAGTCTCTGTGTTTACTTGGTCGGGTCTGAGCGGCTGTGGACTGATGGGTGACACAGATTTGTCCTGACTGTGGGCAAGGAAGGAAAACTCTAGCTACACCAACACAAGATTATTGCCACAAATTTGAGGCCAGCAAGAACTACAAAGCGAAACTCTGTCTCAATACCTAATCAATATCAACATGGGAGTCATTGCTAAAAATGAAGTGAGTGTGTGTGTGTGTGTGTGTGTGTATGTGTGTGTATTTCTGTGTGTGTGCAATGAAAATAGAAGAGAAAATATTTGTTGGGGAAGTATTACAATGAGAGAAGGACAAGAGAGGGTAGTGGGGTTTTAATATGATCAAATTACATGACATGCATGTATGAAAATGTCATATGAAATCCCTAATTTTAAACAATTAATGTACACTAATAATAATAAAAACCCATAAACACCACCATAGTCGATAACAAGATTTTAAGAGCCAGACTTCATGGAAGACTGCTGCAAAACACTATCTTCTTGACATGAAAGGGCCATGGCACTCCTGAACTCATAGCAGCTATGGTTGCTTGCACAAGACCTGAATGAAATCAAGACAATGAGAACTCCAACATGGGTAGGAGAAAGCCTCATGAGACTCCACACCTAGGTGTGGAGCTTCGGACAGGTAATGACTGATGGGACAGGAAGAGTCAGTTTTCTTCAGGATATAGTCCATAATAAGTTGCCTATATTTCAGTTTATAGCCCTATACTCAAGGTCAGGTAAGAAGCATGAATTGTTCTCAATAAGTTATATTTTTAAAAGAGAAAAATACAAAGTTGTGAGGAGGATGGGAGGAGAGAGAGGAGTTGGAAGGAGGAATGATGGCTATAATCTAAATATGTTGTAGTAGTGTAGAAATCATCAAATACTAAATAAAAATAAACCCGTTACCAGAGAGAAAAAGGCTTTAAACAACAAAAAATCCCAAAGACTTTTGAGGAAATATTTCCTTAGAGGCTGACTTGTAGCTGTGTCTTCCAAAGTAAATGGGCAAAATATTTTGCTGTGATGATGTTGCAAATTTCCTACCTAGCCTTTTCATAGAAACACACAGTTCTCAGGGTTGGAGATTTAGCTTAGTAGTAGAGTGCTTGCCTAGCGAGTGCAAAGCCCTGGGTTCCGTCCTCAGCTCTGAAAAAAAAGAAAGAAAGAAACACACAGTTCTTAACTCTCATTTTATCATTTAGATAGATAGGGGAAAAAGTGACAGAGTAAACAAGATCCAGTTCAGGAAAGTTATTAGAATGAAATACCCAGTGAAAAAACTGAATACTAATGTGAGCTCAACATTTCTTCCAGTTTTCATTATTTTATATTAAGCTAACCTGCTCTCTGAAAACCCATCAAAGTATTTATTTTGTCTAAGAAGCTCTGTGCTCATGGAGTAATCCATTTCTAAGGAAGTGTATTTTTTTCCTCCAGAAAATTTTCAACTTAAAGAGCTTGTAAATTGCCTTGTACAAGCAGTCCCTAAATCACCTATCAAAACATTTGTAACAAACACAAGTTTGTGCAAATTAGACATATCATTGAGTAGCTCTGGGCACTGATGAGATTGGAAGACCTTGATTTTCTTACCTCTTCAGGTGAAAACATTGGCTGATGATAATGTAACTCCCACACCCTGGGTTATATCTCTCACCCAACACTGAAGAAAGGGCCTCACACCTCACTGAGACCTGCTAGATAACAGTTCCTAGAAGGGGACCCCCTCCCTGTTTCTCCACCAGCTATGAGATAAATAGGTAACAACAGAATAAAAATAAACCACAAACCAGTACAAATTAGCCATATGACTTTGAAACAATTGAAGGAGGCATTAGAGAAAGGAAACTGCCATATGGCCAACATCACCATTCTAAAATTTTAGACATGTTCTTTATGTCTTTAGCTCTATAGCCAGTGCTTTCAAGGTTGAGCTGAGGCAATAAAATCAAAGCTGTATTTGTACCTTTCTTTTGGTAGATATGGATGCACTATCAATTGAAAATATTTCTAGGAACATTTTCAAACATTTGTTTTTGAAAACCTGGTAGATGCAAAAAAGATGAGCTATGCAGCATAACTACCAAAGAGTTTAAGTCTGGTCAAAAGGTGGGCACAAATAAATGAATCATTCATCAATTTTTCAACTTCAAAATTATTTTATAAAACATACAAAAAACAAACAAACAAAATATACTTTTTTCATTTCAACATGTATTATGTCCATTTTCTGCTTTGTATAAAGCTTTAAAGTTTAAGTATGCCTCACTTTGAGTTGTACATGGGCTCAAAGCATCCTAGATTTTGGCAAGCAGGTAAAACACTAAATAAAAAAAATCAAATTAATAATAAGGCAGACTAAATTTACAGCACATCTGTAAATTTATTCTACATTTGAAAATTACAATATCAGTCCAATTGGTACAGTTTACAGGTGAATTGAAACTGTCTGAAACTGGTCTACCACTAGTTTCTGAGCCCAGACAGACCATGTCCAAATGATGTTAGAGTCATGTTTTTGATTTATTTTACTTTTATTTGTGTCTGTCTGTAGGTATGGGCACATGTGTTCTGGAGCCTGTGCAGGTTGCAGGAGTCATTTCCTCCTGGAATTGGAGTTACAGGTGTTTGTGAGCTGCCTGATGTAGGTGCTAAGGACAAAAGCCTGATCCTGTACAAAGGAATGAAACTCTTTACTCACTAAGCCACTTCTACATCCTGGGGTGATTAGTTTTGCCAACTGGACACATCATAGAATCATGTAGGAAGGGAGTCTCAGTGAAGAACTAACTAGATTGGGTTAGACTGTAGACATATCTGTAAGGAATTATTTTGATTATATTAATAGACATGGTAAGACCCAGCTCACTGAGGGTGGCATATATCTCTAGAGAGGGGGTTCTGGACTGTGTACGTGTAGAGAGTGGACTTAGCACTAGTAAGCATGTATGCTTTCATTTCTGTGTATTCTTGACTGTGGATGTGTCTAGTTGATTCAGATCCCTGCCTTGACTTCTCCACATGGCAATTAGTAACAGCAAAGTGTAAACTGTATGCAGCCTTTCTCTCCTAAATTGATTTTTATTAGGACACTTTATGACAGCAACAGAAATGATACTAGGGCATTAATATACAAATGTTAACTATTTTTTTTATAAAAGTGGGACTTTTAAAATCTTGAAATGTAAGATGCAGTTCTTCCCTAAATATTGAATAATAATTTCAGCTTTTTTGTTTGAGAGAAATGTAAAAGGGTGGGTGTAGTGTCTTGTCTCCCAACGAAGGTATGCAAAGTTATGTAGACACTCTCACCCAGGAGATTAAAGCAAAGACTCCAAAACAACATAAGAACAGAAAAACAAAAACAAAAAACAAAAAACAAAACATGTGCCCTGATGTTCTCAGCAAGAGAAAACTTTTGAACTGAAGCTTGTAGACATAAATTAATAAATTAAACAAGTCTTTGACTTCTTGGTGTGTTTAAGAAGCTGATCCTGGTGTTAAATGCTTCAAAACACCCTCAGGTGTGTGTTCAGTTGGAAATGACATACATACTATAAGCTGGTGCAAAACTCTTCATGATGTATTGGTATGATGGAGATTTGGGAAAAGATTCAAATTAGACAGTAAGAAAAAATAGTTTGACAATTATTAAAAAAGAAATAACCCAATATTAAAGATGCATTGAAAGTATAAGACCCTGAAAGTGGGAAAGACCTATTGCTGCTAGAATGAATCCTGGGTGTTCTCCAAGAACACGAACAGCTCTTGAATGATTTAAATCAAGTCCAGTGACTCATGTCCAAGTGGCTCACCTAGTGCTTTCATAACTAGTCTGGTGATCTAAACAGCTATGTCCAACTTCTGCTTAAAATTCAAAGTATGTTTCACAAACATATCTGTCATCCTGTGATCAGAACCCCTCAGGAAGAAACTTTAGGCGGAGATAGAACATGCTCATTTCTGTACCAAGGAATACAATGTTACTTCTGTTTGTTGAAGGCCCTGACAAAGAGATGTGACTGAGAGCTGGCTGCTCTTGGTACCCTCTAAGCCAAAGACAAAGCCAAGTGTCAGTAATTTGCAGTTTCCTTTGTTTATCTGGGACAGATAAAATGCTGGGCTCAGATAACAATTGTCTAAGTGACAAATTATGTCCCAGTTATAAAACATTTAAAAATTTGGCTGACCATTGCATTACCAAAGGGAACTGAATGTTTACCATATGCCTAAACTGCACTTGAAGGAAATTTAGAAATCATGTCGTCCAACTTCTTCATTTTTACTGGTAAAGACTAAGAAAGGCCAAGATGTTTAGTTCAAATTACATAGCCAAAAAAACAGAAGAGGAACTCAAATGTAGGTATTCAAGTCTACAGTTCAGGCCAATTAGTCTAAGCTGCCCAAAAGTCTGAATGATGAATAATTGGCAAGGTAACTGTCTTTAGTTGAAAGCTATTGATTGATTTCCCCATTTTCTATATTAAAATCATTAAAAAACATGCACTATTTCTTCCTTAAAATTCAAATGCAACTTATTACATTCGAGTCTGATGTTTCCTTTGTAGAAGTGATTTTGATTATTAATTACATTTTCTTTTAAAAAATAATAGCTATTCAATTTTTCCATCAGTTTGACTTTAATAATATGTGTTTTTCTAAGAACTATCAACTTCATTCAAGTTACCGAACTTATTTACAAAGAGATTTAATAAAATTCTAATTATATCTTTTTAATAATTATAAGATTCATTATGATAGTCACTATCACATTGTAATAGATTTTCTTCTCTATCTCTATCTCTCTGTGTCTGTTTCTTTGTCTTTCTGTCTGTCTCTTACTCTTTCTCCCACCTTACTGAGTCTAACTGGGTCATTCAATTTGTTTAACTTTTCAGTATACTGCTTTTTCTCTTCTTCTACATTCTTTTCAGCAATTGTTGTGTTCAGCTTGGAAATTTTAATTGCACTATTAAACTGCAGTAACTGTTTGTATTAAAAATCTTCTTGTGTGTTCCATGGCAATCTAAATCTTTCTTGAGTAATATCTTTTAATCATTTATTTTATTTACAGTGGTTTTAATTTTAAGTGTTTTATATTTTGGCTATATAAGGGAACTCAATTTCTTCTTGAGCCAAAGGTTCAAAGGTTTAAGACCGTTCATGACAGGAAAGAAGATGAGCATAAAAACAAAGAAACAACAACAACAAAACAGAGCTAGAGATCAAAGATTGTATTTAGTGAATACATTTAAGTGGATATTAAGTTAATGTTAAGTTGGTGTCCATTTAGCAACCAAAAGTCCTAAAATAATAGCCTCACTGTCTGTTTCTTTGATTTTCAATGTAGCCACCTTTGTACCCTGGAGTTCCTAAACAACTGTGTTAGTGTCTTTATTCAAACTACAAAATCTCTGGAAAGAATATCTGATTTTGAACTAAGATTAAAAGCTTGTCTATAACAATCCAATGATAAATGACAAGTTAGAAGTTTGCAAGCAAGTTGTAAATATTCCTGTAGATAAATTATCAAATGGATCTAGTTTATTTTACACAATTATGGCTGGTCTGCTTAATCAAATCTGACTAAATACAGCTTTTATAAATAAGATGTTGCTCAAAGGATGCTTGCTTCTTCTTTCATTCAGACTTTCATATATGTTTAACATTTAAAAAAAATCTTTGTTCTAAATGCATTTGACATTGGACATTGGAACAGGATAAGTCTGTTAATAAGGATGCCTAAAACTGTATACTCCTCATCAGCCCCTGAATTCTTAATGATATCATGTTTAGAAATTTTATTTTATGTCTATTTAAATTTGAAATTAATTTGGAGAAATTAGAAAGTAAATAAAACAACACTATTTGAGGGTAAAAAAAGAAAGAAAGAAAGAAAGAAAATGTTGCCAATTTACAGAACAGAGTCTTACTTAGCTCTTATAAAAATGACATCATGAACTTTTCAGGCAAATGAATGGAACTAGCAAAAAGTCTTCCAGAATGAGGTAACCCAGACCCAGAAAAACAAATATTGAATGTACTCATTTATATCTGGATACACAGCTATTAAATAAATGATAACCTACAGTCTGTAGACCCAAAGAGGTTAGGCATAGAGGAAGGGACGAAGGGCAACATACAGAAGGTGAAATAGAATCGATTTTATGGGTGAGCAAGAAAGGGCAGGCAAGTAGAGATGAGAATGGGATAATCAGGTGAGAAGGACAAGAGAGAGCAGATTGAGAGAGGGAATGGGACGGGGAGAGATAGTTAGAATTGAAGGTCATTTGATGGGTGTAATGAACATCTAGTGCAGTAGAATCTTCCTATAACATATGAAGGTGATGCTAACGAAGTCTGCAAATGATTAGGGAGAATTGTAATGTAAATATCTGCATTTTCTGATGCTCTTAGGTGACCCCTATGAAAGAGATGTTTGACTCCCTAGGGGGTTGTGATCCACAGGTTGAGAACTGCTATTAGAGTGTCTGACACAGAAAAGTACTCTGTGGGCTACCAAAAGAGAAACATGAATGCCAACCCAACCACAAAACCTTTGATCTACCATATGTCTTGCCTGCAAAATGTGCTAGGGCAATGGTGGCACATACCTTGTGGGATTAACAAACCAATGTCTGATTTGACTTAAGGCCCTCTCCATGATATGATACTTGCTTGACCTTGCTTTGGTGACCAGAAACCAAAAACTAAATAGCCCAGATACTTACAGTAAAACCAAATACTACTGCTCTGAAAACAAAACAAAACAAAGTGAAACAGGAACAATAAAACAACTCCTAATGATATCCTGCTATACTCAGCTATGCTCATAGATGGGTGCCTCATTCAGACATCATCAGAGTGGCTTATTTCTGCAGCAGATAGGAACAAACACAGAGACTCACAGCCAGACATTACACAAAGAGAGAGAAGAAGACCTTGGAACACATAGCTCAAAATGATATGACTCCATCAAATCAGTCCCCTAAGAGCTCAAGGAACTCCTCAGAAGAGGAAGCAGGAGTTGGGGACACTGAAAGGATGGAGCACAGCAGAAGAACAAGGCTCACTGAAACAAATGAGCAAGGCCAATATGAACTCACAGAGAGACTGACCCAGGAATCACAAGGCCTACATAGGTCTGCACCAGGTTCCCTGCAAGTATACTATACCTTTCAGTTTAGTACTTTTATAGGATTCTTGAATCTGTGAGTTACTGGGTTTCTGATTCTGGTGACTTCTACTGAGTCTCTTTTATTTTTTCCTGTTGTTTTGTCTTGTCCAACTTTATTTTCATGGTTTTTGTTTTATCTTATAATTTATTTTGTTATCTTTTGTTATTATTTCTTAGAAGCCTGTTCTTTTCTAAGGAGAGACAAACAGGAAGTGGATCTGGATGGGAGAGGATGTGGTGGTGGAGAACTATATTTAGTTTATATTATATGAGAAAAGAATTTGTTTAATAAAAGGGAAAAAGTTATATTTTATTGTATAGTAATTAAATATCATAAGAACACAGAAAAAAAAAGAATATCTGATTTCTAGGACTAAGTGGATATGAGCTGGTGGTTAATGTGGCTCCATCTTCAGCAGTGTAAGCAATATGAAAACATTGAGTAGAGGACATAGGAAGTTTCCACAGTTAAAATCAGTCTACTATATTAGACAATGCCTAACATAATCTTATATCAAGACAATCTACATTGCATAAAGGAAAAAATAGGGGGAAAAGACCTGCAAATAACAGACACTTGAATAAATAAATTCAGTATGGACAAATTTAGGAAGAAATTGTCTTACAAAACATACATAGACACTATTGGGCTTTACCCACCCATCTTGACTGTAAAAGAGGATTTATTAGAATGTATGAACTTGATCCTGAATGAACACTTCATCACAGTGTGTTCCCCAGGGATGGTTCATTACTAGCTTTGAGTATTTAATATTAATTGTCCATGTTCTCCTAAGAAGCACCTTTCTTGCAGACTCCTGCATCTATAAAACCTGCAGTAAATCAAGGAAGGCAGCTTTAACTGCCATTCCTTAACTGCACACACCGGGGAGAATGCTTAAAACCAGCAAGGAGGCCAGGAGGCCTTGTCAAGCTTAGACATTGAATGCATACTGTTTCCTGCCTAGAGTCGGCCATATTGCTAGATACTTTGACCAAATTTTATCCCCTGACATTTTTTTTTATTTCAGCACTCAACGTGAGTTTTCCAGCCTATGTAGACTCAAGATAATTAATCCCACACTTCCTGTTGGCTGTCAGCCTGTGTTCATGCTTGATGCATATGTAGCTTGACCCTCAGCTTGACATTATTCTAACCTTTGATAATGACAACACCCTGGCAATCTCATGTCCTTATGAGGTATCTGTGTCACCATCTTTGAAATTCCATTTTTCTGAATCATATGTCTTTTAAAATATGGATTCTAAATTTCTACAATGCAAGCTTTTTATAGAATGGATCTGACCAATCAGTAAATTCCTTTGTTTTTAGTGTCTCACCATATCAGTGAAGTGCCTGTGTGTTTTAGCAGAAAAAAAAATGGATGTTTAGGTCACAAGCAAATGGTTTTGAGGATCTGCTATGTTCCAGTAACAGTAAAAATTTGGAAGAGATAAAAGATACAATAAATAGGTCAGTTAATGAGAATTACTTACCAATTTATAAGTACCAGGTGTTTAGGAAGTACTTTATGTATTCATCATCTTTGCAGTAAGTATATGGGGTGGTTATTATTACTGTTTTGTTGTTACAGTATGCTTAATAATACCAAGACAAAATTATCAGATTATCCAGCTAAGATATGTTCAAGTCCAATTTTTAACTCTAATTTTAAAACCAGACTATGTTCTTTGTATAATGGAGAAGAGAGACATGCATGAGTAAAATAGAATAATAACACCTACCAGTCAATAAACTATTAAAGAAATATTAGGAAGTATAACCCATTGCATGAATAGAAGGATGGGAAGACTTGGAGTTAGTATTACAGACAGAAAATAGAAGTAAACAATTCTTGAAGTATAAGCAGGGTTTGAACAGAGAAGAGGGCACCATTCCAGCCAGAGGAAATAGACTGATGAAGACTAGGGCTGGCCATGAGTGGTATGATAAGTCAGAAATAATTTTATTCATGTTTCCTGGAGAAATCCATACTGAATCTTTGGATCCCTGCATAAGGCTTCCTAGTGAAAATCTCTCCTATTTACCAGGAAAGAAACATAATTATGTGGATGAAATATTCTGTATCTTTTCTTTTTCAGAAACTGCCACAGGAGTGTAGGAAAGAGCTTGGCATGAGTAGAGTCAGTGAAACTAAATACGGAGCAGTTATCTATCTAAGAGCCTTCTGCCAAAATGGTATGACTTCCAGCATACCATTGCACAATTATACCTGACATCTCATTTCATTTTATTGACTCTGACAAAATTCTCTTCTAATTTAGGCAAGCAAATTCCACACACTGCATTTCTACAAGCCTTAAAATTGCTCTGTTCCCTTTGTACTTCAAACCTAAGATTTCAAACCTTTGCCCATCACCTGTCTCTTAGGTTTGATGACCCAGTAGATTTCTGTGCACTTTTCTCATCATATCCTAACTTTTCCAGCTATTCATGTGCAAAGCCAGAGGGAGAAAGGCTGTGCTATCCATTTCTAGGAAATGGCCTATCCTACTTCTGTTTCTCTAAATGGCCCATTTTAGTAAATTACTATATGAGTTCTCTGAGACGATGGCTCTGATCTTTTCCACCCAGCCAACTGTGTCAGCTGTTCTGACCATTGGCCTGGTTGTGGGTCCTGACTGTGTTAGACCAGCCGACACTCACATTGCAGAATCAGGTGATTTGTGGTTCTTTCATCTCTCACTAGATCTGCATAGCTGCTTTGTGAGCTGGCGGTTTGACTCTCAGTCATCTCTTTTCTTGATGTTAAAACTGCTTGTGGCACTCACTTAATTCTTTTTTTAATGGCTTCATCACTTATGATTTCTCATTCTATTTTATTTTTGAAAATAGATTTTTCTCTCATTCAATACATCACAACCATAGTTTCCCTCTTTCCACTTCTCCTACCTCCTCCTCCACCTCCTCTCTTCCCCAGATCTACTTAATTCTTTACTAAAGAGCAATTTACAGGATGGAGACATGATTCAGCCTTTAAGAGAATTTGCTGCTCTTACTGAGGACCTGTGTTTGATTCCCAAGACCCACATTGATGGGCTCTCAGCTGCCTATTATTCCAGATCAAGAAGGAATCTGATGCCCTCTTCAGGCCCTCACAGGCATTGCACAAACATCAATCACATTACATGCACACAAAATAAAAATATGTCTTTAAAAAAAAAAGAATATTGGCCGGGCGGTGGTGGCGCACGCCTTTAATCCCAGCACTCGGGAGGCAGAGCCAGGCGGATCTCTGTGAGTTCGAGGCCAGCCTGGGCTACCAAGTGAGTTCCAGGAAAGGCGCAAAGCTACACAGAGAAACCCTGTCTCGAAAAACCAAAAAAAAAAAAAAAAAAAGAATATTTTAGCACTGAACATGCATTATTTGTTAAGTATTGGCTTACAGCTTTACCATTTTCATATAACCTATGCATGTAAATATTATAATTCCTTACCTATAGCAGTTTTGAGTTCCTCAACAAGTTCAAAACTAACAGAAGAAACTAGTCAGTAATAATAATATAGATGAAAAGCACACGATGTAGTCCATATCTCTCATTCTATTTTGAATTATTTTTTTAACTATATTTTAAACACATATTTTGTCGTGTTTAGGTGTTTTTTTCAGTGATATGTCTCTGTGAATATTCTGTGAGATCAATTCCTCCTCTCTCTCTCTCTCTCTCTCTCTCTCTCTCTCTCTCTCTCTCTCTCTCTCTCTCTCACACACACACACACACACACACACACACACACACACACATATGCACAAATACACAATCCATGGAAAAGCCATTTTGTATGCCTTAGGAATCTTTGGAGTATATTACCAGCCTAACCTAAAAGAAAAGCAGTTTTGTTTTGTTTTGTTTTTCTACAAACAGATTTGCCTTTAGGCTCCCAAAGACCTCTGATCCAAATTCTTAGTGGGGTTCTTTGGCTTCATTTTAGCATTCTCATTAGTGTCTTTTCTCTGAACTTTCACACTACTCAATTTAGTATGTGATCATAAGCTTTCACTAACAGTGACTTCACATGTTCACAAAAAGAAGTTCATGAGGAAGCTGAGATTAATGGATCAATGATCACATAGCTGAGGTAGACATGCAGCAGCATCCTCTAACTTTTTAACATCTAATATAAGTCCTTTCCCAGAAGGAAGAGAGATAAAGTTATTGTATTTATTAATGTACATTGTCTTTATTAATTGCTAATTAGCATTTTGTAGTACACAGTTACCACAATAGGCCTGGCCCTTTTACTCTGTGAAGAGAAATTTTCTACTTTCCAGTTTGGGGATATTATGAATAAATCTTAGGTTTTATGAGACTCATTTTGATGAGTCTCCATTACTTTAGACAAACGTCCATGTGAACAACTGTTTGAGGTGACACATTCATTTTCAGTTTTAAAGGGTATTTTCCAGAGTGGTCAAACCAGCCCACATCCAAGCACTGTGTGAGCTACCTAGCCTTCCTCTACTGCATTAACTTTATTTGAATGAACAATAGTCCCTGCTACCCAACCCTGTCTCATATTTTAGCTATTCTATAGGTTTATAGTAATATTGCATTGTGACTTGTTTGAGCTTTCTCTATTATATGATGATGTGCTTTGAAATTTTTTTTTTTAATTTTTAGTTATATATATGAGTACTGGGAACTGAAAGCTGGTCTTCTGCAAAAGCAGCAAATGTTCTTAAGTGTTGACTATCTCACAAAATTCCTGGTGATCTTTGTATTTTCAATGTGTTTATTTGCCTTCAGTGTATCTTTATTATAGAAATTTCTAAAATATATTTTATGGTAGCCTATTTTCTAAATGGATCAGTGGGTCATTTTTTACAGTTCCAGGAGTTTTAAGAATGTTTTTCCTAATTTATTTTGAGACTTCTTATAATTTAGCATAAGACCTATGTCATCTAGGTCATTTGCACATATTTTCCCTCCCAGGAAGGGGTTTATGTTCAATCAAGAGTGTGAATCATGCACACACACACACACACACACACACACACACACACACACACACAAAAGTTGAACTTTGATTTAATTGCTTTTCTCCAGCGGATTGTTGTAATTGTTAAAGTTGAGAAATATTTACCTCACCCTTACTCTCTCCAGAAGCTATCCTTTGTTACTTTAAATTTATTTTATTAGAGATGAATAATTAGGTTTTGGCAATCCTGGGTTTTTTGTTTTTCCACATGAAGTTGAGTATTGTTCTTTCAAGTACTGTGAAGAATTGTGTTGGGGTTTTGATGGGGATTACAGCATTGAATCTGTAGATTGCTTTTGGTAAGATTGGCATGTTTACTATTTTGATCCTACCTATACAATAGCATGGGAGATCTTTCCCTTTTCTGATATCTTCTTCACTTTTCTACAAAGACTTAAAGTTCTTGTCATACAGGTATTTAACTTGTTTGGTTAGTGTTACCCCAAGATATTTTATATTATTTGTGGCTACTGTAAAATGTGATGTTTCCCTGATTTCTTTGTTGGCCCATTTATCATTTGTATATTGGAGGGCTACTCATTTTTTTTTAGTTAATCTTGTATCTCATCACATCACTGAAGGTGTTTGTAATCTGTAGGAGTTGCCTGGTGGAATTTTTGGGGTCACTTATTTATATTGTCATATCATCTGCAAATAATTAAGTTTTCAATTTTTCCTTTCCAATTTGTATCCTTGATCTCCTTTTGCTGTCTTTGGGCTCTAGCTAGAACTTTAATTACTATATTAAATAGATACGGCAAGAGAGGACAGCCTTGTCTTCTTCATGATTTTAGTGGAATTGTTTTTATTTTTATTCCATTTAATTTGATGTTGGCCCTTAGTTTGCTCTATACTGCTTTTGTTATGTTTATGTGTGTTCTTTGTATCCCTGATCTCTCCCAGACCTTTATCATGAAGAGATGTTAGATTTTTGTCAAAAGCTTTTTCACAATCTAATGAGATGATCTTGTGGTGTTTTTTTTTCTTTCAGTTTGTTTATATGGTGTCTTGCATTGACAGATTTTCATATGCTTAATTATCCCTGTGTCTCTGGAATGAAGCTTACTTATTATGGTGGATGATTTTTTTTATGTGTTTTTAGATTCTGACTGCCAGCATATTATTGAGTATTTTGGCATCAATATTCACGAAGGAAATTGATTTGTAATTCTCTTTCATTTTTGCATCTTTCTGTGGTTCAAGTACCAGGATAACTGTAATCTCATAAAAAGAATTTAGCAATGTTCCTTCTGTTTCTGTTCTGTGGAACAATTTGAGGAGTATTGGTATTAGCTCTTCTTTGAAATTCTGGTAGAATTCTGCACTGAAACCACCTGGCTCTGGGCTTTTCTTGGTTGGGAGACTTTTAATGTCTGCTTCTATTTCCTTAAGGGTTATAGGTTTGTTTAAATGTTTATCTGGTCTTGATTTAATTTGGGTATGTGGTACCTATCCAGAAAACTTTCCATTTCCTTTGGATTCCAGTTTTGTGGAATACAGGGTTTTTAAGTATGGCCTGATGATTCTCTGGGTTTCTTCGTGGTCTGTTCTTATGTTCCCCTTTTCAATTCTGATTTTGCCAATTTTGATATTCTCTCTCGCCTTTTAGTTAGTTTGGATAAGGGTTTGTCTATCTTGTTGATTTTCTCAAAGAACCAACTCTTTGTTTCATTGATTCTTTGTATTATTATCTTTGTTTGTATTTTATTGATTTCAGCCAGGAGTTTATTTCCTGCCCTCTACTCTTTCTGAGTGAGTTTGCTTCTTTTTGCTCTACAGCTTTCAGGTGTGCTGTTAAGTCACCAATGCTGTTATTGATTGTGTCTTTATGCTGGCATCTTGGCATCTGGGCCAGGGATGATTGCAATTGTAGGTTCTATTATCAGGTCTTGTCTTTGTTGGGTAGATGTTTTGCTGTTTGGTTTCTGTTTGTTCTCTGGTTCTTAGGATAGTGTGGTGGCTGTATGTTGCATGGTGCTTATTCTTCTGTGGTTCTGATAGATGTAACCATTTGAGCTTCCAGGTAAAATATGCTTCTTGGTATTGGGAGTTGACACTTAAGATTAGAGAGTGGCTGTAGCTATAGCTGTAGCTGTAGCGATCCACAGGTGGGAGGAAAACATGGTGTTCCATCAAGATTGTTTAGGTCCTGGAGATTGAGGCAGAGAGTTTGGAGAGGTCACAGCAGAAAGTCTGTTACAAAGCTGGGAATAAAACTGGGGGATTGGATTTGGAGGACTTGAGGGAAAGATGAAGATTTGCAGTTACTTTCTTGCATTTCCTGGTTAGATTGTTCCGTGGTTTCCTTGGGGGGGGGGGGGGGCATGCCTGCCAGAGATGAGGGCTGGAAAAAACAATGTGGGGGAAGGAAATTATGAGAGGGACTTTATGTGATCCACTGGAGATGGGGTAGGAGAGGAAGAGAAGCTCCAGCAAGTGTTCATCTGCAGTTCTAGGGATGAGACTGGTGGATTGGATCTGGAGGAGCAGATAGAGAAAGAGAGAGGTGAAGATCTGTAGTTCTTGCTTCCTTGGTAGGAATGATATATGTTCAATTTTTTTTTCAATTTTTTTTTGTTCCTGCTTTTGAGGCAGGTTTTCTCTGTGTAGCTTTAGAGCCTCTCTTGGAACTTGCTCTGTAGATCAGGGCGTCCTCAAGCTCACAGAGATCTGCCTGCCTCTGCCTCCCAAGGGCTGGGATTAAAGGTGTGCACTACCACCATCTGGGAGAAAAATTGCTAAATGGTCTTATTAAATAAAAAATACAGAGCCAGATATAGTGGTGAAAACCTGAGAGATCAAGGAAATAAGAAAAACCACAAGCTAACCTCACCTCACTGACACCTAAGTCTCTAAAGAGACTACTTCTTGTATATGCACACCTATATGGCTTTCTCTTCTGTTCTCTCATTGGCTCTCTAAGCCCAACTACATCACTTCCTCTTCCTGCCCAGCTCTGTCTGTACAGATCTCCAGCCCTCCATAGTTAGTGCTAGGATTAAAGGCATGTGTCACCATACTTGGCTCTGTTCCCAGTGTGACCTTGAACTCACAGAGACCCAGACAGATTCTTGCTTCCCAAATGATAGGATTAAAGGCATGTGCTACCATTGCCTGACTTCTATGTTTAATATAGTGGCTGGCTTTTTCTTCTGATCCTCAGATAAATTTTATTGAGGGACACAGTGTCCCTAATAGGGAGACACAATACATCACCACACCATCTGGCTTGTGTCCAATGTGTATCCCCTAAATCTCCCTCAGTTGTCTGATTGCTACAGCTAAAACTTCAAGTACTTTGTTGTGTAGGTATGGAAAGAGTGGACAACCTTTTCTTGTTCCTGATTTTAGGGGAATTGTTCTGAGTTTCTCTACAATTAAGTTAAAGTTAACTATGTGTATGTTGTAAACTACCTTTATAATGTTTAGGTATGTTCTTTGTATCCCTACTTTCTCCAGGACTTTTATCATGAAGGGGTGTTGGATTTTGTCAAAGGCCTTTACTGCGTGTAATGAGATCATGTGGATTTTGTCTTTCATTAGTTTATATTGTGTATTACATTTATTGTTTTATGAATGTTGAAGCATGCCTGAATCTTTGGAGTGAGGCCTACTTGATAAGGGCAAATGATTTTTTGATATGTTCTTTGATTCTGTTTGCAAGTATTTTATTAAGATTTTTTTTGCAATTGTGATCATAAATGATTTTGGTTTATAATTCTCTTTATTTGTTAGGTTTGGATGTTGTTTAGGTATTAGGGTAACTGTGATCTTGTCAAATGAATTGGGCAATGTTCATTCAATTTTTCCACTTTGTGGGATTATTTGAGGTATATTGTCATTATCTCCTCTTTGAAAGTATGATAAATTTTGTATTAAAACCATGTGGCCCTGGCCATTTTTGTTAGGAGATTTCAATGACTGCTTCTGTTTAACTAGGGATTATATGTCTATTCAAATTGCTTATCTGATATTGACAACTTTTATAAGTGATCAGTATTGAAAAAAATCCTTTTCTTTTAGATTTTCCAAATTGGTGGAGTACAGGTTTTTAAGGTATATCCTTATGATTCTCTGGACTTCCTTGTTATATGTTTTGTAGTCCCTTTTTCATTTCTAATTTTGTTAATCTGGTTATTCTCTCTCTGCCTTTTAGTTAATTTGGATACGGGTTTGTCAATCTTATTAATTTTCTGAAAGAACAAACTCTTCATATTGTTTTTTGTTTCTTTGTTTCCATCTTATTGATTTTGGCTCTGACTTAATTATTTTTTTGCCATCTACTGCTTTTGGTTGTTGTGATTTTTTCTTTTTTTTCTAGAGCTTTCAGTATGTAGTTAAATTACTAGTATGAGATCTCTCCAATTTCTATTTTTGGAGGCACTTAATCGTATTAACTTGCCTCATAGAACTGCCTTCATCTTGCCCCATAGGTTTGTGTATGTTGTATATTATTTTCAGTAAATTCTGGAAAGTCTTAAATTTCTTTATTAATTTCTGCCTTGACACATTTTTTTCATTCAGTAGTATATTGGTCAATTTCCATGAGTTTGTAAGCTTTCTCTTGTTTCTGCTGTGTGTGGGTTCTCTTTCCCACCATCAGTCTGAGAGGGCAAAGGGGCAAAAGTGGCAACAGAAAGCTTTGGACATGGGAAGCAGCAACCTCTACCAGTCAGCAAAAACTTTCTAACACTGCTGTTGATATCCTATTTTAATAAATGGTAGTCTGATAGAGTGTAAGGAGTTATTTCAAATTTACTATATCTGTTGAAACTTTCTCTATATGGTAAATTTGGAAGAAAGTTCCATGAAGTGCTGAAAAGAAACTATATCCATTTGTGTTTTAGTGAAATGTTCTGTAATTATCTGTTAGTTTCACTTGGTTTATAGTGTGCCTTAACTCCTGCATTTCTCACTTTAGACTTTGTCTGCCTGATCTGTCTGTTGGTGAAAGTGGGGTACTTATATCTACCTGTATCAGTGTGTGGGGGTGGAGGTGTTATTTAAACTGTAGTGTTTCTTTTATGAACTTGGGTGCCCTTAAGTGCATAGGTGTTAAGAATTGCAATGTCATCTTGGGTGATGTTTTCCTTTGATGAGTGTGTACTATCCTTCCCTATCTTTTCAGATTAGTTTTGGTTTGAATTCTACTTTGTCAGATATTAAAATGGCTACATCAGCTTGATTCTTAATGTCCAATTGCTTGAAAAATCTTTTTCTATTCTTTTAGTCCAAGGAATGTCTCTCCTTGATATTAAAGCATTTCTTAGATGCACTATAATGATAAATTCTGTTTTCTCATCGATTGTTTTTAGTCTGTATCTTTTTATTGGGGGAATTGAGGCCATTGATTGCAGTGGAATATTATTTTAAAGTATGTTTCTTTTTTCCGACTGCTTTTGTTAACAATGCAAAGATGTGTTATATTTATTTGATTAAATAAAATTAACCTTTGAGCAGGATGCTAAGTCAGCAATTAGCTGCTGGGAAATGGTAGGAAGGAACCACCTGTAGCTAGGGTTCATAGTTGAAGGCTGAGCAGAAGGACGTCTGGGTTTTTGGAAGACAAAAGCAAAGGAAGAAGGTTGGCTACTTACTATTCAGCATCTCTGAGCAAGCAGAATTCCACCTCAACCTTTGAAATATGAGAATTTTAGAGGGATAGAGATCTAGATAAAGTTTCCCTTAATAGCTTTGAAAGAATCTGTGCCTGAGGGAACAGAATCCCCTCAGGCTGTGGCCTTTGTGGCTGAACTGCTGCTGGTAGCAATGGAGTTTCAGTCTCAGTTTCAGTTTAGCACAGCAGTTGCTTAAGGGGTAGCCACTGTAAATAATAATAAAAAAAAACAGTCAATAACAATTGTTGTTGAGAGATATCAGTGAGCATTACTGTTGATTCATGTTATTCTCTTGGGGTGTGTGTGTGTGTGTGTGTGTGTGTGTGTGTGTGTGTCTGTGTGTGTCTGTGTGTGTTTCCTGTTTGTTTTGTTTTGTTATTGTTTTGAGTTACACTGGCTTGGCATTGTTTATTCCTTCATTTCTGGGTATGATTAACTCCTTTTGCTTGAAGTTTTTTGTGTTGTTTTGTTTTGTTTTTTCACATTCTATGGATCTTAATTTGCAAACAGAACTTTCTCAAATTTTTGCTTTATCAAATACTGTCTTATATTTGCCATCTATTGTGACTGAAAATTTTGCTAGATATTAATTTTTGAACTAACATCTGTGGTCTTGTAGGACATCTTTCCAGGACTTTATGGCTTACACTGTCTCCTTTGAGCAATCAGGTGTAATTCTTATAGGTCTATCTTTATCTGTTACTTGTTCTCTTTCCCTTGCATATTTTAATAATTTCTTTGTTAAGTACATTTAGTGTTTTGATTATCATGTGATGAGGGGACTTTTACTGATCCAGTCTGTTTGGTGTTATGTGTACTTTTTTGATAACCATCTTGTTCTTTATGTTAGGGAAATTTTTTTCTAGAATTTTTGCAAATACTTTCTATTCCTTTGAAGTGAGTTTCTTTTCCTTCCTCTATTTCTATAATTCATACATTTTGTCTTTTCATAGTTTCCCTAATTTCCTGGATTTTTTTTTGCACCAGTAATTTTGAGGATTTGGTAATTTCTTTGACTGATATGTCCATTTCTTCTATCATGTCTTCAATAACTGAGATTATCTCTTCTACCTTTGGTATTCTGTTGTTATGCTTGCCTTTGAGGTTTGAATTTCTCAACTTTTTATTTCTAAATTTCACTCAGTTTGGGTTTTCTTTGTTGCCACTGCAGAAGATGGTCTGCTCCAGTGATACAGTGAGACTGAGGGACTGGGTTTACAATAGATAAAATAAGAGTGGAAGATCTAGCCTATCTGCTGCTCTGACTGGCATGGCCTCCTGTTTTCCAGGCAATGTCTGCTGGAATTGGAGACTAAGATATCAGGATGAGTGGGAAGGACAGTTAGAGGAGAAAAGCTGTGTTACCCACTTGAGTTTGGGGCAAATAAAATGGGAAGGTCATAGCAGGAGGTCAGTTACAGAGCTGGGGATGAAACTGGGGTTTGGTTTTGGTGGCAAGGGGGAGTAGGGACTATGTGCAGTTAGGCTATCTGCTTCTCTGCCTGGAGTCAATTGAGCAAACACTACATTACTCCGTCCTCTTGTCTATAATATGTCACAAGTCTGATTTCTATTTAGTGTTACGACGTCCGTTTCTTTCTTGGCATCTTCACTTTTATTATTTATTTAAGGTCACTTTCAGTTCATTATTTGACCTTACAGTGTTAGCTACTTAGCTCCTTTCCTTCAGAAAATACTGCCAAAAGCAATTTAAGAAAGAAAGGATTTATTTCAGCTCCCAATTCAAGGGCGCAGTCTTTCATGGTAGAGAAATAATGAATGTGAGGCTTTGAGTTAGATGGTGACATTGCAAGCACAGTCAGGGGACAGAGAGCAATGAATGCGGGTTTTAGCTAACTTTCTCATATCTGCCAGGGACTCTGGCTCACAAATGTGCTACCCACATTTAGTGTGGATCTTTCCACATCAATCTACTTAATCTAGATAATCCCTCATAGATAATCCCAAATATTTGTTTCCATGATGATTTTAAACATGACCAACTTGACAATGTCGATGAGCCATCAGATTTACTTATTCATAAAAGTCACAATTGTTCTGTTTTTATTGATATGTTCTTATGAAAACTATTTTAAATTGCTGTCAGAAATCCCAACATTTAAGTGAATTTGATATTGATATCCATAGATTATCTTTTCTCATTCAGATTACAGTTTTCCTAGTATTCAGCATGACACACAATTTCCTACATTTCCTGTGTATTTAAACCATTGTATTTGGATATTTTTAATCTTACATATATCTATTTCATCTAGTAGTTATCCTTGTAAGGGCTAGTGGGTCAGTTCTGGTTTCCTTCTGTGAATTTTCTATTCAATAATTATTTTTTTTGTTAGAACACACTGTTGCTTGGGTCTGCTTCATTACTCTATTGTGTCTCTAATCCTGTTTCATCTCTGCTGGTGATATGCCAGGACAAAGTGCTTAAGGTTACTGGGGTACCACACAGAGGACTGAATGAGACAAAAGCATCTGTCAGTCATGAGCATCTCTCTTCACTTTGGCAGAGGGCAGGTAGTTTCTGAACTCTGGAAATGCTTCCATGCAGGAAGATCCATCTGCATCTTATACTAGTAACATTCAATGCTGGGCTAGTACTGAGTTCACCAAGTTCAGTGGATCAAACTTTCCCTAGAATCAAGCTGTATAGTAGTCCCCACACTGGAATAATGATTGGTAGTCTTTTGTAAGCATAAAACAGAAATCAGAGCAGCAGAAACCACTGAATCATAAGTTTGGTTCCTGAAGCAGATATAGCAGCACCTTGGAGAAAATAGCTGGAGAAGTAATGCAGGTTCAGAACCATGTGTGAAACTCTTGGGTGGGTCCAGTATATTTTAAATGTCCTACAGAGGAAATTCTGATGCATATGATTTGGGAACCACTGGCAGACACAATATCTATATTTGGGAAACTATAAGCTTCTAGTATGTACATTTTTAGTTTTCACAGTGATATCTCCAAAGAGTTCATGAAACTAAAGAAAAATATATTGATTAAATGATTCCTATACATTTAATTCCAAAACAAAATCTTTATATAAGCTAGGGCTACATAAGCAATCAAAAGCAATTTTACTCCCACATAAGGCAGTAATCTCCACTCAAACCACTCAAAATGCCCATGTTACTTTATTCTTCACCTGGTGTATTATTCTAAATATTAGTTTGTGACATAATCTCTTTCCTGACATAGGAGGGAGGATATAGTGTATTGGTTAAGAAAATATATATATATCAAAAAAGAAAAGAAAAGAAAATTTATATCGGTTCAAATTGAATGACTTCAAATTTAGTCTCAAACTGTGTGATTTCTGTTATTTCCTTCCCTAGTTTTCTTTCTTTCTTTCTTTCTTTCTTTCTTTCTTTCTTTCTTTCTTTCTTTCTTTCTTCCCTGCCCCTCTCTCCCTTCCCCCCTCTCTTCTATAGCTCAAATTGGCTTTAATAATGATGTCATCCCACTTCAGCCTCTTGAATGCTAGGGTTATAGGTATGTTCCGTGCACAACTGGCACACATTTAATTGAGCTGCCCAAGTTCTTATTATAATCAATCCACGTGAATCCATTTAATGGATAATAGGGATTTATTAAGATACAAATTGAGGAAATATGCTCACGAATACAGAGTGGAGTAGACAGCTGAAGTCGTCCTCTGATCTCAGTGGGAACAAATTCACCTCACAGGAAGGAGCAGGGAGAAGGGGCATGTGACTCTTCTCATTCTTTTTTTTTTTTGTTTTTTTGTTTTTTTTTGTTTTTTCGAGACAGGGTTTCTCTGTGTAGCTTTGCGCCTCTCCTGGAACTCACTTGGTAGCCCAGGCTGGCCTCGAACTCACAGAGATCCGCCTGGCTATGCCTCCTGAGTGCTGGGATTAAAGGCGTGTGCCACCACCGCCTGGCTCTCATTCTCCTTTTAAGAGATCACATACAATGGCAGGAAGCATTGCCTCCTTCGGGCTCTATCCCAAGGTCATGAGCAGAGCAAATACCACTACATTTTCCCTTTCTGTCTAAAAAAAGAAGGTTCTAAACTTAATGAAAACTATATACAATAAGAATGATTAACAAGTATTGTCCAGAAAAAAACAAACAGTAATAACATAAACAAAAACGGAACTACAACCAACAAGAATAACATCAAATAAGAAAGACATGTTAAATGTTCAGAAGTGTCCAGAACATAAGCAAATGGCAAATTACCAAGATTACTCCAATAGCTGTCCTATCTTGAAGATTGTAACTCTAGTACTAATATAGGGGGAAGTGTTGTGGGATATCTTTCTGTATACTGTGATTATGTATTGCTCTGATTCGTTAATAAATAAAGCTGCATTGGCCTGTGGCAGGGCAAGATGGAGCCAGGCAAAAAAATCCAAGAGAGAGAGTGAAAGGAGAAAGGAGAGTAAGAGGAGATACCAAACTGCCGTTGAAGTAGCAACATGTAATGGGATGCAGGTAAAGCCACAGAACACATGGTGATACATAGATTAATAGAAATGGGTTAATTTAAGATGAAAGAGCTAGCTAGCCAGAGGCTTGAGCCATAGGCCATACAGTTTGTAAATAATATAAGCCTCTGTGTGTTTACTTGGGAACAAGTTGCTGTGGGATGTGGGTAAGAGAGATTTGTCCCAACTACAGGGCCAGACAAGACTGGAGAAACTTCCAGCTACAAGTTTCAAATTCCATTTTCTTTTCTATTGCATGGTCTATGTGCATAGATTCTTGCTTTGCATAGAGGCCTTTGACAGATGTTAGTAATCTTGTTGTATAATATCTTCCTCCAGTTTCCACCAGCTGCTGCCACCAATGACTCCTAACCATTTGTTTCCATATCACTGACCATCTCACCATACTCTTCAGACACAAATCTCTTGAGTTTCCTTGGCTAAACTTTGTGGTTTAAGCTATTTTGATTATTTTTAATTAATTAATTAATTTATTTAAAGTTTTTTTCATTTTACATAACAATCCCAGTTCCCCTCCCTCCTATTCTCCTTCCTCTCAACCCTCCCATCCCACCAGCATCCACTCCTCAGAGAGGGTAAGTCATCCCTTGAGGAGTCAACAAAATCTAGCAGGAATACTAAGCTGAGGTAGAACCAAGGCCCTCCCCTCTGTGTCAAGGCTGAGCATTGTATCATACCCTAGGGAATGTGTTCCCAAAAGCCATTTCATACACCCATGGTAAGTCCTGTTTCCACTGCCAGGGGCTTATCATGAAGATCTAGCCACATAACTGTCACCCACATTCACAGGCCTAGTTCAGTCCCATGCATGTTCCAAGTTGACAGGTCAGAGTTCCTGAGCTCCCACAAGCTTGAGTCAGCTGTGTCTGTGGATTTCTCCATCATGATCTTGACTTCACTTGCTCCATTAGTTTCTTTAAAGTTTCCAGTTAAGCAATTTTGTGCATAAAGGTCTCATTGTAAGAGGGTCCACATACTGTGGCCAGTGCCATTCCTAGAGAGATGAACATAAGCTGTATATACAATGAGACCTTTATGTACAACACTACTCCAAAGCCAATTGGGAAAGATTTTAAAAACTTACAAAATTTTAGACAAAGGAAAGAGAAGATCCAAATTATTAAAGTTGAAGTGAAAAGGGGAAATATTACAACAGATTCTGGAGAAATTCAGATACTATAAAGACGTATTTTAAAAATATATATTCCACTTAACTGAAAACTTTAAAAAGACCAATGAATTTCAAGACAAATATCTTAACAAAATTAAATCAAGATGAGGAAAATAATTTAAATAGACGAATAACATCCATTGTGAAGAAAGCAATAACTTAAAATCTTCAACCTAGAAATGACCGTGGACCAAATGAATACAGCACAGAATTCTAATGGATATTCAAACAAAAACTAACTATACTTCTCAAATTATTATATAAAATATGACTGGAAACAACACTTTCAAATTTTTTATGAAACTAAAATGCCTCAGTACTCAAATGAGACAAACACTAATGAAAACAGAATATTAGAAGCAAATCTCTCTGATGAACATTGGGGAAAAAATTATCAATAAAATACATTCTAACTTAATTAAAGAACACAAAAAAGATTATCCATCATAATGGATAATCCTAGAAACAGACAGTTCGATAAACATAAAGAAATGAATACAGTCTACCATATAAAATATTTATAGAAATAAATTTCATGATAATATAATTAGATACAAAACAAGTCTTTGATAGAATTCAATATTACTTCATGATAAAAATCATTAAGAGTCTATGGAATCAGTGGCTTATCTCAAAAAAATAAAGGTAACATGTAAGAAGCTCATAGCCAACATCATGGTAAACAGAAAAGAAAAAAACTGAAAGTATATTCACTAAAATTAACAAGATAAGGACATCCATTTTTATCATTCTTGTTCAGCACATTCTTAATGTCTTACCTTGATAATAAGAGAAGTGAAACATTTAAAGGGAGTAAAATTATGAAACTAAGAAGCCAGAATTACATTCAACATGGTTTTCTCCCCTATCTAAATATCTGTCATATTCATATATATATCAAGTCCAATTTTTTTTGTCCAAATACTGTGTAGTATGAGGCTTGCCCTAGAAAAAAACCCAACCTCTCAGTGGTCACACTGTTGAAGATAACAGATTTTTTTCTAACAGCTATTAAATGTCAATTTCTTTTCAGTTATAGGTGGGAATTCATGCCACTTCTTCCATACAATAATTTTTTCTGGCTTGAGCTTTGTGCATGCTATCACAATCACTGTGAGTTTGTATATACTTCTTGCCCTGTTCCAAAAACAAAAAACAAAACAAACAAACAAACAAACAAACAAACAAACAAAAAATGTGTCCTTAAAATTATTTCTGCCAATGCAATAAGTATAAGTTCTCTAATTTGGCATAATTCTTGAGACAAGGGCATAGAACAGCCACAACTTGTGCAAAATATTACAAGAATTGTCTCTAGCCTAGTTGCAAATACTGTTGCCTATAGCTGAAGTTTTCTCCAGTCCTGCCTGGCCCACGGTCAGGACAAATCTCTCTCACCTACCAGTCCCACAGCTGCTCAGACCCAACTGAGTAAACACACAGAGACTTATATTGCTTTCAAATTGTATGGCTGTGGCAGGCTACTTGCTATCTAGATCTTACATCTTAAATTAACCCATTTCTATAAATCTATACCTTGTCACATGGCTTGTGCTTGCCAGTATCTTACATGTTGGTACTCATGGCGGTGGCTGGCAGCATCTCCTGACTCAGCCTTCCTGTTACCAGAATTCTCTTCTCTGCTTGTCCCACCTATACTTCCTTCCTGGCTACTGGCCAATCAGCATTTTATTTATGCAGAGAGATATCCACAGCAGTTGCCCTCTGAAACTTCTTGATCTTGGACTTCAAAGTCCATAATACTTTAAAAAAAAATGTTTTCTAAGTTCCTGCTAGGATGACCTATTCTTCCCTGCTTACAACATTCAAACATTTACCTAGTTTAAAGTCTCAATGTCTTCTACATTCATCCCAAAACAGCATGATCACAATTCCTTGCTCCACTTCTGGGACCTACTTGTATCTAGTTACATTTTTTATTGACGTGAAGGCACTATGACCAAGGAAACTTGTAGAAGACATAGTTTATTGGGACTTACTGCTTAAGATAGTGATTCCATCACCATCATGTCAGGGAACTTGATGACAGACAGACAGAAAATTTGCTGCATAATAGCTGAAATCTTACCTCTTCAGACAACTACCATGAGGCATAGCGAGCTGACTCAAAATGTCAAGGGCTTCTGAAATGACAGCATCTACCCCAAGTAACACAATTATCCCAACAAGGCCACAGGCCCTAATCCTCCACAAAGAGTTGCAATAACTGGAAACTAAATATTCAAATATTTTAGCCTATAGGAGGCATTCTCACTCAAACTACTACAGGCCAACTTGATGGAAGTAGTTCTTAAATTTATGTCTCTTCTCCCAGTGTGTGTAAATTTGATAAAAAACTAACCAAAACAACTGTCAAGTTTGGATTTCATAAGTAGTAGATTTTGTACTAGCTCATTCAGAGAATTTTTAAACTTTATGTTCCTATGAGTATTCTTTTTTGAATATGCATAATGATTTTTAAAACCTTACATCAAAATTAAATTTATAAGAATCTGCAAAGGTGGAAATGCTGATTAAATTTCCAAATGCATATATTTTTATTTATATTTAAAGAAGTGTCAGATCATCTGACTCAGTACTAAATGAATGAATTCCTGGACATTTCCAGGATCTTATGCATCAGCAATATTTACTTATTTACTTATTTGTTTGTTTGTTTGTTTATTTTTTTTCAGCCTGACTCTGTGTAGCTAGGTTTTATTGTTTCTTCCAATATATTTTTAATAATATTTTTGTTATAATGAAATTAATAATTTATAATTTCAACAGAATAATAAATGATATAATAATGAAGACTGCATAAAGCAAACTATTCCATATATATGGGTATATAGGCTTTGGTGAGGAGTGAAGAGATGGATTTTGCTATGGCTGCAACTTACTTTCTACAAGCCTGCCTCTTGTATTAACAGGAACTCATAGATGCCAAGGTCTGTTACCAAAAGAGCAAATTCATTAGCCTGATATTAACACTTTACTCATTATACTCTGTAGCATTTGATATACACAAACACCATCAATAAAACACAAACCATCCGAGTAATTTCAACATCAGTTGCATAGTCACTTAATTGGGGTGGCAATTTTATGCTGCTTTTATGGGCATGAAAAACTCAAAGATTTACAGGATCCTTGTAAGGATTTGGTTCTTATTTACATCCTTTAATTACGTCATCAGACTTCGTTGGCTTCTCAGCCTATAAAAGCAATTGAGCCCTCTGTGGGCTCTCTCTGTCTCCTCTCCTTTCCACTCCTTCCCCCCATCAGTCCCTCTCTCTCCCTCTCCTCCCCCATCTCTCTCTCTCTCTCTCTCTCTCTCTCTCTCTCTCTCTCTCTCTGTCCTTTTCTGTCTCTCCCCCCCCAGTAAAGCTCTAAAAATGTAACCATGGCTATGATTCCTTTAATCAGCACGCTCCTTCACCGGCATGGCCGCCGCGGGCGGTGACCAGCCACGAGGGGCAGCGCCGCGGCATAACCAACAATCCTGGCATCTTGAAGCAAGATTTTAAAGGAAGTCTTAGGAAGTTGAGAAGATTGCTACAGGACTGGAACACCTGCATATAGTGTCCAATGACATAAGAAATACTAGAGTTGTAGAGTTAAAATCATAGCAGAAATCACAAAATGGTAGAGTAACCAGCAGCATGTCATGATTTCCCAGGAAAGCCACTGAATTATAATGAAACTCCTGAGAGTTTGAGAAACCACAGAAAATGTTCTAGGGCTGATATCCCCTATTGAATTCCCTATGGTCCAATGGGACTTTGCTATGTCTGGCACGGGATATCAGGGGGAAAAAAAATCTGCATACACTATGTTCTTATGTCTGTTAACTTTATTCCTCTAAGACAAAATTACATCAATTCAGCTATAGTTCTACCAGGCATTCAAGGCAAGAATAACTCTAGACATACCAAGCTCTATATCTGTCTACTTTATTTCTCTGGGATGAAATCCTGTCTCCATAACTGCAGTTCTATCCACCTCCCTAGCTCATGGTCCAGCTAATGACTAACTCCTATGCTTTCAGCCTCATCTTCGTCTTCTGTATCCTCTTTCTCCATCTCTGCTACTCTCTACTCCTGGCACTCAGAAAACTCTACTTGAGGTCTGCTTACCCTCTATGGAACTTATGTCATCCTCTCTTCTCTTTCTCCTCCCTTTTCTCTTGCCATGCTGCTCTGTCTTTGTCTACAGAAATGCCTGTCCTTTCTTTCCCTGGGCGCATGGTTCCCTGCCTCATCAGGTATGGTGTTTTATCTCTCACCTTGATATGTAAAAACCTCTTTTGTTTTCAGTCAAAATGCACTGGAGAACCACTAAGTCTCCTCAGGGCAAGAGGGATGGTCTGAGCTTCATTAGCACAAGAAACAAAGCTAGGCTTCTTACTCTAGCTTGTCTCCTAAGCTCAGCAGGGCAGTTAGTAACTTAGTAGGTACAGCAGGTCTGGGGAGCTGAAATGTTTACTAATTGGTCTGGGCATTCAAGGATTTCATAGCAGGAGACAGCTAGAATATTAAAGTCTGGGTAACACCAAATATTCATAATAAATGGCTTTGCCTGTTGACAGACCCTTGGCTGGTCAAAGCTCAGCATTAATACACAGCTGAATCCCTATGATATACTCTTGAGGCCCGCAAGAATTACCAAGTTCTCTGAACTCAACTTTCATTTCAGTGTAGTTTAGAGCCTTTCCATTTAGTTTTATGCTCTCGATTTGCCTTACTCTGGGACAATCATTTCCTCCTCCTTCTGTGTTCATCCCTTTCATGATGGAAATGTGTACTCTGCTTCATAGTGGAACTAAATTGCTTGCATCAATATTACAATCTCACAATCACAAGCAATTTCTCTGGTGCCTCAGATGAGACTTGGAAATGTTGTATTCATGCTGGAATGAGTTATTACTTTTGAAGAGTTGGGATACATTGCAATAAGGTCATGAATTCCTGGGAGCCAGAAATAGAAGGTATAATTTGAAGAGTGAGGACAATGCTGTGTTTAGTGTACAATTTAAGAATTACCCAAGATCTTATATTTAAAAGTCCAGTTTTTCTTGTGACAAGATAGAGCATATAAAACCTGACTGATATTTTCATATGGCCATCTAGGATACATTAGAATAAAAACACTGAAATATCTCTAGAACCTAGACCCTAGAGCACAACCTATGCTGCTTCACCCACACCCATCACTGCCCCAGATGCAGGCCAGCAGTGAAGACTCTTGCAGGCAGGCCTCCCCACCAACACTGCACATCACACCCTGCAGTGTGATATAAGACTCACTCCTTACCCCAAATCTACCCATCCCTCTGCAGCCTCAATGACTTTCTGAGACACAGAATCCACCAGTTCCAATTAGACCAGGTGATAGATTCACAACACACCCCCATGGTTGGGCATGGTTGTGCAAGCCCAATGGACCTGGACACTTCTGCCTAGCCAGTTCTGGGCCAAAATAGCCATTTCTGGGTCAAAACATCTTGCGTGACCCTGTGGCTTTGCATGGTTGCATAAAGCCACATGAGCCTGTGTATGCATGCGCAACCCAGCCTTTATAAGCCAGCACCATATTCCTGGCTTCCCTCTTTATGCACATGTCTTTCTAACAGGCCTGAGCACACCTGTCTCTCTCTGTCTTATCTTAATAAAACTCTTGTTAGTGGATTCTGTCATGTTTAGTGACATTTTCTCGCAGGGTAAGGGCGCCACCAAATAAATAACAACAGGAGCTCCCATTGAAATAAGGGTGGCCCCCAGAAACACAGACACAGCAAGCACAGATTGGACCAAGAACAGCTCCTTCAGACACAGGCACCTCTTGTACTTATTGGAGGGAGAGATGGGTAGACACCAGTGCAAACAGCAACATAAAGAACAGTTGGCACCACCACAATCTAGTGGTTCTACAACAGCAAGACCTGAACATCACAATGTAGAAGAAGCAGAAGAAAGCAACCATTAAAATAGTTTTTTATGAAATTTTTTCATCTTTATGAAGATGATAGAGACATAAAGAGGAAATAAAAAATTCCCTTAAAGAAATTGAAGAAAAGACAAACAAAAAATTAGAGAAAATCAATAAAATCCTTAAAGGAGGCCAAGAAAACCAAGAAAAAGCAATTAAACAGGTGAAGAAAACAGTTCAAGATCTGAAAATTGAAACAGAAGCAATGAAGAAGCATAAACCGAGAAAATGTTGGAAATAGAAAATCTGAGTAAACAAACAGGAACTACAGATACAAGCATAGCCAACAGAATACAAGAGATGGAAAAGAGAATCTCTTCATGGAGGATACAATAGAGGAAATTGATTCATCAGTAAAAAAAATAAAATTAAATAAATAAATAAATAAACAACCACTAAAGCCAAAAAAGTCATAATGCAAAACATCCAGGAAATCTGAAACACAATGTAAAGGCCAAACCTAAGAACAATAGGGATAGAAAAATAGGAAAACTATCAACTCAAAGGCACAGAAAATATATTCAACAAAATCATAGAAGAAAACTTTCCCAACTTAAAGAAAGAAATATTTATGAAGATACAAGAAGCTTAGAGAACACCAAATAGACCACAACCCCCCAGTAAAATCCCCTCACTACATGATAGTCAAACCACTAAACATACAGAAAAAAGAAAGAATATTAAAAGCAGAAAAGGTAGACCCATCAGAATAACACTCAATTTTTCAATGGAGATTCTGAAAGCCAGAAGGTCCTTGAGAGACTTAACGCAGACACTGAGAGACCATGGATGGATGCCAGCCCAGGCTACTATACCCAGCAAAACTTTCAATCACCATAGATGGAGTACACAAGATATTAAAAGACAAAACCAGATTTAAACAATACCTATCCACAAATCCAGGACTACAGAAAGCACTAGAAGAAAAACAAAACATATAGAAGTTAGATGCAACCATGAAAACACAGGCAATAGATAACCCACAGCAGCAAATCCTAAAGAAGGGAAATACACACACACATTATAATCAAAAGATAACAGGAATTAACAATCACTGGTCAGTAATATCCCTTAATATCAGTGGACTCAATTCACCTATAAAGACACAGGCTAACAGAATGGATATGAAAACAGGATCCATTCTTCTGCTGTATACAAGAAACACTCCCCAACTTCAAAGACAGACACTACCTCAGAGTAAAAGGGTGGGAAAAGCCTTTCCAATCAAATGGACTTAAGAATCAAGCCAGTGTAGCTATCCTAATATCCAACAAAATAGACTTCAAACTAGAATTAATCAAAAGAGATCAAGAAGTACATTACATATTTATCACAGGAAAAATCCACCAAGATGCAGTCTCAATTCTGAACATTTATGCCTCAAATACAAGGACACCCACATATGTAAAAGAAACAATACTAAAGCTTAAATTGCAAATCAACCTGCACACACTAATAGCAGAAGACTTCAACACCCCACTCTCACCAATGTACAGGTCTGCCAGACAGAAACTTAAGAGAGGAATAAGAGATCTCACAGATGTTATGACTCAAATGGTCTTAATAGATATCTACAGAACATTCCACCATAACACAAAAGAATGTACCTTCTTCTCAGCACCCCATGGAAACTTCTCTAAAATCAACCACATACTTGTTCACAAAGCAAATCTCAAAGATACAAAATGTTTGAATAACCTTGTAGCTGGAGTTTTCCTGCCTGGCCCACAGTCAGGACCAACCTCTCTCACCCGCCAGTCCCACAGTCGCTCAGACCCAACCAAGTAAACACAGAGACTTATATTGCTTACAAACTGTATGGCTGTGGCAGGCTTCTTGCTAACTGTTCTTATATCTTAAATTAACTCATTTCTATAAATCTATACCTTGCCACATGGCTCGTGGCTTACCAGCATCTTCACATGCTGCTTGTCATGGCGGCAGCTGGCAGTCTTTCTCCCACTCAGCCTTCCACTTCCCAGAATTCTCCTCTCTCCTTTTCCCACCTATACTTCCTGCCTGGCCACTGGCCAATAAGTGTTTTATTTATACAGAACGATATCCACAGCATAACCTCCTGCATTTTATCAAACCACCATGGCTTAAAGTTAGATTTCAACAACAACAAAAACTCAAAAAGCCTACAACCTCATGGAAATTGAAAGTTCTCAACTGAATCACCAGTGGGTCAAGGAAGAAATAAAGAAATTAAAGACTTGCTAGAAACTGAATGTACAACATACACAAACTTATAGAACACTATGAAAGCAGTGTTAAGAGGAAAATTCATAGCACTAAATGCCCACATAAAAAAGTTGGAGAAATCTCACACTAAAACTTAATAGCACAACTAAAATCTCTAGAACAAAAAAAAAGCAAACATACTCAGAGGGAATAAAAACCAGGAAATAATCAAATTGAGGGATGAAATCAATAAAACAGAAACAAAGAGAACAATACAAAGAATCAATAAAACAAAGGGTTGATTCTTTGAGAAAATAAACAAAATAGACAAACCCTTATCCAAACTAACAAAAACATAGGGAGAGAACATCCAAATTAACAAAATCACAAATGAAAAAGGAGATATAACAACAAACAACAAGGAAATCCAGAGAATCATCAGGTCATACTTCAAAAACCTGTACTTCACAAAATTAGAAAATCTAAAAGAAATGGACAAATTAAAAAAATCTAGCTGAACAATTTAAATATACCTATAACCCCTAAGGAATTAGAAATAGTCATTAAAAGTCTTCCAACCAAAATAATAATAATAATAATAATAATAATAATAATAGCCCAGGACCAGATGGTTTCAGTACAGAATTCTACCAGAATTTCAAAGAAGACCAATAACAATAATCTTCAAATTGTTCCACACAATAGAAACAGAAGGAACATTGCCAAACTCTTTTTATGAGGCTACAATTACACTGATACTCAAAACACAAAGATGCAACAAAGAAAGGGAATTACAGACCAGTCTCCCTCATGAACATACATGGAAAAATATACAGTAAAATGTTGGCAAACCGAATCCAAGAACACATCCAAACAATTATCCACTATGATCAAATTGGCTTTATCCCAGAGATGCAAGTATGGTTCAACATATGAAAATCTGTCAATGTAATAATGCACCATATAAACAAACAGAAAGAAGAAAACCACATGATCATCTCATTAGATTACTGAAAAGGCCTTTGACAAATCCAACACCCTTTCATGATAAAGGTCTTGGAGAGATCAGAAATATAAGGAACATACCTAAACATAATAAAGGTAATTTACAACAAGCTGATAACCAACATCAAATTAAATTAAGAGAATCTCAAAACAATTCTACTAAATCAGGAACAACACAAGGTTGTCCACTCTCCCATACCTATTCAATATAGTACTGGACGTTCTAGCTGGAGCAATAAAACAACAAAAGGACTTCAAGGAGATACAAATATGAAAGGAAGATGTCAAACATTTGCTACTTGCAGATAATGTGATAGTATACATAAGTGATCCAAAAAATTGCCAAGGAACTCCTACAGCTGATAAACTCCTTCAGTAATGTGGCATTATACATGATTAACTAAAAAAAAAAAGTCAGTAGTTCTTCTATATATAAACGATAAAAAGGCTGAGAAAGAAATCAGAGAAACGTGACCCTTTACAATAACTACTAATAATATAAAATATACTGGAGTAACTCTAACTAAGCAAGTGAAAGACCTGTTTGACAAGAACTTTAAGTCACTAAAGAAAGAAATTGAAGAAGATATCAGAAAATGAAAAGATCTCCCATGCTCATGGATAAGTAGGATTAACATAGTAAAAATGGCAATCTTACCAAAAGCAATCTACAGATTCAATGCAATGCTCATCAAAATCCCAACACAATTCTTCACAGACCTGAAAAGAACAATACTCAACTTCATATGGAAAAACAAAAAACCCACAATAGGTAAAACAATCCTGTACAATAAAGCAGCTTCTGGAGGCATTCCTGATTTTAAGTTCTACTATAGAATTATAGTAGTAAAAACAGGTTGGTATTGGCATAAAAACCAACATGTGAACCTATGGAATAGAATTAAAGATCCAGACATTAATCTGCATACCTATGAACACCTGATTTTTGAGAAAAAAGCCAAAACTGTACAATGGAAAAAAGAAAGCATCCTCAACAAATGATGCTGGCATAACTGGATGCCAACATGTAGAAGATTGCAAATAGATTCATATCTATTGCCATGAACAAAACTCAAGTCTAAGTGGATCAAAGACCTTAACATAAACCCAGTTACACTGAACCTGATTAAAGAGAAAGTAGGAAGTAGCCTTGAATGCATTGGCACAGGAGACCACTCTCTAAATATAATATTAGTAGCACAGACACTAAGAGCAACAATTAATAAATTGGACCTCCTGAAACTGAGATGCTTCTGTAAGGCAAAGGACACAGTAAATAAGACAAAATGACACCCTATAGAATGGGAAAAGATCTTCATCAATCCCACATCCAACAGACGGCTGATCTCCAAAATATATAAAGAACTCAAGAAGCCAGATCATCAAAATACCAAACAATCCAAGTAAAAAATGGGCTACAGAGCTAAACAGAATTCTCAACAGAAGAATCTCAAATGGCTGAAAGACATTTAAGGAATTGCTCAAAATTCTTTGTCATCAGGGAAATGCAAATCAAAACAACTCTGAGATACTATCTTACACCTGTCAGAATGACTAATATCAAAAACACTGATGACAGCTTATGTTGGAGAGGATGTTGAGTAACAGAACACTCCTCCACTGTTGGTGTGAGTACAAAGTTGTGCAGTGACTTTGGAAATCAGTATGGTGGTTTCTCAGAAAATTGGGAATCAATCTACCTCAAGACCCAGCTATACCACTTTTGGGCTTATACCCAAGGAATGCTCAATCATAACACAAGGACACATGCTCAACTATGTTCATATCAGCATTATTTGTAATAGCCAGAACCTGGAAACAACCCAGATGCCCCTCAACTGAAGAATGGATAAAGAAAATGTGGTATATTGACACAATGGAGTACTACTCAGCAGTAAAAAAAAACAATGACATCATGAAATTTGCAGTCAAATGGATGGAACTAGGAAGTATTAGTGGTAATCCAGACTCAGAAAGGCAAACATGGTATGTACCCACTCATAAGTGGATACTAGATGTAAAGCAAAGGATAACCAGACTATAACCCACAGCTCTAGAGAAGCTAGCTAACAAGGAGAATGCTAAGAGGAGCACATGGATCACCCTGGGAAGGGGAAATAGATCTCCATGAGTAAACTGTGGAGGGTGGGGAGGGGGTTAATAGAGGGTAGGGAATGGGGGATAAGAACATAAAGGAATGGGATGGGATGGTCGAGCTGGAACAGGGATGGATGAGAGAGCAAAGAAAGAAATTCCTTGATAGAGGGAGACATCATGGGAATAGGGAAAACCTGGTGCTAGGAAATTTCTCAAGAATCCACAAGAATGACCCCAGCTTAGACTACTAACAATAGTGGAGAGGGTGCCTGAGCTGGCTTATCCTGGTAATCAGATTGGTGAACACCCTAACTGTCATCATAAAGCCTTCATCTAGTAACTGATTGAAGCAGATGTAGAGATCTACAGCCAAGCACCAGGCTGAGCTTCAGGAGTCCAGTGGAAGAGAGGGACAAGTGATTCTCTGAGCAAGGGACATCAAGATCATGTTGGGAAACCTACAGAGACAACCAAACCAAGCTAGTGGGAACTCATGAACCTTAGACCAACAGGTGTGGAGCATCCATGGGACTGGACTAGGGCCCCTACATAAGTGAGACAGTTGGGTAACTTTGTCTGCTTAAGGAGTCCCCTGGCAGTAGGATCAAGATCCATCCCTGGTGTGTGAGCAGGCTTTTTGACACTCATTACCTCTGGTGGGACACCTTGCACAGCCTTGATGCAGTGGCAGGGGCTTGGACCTGCCTCTACTGAATGTACCAGGCTATGCTGACTCTCCATGGGAGGCCCTACATTTTCAGAGGAGGGACTGGGAATGGGTTTTAGGGGTAAGGCTGGGAGATGGGATGAGGGAAGAGAGGACGATTTGTGGTTGGTATGTAAAATGAATAAAAAAATTTCTTAATTAAAAAAAAGAATAATGGCACTGAGATAAAGCTCCAAGATTAAATCCTGTTTGCTTTAAGATGAGAGAAAGATGAGATAGATACATGTAATGGAACATTATCTCTTGACATGTGATACTGATGCCACCTTAGGACTCTATCAAGTATAAACTCCTGAACCTTCTGAAATGTAAGGTAATTTAACCTCTTTTCTTTATAAGTTAATTTATTATAGGTATTTTTGTTATAGTAATGAAAACTGACAATACAAGCCACAAACTATCACTTGTTAAAGTATCTCATTAGTTATTAGTAGCCAACAAAATAATCTCCATATGATTCTTTGTTGACTGTTATTAAAAGAATTAACAAAAATTAAAATTTCATATTTATTAGAGTTAATTTGAAAGTTTGTTTCATTTAGAATGTCCCCCAAAGATAGCAAGAATGGCCACAGCAGCATCCCTCTCTCAGTTAAAGGAGATTGATACACTTCATGACATAATTACAGTAAAAAGGGAAGTTGTAACATAATGTTCTTGATTTTCAGTAACAGTCCTCTAACTATGCTTCTTCTCTTCACTTAGTGATGTGTATATATGTGCCTACTTGGGGGTATACACATGTGAGTGCATGTCAGAGGTGTTGGTACTCCCTAAAGATGCAGTTATTGTTGACTGTGACCTGTCTGGCATAGGTACTGATGTGACTTGGGTCTTCTGGAAGAGAACCACAATGTTCTTAGCCACTAAACCATGATTCCAGACCCTGACCATGTTTTTAAAACCCCCTGTAGAAACACATATGTCAATGTGCTAAGAATGAGTGGTTGTGAGTACCGGAGAGAGGTCATCTATGTACCATTCCCCCTCACCCAGGATTTAGGGAACATTTTGAAAGAGTGGGCAGAAAGAATATAAGACAACCAAAGGTTGGGGAGGGGTACTGTGAAATGCTGTCTTCTTAACCTGACATGGCTATGGCACACATGGACTCAGAGCAACTGTGATTACCTGCACAGGACCTGCACAAGATCAAACCAATTAAACCTTCCAGAACAGAGGGTGAGGAGGATCCTGATGCCCCACATGTATTGACAGTTGATGGTTGCTGAGGCAGAAAGAGTCTACATTCTCTGGGAGTATGACCACTGCTAGGTTTCTCATGCTCCATGGATTGCCCTTCACCCATGTATCTATGGACAGTACTAATTTGATTCAGTGGGTTATAAGAAAAGAGAACATGAAGTTGTGGGAGCACTGGGAGAGCTGGATGGAATAAGGAGTGTTATGACTAACATACATTGTACAGTTGTACAAACTTTTCAAAAAATTAGAAAACTCTCAGGAGTTGGCAATACAGTGTAGAATTTCTTTGCATGTGTGTGAAGGACTGTGCCTATGAAAAGGCTTTGGTGGCAGATGTAGTCTAGGTTTTTCATTGTATGTCAATTAGCTCAAAGTCAGTGTGAAAAAAATGAAACTCATTATCTTTCCATCATGTCAACTATCTGCATATCCTCCTCTGGATTTTTTATTTCTGAGAATGAAATTGTCAATCTGACAAGCAACAATTGTCTGAGAAGTGCAGGCCAGTTGACTTTCATCATTTCAAATCATCTATTACATCCCACAAAGGCAATTCCAGAGGAGTTTCTACTTGCATTTTTATCCTGTCATTTTCCTTTCTATTTTCACTCAATTTAACCATTGCCTCTTATTTCCACATTGGCAATAACTACCTGCATGTACTCAATGCTGTATATTTCCTACGTGCTTTGGTAAATGTTTTGCCAGAGTTGAGCACTGGCTGTTTTATTCTCTTCTTCACACACTTTTAAGATAATTATCTGACTAGGCTCAGAAAAATGTACATATATGTGTTTGAATTAATTTTATTTTTGAGACCTTGAACCCATCTATATTCTTTCATTATTCAGGCAATTTTCTTTTGTTTAAGAAAGAGTATCATTAGATAGTTGCTATGTAGCCCTGGCAGTCCTGAAACACATGATCCTCTACTCTAGTTGACCTTCCCCCAGTTCATCTTAAGTCTATCTTCAACTTAAGAGTAAATAAACTTTTTGAAAGATTCTTATTTTTATTTAAAGGCTCCTTTATGCTTGCTAAATTGAGAAGTACTAGAACCAAGTTCAAGTACTAGAACCCCACTAGACATTAAAACTAGACTAGTAGGTTGTAATGGGATAACAAATAACTGTAAGCAAAATGTCCTACAAAACTAAGTAATTTTGGTTTCTCATTTAGAGGTCTGTGAGTTGGCTTGGAGAGTTTTGATTTAGTAAGGATGTATATGGCCTTGAACACCAACTGTTTATGTAGGTCTGTTTCTCTTTAGCTGAGGATCTTCCCTTGTGGTTTATCTCTTATACCCATTTTCCTTCAGTAGATAGGTCAAGTGGTGTCAGTATCATTTGACTTTAAAGACTGAGCATCAGGCCGGGTGGTGGTGGCACACGCCTTTAATCCCAGCACTCGGGAGGCAGAGGCAGGTGGATCTCTATGAGTTCGAGGCCAGCCTGGGCTACCAAGTGAGTTCCAGGAAAGGCACAAAGCTACACAGAGAAGCACTGTCTCAAAAAATCGAAACCCCCCCCCCCAAAAAAAAAAAAACTGAGCATCAATCAAATCTAAACATATTCCACCTGAAAAGCAACTCTTATCACTGATTCCCAAATCCACAATAGGAAAAGGAAATGTTTAAATAATTCTCCAGCTTGCTATAGCAATATTATTTGTAACCATTCCCTTTAATGTCTTGTGATTGCTGGTGACAAAGATAACTGAACACTACTGGTGATTGTGTGTCAATAATTATTGTATCAACTTGTAAGTATGATAATTGTACCTTCTGTGGTACTTTTGGTAACTATTGACAAGGGTTCATGCTTTAACAATCTTTACTCCTAAACCTGGCTCCCAGTAAGGCATGAAGATGCATGTGTGCACTCCTCCTGGAGAAGAAAGAACTCTCCTATTAATATTTGGCAGAATTCCTCCCTCTTAGCTGACTGGCCCCTGTATCTGACTAGGTTCCTAACCTCGCCTGGGTGATGTTAGATAGTCCTGGACAGTCTTCAAGAAGAATCACAGGATAGTTTAACCAGAATGTTCTTGTTTCTTGTCATTGATTATAAAGTTTCACTTTCTAATGCTATATTCTCTCACCACCCTGTATCTCTCCTTCAGTCCCTTCCCTACTCCCTCATCCACTTCCTCCTTCTCTTCTCTGTCTCCTTTCTCTTTCTCTTTCCTGTCCTTCTCTTTCTGTAAAATCCCACTGTGGAGACCTCTATATATACCACGGCGGTATGGACTAAAATATGACTTACTGTTCTTTAGCAAGAGTCATTACATGCTTTTTTCAGTCTCTACTAGCCATAGAGTGATCACTTGCATGTATCAGACTATGCACTAAGCGACGTTCTTTCAATTGTGTACTGTGACTTCTATCATGTTTTGTTCATCTCGTTTTGCTTTTTTATTTATTTTTTGTTTTATATTACATCCTGATGACAGCTTGTCTTTCCTCCTCTCCTCCAAGTCCCGACCCTATTTCCCCACTCTGCTATACCCATTCCTCCATTACTCTTCAGAAAAGAGCAGATCTCCCAGGGATATCAATCAAGCATGAAATAACAAGTTATACTAAGATTAGCCTTACTAAGGCTTCATATCAAGGCTGTGAGGCAACCCAGTAGGAGGAAAAGGGTTCTAAAGGAAGACAAGAGTCAGAGACATCCCTGCTCCTACTGTTAGATGTCTTACAAGAACACCAAGCTACACAACCATAATGTATATATGCAGACAACCTGGATTAGACCTATACAGGCTCCCTGGTTGTTGGTTTACTCTCTGTGAGCCCCTATGATCCCTGGTTACTTGATTTTGTGGGCCCTGTTCTTGTGGTGTCCTTGACCCCTCAGGGTCCTACAAACCTTCCTCCTCCACTTCTTCAGGATTCCCTGAGCACCACGTAATGTTTGGCAATGGATCTCCTCATATCTGTTGCCAGATACAGGCTCTCTAATGGCAAATATTTTAGGCTCCAGTCTATGTGTATAGGAGAATACCATAAGGAATTATTTTATTGACTTTTTTTACACAAACTGTTGGGTTCTATCCTAGGTTGCTGGGCTATCCAGCATCTGGTTTCTGGCCCCCCAGGCATGGGGTCCCTCTCTAGATTGGGTCTGAAGTTGGACCAGTCATTCCTTGGCCATCCGTACATGTTCTGCACCATTTCTACCCCAGCACATCTTACAGACAGGATAAGTTGTAGGTTGAATGTTTTGTGGCTGAGTTGGTGTCCCAAGCCCTCTACTAGAAGCGTTACTTGATTACAGAAGATGACTGGTTCCGGCTCTGTATCACTCACTACTGGGAGTGTTCTCTAGGGTCACCCTCATAGGTTCCAGGGAGTTTCCATTGCACTAGGTTTCTACTTTACTCTTGATATGCCATCCAATTCCAGTCATCTGTCCCAGTGCCTTCTCCCTCCATTCACCTTCAACTGATCCCTCTTGTTACCATTCCCACAAACCCCAAATCCACACACAAAATGTTTTTGATTTCCTCTTCTCAGGGATGTCCTTACATCCCCATCTTGAACCCTCTTTGTTAGATAACCTCACTGGGTCTGTGCTTTGTAGCATGATTATCCTTTACTGTGTAGCTAATATCCACTTGCAAGTGAGTACACACCATGTTTCTTATTCTGGGTCTGGGTTACCTTACTCAGAATTATTTTTTTTATAGTTATATCCATTTTTCTGCAAATTTCATTATGTCATTATTTTTAAGAGTTGAGTAATACTCCATTGTGTAAACGTACCACATTTTCTATATCCATTCTTAGCTTGAAGGATATCTAGGGTGTTTCCAGTTTCTGACTATTATGAATAAGGTTACTATGAACATAATTGAGCAAGTGACCTTGTGATAGGATGAAGCCTCCTTTGGGTATATTCCCAAAAGCTGGGTCTCAAGGAAGATTGATTCCCAACTTAAAACAAACAAACAAACAAACAACAACAACAGCAAAAACCACCATATTGATTTCCAAAGTGTCTATACAAGTTGCACTCCCACCAGCAGTGAAGGAGTGTTTCCCTTGCTCCATATACTAGCCAGCATGCACTGTCATTTGTGTTTTTTATCTTAGCCATTCTGACAGGCATCACATGAAATATCAAAGTCATTTTGGTTTGCATTTCCCTAATGGCTAAGGATGCTGAACATTTCTTTAAGTGCTTCTTTCCCATTTAAGATCCCTAGCCATAGGAACAATGCCTTCAGTGTTTATTTGGGTTATTTTGTTTGTTAATGTCTATTTATTTTAATTCTTTATATGTTTTTGAAATTAGTCTTTTGTCACCTGTGGAGTTGGTGAAAATCTTTTCTCATTCTGTAGGCTGCTAGTTTGTTCTATTGACAATGTCCTTTGCTTTACAGAAGATGTTTAGTTTCATAAGGTACATAAGGTACCATTTATTAATTGTCAATCTTAGTGCCTAAACTATTGATATTCTGTTCAGTAAGCTGCTTCCTATGTCAATGCATTCAAGAATATTTCCCCATTTCTCTTCTATCAGGTTCAGTGTATCTGGTTTTATGTTAAAATATTTGATCCACTTGGACTTGAGTTTTGTGCATGATGTGGATATGGATCTACTTGCATATTTCTACATGCCAACATCCAGTTAGACTGTCACCATTTGTTGAAGATGCTTTCTTTTTCTGTTGTATATTTCCAGCTACTGTGTCAAAAGTCATATGTCCATAGGTGTATGGATTTTATTTCTGGGTCTTGGTTAAATTTCTGTGATCAACCTTGTTATGCCAATAATGTGGTTTTTATTATTAAAGTTCTGTAGTAGAGCTTGAAAT
The DNA here is from genome assembly GCF_949786415.1 of Peromyscus eremicus. Lineage (NCBI taxonomy): Eukaryota > Metazoa > Chordata > Mammalia > Rodentia > Cricetidae > Peromyscus > Peromyscus eremicus. The sequence continues at coordinate 99,647,066 of NC_081425.1, read as the reverse complement.
CAAGGATGGTGATACCTCTGGGAGTTCTTTTTTTGCATAGTATTGTTTTAGTTATCCTGGGTTTTTTGTTTTTCCATATGAAGTTGAATATTTTCCTTTCAAGGTCTGTAAGAATTTTTCTAGAATTTCAGTGGGGATTTCACTGAATGCGTAGATTGTTTTTGGTAAGATGGCTACATTTACTATGGTTATCTTACATATCCATGAGAGATCTTTCCATCTTCTTATACCTACTTCAATTTATTTCTTCAAAGACTTGAAGTTCTTGTCATACAGGTCTTTCAATTATTTGGTTAGAGACCCCAAGATATTTTATACTATTAATGGCTGTTGTGAAGGGTGTTGTTTCCTGGTATCTTTCTCAGCTCTTATGTCATTGTGTATAGGAGGGCTACTGATTTTTTTTTAGTTAATTTTGTATCTAGCCACTTTACTGAAGTTATTTATCAGCTACAGAAGTTCCTTGATAGAATTTTTGGAGTTGCTTATGTATACTTGCATAGTATCTCTGAATAGCAACACTTTGAATTCTTTTCCAATTTGTATCTCCTTGACTTGCTCTTGTTGTCTTATTGCTCCAGCTAGAGTTTCAAGTACTATATTGAACAGTTTTGGAGGGAGTGACCAACATTGTCTTGGTTTTGATTTTACTGGAATTGTTCCAAGTTTCTTTACATTAAGTTTGATGTTGGCTTTAGGCTTGTTGCAAATTTCCTTTATTATGTTAGATACGTCACCTGTCATTTTACATTTTTGTTTGACTTTTCTTTCTTTTGGAATTTATTATTACTATAACATTTTGTGATTTTTGTTTTTATTTTACTTTACTACTTTTGTATTTATTTTTAATTATTGTTTTTATTTTACTAATTTTTATTATTACTATTATTGTTATTTCATGGTTTATCATAAATAGCATTTACTTTTGAAAGTTACTTTAAGAATGGAGATCTACTACATTCAGAGCACCTTTTAAAAACTAGCATTTCCATACTGTCCCATCTTGGACAATTTATTTGCCTTTCCCATTTTTGGAAGCTCAGGGCTGGTATTATTGCTTAATGTTTGAACATTTGCCTAGTACTTGAAAGGCCCTGAGTGTGATATCTGTCATGTGAATTTAAAACTAAGAATGAAGCTTATTGGGAGGTCATGTGTGTCAGGTTAAGTCACCATACACAGTGGGCACTATTCTATGGGCAAGAGCTACCAGGAGTCTCAAGCTCCTTTCTGTAACAGACTCATTGATTTCTGTTTGACTTTCAGAAGGTCATAAAGCCTCTCAATGGCTAACTTGTTCCAGCTGTAAAAATCTGAATGGTGCTTATCATCAGGTTTTCTAAAGGATCAGCATAATGTTAAAGATTAATGAGATAGAATGCATCACTGTGTATCTTCTAAAAAAGGTGTGATGGTGAATAAATGAGTTATTATCTATTCACAGCACCATGCAGGATGTTCTCTCCAACCCTAGAAGTAAATTAATTTTAGAAGAACAATTAACTCATTTGGTCCATTAGGCAATGAATTAGTATATTAAATTTAATAAGACCTTACATATTCATTTACAAAGTGCTCTCACAAATACATAGTCTCATTTAAAATTTGTGAAAATCTTACAGACTGAGCAAAGCTAATATTGTTATCTGAAATCTACACATGAAGATATTGAGTTTAAGCAAGATAAAGTGGCTTGTGTAAGCTTGCACAAAATCAGTCTTTAAACCTATGGCCTTGACTATAAAACACATATTGCTTTTTACTTTGCATACAGGAGTAAAAGCAAATACTTTAAAATGTCACTATTACTGCACTATGAATAAAGAGCCTGCATGACCAATAATGTTAGCATGCTAATAGAAATAACCATCTATAAACATTGACACTTATCTTAAAGGTTAAGTTGCAAAGATACAATAGATAGATTGATGTACTATTAGAGTAAAAAACTATTGTAATCGATTTTTATAACAGTAAGTTTACTCAGTTTATATTTACTGTTTTGTGATGCTATGTAAAGCTTGCTGAGGACTATTCACACTCTAATGGAGAAAAAGAATAAACAATTATAGGAGTTAGATGATGGAAATTAAATGAAAAAACATAAAGGCATTAAAATAGAAAATTAGAGAGGGATAGCCTATATTACACACATTTTGCTCAGTAAACCTTTGCAATCAATTAGTAGAATTAAGATAGATCACATCCAAAATTGTGATTATCATTTATGTCTATTGGATCCTGTAATGGTTGCAGCCACAACTGCTCTTTTTGTCAATCTAAGTAATGATTACTGAAATTGAAAAACAGGTCTTAAAGATGGCCTACATAATTTGTAACTACCAATATCACAGCAAAAATGTTAGACAAAATGGGTGGTTGAAGAACACTGTTTTACAAACTAGAGCTACTATAAATTGTTTATGGTTCAGACATAATACTGGTTGCCAACAATTTCCAACCTGTGATGCTTGAATGTGTCAGATTTTTCTCAAACTATTTATGTTCAAATTAATAGTTTACATAAAGAAATAGACAAAATCTCTCAAGTGATCTTTGAATGGCTACCATGGTTAAGATGGCTTCTCCTTTCCTTGATCCTCTGTTAGCTATTTTTATAATTTTCTTTTTTTTTTTTTTTTTTTCGAGACAGGGTTTCTCTGTGTAGCTTTGCGCCTTTCCTGGAACTCACTTGGTAGCCCAGGCTGGCCTCGAACCCACAGAGATCCGCCTGGCTCTGCCTCCCGAGTGCTGGGATTACAGGCGTGCGCCACCACCGCCTGGCTATAATTTTCTTACAGTTGCCTTTATTAATTAGATTAGCCATAGGGACAATGCCTTCAGTGTTGGCCTATATTACAGCCACAATTTTTTTAAAAAAAATTAGAAGGAAGAAGATGTTGAGAGCACAAAGATCTTTATGCTCACAAATAAGCACTAAGAAATTCAAGAATACTAAACACACAGGGTTGTCTCTTCAACAGAGGAGTCATATAACCTGTTTTACATCCAGAAGGCTAGAAAAATGAAGGTGGTTAACATCATTTTTTGCACTGATTTTATGGTCAGGAGTTCTCCCAAGTTCATAAAAGTAGAACTGGAGATAATTAATATTTTAGGTCACCTCTGTGCTTTCTGCATGGCCAGGGTCTCCCTCAACAATGGCCAGAGCTGCTTAATAGTCTAGATGAGCTCTGGCTCTCTGTTTTACTGAGGCCACACCTCTAGGCCCTTCAGACAACACATGGAGCCTATCTTTAGAACCCATCTTCATGTAAGAAGTGACATATGTACTATGAGAAGTGTTTTGATCTAATTACACCTCCTTGTGCACCAGGATTGTGTTACATAAGGAAACTCTTTTTCCCAAATGTATTGTACTTAATTATGCCTAAAATAAACTTCCTGGAGCCCAACTCTAGAAGTTTGAACCAATTCAGGCTACCGAGTCATACTGAAATGGATTTACATTTTTCCTGATGTGGATCATTACTCTCGTGGCCTGGCCTTGGTGTTTTCAGAAACTCCCCACCCCAACAAGGGATTGTAGAAAATCTTTTTCCAATAAAGTTTATGCTATCTCCTCAACAGAGAGAAGGTATCTTCCTTGTAAAGCTTCAGGGATATCACACTGCAGGTTGGGAGTAGGCAAAGGCCTGTGTGCACGAAAGACAAAAAAAAAACCCTTAAGTTAGGAGTCAGGAAGAGGAATTTCTTTCCTCAGTGTCAAAGTTTCAATTCTGAAAGTCTTTCATTTCCTCTGTTAGATTTATTCCAAGATAGTTTATTTTTAGAGTGTAGTGTTATGAATGTTATTGTTTTACTGGTTACTTTCTCTGTATGTTATTTGTATATAAAAAAGATACTAATTTTTATGTTAATTTTGTATTCTGCTACTTTGCGAATGTGTTTATCAGTTATAGGAGTATCTTCATTAGTGTTTCTATTGCTGTGATAAAACACCATGCCTAAAAACAACTTGCATAGAAAAGGGTTTCTTTAGTGTATAGTTACCAGGTCAAACTCTGTAACAGAAGTTAGTCAACACAGGAACTCAAGGCAGGAATCCTGAGTCCGAAACTGAAGCAGAAGCCATGGAGGGATACTGAGTACTGGCTTGCTTGCTACTTGCAGGCTCAGCTTGCTTTATTAAATAGCTCAGGAACACCAGTCCAGGGATAGCACAACCCACAGTAATATGGGCTCCCCACATCAATCCTCAATCAAGAAAATTCTCCACAAGACAGTCTAGTTAGGGCATACTCTTAGTTGAGAGTCTTTGTCATAGATATCTCTAGCTTGCATAAAATTGACAAATAACAACACAAAGGCAAAACAACAACAACAAAAACAAGAAGCTTTTTGGTAGAGTCTTTAGAATCTGTTATAGAGAGAATTATATCATTGTAATGTTCTCTAAGTAAGAATGCTTTACTTCTTCCTTTCCTATTTATATCTCATTTCTCTTCTTCACTTATTCACTTTACTTATATCTCATTTATCTTCTTGTTCCAGCTAAGAAGTCAAGTACTACAATGACTAAGAGGAGGAAAGGAGTGGATATCTTTGGCTTGTTACTTATTTTAGCAGAAATACTTTGAGTTTTTCTCCACTAAGCAAGATATTGAGTGTGGGCTTGCCATATAGTTAGACTGGCTAGGATAAAAACAAGTGATGACAAATGCAAGCATGGATGTGAGGTTAGGGAGCCTCTTCTTTACTGCTGATGGGAATGGAATGAATACTATTGAAACTGGTGTGGAGTTTCCTCAAAAAACTAAAAATAGGTTTACCATACAATCATCTTCATCCATGTTCATTACTGCTGTATTCCCTTTAGCCAGTGAATAAAAACAGCCTGTATATAGATCAGCTGATGAATGGATAACAAAAATGTGGTATATTTACGCAATGGAATGTCATTGAGCTATAAAGGAAAATAAAATATGTACATAAATGTATGGGGGTAGGACCAATCATTCAGAGTGAGGTAACCTGGACTCAGAAAGACAAATATAGCATGTTTTCTCTCATATGTGAATGTTAGTTTTGAATCTTTGGATGTGTGTGCTTCATTTGGAATACTCATAAAGGTCAGAAAGTTAATAAAAGGACATGTGTAGGAAAGGAGCTTTCTTTCTTCCTTTTTTTTTTTTGAGTTATTGAACAATGAGTTGTCATAGACTAACAAACATTGTATAAAGCTGTTGGTTACCCTACAGAACTTGATGGCAAGGCAATATCATTGAAGATGCCAAGTACTTGTGTCACAAAACATGGCAATATATAGTTGGTACTGTTCTAGAAGCATTTTCCCTATTGGTTAGCTTTCATAGTGCTGGGATTATTATGTATGCCACCAGAAAAGAAAAGAATCGTCAATTTTATCCAACTTTGAACACTGCAAGCTACTCTCTGACCTAGCAAGAAAAACCTACTGGTGCAATAATGGCATGAATGGCATGAGAGGAACCAATGGCCAGAATTCATTTCAACTCCACAAAATGAAACCCACTGTTGGGCCAAGGACCTGTGGCTACACAGGTCATAGGCCCCATGGAGAAACTACTATTCCTATTCTGCTAGGTGGATATAGTGCTAAATCAACTCCTACTGACTTATCTTTAGTCATATAGATTAATGTGACTTGCAACCTTTAACAAATAAGTTGCTAATTGTAGTAAATGGTGATTATCACAGAGACCAACAAGTGACTAAGATGCAGAAAATAAGATATTTCAGAATGTTTGCCTCTAAATGGGATCTCTGTATCTCATTCCTTTCTCCCAAAGCTTATGGGTCTTTGTGGATGAGGATGTGGAAAGACTGTGAGAGGCAGGAGCAGTGAATGAATATAAGGAAACATGTCCTGCAGACAGACACACAGGAGTCTGCACATAGAAGTGCAAAGTAATTGGGATGAAATGTACAAACCCCATGTAAGCCCAAGATAAACCAAATTCTAGCACGGAAATGGAAAGAAGACAGAAGGCCCCATTTCTAGCCAAGGAGCTGTTGACAACTGATAGCTTCTAGGACAAGGAGCCAGTTTTGTTTTTGTTTTTTTTTTTTTTTGTTTGTTTGTTTTGTTTCCTCTGGTAAGTTAATTATGCTTGCATAAAAGTTCATCCATGAAGAATATATGGGCAGCAGAAATTGAATTTGAGATTGATTAAATAAAATAAGGCAAACACAAGATTGAATAAGGGATATCAAGATCGAGGGGTGAATCTGAGAGGAGTTGCGGGAGGGTGAGAATAAGTGGGAGTATGAGAATATGATGAAGTCTCATTAGAAATTATCAAAGAGCTAAGAAAAAAGGGAGTTAGTAAAACTAAAAATCTATGTTATTTTCTTATTTTTAAGGAAAGGCATTTCACTTTATTGATCTGAACCTATCCTGAAAACAATACTGATTTAAAAAAAAAAAAAAACCCAAGACCCTGTTGTATCACCCTTACTCATATGGTACAATGTAGAAAAATATGAAATTTAATAATTCTTAATACAATGAAATTATTGTTACCCATTGTTGGGGAATAATATTTTAAGGTGTATTACTTTTGTTTATGTTGCATTTGTTTGTTTGTTTGTTTGTTTGTTTGTTTCGAGACGGTATTTGTTTAACTCTGTGAAGCTGTGTTACTGTGCCTGTCTAGAACACCTGATGGTCTAATAAAGAGCTGAGCTGCCAATAGTGAGACAGGAGAAAGGATAGGTGGGGCTGACAGGCAGAGAGAATATATAGAAGAAAAATCTGGGAGGAAGAAAAAGAAGTAGCCAAAGAAGAAGGAGGATTTCAAGGGCCAGCAACCCAGCTACACAGCAAGCCATGGAGTAAGAGTGAGATTTACAGAAGTAAGAGAATGGGATCATTTAAGTTAAGAAAAGCTGGCTAGAAATAAGCCAAGCTAAGACTGGGCATTCATAATTAATAATAAACTCCATGTGTGGTTTATTTGGGATCTGGGTGGCAGGCCACCAAAAGAGCAAAAACAAGCAACAATAAACCATTCCAAATGAACTACTAAAATTTTGAATTGTGTTTATAAAACTAAACTGGGTCTCATTGCTAATTGTCTGCAAGGTACATTAGTGCCAGGAACTGTAAAGTCTTTTCCTGGAAGACAGATTCTGAGTTATATTTTATTGCTCTGATAATACTAGGAAAAGCTTCTCCCTAAAGGGATAAAAAAGGGACAACTCAGGTATACCTTAGTTTTATTTCCTGTTACCCCGATAAAAATGCATGAGAAAGGCAACTTAATACTGGAAGGTTTTCTTGGCTTAGAATTCCAATTTAGAGGATATTATTATTATGGGGAAGTTATGGCAGCAGTAGCTTGATGAAGCTAATTATAACTGCAGACAGGCAAGAAAGAGAATGGATTGAATGCATGCTTATAGGTGCTTTCTTTCTCCTCTCTTATATAGTTCAGAATCCCATGTCTAGGAATTGTTGACACCAGTAGTGGGGGGTATTCCTCCCACCCTTAATTAAGGTAATGAAAATAATTCTCCCAAAGACAAGCCCATAGCCCAAACTGATATGGTCTCTCATAGAAATTCTCTTCTCAGGTGATTCTGTTTTGTGTCTAATTGACAACTGTAGAGTAACCATCACAATGTATCTCTTTTTATTTAGAGAAGCCAAGACACATTTTAAATTTTACTTTCATTTTTCTGACTTTACTTTTTAAATCATGCAATTAAAACTAAATTTACATCAAACACTTACACAATATTGATTTAATGTTATTTTTACTATATCTTATAGGTTTAATATTATGCATTTTTGAGAAATTAGTTTTAATGTTTTATATTAGTAAAAAGGCTATGGAGGAATCAGGTTGGAGGAGTATCCTAGTTAGTTTGAACATTAACTGCAGGACTAACATAAAGAAAATGCGGAAAAAAAAAAAGAAAAGAAAAGAATGCCGGGTGGTGGTGGCGCACACCTTTAATCCCAGCACTCGGGAGGCAGAGCCAGGCGGATCTCTGTGAGTTCAAGGCCAGCCTGGGCTACCAAGTGAGTTCCAGGAAAAGGCGCAAAGCTACACAGAGAAACCCTGTCTCGAAAAAAAAAAAAAAAAGAAAAGAAAAGAAAATGTGCTGTTTAAGTAGGGATAATAGACTGATAGAGCAAAGAACAAAAATAGAAGTACATAAATAGACACACACACAAAAGGCCTCATGATTTTTAACCAATGTGTGAGGTTAATTCAATCAGGGAAAATCAAGCCTCCTCTTACCTTCCTTTTTCTATTTCTATTTCTATCAAGCAAATATTGCTCTAATTAAATATTAATGTAGGAAAGAATGTACCTTCATCTCTACAGCTCACACACACTAATTAATTTGAGCTGGAAATTCAATTTAAGTCTTAAATCTAGAATCATAATGAGTAAAACATGTAAAAATATCCTTGCAGATCTGAAATAGAAAGAGATTTGGTGGAACATACAAAGTCCTAATTATAACAGTTAAAAATACATTCAAGTATATGTGGAGAACACTGTGGGTGGGAAGGTTTAAGCAAGGATAGGAAGGAGGGAAGTGTTAACCAAAACTAAGACTGTATGGAAAAGCCATATGGAAACTGACTTCTCTGGAGCCTAATTAAAGAATATAACTAAAAAATAAAAATAACTTTGAGGAGAGGTACCATATATGGATAAATAATACTGCTCTCAGAAGACATTGGTAATTGAATGGAAAAATCTAAAGCCACTGTGAGATTCTTCATGATAAGCTGTTGAACAGGAAGGCCCTAGAAGACCCCTAAGACACGGGCTATTGCTTTTGCTCTTATCTGCCCAATAGAACTACATGGTAAAACACTATTTCTGAAGTCACCACATACTTAAGCTGTAGGACATAGCAAAATCAAGCAGGAACCAAACTGTCAGTGACCTTTCTGTTAGCCATTGTAGTGCTGGAAGGCTGTTAGGAGAGTGAAATTCATCAACAGTCTTACCCAGCTATAGACCCTGCATGGCTCAGTGATGAATGGCCTGGCTAGAAATGCCCATTGGTGCAATGGTTTCATGACTGTGCTATAGGTAGGGGTAACCAAATGGTTTTAAATTTGATTTGAGGTCTACTTTACAGGAGGGAATGCATGCCTAGTACTATAAACCTGGTTGGTGGCGGGAGATAGCATTAGTATTGTTTTGCTAAATGAATGTATTGTCAAAATTATTTCTAAATATTCATGTTTATATCCCTAGATTAGTGCAGTTGACATCCTTCTTTATAGTGCATTCTATTACAATAGGAGACAGTAAATGTGGCAAATCATAACTAGATGAAGTACCATGAAAAAAGAACATGAAGCTGGACGGTGGTGGCGTGTGCCTTTAATCCCAGCTCTTGGGAGGCAGAGCCAGGCAAATCTCTTTGAGTTCCAGGCCAGCCTGGTCTACAGAGCAAGATCCAGAACAGGCACCAAGACTACATAAAGAAACCCTGTCTTGAAAAACAAAACAAACAAACAAACAACAGCAACAAAAAAAAAAAAACAAGAACATGATGTTCTCAATCACAAAAAGGTTATCTATATGACCCCCTCCAAAGCTCAGGGAATATCATGGAAGAGATAAGGAAAAAGAAGAGGCAGTGTATGGAGGTGTACTCCAAAAACAATATCAACTGGACATGGCATGGCCACTGTACTCATAACTCACAAAAGTTGTAGTTCCCCTGCACAAGACCTTCACAAGATTAGGCCTGTCGACATTTGATCATGAGTGTGAAAGAGCTCAGGAGGACCCAGTCCTCCTTGAGAGACAATTGACAATACATAGCAGGAGGAAGGCTGGCCACTTATAAGGCTTTTGTGCTCCAAAAAATAGCCTACCTCTTTCACTTTCTACCTGGTACTAGATAAGTACTTGGTCCATTTTTATCAGAGGGAAAATTTCATGATTTATAAACATAGATGATGAATTTTCTGTCTTTCTAACTTTGACATGTTTCAGAAATTTCTTTCCTTTCAGAGAATATTAAAAAGTAATAGCTTCTGCATACAAATACTTTTCACGTTGTAAAGATGTGTCCACATTCACAGAACAATTAGAGGAAGAACTAAGAGTATTTGTTGGATACAGCAGTCTCTCTCCACACAAGAAGTCATAGCAGCTTTGACTGAATGCTCCAGGCCTGCACAAGATCAAGCCAGCAAAAATCCCAGCATGAATGGAGGAGAGTCTCATGAAGTTTCACTCCTACCAAAGGATCTATTGGTTACTGATGGCTGCTAGGACAGTCAGAATCAGCTTTCTTCTGGGACTTGGGCTGAAGTGACAGATGGTCCAGTAGATAGCCCCACACTCTTATACATCCAAGGAACACAAATTAGACTAAACAGGTGCTTAAAAATAAAGTAAAGAAGAGAATATATCAAGTTGGGAGGGAAAAGCAGTGGTGGATGACAGGAAAGTATTTGGAGAAAATGAGAGGTAGACTTGACCCAAACACATTATATACATGTGTAAAATGCTCAAATGATAAAATAAACAAATAATTGATTTGAGAAAATCAGGAATTATCACTAGATTGACACATATTTGTTGCAATAAATGTTTTTTTTTTTTTGTAGATAAGTACTTGCTAAGTAGTTCAGGATTACCTTGAACACACAATCCTCATGCTCTTGAACTCAGGAATTACAAGTGTGTGCTAGTATGCCTAGCCCCAAGAAAACTTCACAACTTCACATTTTAGAAAGATTTATTTTTGGAGATGTTGAATAACCTACTGTAAAAATGTAATGCTCACAACTATAACAACATCATTCTTTACTTTAATGATTTGAGATTTGGGGCATTTTTCTCAATAATATTGTGGATGTTTTTGAATAATGTGTCATAATATAGCACCAACTCTGCATATTGTTCTAAAATGAATGCTATAAATAGACAAGGAAGGAAGATAGTTTTATAGAGAGAATAAATTTTGTCAGTGATAATATATATATATATATATATATATATATATATATATATGCAAAGAAAAACTGGAAGAAGCCCATTATATTGAACACAGTAAACTAACAAACAAAATAGAAATAGGGGAGGCAGAAACAAACAACACCAATTATCCAGATGAACCAAAAATTATAGCAAACATTTCTCAATAATTTTAAATGCAAATGTTATAACTCACCAATAAAGAGATAGAAAACAGCTAACTTGAGTAAAGATGAAAACTCAACTCCCTATTGTTTCCAAGAAACACACCTCCCTGATAAGACCATCCACAGACTGAATAGAGGAGGATGGAAGTCAGTTTATCAAGAAAACAGAAGTCATAAACCAGCTGAAATATATATTATAGCTGATAAAGTAGAGCTCAAGTAAAATTTAATCAGAAGCAATAAAGGTTATTACATACTATATACACTATATAATGAAAGGGGCAATTAATCAAGAAAATGTAACAATCACAAATATGTATTCACTGAAACTGGAATCATAGTTTCATAAAAGTAATCATTAATGGACATAAGAGACCAGATAACAACAGCTGTATTCAGTAATCCTCTTAAATTTAGACAGGAATGTACACTAAAACACCAAGTTTAGGCATAGACAAGGACATTCTGGAAAGGAATAAATAAAGAACCAAAAAAAAAAAAACCAAACCAAAACTCAAAAATCAATTATTCCAGCCTGTAAATGAACTAATGAAGTGAATAGACAATTCTCAAGGAAGAAACAGATCTGACTAGTAAACAGTGGAAATGGGTCCAATATCTGTAGCCATTAATGAAATACAAATGAAAGCTGCTTAGCAGTTTTATCTTCATCCCATTCAGAATGTTTATCAACAGAGAAAAATGACAACAAATCTGTTGATGTGGGGAAAGAAGGCCCCTATGTACTGATGATGTAGATGTAAATTGAAGTCATTATAGAAATCAGTATGGGATTAATAATAATAATAATAATAATAATAATAATAATAATAATAAACAACTCCATATGATCCAGCAACACTACTCCTGTATATGTACCCCAAAGAAAGTCAGTATACAATGGAGATATACACACTCATGATGTTTTTCCTATACTGTTTAAAACATTTAAGATGTAGAATATTAGTGGATGGCCAGGGATTGCTGTGAGCAGAAGAACAAGTAAAGAGAATGTAGTTTACATTGTACGCCTTGTTGTAGAGAAGAATTAAAATATGAATTTCAGAAAATAAAACTGGAAATCATTATATAAAGCAAAATAAATTGGAACAGAAAGAAAGATAAAAATATATGAGAAAATATATATATCATATATATATGTTTATGTTGCATATATAGATATACGCAAGATGAAATCAGAAACAGGATTATGAGAAGGGAGGGAGTAAGATGTTAAAGGGGAGGTGAGGAGAGTGAAGAGAATCAAGGACAGTAAGAAAATATAATTCATAAAAAGAAGAAAAGAGAAAACTCAAAATCAAAAAGGGGTGACGAGGGAATGCAGTGAGGGACAAATGAGGATATTTTAGTTCTATAGTAGAATTTCATAGTTGAACACATTTATCTGTATGATACCAAAAAATTAATAGGAAAGTAAAACCATTATATAAGTTTTTTTTTCAAAACAGGGTTTCTCTGTGTAGTTTTGGTGCCTGTCCTGGATCTTGCTCTGTAGACCAGGCTGGCCTTGAACTCAAAGAGATTTACCTGGCTCTGCCTCCTGAGTGCTGGGATTAAAGGTGTGCCCCACCGCTGGCCATCAGAAATATTTTTAAGTGTGAACTATTTGCTTGATGCAGCTCTAAGTTTCAACATTAGATCAAGTTTTAACATTCAAAACTGTCATCTTTGTGAATTTGAGATTCTATGTGCCTGTGGTTAAAAGATGCTACTGAATTAAACTCATTGTGGAAAAGTAAATGAGATTGGCAGGGATTAATACTATGCAATACTTAGATTATTAATGACTATTTTTTTAGAAAATTAAAATATTTTTCTTTTTTCACAAGAATTTTCTACATACAAAGTTGTTAAGATGTAAATTCTTGTTAGTGTTCTGACCTACTTAGTAGATAGAACTACATCGTCTTTCTTTCAGTCTAGGTGCATAGTGAGAATAAAAATACTGAGTCACTAAATATGCAAGAACCAAAGAGGAACTTTACTAACAATTTTTGCTGGATAAAATCCATTATTAAATCATAGCAATCATAAATTAATAAATGTTAATTTTATTGAAATTCCCAATTGTAGCCTGGTAGAGATGTGGTCAACTTCCATGGGGTTGGGTTGTCTTCACCCCAGGTTACAGAATGTATTGTCTATGTTCTACTGTGCTTGATTCTGTACCTCAGACTGAAGGAAAGTGGGTCGCCTGCCTGAGACAAGGAGTATTTATAGATCAACAAACACAGAAGGCTGTCAAAAGGTGCAAGCACTTTTACAAACTTGACTCAAACCATGTCTTAACCAAACCTAGACACTAGAAGAAGTTGACCTAGTATAGAAGAGAGGGCAGTGCAAAGAAATGAACTACCTGTCTCTTTCAGAAATTCATACTTTGATATTCACTGAAAACAGTCCTACACCATGCTAAGATATGTTGGGCCATTTTAGACATTAGGGTCCCCAATTAACTATCTTGGTTTTGAAGTGACCAACTTGACTGATTTTTTTTAAACATGGAATTAGGGTAAGAAGAGTAGTTAAAAATTTACTTGGGGCTTTGAGATATGTAGCAAATTATATTCATAATTATGTACAAGAATGTTTGGGTGGGAAAACAATTACTCTTCACACAGAAGGGGTTCTTCATGTTTCATTTGGACATTATTTCATCTTTAAGTGATATTTAATCATTTTAGTAAATTGATAGTCTTTTTCTGCTTGTCTATATAATTTATTTCATGCTTTTATTATTAAGCACCTGTGTTAATACAAGTTAACATTAATTAAGTTTTGCACAATGTCTATTTATCTTGCTATTTTTATCCTAATTTCACCTCCCACAAATCTCCTAGACAAATTTATCTAACTCCTAAGATAAATTTTATTGTTCTCTATAAGGAAATATTCATGATATTCAAAACATTTTCGAAGCACATATTCATGAACACACACACACATACACACACACACACACACATGTTTATTCAAGCACGGTTCTCTTTTTTTTATGTCACTACTTTAAGCAAGAGAGTAAATACTGATTTTTATACAAAGTTTATGTCTATTATCTCTTCTTTCATCAAATTGTATTCTTTATCCTTCCATATTACAATTTCTTACATGTCTTATCTCTACACTATGTTGTACTGTCTCATGAAATCGGGAATCCTGTTGTGATCATGTCTATATCATAAATGTCTAAAGTAATAGATAATAGCTATTATAGTATTGAGTTGCATCTTTGATAAATTTTGCCACTAATTTCATAGTAATATAATAAGGGATTAAATGAAAATTCTCATCTGATATGCACAGGGTAGGTAGGGAGATGCTGGGCCTATGTAGCATATGAGGACCTAGCAGACATGTGTTTTCATGAGCTAATTTAATGCTTGAAATCACATATAGATTTAGTAGAAAAGGTAGTGCTATTACCTCTCTTCTTGCAGAGGAAGAAACTGAGGTTCAGAAATGTTAGAGCTAGGTCAACTGTTCCCTGAAGTAATGTGTCCTGCTGTAAACTGTGGATATAGAGATTCCATTTGAAATATTGACAAAGTGTTCAACTGATCAGCTTGCTGTACTATATAAAAATAAGGTTTAGAACTTAGGGTAACATTGTCATAGAATAGTTTTGAGACACGTTTTAGTAGAATTGGCCTGATCAGCATTATTTACTTTCTGAAACCAATTTTATTAAAATTACTTTTATTGAATTGCCATATCAATGACAGCCCTGAACAAAATCAGGCAGAAAAGAACATTAAATAAGGCTTTGGGATTTTTGACAGGGGCAAGGAGGGTAAGAAAGTAACTGTTGGATGTTCTCTGCTCTCCCCTCTGACCACTCCCACAGCACTCTTCTTGGTAGATTAGGAACCAAGAAGCTGCCCTTTTGTGGATAAAGTTCAATGCTGATTTTGCTCATTGGTGCTGATCCAGGATGATGCTCTTCCCTGCAATCTATACCTTTTGACTAAATAGACAAAAGTGAACAAAAGGAGGAAAATGATTGCTTTTATCTATAATCCAAAAAATAATTACTTTCTTTTGTGTTGAAATCCAAAGAACCTGCACAGATGGCCTTGTCACCAAAGTCAAGGCAATCTCTTATTGCCAAATGGCACAGCTTACTTCTGAGTTAATGATGCATTTTGGGTTTTAATACTCCAGTGACTGAAAGCACTGTAATGAATCTCCCTGCCTTGAATTTCAGGGCATGGACCTGCTAATCAATGGCTTGGAAAAGTCACCTTCAAGGTTGTCAAAGTGTTACATTATTCTTTATTCCTCTGTGCAGAAAACTGGCTCTTTTCTTGCTCCAGATTATAATGCCTGTGTATCTGAGAGTATAAAAACTAACGAACACGCTGGCATCATTTTCACAGCGATTATTCCCTAAATCCTGTAAGATTCCCATTCAAGGTACTTCCCTTTGTAAATGCACTTGCAGAAAAGGGGTGAGCAGTCCGCTGCACAGTAAATTCTAGGTCAATTACACTTTTCTCTGGTCCAGCAGCTAACCTCTGCCAGCTTAAAATTTTCAGACACTGCAGAAATCATTTGAGCCCAGAGAATGTGCAGTGTGTGTCTGCTCCACATTTGCCTCTCTGGTGTGAAGCCCTGTAGGAGTACGGTCTGCTAGGAAGCAACAGCAGCCCCAGATATCCTTGAGAACTCAGGACTTTCTTTCCTTTCTTAGTTTCCATTACTATGTAAGCTGGCCAAGGAGCTTAGTGTTAGATACAGCATACAATTGTTTCTGGAGCATGTCTCTAACAAAACATGCCTAAATGGTGATATAAACACAGGAGGTACAAAGTCTTCTACTGCACCATCTCTTGGGAACAACCTTTGTTTCTTCTGGGTCAGAGTTACCTTTTTCTTTCTCTCTTCATTCTCAGTGAACTATCAATACTCTAAATGTGGGCTGAAATACCAACTTCTTTATTGAGTTCTTCAGAAAACATGTGCTTATCATTTTCTTTTGTGGTGGCATGGCTTTTTAACCACACTTGTACATGTAATATTATACTGATTTGACATATTTTATTCAACAGACTTAAATTATTTTTTGAAATTTTAAAATTCATTTTTAAAATTCATTTTAAAAATGGCAATTTTTTTTCTTCATGGCCCCTTCTTTCACTTAGCACCAAGAGGTCAGGGTAGGCAGGTAAAGGTTCTCCAGTAAATTAACGAGTGTGTTTAGATAGGCTAGAGGCAGCAGGGCCAGGCTTGGCAGAAGAAATCAAGTTGGAAGAATTATTTTTGCAATCTCTAATGTGTCTTTAAAAGCTCACAGGTAATTTCCTGGCTTAACTGATTTGCTAGCTAAAGCAGATTGAACCTGTGCATGTCATAGCTTCTGAGGGACTTTTTAATAGCTGGTTAAATGCAAAATGAGCACACAGGCCTCAAGCCTCATTGTAGTTATAGTTTCAAGAAGGCAATCCTCTTCCAATGGAGTGCTGAACTTTAAATTATAAAACTGAGAACATTTGTCTACATTTTAGTAGTGCTGTTATTTCAGACAGCCCTCAGGGGAGTGTGGATTGATTTCAGAGGTCAATTTAGTCACTAAGATGTCACTGACTATAAATGCACAACACTTCATCACAATGTAGTCCAGCAAGGAGCTCTCCAAAGACACTTGGCAGAGTCTCATCACCTCTTGCCCATCACACTCATTCATTCAGACTTAACAGGGAAAGGCAAGATTTAATAAAGATATAATGACATGAATATGGGTGGGCATAATATATATACAAAAAATATCAGGAAAAATGAAGTGAAATATGATCAACAGGAGCAAGGAAAAATACTGATCATTACAAGTATTCAAGTCTTGAAATGTATATCAGTCACAATAGCAATAATACAGTATCTGCACTGTCACAAATGCCATTATTAAAAGAATACAGTGGTGTAGACCAAGCTCCCCCAGTATTCCTCCATGGCCCCAGGATAAATCTGAAGACCTATGACAAGAGACTCAAATGTTTAGGTAGCCATCAATTCCATGTGTCTGCTTCCTTGAAACTAAGCTGAGGAAATAATCAGAGGTGAGAGCACACTAGCTCTAGAAGAGATATTGTTTCATGTTCCAACAACGAAAAATGTGAATGTGCTACATAATTTACATGAGGAATTTGCCTAAAAAATAATAACCAACATAAACACCTTATTATGTTATCTTTAACAACAAAACCACAATGAAAATCAAAGCTTAGAAGGAATATGTACAAAAGATTTTTATGTTTTATATCTTACAGAGGCCTTTGTGGTTAAAAGCCTTGGATTAAGCATTTATTTGCATTTCAAATAAGAAAAATTAATTTGAAAGAAGCATATTAAGATATTGTACTTCTGGAAGGACTCGTTTAAATGAATGTGTCAGTGGATGGGGTGATCTTGTGTAGAGATGAGAGGACAAGTTCTTGGTATCAGTTTTGTGGTTTTCTCAAGCCACTCAGTGGGATCATTTTAGATAAGAATGGGTCTTCTATGAGACACAATGTTTACCTTTCACAGTCAAGAAATAAGGGCTCATAGGCAATATAGCTAAAAATACTATGATTAGTCATAATTAGAGGCAAGTTGTATTTAATCCTTTGAATTAGGATAGCAATCTAATAAAGACTGTATCAACATGAATATGAATTCCACAGAAATTAACATTAAACTAGGGAGGGTGTGCTCCAACTTGGCAGACAGATGGGAGGGAGGTTAATACAGAAGAGAAGAAGAGATGAGGGGCCAATAACACCAAGGTTGTTTAATAAAGCCTCGAGGAATCTTATTATTTTATATTTATTCAAATCATATTTAATTATTTAAAGTTTATACACACACATAAATGTGTGCTCATGGGTGTGTATGTTTGTGTGTGTATAGTTATATCACTAGGGATGACAGTGTTTCCCACAAGAACCATAAACTAACAAAACTCCCAGTACTGTGCACAAAAACTCTCATTTACAATGGTTGAACATGGTAGTCTAATTGACTCCAAAAATAATATAGACTATAGCTATTGTCCTTGGTTGCCTCTCAGGGGTTGAAGTCAAGCCCCTATTGCTGAAGCCATCATATCCTCAGACCACAGAAATAGGATTAGTACAACTGGATTTAACCTGAAAGAATTCTTTGTATAGTTTAGTTTTCACAGTTCCAGAAAATACTATGAACACAGGCAAAGTGGAGAAGCCGTTAATAGCCATACCCACCTGTGTCTTCTATGAACCAAAGCAATGACCATCATGAAAAGATATCCATAAAGGTGCCATAACTGACACTCACATCTTAGTAGTAACAAAGAGCTGTCTAATTGTGCATAGGGCCTACTCAATAGTGGGGATATTATGATTAATATTAGAAAATTAGCCAGCTTTTTGGAACTTGTAAGGTGATGGAAGAGGAGCTACTACCACCACTTTGTTGGGCCAGAATAATTCCTAACTACATCAAAATCTTGTCCTTATACCCACAGGTAATAATAGAGAACATCACAGAAAACTACAACTGGCTATAATACACATTAAAATGGCATGGAGAACCCAGCCCCAGTGGATGTATTTACATCTATAGAACAAACCATTGTGGAAGAGAGGGAGGAAAGATTCTAAGAGCCAGATTTGGGGGTTCACAGAGACCCCAGCTTGTGGCTTGTTTCATCTTGACTCAAGGTCAGAGAGTCTGAGCTTGTTTTCACCTGCAGGGCTGCATAATAGGATGTTTTGGCCAAAGGTGTGGTTACCAGGTGTCGTATACTCCAAGACCTAATTACAGGATGCTTTACCATAAGGCAAGGTCACCAGATGTACTTTGTACCTTGAACCATGATGTCCTTCAAAGGAGGAAGTCTTTTTGCCCCCCTTGCTTTGGGTATATGAAGGCTGTGAGTAATAAAATTTGTGCCTGTGGTATTGACTCAGAACCTCTGGAAGCTATCCTATGTCTCTCTCTGTCTTTTACTTCATCTATGTCTATATTTCATAGCTATCATTTCAAAATTCAACACTCTCCCCTTCAGAACCATTCAACAGGTTGAAAGAGACTCCACAGCCAGAATAACAAGAATGTTATGTAATGTAATGTAATGTAATGTAATGTAATGTCTACATGACAAGAATCAAACAATGACGATATAGTCATGCTAATGCAGAAGAGGCTTCCAATTAGAATGGGGGACATGGAAGAAGTTGGAGGGAGACAACCAGTAGGGGCTGGAAGAAGGAAAGGGAGGGGGAAAAGTTATATGACTATATTTTAATTTAAACATATAAAGATTAAAAAGTGACCTTAAGATTTGATAGTTTGTTAATCACAGGGCACAGTCACTCAGATCTTATCACTTTGATGATGTTGTGTCAGGCTTCCCTGATTACAGCTTGGGCATCAGTTTTTATATAAGAACTTTGCTACTCTTAGGGCTTTTTCCAGACCCCAAAGTTTTATAATCACAGTAGTACAGAAAACATCTTGACAGGTTGACATATGAAAAGGAAGTTTCATTTTAGTTTTCCTGTAGCTTGAAAACTTAAAACAACTTCTTAGGGAAATTGTTAGGGAATAATATCTGGTCTTAGTTTTCCAATAAATTCTAATAATGGTAGAGTAACAACATTATTTCTTTAGTTTGGAAAATAAAACTAATGAAATTTGTTCCACTGATGCATCAAACACTGAAAACGCATGCATTCACTAGGAGCTGTCTGGATGGAGTTCCTGTTCTCATCTTCTCTCACTGCTGAGTCTGTCCTTTCATCTTCTCACTTGTGTGTCCCTAGAGAATTTGTTCAAAGTACTCATGAAATACTTGTCATCAATGTTCAGTTACACTAGCCAAAAGGAAATCATGGGCCTTAAGGTTATTTTTATGTCATGTTTTTAAAGAGTTTGAAAGAAATCAAACAAATAGAGATGGAAGTATGAACTGACTTCATTTTATCTAAGGAAAACGGCAAGTTTGCTAAAACTGCACTTCTCAATTGATCTGAGGTAAAGACCCATCTACCATCCATCTATCTATCTGTCTATCTTTCATCTATCTAGCCATCCATCATATATCTGTCTATAATTTATTTTATTAGTCAAGATTATAAAGGATCAGAACCAATGGAATGGCTTTATTAGAGTTGCTTACAGGCTGTGGCCAGCTAGTCCAACAGTGGCTGTCTCCAATGGAAAGGTCAATAATTTGGTAGTTGTTCAACCCACAAGGCTGCTTGTTTTATCTAAACTTAGGTTTATGTTTGAATCTCAAAAAAAGACAGTTCTATCATCAATGAAGAAATGTTTGAGCAGTAGGACAAATGAACTTGACAGTGAGAGTGTGGGCAAGCAACAAAACAATAAAGCTTCCTTCTTACATGTCCTCTATGTGGGCTACCACCAGAAGGTATGGCCCAGATTTAGGGAGCATCTCTGATTTCAAATATTCCAATCAAGAAAATTTTCCATATATGTACCAGCTGTTTGAGCTTTTATTGATTTCAGATGTAGTCAAGTTGGCAACCAAGATTAGCTATCACATCTACAAATCTATCATCTATCTGTCATATAACCTGTTGTAAGGTCGTTGACCAGAGAAGACATGGGTTTAAGCCAATAGAAAGTCTTTACTAGCTAGCTAGTGATTACACTGGGTCATCAGGATACCAGTGAAGCCTTGAGTCCTTATCAGAGTGAGCTTTTAAGCACAAAAATCATGTTCTCGGTTGACATACTTCAGTTAACAAGAACAATTAGCCAGAAGCAGAACTACAGAAGTCAAACAGCAAGGTTAATAAATTTAGAGATTTTTCCCATAACTATTGACTTTGTTGGAATAAGTTTTTGTTTCCAGTTTTGGCAAGTTGTCCTGTCTACATGCTGAGTTTTACAGTCTGAATGGTACTTACATCATGGAGTCAGTTGTCAGGGCCTACAAAGATCTGGGGCCCTGTTACATTCCCCATTTGTCTTGGTGAATGAGTTAAATCATAGAATCATAGTGCTATAGTTTAAGATGTAGGACCAACCATTAATTCAGTAACAATGGGAATTAAAGGCCTAGTCATGAAGGTAGCAGAATAGTTAGCCAGAGGGACCAAGAAAACAGAGAATGCTATCAATTATTTTCCTAACCATGGAAAGATTTTTTCATTATTATTATTATTACTATTATTATTATTAAGAGATTTTTCTATTCATGTCACATACCAGCCACTGAGTCCCCTCACCTTCCTCCTCCTGCCCCCTAGTCTTCCCCCCAAACACCATCCATTCCTACCTCCTCGAAGGCAAGGTCTCCCATGGGGAATCAGCAGAGCCTGGCACACTCAGCTGAGGTAGGTCCAAGCCCCTCCAACCAGCAACAAGGCTGCTCAATGTGTCCCACCATAGGCACTAGGTCCAAAAAGCTGGCTCATGCACCAGGGATGGGTCCCTATCCCACTGCCTGCAGGACCCCTAAACAGTTCAAGTTAAATGACTATCTCACCTATCCAGAGGGCCTAGTCCAGTACCATAAGGACTCCTCAGCTATTGGTCCACAGTTCATGCGTTTCCACTAGTTTGGCCAGTCTCTGTACATTTCCAGTTCAGGCACCCTCTTGACTATTGCCAGTAGTCTAAGGTGGGCTTAACCTTGTGGATTCCTGGGAACTTCTCTAGCACCCTGTTTCTCCCTATTCCCATGATGTCTTCATTTATCATGGTATCTCTTCCCTTGCTTTCCCACTCTGTCCCTGTTCCAACTTGAACCTCCCATTCCCCTATGTTTTCATCCCCCATCCCTTGCCCTTCATCACTCCCAGTTTGCTCATGTGGATCTCATTTATTTCTTTTTCACTGGACAGTCCATGCAAAGGTACGTCCTTCCTAGGGTTCTCCCTGCTAGCTAGCCTCCCTGGAGCTGTGGGTTGCAGTCTGGTTATCCTTTGCTTTACATCTATTATCCAGTTATGAAAGCGTACATACCATGTTTGTCCCTCTGAGTCTGGATCACTTCACTCAGGATGATATTTTTAGTTCCATCCATTTGCCTGCAAATTTCATGATATCATTGTTTTTCTCTGCTGAGTAGTACTTCATTGTGTATATGTACCACATTTTCTTTATCCATTCTTCAGTTGAGGGACATCTGGGTTGTTTCCAGGTTCAGGCTATTAGGAATAATGCTGCTATGAACATAGATAAGGATGTGTATTTGTGGTATGATTGAGCATTCCTTGGGTATATGCCCAAGAGAGTGATACAGCTGGGTCTTGAGGAAGATTTATTCCCAATTTTCTGAGATTGGGAATACTGATTTCCAAAGTGGCTGTACAAGTTTGCACTCCCAACAACAGTAGAGGAGTGTTTCCCCTGCTCCACATCCTCTCCAGCATAAGCTGTCCTCAATGTTTTTTATCTTAGCCATTCTGACAGATGTGAGATGGTATCTCAGAGTTGTTTTGATTTGCATTTCCCTGATGACTAAGTATGTTGAGCAATTCCTCAAATGTCTCTTGACCATCTGATATTCTTCCATTGAGAATTCTCTGTTTATTTCTATAGCCCATTTTCTAATTGAATTGTTAGGTATTTTGATGTCTAGTTTCTTGAGTTCTTTATATATTTTGGAGATCAGCCTTCTGTCAGATGAGGGATTGGTGAAGATCTTTCCCCATTCTATAGGCTGCCATTTTGTCTTCTATGTCCTTTGCCCTACAAAAGCTTCTCAGTTTCAAGAGGTCCCATTTATTTTTTTTAATTTTTTTAATTTTAATTTTTATTTTGCAATACAATTCAGTTCTACATATCAGCCATGGATTCCCTTGTTCTCTCCCCTCCCCCCCTCACCTTCTCCCCAGCCCACCTCCCATTCCCACCTCCTCCAGGGCAAAGCCTCCCCCGCGGACTGAGATCAACCTAGTAGACTCAGTCCAGGTAGGTCCAGTCCCCTCCTCCCAGGCCGAGCCAAGCAAGCCTGCATAGGCCCAGGTTTCAAATAGCCAACTCATGCAATGAGCATAGGACCCAGTCCCACTGCCTGGATGCCTCCCAAACAGATCAAGCCAATCAACTGTCTCACCCATTCAGAGGGCCTGATCCAGTTGGTGACCTCTCAGACATTGGTTCATAGTTCATATGTTTTCATTTGTTTGGCTATTTGTCTGTGCTTTATCCAACCTTGGTCTCAACAATTCTCGCTCATATAAACCCTCCTCATTCTAGCTAATTGGACTCCCAGAGATCTACCCGGAGCCTAGCCATGAATCTCTGCATCCAGATCCCTCAGTAGTTGGATGGGGTTTCTAGCATGACAATTAGGGTGTTTGGCCATCCCATCACCAGAGTAGGTCAGTTGGGGCTGTTTCTCGACCATTGCCTGCAGTCTGTTGTGGGGGTATCTTTGTGGATTTCTGTGGGCCTCTCCAGCACTTTGCTTCTTCCTATTCTCATGTGGTCTTCATTTACCATGGTCTCCTATTCCTTGTTCTCCCTCTCTGTTGTTGATCCAGCTGGGATCTCCCGCTCCCCCAAGCTCTCTTTCCCTCGACCCTCGCCCTTCATTACCCCCACTCATGTCCAGGCTGTTCATGTAGATCTCTTCCATTTCTCTGCCATTGGGCAATCCCCGTGTCTTTCTTGGGGTCCTGTTTTCCAGGTAGCCTCCCTGGTGATGTGAGTAGCAGTCCAGTCATCTTTGTTCCACATCTAGTATCCTCCTATGAGTGAGTACATACCATGTTTGTCTTTCTGAGTCTGGGTTACCTCACTCAGGATGATTTTTTCTAGATCCATCCATTTGTCTGCAAACCTCATGATGTCATTGTTTTTCTCTGCTGAGTAGTATTCCATTGTGTATATGTACCACATTTTGTTTATCCATTCTTCAGTTGAAGGCCATCTAGGTTGTTTCCATGTTCTGGCTATTACAAACAATGCTGAGTAGCACAGACACTGAGAGAAACAATCAATCAATGGGACCTCTTGAAACTGAGAAGCTTTTATAGAGCAAAGGATATGGTCAACAAGGCAAAGTGACAGCCTGCAGAATGGGAAAGGTCTTCACCAACCCCATATCTGACAGAGGACTGATATCCAGAATATATAAGGAACTCAAGAAATTAGACATCAAAATGTCCAACAGTCCAATTAAGAAATAGACTATAGAACTAAACAGAGAATTTTCAACAGAGGAAACTCAAATGGCTGAAAGACATTTAAGGAATTGCTCAACATCCCTAATCATCAGGGAAATGCAAATCAAAACAACTCTGAGATACCACCTTAGGCCTATCAGAATGACTAAGATCAAAAACACTGAAGACACCTTATGCTGGAGAGGATGTGGAGCTAGGGGAACTCTCCTCCTCTGCTGGTGGGAATGCAAGCTTGTACAACCACTTTGGAAGTCAATATGGTGCTTTCTTAGAAAATTGGGAATCCATCTCCCCCAAGATCCAGCTATACCACTCTTGGGCATATACCCAAGGAATGCTCAACCACACCACAAGAGCACTTGTTCAGCGAGGTCCCATTTATTAATTGTTGCTCTTAGTTTCTGTGCTACTGGTGTTATATATTTAAGAAGTGGTCTCCTGTGCCAATGCATTCAAGACTATTTCCTACTTTCTCTTCTATCAAGTTCAGCGTAACTGGATTTATATTGAGGTCTTTGATCCACTTGGACTTGAGTTTTGTGCACGACAACAGATATGGATCTATTTGCAATCTTCTCCCTATTGACATCCAGTTATGCCAGCACCATTTGTTGCTTTCTTTTTTCCATTGTACAGTTTTGGCTTCTTTGTCAAAAAACAGGTGTTCATATGAGTGCAGATGTCAGGGTCTTCAATTCTATTCCATTTGTCCACATGCCAGTTTTTATGCCAGTACCAAGCTGTTTTGTTTGTTTGTTTGTTTGTTTGTTTATTTTACTATAGCTCTATAGTAGAGCTTGAAATCAGGGATCTTGATACCTCCAGAGGTTAATTTATTGTACAGGATTCTTTCAGCTATCCTGAATTTTTTGTTTTTCCATATGAAGTTGAGTATTGTTCTTTCCAAGTCTGTGAAGAATTTTGTTGAGATTTTGATGGGGATTACACTGAATATGCAGATTGCTTTTGGTAAGATTGCCATTTTTACTGTGTTAATCCTACCAATCCATGAGCATGCGAGATCTTTCCATTTTCTGATATCTTCTTCAATTTCTTTCTTCAGTGATTTAAAGTTCTTATCATACAGGTCTTCACTTGCTTAGTTAGAGTTACCTCAAGCTATTTTACATTATTTGTGGCTATTGTAAAGAGTGATATTTCACTGATTTCTTTCTCAGCCTATTTGTCATTTGTATACAGGAGGGCTACTGATTTTTTTTTTAGTTAATCTTGTATCCTGCCCCCTTACTAAAGGAGTTTATCAGCTGTAGGAGTTCCCTGGTAGAATTTTTGGGGTCACTTATGTATACTCTCATATGTTCTGCAAATAGTGAAAGTTTGACTTCTTTCTTTCCAATTTCTATCCCTTTGATCTCCTTTTGTTGTCTTATTGCTCTAGCTAGAACTTCAAGTACTATATTGAATAAATATGGGGGGAGTGGACAGCCTTGTCTTGTTCCTGATTATAGTGGAATCGCTTTGAGTTTCTCTCCATTTAATTTTATGTTGGCTGTTGGATTGCTGTAAATTGTCTTTATTATGTTTAGGTATGTTCCTTGTATTCCTGATCTCTCCAAGACCTTTATTATAAAGGGATTGTTGGATTTTGTTGAAGGCTTTTTCAGTATTTAATGAGATGATCATGTTTTTTTTTTCTTTCTGTTTGTTTTTATGATGTATTACATTGACAGATTTTCATATGTTGAAACATCCTTGCATTCCTGGGATGAAGCTTACTTGGTCATGGTAGATAATTTTTCTGATGTGTTCTTGGATTCAACTTACCAATATTTTATTGAGTATTTTTACATCAATGTTCATGAGGGAGATTGGTCTGTAATTCTCTTTCTTCATTGCATCTTTCTGTGGTTTGGGTATCAGGGTTACTGTAGACTCATAAAAAGAGTTTGATAATGTTCCTTCTGTTTCTATTGTGTGGAACAATTTGAAGAGTATTGGAATTAGCTCTTCTTTGAAAATCTGGTAGAATTCTGCATTGAAACTATCTGGTCCTGGATTTTTTTTTGCTTGGGAGACTTTTAATGACCATTTCTATTTCCTTAGGGTTTATTGGTCTAGTTAAATAGTTTATCTGGTCTTGATTTAACTTTTGTATATGGTATCTATGCAGAAAATTTTCCATTTCTTTCAGATTTTCCAATTTTGTAGAATACTGGTTTTTGAAGTATGACCCAATGATTTGCTGGATTTCCTTGTTGGCTGCTGTTATGTCTCCCTTTTCATTTCTGATTTTGTTCATTTGGATGCTCTCTCTGCTTTTTGGTTAATTTGGATAAGGGCTTATCTATCTTGTTGATTTTTTCAAAGAACCAACTCTTCATTTCATTCTGTCTTTGTATTGTTCTTTTTGTTTCTATTTCATTGATTTCAGCCCTCAATTTGATTATTTTCTTTTGTCTATTCCTCCTGGGTGACTTTGCATCTTTTTATTCTAGAGCTTTCAGGTATGCTGTTAAGTCACTAGTGTGAGATTTCTCCATCTTCTTTTTGTGGGCATTGATTGCTATGAATAGAGAGGTTTTTTTTTTTTTTAATTATTCCTGATCAGTTATCATAGAAACAACAGGTTTCTCCCAAACTAGACATAGTTTTTTGTTTGTCTGTTTCATTTTTTTTCATCTCATGAGTAGTAAGTTTAATACCTTTTACTTTTGTAGGATCATTTCTGTAAGGGAATCTAACTAATGTTTTAATCCATCTGGGTCCTCATCAACCTGTCTTCTTAGTTTAGAAAGCAAAAGTGGCATATTTAATCAAACCATAGGTACATGCCTACCAAGTAGTCTCAGGGGCTCAGTAGTATTATTGCTGTCCAGATGAATTAACCCATAAGCAGGCATCAGAATAAAGAGAAGTTACCTGGTTAAGTTCTCTAATGTTGATTTTGGCTGCCCCAGTCACAGTCAGTTTTATCAGTTAATGATCGGGCTGTCTGGCTAACTCCTATCTCTATGTAGTATGGGGACCAGGTATGTATGCATAACCAGCCATCCTCACCGATTTCTGGCTGAGAATGATTCATAGGTTCTGATCCCCCAGGTTTTTCCTGTTTCCTAAATGCCAGAAACCTTTCTAAGGATTTTTTCAGGAAGCTTCAGTTTCATAATCCCAGTTTTTGCAATGGAACTCCCTTGCCCCTGGCAATTAGCATGCATAGAATTGTAAACGCTGTATTGCTGTCTCAAAAGACAAACCCTTTTTTTTTTTTCAGTACAACCAAACATTTAAAGTAGGTATCAGTGAGGGAAGGTCAAGTTGAATATGGATTGCTGGTCTCTACTCACACTAGCTAACACCTTCCCTGTGTGTGTGTGTGTGTGTGTGTGTGTGTGTGTGTGTGTGTGTGGTTTTTTTTTTCTTTCGTTAAACTAGCAGTAGCTGCCACAGCTCTTAGAAAGGTGGGACATAGCGGCTGTGGAGTCTAATCATTTATATATGTATGTCACAGGGTGCTTCCATGGTCCAAAGTTTGTTTCAAATTCTTTTGTCTTTTGTTTCATGGACAAACAAGTTGAAAGATTTTGAGACAGCTGGAAATTCTAGGGCTGGAGAAGAAGTCAGAGTTGTTTTGAAAGCCTCAAATGCCTTTTGTTTACTCTCTGTCCATAGAGGCTTAGTGACTCCTTTCGTGCTGGTGCATATAGGACTTGCTATTTCCACAAACTGATATCCAGAGGCAGAAATATCCAGCTGCATCTACAAACGCTTCAATCTGTCTCTCAGTCCTTGGAGTTGCAATCTGTAGAATGTAGGCTCTTTTTGACTTCCTTTATCTGGTAGTCAAGGTAAGCAGCCTTCTACAAACTTGGGCTCTCTCAGCCAACATTCTCTAGCCCATGGTGTGTAATTCTTGCAGCAGTCTCTCTGTGGCCTTTTTATAATCTATTTTCCCAGCAAACTTTTGACAGAATGGCAGAAAGTCTGCAATTAGTGTCTTTAAATCCTGGGGCAACCTGGTCCAGGTATGTTGGTCACTGTATCCTCTCTATGGGTACATCCCTATTAAAGCAAAGGTGGGTTGACTCACCTCTGCCAGTGGGAGGCTGAATAATGCACCTCTTAGGTCCAAGATGGTGTACACCCCTCTATCTGGAAGAGTCAGACCCATGCAAATCAGAGGTCTCAAGTTTCTTCATAGGCAGGAGCAGCATATTCCATGAAGACTTGCAGGGCAGCAGGATGCCCCTCTTGATGCCAGGCAATATGGACTGCAATTACATTTTTTGCTTTTGTTGTGCCCAGATCACACGGACCCCCAAAAGACCACCACAGAGACCAAATCCCATATGTAAAAGCAAAGAGCCTTTATCTTCAAGCTTGGAGCTTAGGTACTCTGTCCTATACAGCAGTGAGAGCAGAGAGCCCCGAGTCCAGGTAGGGTGGGGTTTTTATCACAGAGAGGCTGAGTTGAGGGTATTTCCAGGGTTCAGGACCCTGATTGGCTGATATTTGTCTAGGGGTATAGAGAATGCTTAGGATGTCTGGTATTTCCTCTTAGATGCAGGCCCCACTGGGTAGGGTCAGATTATGGCTTTTCCTGGGTCCAGTTGTTGCTTGCCAGAAGCTGTTTTTGGGCCTCAGATATTTCCATTTAGATGCAGGCCCCATTGGGTGGGGTCAGCGTATGGCTTTTCCTGGGTCCAGGTGTTGCCTGTCATAAACTGTGTCTGTTCCTCTAAGCCTGTCATGGCAGCTGTGTGATCAGTCTGTTTTGGACCACCCCCCCACTTTCAGAGTCCTTAAGTATTGTTTAATCTGGACAGGGGTAGCTGAACTGGCTGCTAAAATAACTATAAAAATTCGTTCTAAGGCCAGTCCTGGGGGGTTGATTTATGCCCATACCCCTGGTGTAGCGATAATGCCCGCACTACCACTACCCATTCACCATGTCCGAGTGAGGGGCTGAGGATCGAAAAACAGAGACAAAAGACAGCAGGTCATTCGCCTCAGCAGAATGCCGAATTCCGTTTATTGAAAGAGGGAGGGATCCTTAAATACAGGCTTACAGCACAATGGGAGAACCCCAGAGGGCAGAAGTTCGCTACTGAATGTTCTACATTCTTGCATCTAAGCTGTTAACGTCCAATATGCAGGATACACAAACAAGGAACTTCCCTTCCCAATATGCAGGATACACAAACAAGGAACTTCCCTTAAGCATTCAGGAGAGTGGATACCAGCAGGGAATTAGAATAGGGAGGACATCTGGTCAAGGTTGGCAAGCAGGCAAACAGTTTACTCAAATGTGGGGAGCCAGGGCCCTACACCCTAGAAATATTTGCTGTCAATCTGAGAGGCAGTCCAACTATCTTTTGATTGGAGGTAGAACTTTCAGCTGGGAGATATTCTTCTGACAGTGCGTAAGATACCAAAATTTTGCTAGGAATCTATGAGTCTAACTGTATCTCATAATCAGAGAAGGTAATGGTGGCTTTCAGTTTATTTAAAAGTTCTCTTCCCTATCACTTCTCTGTTGTTAAACACCCTTTGAGCTAACTCCAGGACCTGGGACCTGCTTACACCTTTACATTTTTTAACTTTTATACTTTTTTTTTCTAACATCTGGGATGATTGAGTAACAAAGGAAATCTTTTTTAGCAGCCATCTTTAATCTTTTAAAAAAGCACCTAGTGAAAATTGCTTGAAGTTCCCTTGGCTGGATAGAAGGGAAAATCTGTTCTGTCCAGGCTGTGTTGCCTAGCAGCAATCCCGAGCCCAGCCCTAGGGCAGACTTTTCACTTTTTTTTCCTCAGAGAATGGTGAATTTTACAGATCACTCATTGCAAAAGTGACACTAATTATGAAAGACAATTTTCTTTTCCTCCAAGCTCAGCCCAGTCTTTTCCCCTTCCCCAGGGCTGCTTAGAGAAGGCACAGCAAGGAGGGAATGCTCACCTGGGGAGAACGATTTCCCTGTCCATGTGTGCATTCTGCTTAGATAGCACGTGGGAGGGGGCCCTGGATGAGTAGGCTGCCCTCCCCACCTTCATACTGGGATGAACCCTGACTTTGAGCAGGAGTCAAGCAACAAAACATGTAAGTTCTGCTCCTGGGAGGAGACAAATGGGGTTTTGGGGGAGGAGTGGACTTCTCTCAGTGGCCTGGCTGAGCCAAATGGATTTAGGGCCCCAATATCAAGGAACATAGGCCTTAAACCAGATGGAGAGAGGGTCTCACAACAGAGAAAGCCACCAGTCAACAAAAGGAAACAAAACTGAGAGAAACACAGAGAGACACACAGAGACTCACACAGAGAGACACACAGAGACTCACACATAGACACACAAAGACTCACACATAGAGAGACACAGAGACTCACACATAGAGAGACACACAGAGACTCACACATAGAGAGACACACAGAGACTCACAAACAGAGAAACACTCAGAAACACATACATGACCAGGGATGGCCACTACACATTCATATATCTGAACTGACAGAGGGATCCAATGACATCTCACATGGATCAGCAGCCATGTGCAACCTCTCCTATGTATCTGTCTTAGTTAGGATTTCTATGGCTGCAACAAAACACCATGTTCAAAAAAACAAGATGGGGAGGAAAGGGTTTATTTGGTTTATACTTCCACATCATAGTCTGTTGTTTCAACTTTGGCACAGTGGCTGCACCTTAATAAAATGCTATTTTAGCCAGCAATTGCAACTCTGTAATTATCAGCCTGCTTCTTTGGCAGCAGCTAGGCTGCCCAGGCTGCAGCCTGGCAGGAATTCTGTTTCTGCAGGCACTGGCCCTGTCACCGCCACTAAAGGTAGCTATAGCTAAATCTCTATCATTCTATTTATTAAAAAAAAAAGATTCAATGATGTGGTGATATTGTGTTCCCCAAAATATTGTGTACCCTAATAAACTTATCTGGGGTCAGAGAACAGAACAGCCACTAGATACAGAGGCCAGAAAATGGTGGCACACAAGACTTTAATCCTATCACTTGGGAGGCAGAGATCCATCTGGATCTCTGTGAGTTTAAAGCTACACTGGAAACAGCCAGGCATGGTGACTCACTCCCACCTTTAATCCCAAGAAGTGAGCCTTTAATCCCAGGAAGTGAGGGCAGAAAGCAGAAAGGTATATAAGGCCTGAAAACCAGGAACTAGGCTGGTTAAGCTTTTAGGCTTTTGAGCAGCACAGTTCAGCTGAGAGGCATCCAGTCTGAGGAAACAGGATCCTGAGGAATTGGTGAGGTGAGGAAGTTGTGGCTTGTTCTGCTTCTCTAATCTTCCAGCATTCACCCCAATACCTGGCTTCAGGTTTGTTTTTATTAATAAGAACTTTAAAGATTCGTGCTACAAGGTGAAAACCTGCTAGCTCAGAAAGGCTAAGTAGCAAATAGTTAACCTTCTCTCATTGCTGTTGTCTCTGGAAGAGGCCATCCTTCCACTCCGCCCAAACAAAAAAAGGTGTGCCATTCCAAATGTCTCCCTATTACTTCCTGTGCATCTCTCTATCTCTCCTGGATGTCCTCTGATGCTCTATGATTACTTTCTGTCAACTAGTTGTTAACTTAGCCTCCTGATACAAGGTTAATTTTACTTAGTTAACGTAAATGTGAACTCGGATTTCACAGTGTGATTGAATATCTCCAAACAATAATCCATCATTTTAGGAAGTCAAAGCCAGAACTCAAGCAGAATAGAACCTGGGGCAAGGAACTGATGTAGAGGTCATGGAGGGGAGTTGCATACTGGCTTGCTCTCCATGGTTTGCTTAGCCTGCTTTTTTACAGAACCCAGGATCACCAGCCCAATGATGGTACTTTCCACAATGACCTGAGCCCTTCCTTACTGATCACTAATTGAGAAAATGCATGGCAGCTGGATCTCATTGAGGCATTTCCTCAACTGAGGCTCCTGCCTTTCTATTGACTCTAGCTTGTGTCAAGTTTACACATATAACCAGCCAGTATAGTATTCAAACAGAAGGTGCCTTAACCAGACTTAACAAAGGAGGTGACAGACCAGGTGACTTTCTAATTTGTTTCCTTTTCAGGTGGAGGTGTCAGGCCCCTCTTAAGCATTAGACAGTAATTGATCAAAGGGAGCCCTGAGGACCTGGAATATCTCAGGTTGCATTCTCCCTAGGAGTCTTCTGAACATCACACCCTTCCTTGTTCCAAGGGTCTCTGAGACCTCCAGTGTCTCAAAGTCTGATCTTTTGGATCTCTATGGGACCTTCAGAAATACTGCAGGGTATTCATAAGAAAAGATTGCTTGGATATGTCTTTAAGCCCATAGAAATTCTTGATTAGCCACCCGGTTAATACACTGGGTATTTAGAATCCCAATGTAACCGTGAACCTTTCTCAGGGTAAACTTTTAAGCACAAAAACCGTGTTCTAGTTTCATATATTTCAGTTAACAAGAACAATTAGCCAGAAGCAGAACTATAAAGGCAAAGAGCAAGGATAGTACATTCAGAGACATTCCTATAACTATGGAATTTGATAGATTAGGTCTTTGTTTTCATTTTGGGCAGGTGGTGTTTTCCACATGCAGAGTTTTACAGCCAGAATGGCACTTCCAACATGAAGTCAGTTGTGCTAAGGTCTCAAGACCTACTAAGGTCCAGAGCCCTGTTATAAAGCAATTATTATTTTTCTATTCATTTGTCTATCTTTTATCCATCATCAGTTTATATACATATTTTCTATTATCCTTCATAAATCA
The DNA here is from genome assembly GCF_949786415.1 of Peromyscus eremicus. NCBI lineage: Eukaryota > Metazoa > Chordata > Mammalia > Rodentia > Cricetidae > Peromyscus > Peromyscus eremicus. Next base: position 99,614,074 of record NC_081425.1, on the reverse strand, counting down.
TGATCTATACTTTATATCTTTTTGATCTGTGCATTAATTTCACCAAACAAGAATAAAGGCCACTGCCCAAATTCTTTGGTTAAATTAAATTTTATTTTCTTTTAGACAGGGCTATCTCTCTGAAGCTGGGTTTGAAAAAATAGCATCGAACATATGAGATGGTAGGCTTTATATAGTGCAAAAAACAAAAACAAACAAAAAACAAAAAAAAATGCAACTAGGGAGCTTTCAAGGGTTGGGGGATTCCCAGAGGACATTTCAGTTACTTAGGAATTTGAACATTTTTAAATTATTTGGCAGATCATCTTATTAGGGTACATTAAAGGTATGAGTCAAACTCCATAGGATGGGGAGCCTGTCAATTTCCAGAAACAAGGTAAAGCACAGTCAACTTGAATTCTTCAACAAACAAAAATGAACTTGTTCTGACCTTATAACAAAATGGCTTCCATCCTTAAGATGGAGTCAGGCTGATCTACCACTGTTATTGAATTTTATAAACATGGTAATAGTGATTTACTAGATAATCTAAATTTAGAATGAAGTTACAAAACTAGAAGCATCTTTTTTTTTTATTTAAAGTTTAAAAATTTGGAAAAAGTTGTTTCTGGGTATTTTTTTTCCAAGTTGTAAATGTATTATGTTGCTGCCAAATTGCCAATTGTTGACACAAGGAATTCATGCATCCAGAAACTGTAATATGCCTCATCCTTCAGCATTGTGATTGCTGTGTGTTCTTAGTTCTCAGTCATTTCATCAGCTTGTATGATATGGATTGTAAAAAGATGAGCTGTCCTCTTTAGAATGAGTCTTAGAACATACTCCTCTCATTTCTTCTTTGCTAATACTCAAAAATTTTGATTGCAAAGTTGCCCATCAAACCTGATATATTCTGTTGTTTTATATTGCAGCAGTCATAACCACGGTAGGACATCAAAATCTCCTGTTACTAATGTAACCATTAGTGATGTAGCTCATATCATGCCATGCTGGCCTAAACCTGTGCTATTCACGTAAATCATTCTTCAATGTGCCCCATATATGCATATTTTTTTGCTTACAGGAAAAAATGATAAATTGTTAAGTAACTGAAAGGTCAGTATTCTCTAAGTGTGATAGTGACTAATTAATTGATGTTTTATTATTATGTAAACTATAAAAGTTATCTTTTTTCAAGAAAAGCCAAAAGTATCTTGAGGGTAAGACAGAAAATAAAGTGGTGGTGGTGGTGGTGGTGAGTTAGATATATGACTCTGAGGCTAAGTTGGACAAACTGAATCTGAACATCTAAATTGTACTCAGACCACCCCTTAGCTATGCAACAAAATAGCTTTACACTAAGGGATGCCTCTCCACATCTCAGTTTAACCACATCCCCCACCATTTCACAGAACAAAAGATGAAAGGGTTGTAAGACATTTGATGCGTTTCATAAATTAAACTACTAGATGAATTTAGGGAGTCACATGAGAAAGGTAACTGCTTTTCAGAGAGAGCTGTTTGTGAATATTAGTATAATGTGCTAGACAGTTTTAGTCCAACTTGACACAAGTTAAAGTCATCTGAGAGGAGGGAACCTCAGTTAATAAAATGATTTCATAAGATTGGTCTGTAGGCAAGCCTATAAGGAATTTTCTTAATTAGTGTTTGATGGGGAAGGAGACAGTCCATTTTGTGTGATGCTATCCCTAGGCTTGTGGCCCTGGGTTCTATATGAAAGTAGGCTGAACAAGCCACAGGAATAAGCCAGTAAATAGCACCTTGCCATGGCCTCTTCATCAGCCTTCCTGATTCCTGCCCTGTTTATGTTCCTGTCCTGACTTCCTTCAGTGATGAAAAGCAATGTGGAAGTATAAGCAAAATAGACCCTTTCCTCCCCATCTTGCTTTTTGGTCATGATGTTTCATAGCAACAATAGAAACCTTAACTAAGACATACGGCTTCTGGGAATTCTAGATTTTTCCTTCCACTTGAATCTGACATCAGCTAGTCCTCTCACTTACCCATGTCACTATCGTAGGTGTAAGGCATCCAGTGAACAGTCATGGAAAAGGAGAATGCTTTCAGTACTCCATGATTTAGAGTGCTGTGGGATGTTCTGTATGGCAAATGTGTTGCTCTGATTGGTCAATAAATAAAACACTGATTGGCCAGTGGCTATGCAGGAAGTATAGGTGGGACTAACAGAGAGGAGAAAAGCAAGAACAGGAAGGCAGAAGGAGTCACTGCCAGCCACCACCAGGACAAGTAGCATGTGAAGATGCCGGTAAGCCACAAGCCACGTGGCAAGGTATAGATTTATAGAAATGGATTAATTTAAGATATAAGAACAGTTAGCAAGAAGCCTGGTATGGCCATACAGTTTGTAAGCAATATAAGTCTCTGTGTTTACTTGGTTGGGTCTGACGGCTGTGGGACTGGTGTGTGAGAAAGATTTGTCCTGACTGTGGGCCAGGCAAGAAAACTCTAGCTACATAGAGAAGTTGAATAATCAGCTTGCCACATTTTGGTAAATCTGTACCCTCTACGGTCTCTTTCATCCTATGAAGGCATTTCTTCACTACAACAAAGGCCAACGCAAACTAAAATCACAAACAGTCTTGTTAAATAAGGTGAGGTTTTGTTAGATATTTGGTTAGAATTTTCTCTACAATGTAGCCGTTCAGAGGGCTTCTGTGTTTCCTGAACAGAAGAATGTTTTGATCAAGAAATTTTTGATAATAGCACATTTATCTTTCTGCCTTCCCTATAACTAGTCACATAAATAGTACTTGCCTTTATTTTATGTAAACATCTGAAAACAGAAAATGCTATATTGGTAAGTTCTGCTTTGCCCAGCAAAAGGCCATATAAGTTAAACTGCGGGAGAGTACAGTGGAATGATGGAGCATTTCAGCAAAGACAATGATTCATGGGAGAAAGGAGGAGGCATGGACAGCCACATAGGTCACAATGAGGTACCATAGGTACAGAAATACCAGGATAGACTATAAGTAGAACTATGATTTTAAAAAAATCAAGTGAGGAGTGGTTAGAGATGTAAATGGCTGTGAGGTGTACTGAAAGCTTCACAGAGAAGTGAGGGCTGGAGAGCTTAAAATGCCAAGACCTTCTCTGGGTAGATATAAATGGACTAAAGATTAGCATTCCAGATAACCAGTATATTACGAGGTAAGGCAATATCCTAATGTATATTCAGTACTATTGAGGAGTTTGAAATTGTGAGAATGGATGTTAAAAGTCTTTAGGAGTACACACGTAGATAAAAATTCAATACCAAATGATTGTACTACCATGAGCAGTAGCCACTGCCAGCTGCCTAGCCAACAGTCATATACTCCAAACCTCTTCTCCTTGTGCACAGCTATGAGGATGAGTGATAGTGGAACTGAGCCAGTCTGGAAAATGCCAGTTTCCTTGGCCAAATGTCAATCTATAATTTTTCATATGACCTGTTTTCAGCTGACAAAACTGAAGAGAAGTTGTAGCTATTTTGCACTTTAGAGTACAAGGTTGCAGATGTAAGGGCTATTAGCTTAAAGCTCTGGTGACATAGATCCAATCTAGATCTAGCTGCTTCATGAACTTCACTTATACTAAAAAATGCTTCACTTTTAAATTCATCTAATAAATTATTCGATATCTTTGTTGCTGTGGTGTGTTTGCTGATGTATTATATTCATGTGTTAACTATAAGGCAAAGATCAACTAAACTTAACTAGAGATTTTATGTCAGAGACCAGCTAGTGAATCCTAGGGACCTGGATGGTAATGATTGGGTGTGGCATCACCACAAATGCTTAGCACAAGTCAGGTAAAAATAACCAAGTTCTGTATAGTATCATGTATTTCACAAAAGGGCAAAATATTACATATTCTGGAAGCCAGAGGAGTCTATAGGGGATATACAGGAGTTAAAAGTTGTAAATTACTATAATATAGAAGCCATGTTGAAGTATACTGAAAAAAATAAAACTGGCTAAATGGAGGAATCCTGACACACCAACTTACTTAAGAGAAGTCATAATTTATGGGGCAGAAGAAGAACTTAGATGTATATGATAATACATCTCCTGGTTTCTAAAGAATACGGTGCTTCTTAGCAAGGTGGATTGAAAGTAATTTGAAAAAACATATGAAAAACTAGTAATAATGAAGACCCAGTTTTGATGTAATGACTTGAGTCATAGTTCCAAATGAAAAAGTATTACTTTTGCCTTGATTCTTTCCAGAAAACCTACGTAATTGCTGAATTCTGCACAAAACAGCTCAGTGTATCTTATCTATGTCTGTCTCTGTTTAAAACACTCAAATTCTTTTCATTATTCTCATAGTAAAAACAAAATATCTTAGTTTGGTCTGTAAGACTCCCAGCTATGGAGCTATGACCTTTACTACAACCCCATTTGATACTTAGCATTCCAGACACAAGTACCCCTTACATCTATGCTCTTTTCTTCTTTCATGATTCCTGTTCCATTGGTAGACTTTCATTGTGTTCTTAATATGTGAATGAAGAACAACTTCCCCCAGAAGCACTTCCTGAACTTAACAAAGTTGGCTCAGCATATCCATAGGTTACCCATCTATAGACTCAACTAATTATAAATTGAAAATATTCTAAAAATCTGTACCCATGTATAACTTAAGCACCAACATTTTTATTGTTCTTATTCCCTTAAGTATATAGTGTATGATTATTCACATAACATTTATATTGTGCTGGATATTATAAGGAATCTAGAAATTATTTAATGTATATAGTATAGTGTACAAATTCAGTGCCATTTTATACCAGGGACCTGAGGTTAGGGGACAAAGTATCAAGCAGGAAACATGTCTTAGAACCAATCCCCCAAAGATAACTAGTGATGCTATATTTTTAAAAACAAAAAAAAAAAAATCTCAGTGCCATGGAAATATAAACATTCCTCTTTCGTCACAAGACTCTAGCTCAGCAGGCAATTCTTACTATAGAAGAAATTGGCTGGGCATATCTGCATATCATGGTCAGTCAAGGGGCTTGCTGATGATGCTGGCTCTTTCATATGAGGAGTCCTGGTTAAGATGACAGGGCTGACTCTTTTTAGTTAGATTTATTTCCCCTAGCCAGAAGATTGGCCCAGTAATATTTTCCTGGTGAAAACAAAGGGATAGAAAAAAAGGGAGACTCACAAATACTCTTAGTCTAGGTTGAAAATGGATACAATGTTGCTTTTCCACTTTATATTAGCCAAACAGAGACAAAAGGTCATGGAATGCCATATACCAGTTCTTGATATTATTACTGGAATAATTTTCAGAAACAATTAAAAATCTTTTGTAGAGCAAATGAAATGATCACCTAATCACCACAAATTCAGCCTACAAAATGGGCAAAAAATATTTGCCAACTAAACATCAGGCAGGGGATTAATATATAAAATATCTAAAGAGCAGCAAGAATTAAATATAAAAAATCATCAATAAATTAGTTAAAGATTCATAAACAAGAAATACAAATAGCCAAGAGTGCTTGAAAAATGTTCAGTATCGTTAGCTACCAGTGGAATGAAAATTAAATCTGCTTTGAGATTCCATCTCATTCTCATCAGAATAGATATTCTCATAACAGATGCTCATGAGTATGTAAGTAAAAGGAATGCTTATTCCTATTGGTAGGAATATGAACTGATATAGCAACTATAGATTTTTTATGGAAATTCCTCCAAAATCTTAAAATAGAATTGGCAGGTGACCGAGCTATACCAATCACTATACATGTACTAATACACCCATGTTTTTTGATGTACTGTTTACAATAGATAGAAAATTGAATCAACTTAGATGTCCATTAGTAGAGAAATAAAGTGTGAAATGTGTGTGTACGTCTGTATGTGTGTGTACAGTGATATTTTTATAGTTTTAAAGAAAGCTTAAAGCATGAAATTTGCCTACAATGATGGAACTGTAGACCATTGTATAAGGCAGATTTATAAAAACAAATGCTGTATGTTTTCTCTTACATGCAGAACCTAGACTTAACATTATATGTATGTAAATATATTTTTATATATGTAGTACTGAAACTAGAAAAAGGATTATAAGGATGAAAGAAAGTGGTAGTTTGTAACAGAATGCCTGCACAGAGTCTTACATTTGAATGATGGGTCACCAATAGTTGGATCTGCTTGCGAAGGATTAGGAGGTGTGGCCTTTTTGGAGGAGATGTGCCACTTGGGGTGGGCTTTGAAGTTCCCAAAGACTGGTATGATTCCCAATGTGCTTTCTCTGTCTACTTCTTGTGCATCAGGTGAGAGTTCTTAGCTCTTCCTGCCATATCATTTATTTGCTCAATCATTATGAATTCTATACCTCTGAATAAAAGCTCAAATTAACACTTTTTTAAATGTTTCTTCAGTAATGGTGTTTTTTTTTCTTTTTTTTTTTCACAGCAATATGACAGTAACTAATGCAGAAGTTCAGGTGAAGTGGGTGTCCTAAGTCAAGTTGACATAGCCTTGAGTCACCTGACTTAAAGAGAGTCTCAAGGGATTGTTCACATCACACTGACACTTAGGCATGTCTGTAAGCTTTTTTTGTTGTTGCTGTAGGTCTCTGGTTTTCTCTTAGATCAATGTCTATTGCTTTCCCCCACTTCTCTAGCTAGTAAATGACATTATGGCCAGTCTTTAGAGCTACACACACAGAATTTGTTCCACTACTATTTTTGAATGAATGAGAGCACATAAAGAGATCAGTTCTTACTGTCATCTGGTGGTAGGTTTCATCTTACTAGCCTTGAGACATAGCTATGTCAAACATCCTCTTTAACCCATTGGCAGGTAAAGATAGAGTATGTAGCAGGGAATTGATGTTGCAATCTTTATCAGCCTGCTTGTTGGGCAAATGCACAATTGGGGACTTTGGATTAGGAAAACAATCAAACACTTTAAGTAAGGATTAATGTGACATACTAATAGTAATAAGAAAGACAAAGGTGGTGACATGCAAACTATGATGATCTGCCTCATGAAGTTTTATACAGGACAATATTAATTAGCAAGAATAGTAATTACAATTACCATTCTTGTAATATTTTGACAAATATTGTGGCTGCTTTCTATTCTTGTCCAAAGAAATCTGCCTGGGACTAAATTGAAGAGTTCAGTATTAATGCCATTGGCAGAGGAGATTTTAAGACAGCCTAATATTGACTATGTCATGTGGTTATTAGTAGTTTTTCTTATACAGAAGTATAATGAAAAAGAGCAAGCAGAAAAAGAAAAATGCAAAATGTACAGTTTGAGGAGAAAAGCAACATCAGGAAATGTACTTTTGGTGCCAAGTCCAGTGTTCAGGAAGATAAAAAGTTTAAAGAAAAGCCAAATGCTGAAAGAATAAATAGAGTGCTGATCTCAAGACAAGAAGCTTCCCAGCTAAGCTTTGTACTTATGAAAAGGAATTACATGAAAGCTGAAGCAGTAAAGAAAAAAAAACTATCTACAATACAAAGTTTTGCATATGTAATTAAAAGAGGAGGCCAAGTTCTAGCCCAATCAAGCAGCAGATCTTGGCCTTTTCCATATGATTCTGCCTTTAGAGTCAAAGCTACAAGAAAGAGGTTGTGAAATCTGTCTACTTGGTTAAGGAAAGCCACTGAAGCTGATTACATGTCATAGATGTCCCTGAATGGAGGCCCACAGAGGCTGTTGCATAAAGCTGTGAAGGTAAAGACTGGATTGTATTATAAACTCCAAGATCTCGGAGCTACTAGAGTCAAGGGACACCTACAAAGGAGAGTTACTGACTAGATATGAAATCAGCTTAAGAAAGAGAAGATTGTCACTATCAACAAAGCTGAAAGAGTTGGAAATCAGACGAGTGCTTTGACATTAACATGGAAATGTAGAATTTGGAGTTTGCCCTGCTGGCTTTTGGTTTTTCTTTAGCCTGGTATTTCCTTACTATGCACCCTTTTTTTTCTTTTGGAATGTTAATGTTAGTTATTTGCCATTGTATATTGAAAATGTGTAATCTGGCCGGGCGATGGTGGCGCATGCCTTTAACCCAGCACTCAGGAGGCAGAGGCAGATGGATCTCTGTGAGTTTGAGGCCAGCCTGGGCTCCAGAGTGAGCTCCAGGAAAGGCACAAAGCTACACAGAGAAACCCTGTCTTGAAAAACCAAAAAAAAAAAAAAAAAAAGAAAGAAAGAAAATGTATAATCTTCTTTTGGATTTAGATTTTACAGGGAGTTAAAGTTAAGAAATTGCTTTAAATTCCAGGGAGATTTTGAACTTTTTAACAGTGTTGAGACTGTGAAAGACTATGAGGATTTTTGAAGTTGAACTGAATGCATTTTTGCATTACCATATACGTGGAAGACTTTAGGAACCACAAATAGAATGTGGTGCTTTGAATAAGAATATGGGACCACGTATGATGGCTTATATATAGATATTTAAATTATTGGTCAATAGGGAATGGAACTATTTGAAAGTATTACAAGAATTATAAAGTGTAGCCTTGTTGGAGGAAGTATGTCACTGAGGGTGGATGTTGAGTTTTCAAAAAAAGATATAGATAAAAAGTAGATTATTGAATCCACTTTTAGAGCAACTACTAGTTTTAAATATTTTACATTGGATTCGATTTTTGTATATTGTATACAAATTATATATATTGATACCAATTTGAGATTGATTTTGTTAGAATATATTGTACATATATTTTTAATCTTGTTCAAGATATTGTACCGATATAGTTTGTTTAACAATGTAATACAATTTGCTAGTCCTTGAAAGTTATTACCTACTAATTAGGATATAAAGAAATGAATGTTAGTAGTTAGTCATTACAATCAAACTTATAGTCATATTAGGTATGTTTTCAAGGTCAAGCAGAAATATATTTTAGATAGACAGATCATCTTCAAATACTTCAGAGATTTACAGAATATGACATTTAAAATGTTTTTTTTTATAATTTTTTTTTTTTTTTTGGTTTTTTTTGAGACGGGGTTTCTCTGTGTAGCTTTGCGTCTTTTCCTGAAACTCATTTGGTAACCCAGGCTGGCCTCGAACTCACAGAGATCCGCCTGGCTCTGCCTCCCAAGTGCTGGGATTAAAGGCGTGCGCCACCACCGCCCGGCTTTAAAATGTTTTAATATCATAGATTTCTTTCCTTCTTTCTTTCTTTCTTTCTTTCTTTCTTTCTTTCTTTCTTTCTTTCTTTCTTTTTTTTTATTTTTTATTTTTTTTTAATAATAATGAGACATGTCTGTTCCTGGTAGCACCAATCTACTTCAGAGAAGATGAGCATTGAAGAATCTCCACATAGAGTTTACTTTCATTGTGGCAAATGTTAACCACTGGGCAAGAAAGTGTCATCGCATTGACTGCTGACAGTATGCTGTCCAAAATGGACAAGCAGGACACAAAACAAAGGACTGCCAATCCTTGCCAAGACAAGGTAGGAAGGCTCTTTAGAAAATCCTACTTCCAGATGAATATGTCAGATATGCTAAGCCTATAAGCTGAAAATGATGCCCCAGCATTACAGAAAAACCTTGAGTGACTGTCCAGGCAGCTGGCTGTTTCTGTCATAACTCACATTTTTTGGAAGTCGCTTGTTTGCACTTCCTGTTTTACTAGGTAATATTATTTCCTTCTTGGCTCTCTGAGGGAGTTGAAGATTAGATATTTATAGTTGTAGTTTTCTTTGTTAAGAAATTCAGAAAAGACACTCACTAAGAGGTGTAAAGTGTATAATTTTGAAAGACATCAAAAGACAGTTTTGGTAATGCAAATTAGGATAGAAGGTAAATTAGATACAATCCTTTGGATTCACAAATATAGAAGAGACATGGAATATTTTCACTGAAATTGTCAAACGCAAATGGACTAAACATTGTTGATGTATTTATTGCTTATTATATCGTATGTAGTTATTGTACTTATTGTATATAGTTTTTCTTATATTAGTTATAACTTTTTTATATTAGACAAAAAAGAGGAAATGTAGTGATATTTTTATCTGTGTACCCCAATAAAGCTTATCTGAGGATCAGAGGAACAAGCCAGCTCCTATAGTAAACATAGAGGTCAGGAAAGGGTAGCACATGCCTTTAATCCTATCATTTGGAAGGCAGAGATCCATCTGGATCTCTATGAGTTCAAGGACACACTGGGAACTTTTAGGATTCTGCGACTCCTCCAGCTGCATGACCACACATGCTCAGTTCAGGTGCCAAATAAGGGGCCTTAGGTCTTATATCATCTGTGCACAGTGTGGTCATGTCATCTGCACATACGTGGCATAGCTCCCTAAGCCCACATGCGTATGTGCAGGGAAATTCTTAAAAACGTGGTCACAGACTCCTCCTTTCTCTTTGTCTCTTTCCTCCTACCCTCCTCTCTCTCCCTGCACATGTCTTTTACAGGCCTGATCACTCTCTTTTGTCCCCCCAAAATAAAGATCTGATACTGGGTTTTGTCATGCCTCCTGACCTTTCCTCACAGTGTAAAAGTGCTGCATTTAAAATGAACAAGAACAGAGCCATACCTTTAATCCCAGGACTAATCATAAAAGTTCTGGAGGTGTGTACAGACAGACATGAAGTGACAGAGCTGGGCAGGAAGAGGATGTGATGTAGCTGGACCGAGAGAGGAAATGAGATGGCAGAACAGAAAGGCATAAAGGCATATGTATACAGGAAGCAGATCTCTTTGGTGGAGGATCTCCAAATGGTAAGAATGTGGCGGGCTTCTTTCTGCTTTTCTGATCTCTCAGCTTTTTACCCCAATATCTGTCTCCAGTTGTTTTTTTTTTTTTAATTTTTATTTTGCAATACAATTCAGTTCTACATATCAGCCACAGATTCCCTTGTTCTTCCCCCTCCCGCCCCCCTCACCTTTTATCATTAAGACTGTTTAAGATTCATGTTATGCTGGGTGGTGGTGGCACATGCCTTTAATCCCAGCACTCGTGAGGCAGAGGCAGGTGGATCTCTGTGAGTTCGAGGCCAGCCTGGGCTACAGAGTGAGTTCCAGGAAAGGCACAAAGCTGCATAGAGAAACTCTGTCTCAAAAAACAAAAAACAAACAAACAAAAAAAAGATTCATGTTACATGGCCCTCTGTTTTTCTAGCTCTCCCTCCTTCCCTCTCCCCTCTCTCTTTCTCTCTCTCTTCCTGCCAATCAGGGTGTATATCTCAGCTATTGCTCTAGTACCATATGATGCCATGGTCTCTGTTATGATGACAATGGACTTAAACCTCTGTAAGCAAGCCCCCAATAAAATATTATTTTATAAATATTAGTTGCCTTGGTCATAGTCTTTTCATAGAAATAGAAGAGTGACTAAGAAAGCATCTTATTAATTTCCTCCAATTTTCAACAGTGGAGAGAATTCAGGTTTCTCTGTCAGATGGAAACATGAATTGTTTGATTTAGCAACTAAATTCATCCGAGGGCATAAAACAAAGAAATAGCCTCTTTTTCAATACTTAATGATTTTTTTCTCACAACAGACACTAATAAATATCCGATTATAATCATTGCACTGATAAAATAATCACAGAATTAAATTTACTTAGAGTTAGACATAAGTAATGCAGCTATTTCACTCACTGGTATACTCATTGTCACTTTTAAAGTCACCTGGGTGCTGGTAAATTATGCTGTCAGTTGCTCATTGACTGGAAACAGTACAAGGAAACAATCGTAACAAAAGCAGTGTCTGTTAAAAACTGTATTTTTCCTACATTCCCTTAAAACACCTGACTTTTTGATGAAGGGACAGGCTTTCTTTTTGAAACTGTGGAATTACAGTACTTTCCTCTCAGAATATAAAGAACCAGGATTCTCTTTTAAATGGCAATACATTTTAGCTGTTTTTAAAAATAGTAACTTTCTACCCTTGTAGGAACCTTTTTTAAAATTCTTATCACTCATCAATTATAGGTTGTGCAGAACATGAACCACTCTCCTGAACAGAGCTTTGTGACCTTACTGGCCTCCTTTGTGAGAGCTTCTCATCTCCTGGCATACTCACAGTTTTCTCACCTGAAAATCTCAATGGAAACTGTTAAATAAATGCAATGCTCAGCTTAAACTCACTTTAAAATGTTGAAAATATCTGAAAAGAACACAAAGTTCTTTGCAGACAATAAGTTAGAAAAACCTTCTTACATGTAGTTTTTTATTTCCCCTTTTAAACACTATGGACTTTGTGATATAAGAATTTACATTGGCTTCAAAGCTTATCTCTTCTGTGCTGAGCAATGCTGTTACACTGTATTATAATAGCCAATCATGTTCTAGATGGAAATGAAAGTCATTTTTTAAAAAAGAAAATACAGCCAATATACCTGTCCTTCAGCTGCTCAATAACACTAGGCAGTCACTTGCTTTGCACAAAGGCTTGTAAAAGTGATTGTTTGTGAAGCCCTTTGTGAAGCCCAAAATAGAATGTCAATAGCTGAAAGAATAGCCCGTCTCCAAAGCCTAGGAAATCTAATTCATTTGTAAGATGAGATTCAAAACTAGGACAGAAAAAAATTCAAAAACATAAGCATGAAATTAGAAGTTCAAATTTTAAAACTCTGAGTATTCATAGATTGAAATAAGTACTCTGAGAAAATGCTGCATTTAAAGAGTCACAACTACAGAGAATTAGAATGAATGGATGAATGAATGGCATTGATCTGATGGCTTAAATTCTTTCAATACTTGTCACTATGCTGATAGTGTCAAGTTTATGTGTGTGTTTGTGCTGTGGGAAAGAAACACACGGGAAGGAATTTGGGAGTCCAAACACATGGCTTTACATTCTAACCCTAATTCTTTCTACTTGTGCAACTTTAAGCAAATTACTTTACATACAGAAATTGCAAAGTCATATACAATGTGATGATGGTTACAGATATTATATGCTAAGTTTATTGACACAATGCAGAGCTAGACACTTGGCATACTAATTAACATAGTGAGCTGTTAGAATACATTAGGACCTTTAAGTGCAAAGTACTGTGCTATATAGTCTATGAAGAATTTCAAGTGATCGCCAAACCCAGAAGCAGATATCATATCTACTACAGAAATGAAAAGACAGATGTAGAATGCAATTTTCCAAAGAAAACAGGAAGTCAAGATTCTCCTTCACATTCACAAGAGTCACCATCTGTTGCCATTTTGCATCCAAAGGCATTTCACACATCTTGAATATTAAGATTAATTTCAAAAGTGAGCAATTCCAGTTCTGGGGAAGGTAAGGCAACCATACACCAATCTAAAACCCCTAGATGACTGACCCAAATCTTAATTCATGCCTTACTATCTCCTTACAGAGTACAGTTCAAATGTTCTTCTTATGAGGCTGATCAGGGTAAAGGGACTATTGTGATCATCTGTCATTTGTTACCATATGAATAATTTATAATGGAAGCTGGCATGAGCCCAGCTTGGGCTATCTTCTGTTAAGGTTTCACTCCACAAACACTTCACCTCTCTTGTCAATGCTGGCCTTGCCAGGTCTCCTGTCTCTAGCTTCTATAAACTAGCCAAGAAATAAAACAATGATTTCTTGTCTTCAGAACTAAACAATTCTTTCAGAGATTCACCAACTTAAATAAAATAAAATATAATACATCATAATTGTTGCTAACCTATGTTTGATAGCATGCTCTGAATTATAAACATTTGCAAATAAACTATATTAAGTAGTACTGTTATGCTTATTATAAATTAAAATCATGTCTATCTTGTTATTGTTTGTGTTTTGTTTTTTCAAGACAAGATTTCACTGTGTAGCTCTGGCTCTCCTGGAACTCACTCTGTAGACCCAGCTGTCCTTGAACTTACAGAAATCCATCTGCCTCTGTCTCCCAAATGCTGGGATAAAAAGCATGTACCACCGCCATCCAGCTTATTTGAAAATATTACAATTGACTCATTCAAAGTTATATTAAGTATTAGATACACCATTATATTTGATTAATATGGTAGTGAGGAAATAATGACAAGCATAAAGCATTTTCATAACCATAAACTTATCAACCTCCTTTATTATACTGTACACTTAAAAGTATTATTCTCAAAATGTCAAAGGCTACAAGCAAGTAAGCAAGAGGAAAGGAGAGGGAGAAGGAAGGAAGGAAGGAAGGAAGGAAGGAAGGAAGGAAGGAAGGAAGGAAGGAAGAGGAGGAGGAGAGATAGAGGCAAGAGAAAGACTCAGACAGTCAAGGATTGCTACTCAGATGAAGTGGTGGTACATGCCTGTAATCCTAGTACTTGGATGGATGAGTCAGGAGCATCACAGATTTGAGGCAAGTCTGAACTATATAATGAAACACATTCTGAAAGAAAAAATAGAGGGGAATTGAGAAAGGGAGAGTGAAGGCGGGGCTTTGAATCATTTTAAATTTCCACACTGTCCTTAGCACCAGCCCTGGACCATCACAGTGGAAAGCATTTCCTCTGAAGCAATCCCTACTCACTAGTACTCATAAAGTTTTGGAGCTCTGTGAGTTTGACTTGAAGTACTATTTGTAGCCATTCCAACATTGAATTTTATTTCTGAAATAACAGAACTTCATAAACATCAGGTAATATTATCAAACAGTTCTTGTAGATAAGCAATTGTGTCATCTAAAGATAGAACTTTTAATGTTTTGGCCTCAAACCAATAACATTTTTTTTGTTTGTTTTGTTTTTCAAGACAGGGTTTCTCTGTGTAACTTTGCACCTTTCCTGGAACTCATTCTGTAGCCAAGGCTGACTTCAAACTCAGAGATCTCCCTGCCTCTGCCTCTCAAGTGCTGGAATTAAAGCGTGTGCCACTACCACCCAGCACCATTTTTTTTTTTTTGCAGGATTTTTAACCACAACAGAAGAAATATATTGATTTGTAAATAATTACAACTTTTTTTTAGACAACAGAATCTCCATCCATATTTATTATGGATTGAATGCACATGGAACATTAAAACCTCTGGGCAGTGGTGGTGCATGCATTTAATCCCAGCACTCAAAAGGCAGAGCCAGGTGAATTTCCATGAGTTCGAGGCCAACCTGTTCTAAAGAGTGAGCTCCAGGACAGGCACCAAAACTACACAGAGAGACTTTGTCTCCAAAAACCAAAAATAAATAAATAAATAAACAAACAAATAAATAACAAAAAAACCCTACACAATATAATTTGTAACAATAAATTTTAAGTTGGAGAGAAAGTAAAAGAGGTTAAATGGACAGGAAAGGGCAGGTATTTAAAGCTTAAAACGAAAGGATAGGGTTTAAAGTGGCGTTATGTTTTATATTAAAACAAACATCTGGATAAAAGAAGTTCAAAAGAAGAAATGAGGAAAGAGAGAGGAAGGGAGGGGGAAAGGGGGAAGAGAGGGAAGGAGAGACTAAGGAGGGAGGGAGAGAGAAAAGTGTGAAGGGAGAGAAGAGGGAAAGGTTTTCTAAATGGTTTTCTTCTGATAGTAGAAAATAAAAGTAATTAATGATGAGTGGAAACAAAGAAAAAAGGTTTATAACAGAAAGAAAATATGCAATCATATTTCCTAGCATCATTTCCCTTAACCTCCTTGTAATTACAACTTTTTTAACTTGCAATTTCTACAAAGATAAAGGGCCTCTAGCCTGGGCACTGAGCTTTGTGATGTTGCAAAACTGCAGATGTGTTTCAAGGGCCATGGCTTTAGGGAGGAAGTAGTGGGAAAGCAGAAGACAAGAAAAATCTAGAGCACAGTAAGAGAGAGAGAGAGAAAGAAATGAAACTGGAACCCCTACAGGTATGTGGAGAATTTGCAGAGGTAGATTCTAAAAAATAGTTCCAAGACAATCCCATGTGTCAAAACAAACACAATCCCATCATGTCAAGAAAAAAATGAAGTCAATAATGACTTCCTTTGAAAATATTTCACAGGGTCTGAGTAGACCTAAGGCAGAAATAAGCTAAGGTTTTATTGAAATTTCTCAAAGCTTTCTACCAATCTTTTGTTCAACTGTGAAAGTGCAGGCTGGGGGAATTATAAGAGATATGGTCATGCTCACTTGTCAGTTACACTCCTTGTGTTACCAAATGTTCTGCTTAACTCAATTCCCAGATCTCTCTCATATTTTCTATTCTATACCTTCAAAGACTTTGACAGCTCTATCTTGATGTCTTATTAATACGTTAAATGCCAGGTTTGGAGGTTCGTGTCTTTAATCCCAGTACTCAGGAGGCAGAATCAGGCAGATAGCTGTGTGTTTGGGGTTTGAAGCAGCTTGGTCTCCATAGTGAGCTCAAGACCCTACCTCACTGTTTGCCCTTCCCTCTTAAATTTCACTTACTCGAACGCTTTTTTCCCCTTCTCAAGTATCCATACAGCTTATCAATCATACTGGCATCTTTCTGAGACTCTGAAGATAAATGTCTAAGGACCGCTTTTCTTTTCCTCATTCCCTATTCCCTATCCCCATTTACTATTAAATTAAGAACAGGTGCTTTGGGTGCTGATCATGGTGAAAAGATCAATAATTCTATATGAAAATTAACCCTTAAAGATATGGGACTTGCGACATTTTAATCAGCAAAAACATAATTCAGAACACCATTTTTTATTCTTAAAATAGTAGTCTTGACTAACATTTAAACTTTAAAATAAACCTTCTGGGCTTCTACAGGACCTCTTCACTAAGTCATAATCTTCCACTATTTGCTCAAAAGACAACAATGTTTGCATGATATTCCTTTACCTTCACTGAGAGAATTCCGTCTCGTTACTATTAGGTATAAGATAACTTCATGTTCATGTGCCCTTACACCTAACAGCCCTAAGTTATTATCATTATGACACCTTCCATCAGGCATGAAACTTTTTATTCTCTACATTCATCTGTACACATATCTTTCTTTACAGAATCTTTGTACATGTCACTTTTTTTTATTAAATGCAATTCCAGAATGGGTTCACATTGCTATCTCATTCAATGTGACTTTGTTATGGGCCATTTGGAGGCAAATTATAGATAGCAATACTAAGTAAAGATAAAGTCATAGAAGAGGTTAAAAAAAAGAAAGAAAGGAAGAAAGAAAGAAAGAAAGAAAGAAAGAAAGAAAGAAAGAAAGAAAGGAAGGAAGGAAGGAAGAAAGAAAGAAAAAGAGATTTGGAGCCCTGCGCTTCTCTAGCTTTTTCTATGCTGATGGGAGCCATGAGCCTAAGCGACCCTTAACACATATGCTGCCGTATTTGGGCTTCTTTCCTCTTTTCTTAGATCTAGGTCTTGCTTAAGTCTTCATAGCACCAGAACCTCTTCCCACAGATACCAGAACCTCTTCTCAGATATCAGGTGAATGAGCTGCAGTTAAGCAATTAGGCAGCTTGACAAGGGTAGATAGATAACCTTCAGAGCAACATTTCCTGCTAAGTCCCTTCCTGCTTGCAACCCCCTTTGCCTACCTATATATGCCTTGAGAGTAAAATAAAATTTTGGAGCTTGATCAGACGTCCTGTCTTGCTCTCATTCTTTGTGTCTCTTGTCCCTCTCATTCGCCGGCCCTCCCTTTAGGTCCCTGTTGAAGACCCCGCTGACCGGAGCACTATGCTATAGTTACACAGCAAACACACACATTAAGGAGGTAGTCAGCTTCTAGCAAGTTAAAATAAGGCAGGTGCACAGTCACAGCGAAAATGTGCTGTGCTTTCTCCCAGAGCTGAGAGTCCGTCAATGTGGATTCTGTATGACAGTGTTCTGTTGTGCCGTTCACTCTACACACGATCCTTCAGCTTTCCCTTCCTCTCCCTGCTGAGCCAAAAATTCTTGCTGATTTAACATATTAGACTCCTTTTATTTCTTATGTTGATGTGAATAATGGTAAACTAGACATGCCAGACTCAGGTTATATATTTGGATGCAAAGTGAGCCCCTGAGATTCCTCAGAACAGTTGGTGACAACTAGAATATAGTGAAATTTATCAGGAAATGAATGGGCTATAAAAGACATTGCAGCTTTGTTATAACAGCAAGGAATACAGAGAAAGCCAGAGACAGGGGATGAGTGGAGAGAGGGAGGGGAGAGAGAGGGAGAGAAGGAGGGAGAGAGAGGGAGAGATTTCTCTAGGCATACAAACAATAATTGGTACTTATTTTGTGTTAGCTCTCCTGACTAGAAGATGTCATCTTCTAGTGGATATCTTCTAGTAATCCAGAAGAAACAATGGCTATAACTCAGCTGTTAAAAACCAATTTCACACTTCTTCTTTAAAGTGTATGTTTTTGGTATATAATAGAAGTAGTTACATTTTTGTCAAAATTGCACAGAGAATGAATTTGACCCCATTTCCAGTTTTGCAATTAAAAAAAAACTCATTTGTTTTGCAAATACATTACTTTTTTTCCTGAATATTTGAGATTCACCATTTTACAACTCTTAATATTAGGAACCATTATGACTTAACTATAAAATATCTCAATAACATATTACATGGAAGGATGGAGATAAATAAAAGAGAATTGCCAAGTCCTCCAAGGCTAGCTTGTCCCTTTTTAATTAAACAATATTCTTAAACATAGGCTTGAAATCCTGATTTTGTAAATAAGAACTCAGTCTTGCAAGGTAAGAGGAAGAAACCTAGCTAGAATTCAATGTGGTTCTAAGAGAAAACCAAATCAAAAATGTTCCACCATAAACCAATACCAAACTAACTCAGCCCAGTAGCTAGGACACGCAAGAAGAAGCAGCTTATTATCAAACAGAAACTTCATCAGGTGAAGTTTATGTATGAAGAAACAATGAGATGATTTGGAAAGAAGTTCTAGCACTGTGTTACTGGAGACAACTTATTAAACTTGTACAAAGTTTCCTCCGCTCCATGGAAAAAACTTGACAGTTGAAGAAATCTCATGAAGTTTTTTATTACAGAGTTCATTATTGATTCTTTGGAAATTTCACATCATGCACCCCAATCCAGCTTATCTCCCAGTTCCTCTATACCTGGCTGTTACCCTTGCAGCATCCCCCCAAACAACTCTCCCACCAAAACTTAATTAAAAACAAAACAGAAAAAACAAAAAAGCCACCACAATCCTCCATTCTTCCTGCTGCTCCAACACTGCAGTGTGTCATTCAGTATACTGTTTTGTCCAATCAGCCTCACATGCAAAGTTTCATTGCAATGAGTCATTGGTCTGGTTCAAGGTCTCTGGCCTCTGGCACACCATCTTCACTGGATCCTTACTGAAACTCCACATTTTGCTGTTATAGGAGTGATGGAGATACTGTGTTTAACATTCTGCAGGACCAGTCCATCCTGCACTCCAGCAGGTCATAGATGGGGTAGATGTTAGGGTGGGCCATCCCAAGGTGGGCCATCCTGGGTGGAAGCTGAGCTGGTCAGTCAAGGTCACTGGGACTAGCCCCTGAGTCTAGGGCAGAGCCAGCTTTCATATGCCCATGCCATCAGGGCCAGCTTTCCCATGCCTGTGGTGAGGGGTGGGGCCATTTCTCCCAGGTATAGGGGCCAGCTCTTTCATGAGGGCTGAAACCAGCTCTCTTGCTGGAGTGTCCAGTGTGGAGCTGGACCAGCTATCCCAGGGCCAGCGAAGGAGGAGAGGTGTCTGGCTAAGCACAGCACTTGGATTTCAACAGACACGGTTTCTATGGCCCCTTGTAGTAACACAAGTCATGGACATAAATACAGACACCCAGTTGCAGCAGGACCACAGAACCAGACATTGCCATCAGCAGCAGCTTGGGTCTCGATGTCACAGACCACTCAGATGACATGGCCCCAGCAGCAGAATGGCTCTAGGAAATCAACATGGCCCCAGGTGGTGGTGGTAGACCAGACCCCTGGCATAGACATGGCCTTTGATGGTGTCAGGAGCTATGGACATCAACACAGACCCTGGTTGTAGCAGGGCCACAGACCCAGACATGGCCCTTGGCAGCAGCCTGGGCCCAGATGTCACCTGGTCCTGAGTGGCAAGCAGGCCACCCACATCAGCCTGTTTCTCAAAAACTTCACTTCTTCAATTTTGCCTCTTTCCACTACACATGAACCATTCTGCTTCTCTTTCTCTCCCATTTCTCCACCACATACTTGCCCATCACAATGGCACCTCTACACCTAGCACAGAACAAGCCTATGGATGTCTTCAGCCAGCCTGGACTGTAAGGATCCAGGCTGCTCCATGGGTGTTCTTCATCTACCTGGGCCAAGTGGCACCAGGCAGAACTGTGGATTCCTTCAGCCAAGACAGAACTATTTCATTAAATTTATTATAACTCAAAGATTATGTTTGCTCTAACCAAATAAAGCTAATCCAGTAAAACCTAGGACATGGAAATGAATGGGAACTTGCCACAACCTTTCAGAGGAAGAGGAGTGGCCCTCCACTGATGGATGAAGAAGGAAAGTATCAATGAAATCTGAAGCAAGTCTTAGCATATTGCCATGCTGACATGGAACAGTCAGTTATTATATCCATAATCCCAGTTCTATAAACACAAGACTTCCTCCTTTGAATGAAACCCACAGCAGCTCATCCAGCTATAACTATTTCTGACTTTTTCAATGTCACTGGAAGATGTCAAGATGCTGATTTGTGTCTGTGTATGTGTGAGTGTGTGTGTGTGTGTGTGTGTCCTTGAAATCTTCTTAAATCTGCCTTGTTATATTTTTCATGTCATCATTGGGCTTTTCAACTGAGTGGTGCTTAAGTTCCAAGGATAAAGGACCTATGCAGCATTAGAATTCATCTGAACACAGCCATTGAGTGATTTCTTCTTTGTGTAAACATGTTCACTCACGTAAGCCTACATAAGATCTTCTACATACCAGGACATGATGCAACATAAGCTATATTGCATTGCTCCTAGGGCCATGATGAATCAAACAACATTGCAATAAACCAAGCCCAAATGAAGATGATGGCAGCAGGAAACATGATAATCATAGGGCATAGGCCTGCTGACAATGGGGCACAGAATGATGCTGTATAGTAAGCTAGTAAAAATTGTATATAAAACTGTATACAGTAAAAATTGTGTATATTGTATACTCTGAAGTCATGACAGAAATTACAGCATAGTAAGCAAATAAGCAGTGACAATCATTTACTCTCAAGAATCATATAATGTGCAAGATTGTATGAGATACTTTCATACAAGGGGCAGCACAGCAATCCCATTCATACCACCACAAATAGAGAAGCAAAATATTCCATTTAAGTTTTAGGATGGAAAGCCTGTCACCAGGTAACAGTGACTTCACAGCTCTGTTATAATATTGTATCTGTGGTTTACTACCAACAAAACATCATTGTGCAGCCTAAGACTCTACTGCACCTGAGTTGGCATTCAGAGGAGGCTTATTTATTGCTCCCAGATAATAGGTTGTGAAGTAAAATTCAAGAGGGTCAGTTCCTCGCCTTGCCACTTGCTAATAATGTGTTGGAGAAATTTAGTTAACATTTTGAAATGTCTCCTTGTCCTCTTTTATAAAAAATGAGGGTAGTAAGAGTGTTATCAATACAATTACCACACTAGATCATTACAAGTATTAAACAATGTGAGCATTGCTTGCTCTTCAATAAACGACAAGAATCAATGGACAATGAATTGTCACCAGTTGGCACCAAATTATGCATTAAAATACTAAGAGAAGTTTAGGAATAGAAATGACTTTGAACATTGAGTAGAACCTTTATAAAAAGACAAGGCTTTTGTCATTTTAGTGTCTTCTATCAATAATTCAGACACCGACTTATTTTGTCACGTAATTCATTACGTTGAAATTGGTTCACATGAATATGGAAGATATATGCTAAATTCATTTCAGAAGAAATTGAGTATCAGGAGTTTTGCACACTCCAGGCAGGCTGAGGACTCTGCATACTCACGGTGTCTCTTCATTCTGCATCAGAGGAGGTACCATGAACTTGCTCAAGGGCAGTTAATCTGCATAAGCAGTAGTCATGAAGACCTGAGTTCATATCTCCAGAAGCCACATAAATGTTGGGTGAGTGTGGTGGCTTGTCTGCAATTCCCATATTCAGAGAGCTGAGATTAAATCCCTGAAGGAAGATGGTGAGTGGACTAGCCTATCAGTAAGATCTGAATTCAAGAGAAAGACCTTGACATAATAAGTAAGTTAGAATACAGTAAAGGAAGACTAGAAATCACCATGAACACACATGTGCATGCCCACACATATGCAAACACACAAACCTATACCATACATGCACATATAAAACACAAAGAACAAATTCTAAGGTTAAAGTGAAACAGAACATTATTTAGAAAGTTCAGGCTCTCCTAACAAATACTATACACCAGATTGCTTAAACAGAGTTAGTTTTTTGAGGTTCTTTAGGCTAAAAGGTCTAAAGTAAAGGTATATACTAAATTGTTCCTCTCTCCCTGGCAAGTTCATGTGTCGAAATAATTTAGTGTGACTTGGCATTTGGAGACTAAGTCTTTTAAATATAATTCAGGTAAAATGATACCATAAGTGGTCCCAAACCCCATAAGGTAAGGACACTCACAGGAATAAGAAAACAGACCAGAGCATTGTTTAGGGAGATGATAAAATGAACTATAAACCAGGAAGAGTCTGTGTGGTGGTATTGTGTTCCCCAAAATATTGTGTACCTTAATAAACTTATCTGAGGTCAGAGAACAGAAAAGCCACAAGATACTTAGGCTAGAAAATGTTAGCACACGCCTTTAATCCTAGCATTCCAGAGGCAGAAATCCCTCTGGATCTCTGTGAGTTCAAGGCTGCATTGGAAACAGCCAGGCATGGTGACTCATGCCTTTAATCCCAGAAAGCAGACTTTAGTCCCAGGGAGTGGTGGTAGAAAGCAGAAAGGTTTATAAGGCGTGAGGACCAGAAACTAGAAGCATTTGGCTGGTTAAGCATTCAGGATTTCGAGCAGCAGTTCAGCTGAGAGCCATTGGGATGAGGACACAGAAGCTTCTAGTCTGAGGAAACAAGACCAGCTGAGAAGTTGGCCAGGTGAGGTTAGCTGTGGCTTGTTCTATCTCTCTGATCTTCCAGTGTTTAACCCAATACCTGGCTCAGGTTTGATTTTATTAATAAGAACTTTTAAGACTCATGCTACAAGTCTGCAACAGCAACCAAAGCAGATAGTACCTTGACTTTAACCTGCTCCCATCAGTTACTACATGCAGGCTCTCTGGTGACAATTAGGATAGTCACCAGTCTGATTACAGAAGGCTAGTTCAGGTAACCTCTCCACTATTGCTAGGAGTCTTAGCTGGAGTCATTCTTATGTATTCCTGGGAGTTTTCCAGCCACCAGTCATCTCCCTAAACCTGAAATAGCCCCCCTATCATGGCATCCTTTTTATTACTGTCCCTCTCCAGCCTGCCTCCAACCTGGAACAACTCATGTTCCAATCACCCCCCTCCCCAGTACACCCAGATCTCCTCTATTTCCCCTACCCAGGGAAATCCACTTGTCCCTCTTTGGGCTCTCCTTTTTACCTAGCCTCTCTGGAGCTGTGGATTGTAGCCTGGTTATCCTTTACTTTACAGCTAATATCCACTTATGAGTGAGTACATATCATGTTGTCTTTCTAGGTCTGGATTACCTCACTTAAGATGATTTTTTCTAATTCTATCAATTTGATTGCAAACTTCATGATGTCATTTATGGATTACCCAGGGGTCCGGGGATTTCACTACGTCTGGCGTGGGATAATTGAGAGGAAAAAAACCTACATACACTATGCTTTTAAATCTGTTAACTTTATTCTGCTAAGACAAAATTCCATCTATTCAGCTACATCTCCGTCAGGCATTCAGGACAAGAACAAATCTAGATACTCCAAGCTCTTTATCCGTCTACTTTATTTCTCTGGAATGAAATCCTGTCTCCATAGCTTCAGTTCCGTCCTGACACTCAGTTCTTCTTTGTCCTCTCTTTTACTGTTCCCTTAAAGTCCTGCTAAAAATTAAGTTCTTATGCTTCCTGTCTCATCTTCATCCTCTGTTTCTTCTCCCTCCATCTCTACTTGCTCTCTATTCCTGGCTCAAGAGTTCTACCTTAGCATCAACATTACCTGTGTTCTTCTCTTCTTCCTGATCATGCCCTTCTGATCTACAGAAAATGGCTTTGCCTTCTTTCCCAGGCCAGGAGGTTCTCTGCTTCCTCAGGAATGTTGTTCTATCTTCCACCTTGATATGTAAAAACATCTGTTGTTCTCCATCAATGGCTCCAAGGCAAGGGGATGGTCTGAGCTTCATTTGCACAAGAAAAAAAGCTATGTGTCTCCCACCAGCTTGTCTACTAGGCTCAGTAGGGGGAGTTAGCTACCTAGAAGCTCAGCAGGTCTGTAGAGCTGAACTGTTTGTCAAATGATCTGGGAATATTTGAACACACAAAAATTTCATAGCAGAAGACAGCTGAAATATTAAAAGCTGGATAACACCAAATATTCATAATAAATGGCTTGCCTTTTGACAGACCCTTGGCCAGTCAAAGTATAGCTTTAATACACACCTGAATCTCTATAATATATTCTTGTGGCCCGCCACAGTCATTGTTTTTTACAGTTGAGTAATACTCCATTGTATAAATGTACATTTTCTTTATCCATTCTTCCATTGAAAGGCATCTATGTTGTTTCTAGATTCTGACTATTATGAATAAGGCTGCTATTGAACATGGTAGAGCAAGTGTCCTTATAGTATGATTGAGCATCCTTTTGTGAGACCAAAATGAGCCATCTTAGAAATAAGACCAAAATGCTTTCACCCTAAAATTAAGGCCTAAGATTTCTCCTTTTAGGAATAGGCCGTTAGTTACTGAAACCAGTCAGTTCAGATTCCAGAAACCAGGAAGTGTAAAAGTACAGAGTCACAAAGTAGTCACGAGGTAATGACTGCTGGACTATAGAATGTTCCAATCCTGGTTTCCAGGGTGACTGACCATAAAAATGTCCCCACCTGAACTCTCCTCCACTGCTGGTGGGAATGCAAGCTTGTACAACCACTTTGGAAATCAATATGGCGCTTTCTTAGAAAATTGGGAATCCATCTCCCCCAAGATCCAGCTATACCACTCTTGGGCATATACCCAAGGAATGCTCAACCACACCACAAGAGCACTTGTTCAGCTATGTTCATATCAGCATTGTTTGTAATAGCCAGAACATGGAAACAACCTAGATGCCCTTCAACTGAAGAATGGATAAACAAAATGTGGTACATATACACAATGGAATACTACTCAGCAGAGAAAAACAATGACATCATGAGGTTTGCAGACAAATGGATGGACCTAGAAAAAATCATCCTGAGTGAGGTATCCCAGACTCAGAAAGACAAACATGGTATGTACTCACTCATAACAGGATACTAGATGTGGAACAAGGATGACTGGACTGCTACTCACATCACCAGGCAGGCTACCTGGAAAACAGGACCCCAAGAAAGACACGGGGATCGCCCAATGACAGAGAAATGGAATGAGATCTACATGAACAGCCTGGACATGAGTAGGGGTAGTGAAGGGCGAGGGTCGAGGGAAAGAGAGCTTGGGTGAGTGGGAGATCCCAGCTGGATCAACAACAGAGAGGGAGAACAAGGAATAGGAGACCATGGTAAATGAAGACTACATGAGAATAGGAAGAAACAAAGTGCTAGAGAGGCCCACAGAAATCCACAAAGATACCCCCACAACAGACTGCTGGCAATGGTTGAGAGACAGTCTGAATTGACCTACTCTGGTGATGGGATGGCCAAACACCCTAATTGTTGTGCTAGAAACCTCATCCAACTACTGAGGGATCTGGATGCAGAGATCCATGACTAGGCCCCAGGTGGATCTCTGGGAGTCCAATTAGCGAGAATGAGGAGGGTTTATATGAGAGAGAATTGTTGAGACCAAGGTTGGATAAAGCACAGAGACAAATAGCCAAACAAACGGAAACACATGAACTATGAACCAATGTCTGAGGGGTCACCAACTGGATCAGGCCCTCTGAGTGGGTGAGACAGTTGATTGGCCTGATCTGTTTGGGAGGCATCCAGGCAGTGGCACCGGGTCCTGTGCTCATTGCATGAGTTGGCTGTTTGAAACCTGGGGCCTATGCAGGGTCCCTTGGCTCGGCCTGGGAGGAGGGGACTGGACCTACCTGGACTGAGTCCACCAGGTTGATCTCAGTCTGTGGGGAAGGCTTTGCCCTGGAGGAGATTGGAATGTCGGGTGGGCTTGGGGGAATGTGAGGGGGGCGGGAGGGGGGAGAACAAGGGAATCTGTGCCTGTATGTAGAACTTAATTGTATTGCAAAATAAAAATTAAAAAAAAAAATGTCCCCACCTGAGGGCAGCCAATGAGACATGATGGCGGGCAACCACCGCCTTAGAAGTAAGATTAAGCCATGATTTCTAGAAAGCCCCTAGAAGCGAGCCAATCAGAATTGTACCCATTCTAGCACCCCTAAATGATGTAACCTTGTGATTTTTCCCTTTAAAAACTGAGCTTGCAGACAGGCGGGCACTTCCTCCAGCCTCCACTGCATTGGATGTATTGGACGAAGTCCCTGCCTAGGCTTGTGCCCGGCCCCACGGGCCAGGTTATTTGATGAGACCCGAGGAGGCACCTCCTGAAAGATCAATGGGGGCGAGAGAGAAAGGAGACCAGGCGCGTAAAGGAAGACAGAGACATTCTGAGTTGCGTCGAGGTCTCCGTTTATTGACTGGGTGTTGAGGCTTATAAACAGGGCTTCAGGCAGGGAGGGGGAACAGGGGAAGCATGGAGAGAAGGATGGAAAATTCCTAAGGGAGGGTGAGGTCACTTTGGTCCCAGGCCCCTGCAGCTGGCTGATTAGCAGGTACTCCAGGAAGTTGTACAGCCCGAGGTTAGGCCAGGAACTTCCTGCTTTTGTAAGGTTTGATAAAGTAAGGACACTGCTGTCCGGAATCGGTCCCCAACAGGCTTGTATTGTATATCCAGAATTAAACCTTGCTTTTGCATTCCAGCATGCTCATCTTTGGTGGTCTCTCTGGGGGTCACGATCTGGGCACAACACTTTGAGTATAAGCCCAAGAGTGGTATAGCTGGGTCTTGAGGTAGATTGATTCCCAATTTTCTGAGAAATTGCCGTATTGATTTTCAAAGTGACTGTACAATTTTTCACTCCCATCAGTAGTGGGAGGAGTTTTCCCCTTATTCCACATCCTCTCCTGTGAAGGCCTAGACTTAACTTCACAGGCTCAGGAATATGCCATGATAACTCAAACTGATACAGAGCAATATCCTCCTGCAGACATCCTGTCTGCTGTTTATACAGGAAAGGAAAGCTTAACAAGACCCTTTCTGTGGTTTATGGCCTGTTTGTGGGCTTGTGACTGTCGCCACATTTCCTTCCATCTGCCATGCTTCGGCCCGGGTTGAACCTAAATAAAAAGATCCTTATGTGCTGGCATCAGAAACTGGCTCCTTGGTGGTCTCTGGGGGTTTCATGAAATGGGTCCAACACTCCAACATAGGCTATCATTAGAGTTTTGATCTTAGCTATTCTGATAGGTGTACAATGGTATGTCAAAGTCATTTTGATTTACATTTCCTTGATGGTTAAGGATGTTGAACAATTCTTGAAGTATATCATGGGCAGAGAACCTCCTGGCCAGGGAGAAAAGGCACAGATATTTTCTGTAGGACAGAAGGGCATAGATCAGGGAGAAGAGAAGAACACAGAGATAATGTAGATGCTAAGGCAGAACTCTTGAGCTAGGAATAGAGAGCAAGTAGAGATGGAAGGAGAAGAAACAAAGGATGAAGATGAGGCAGGAAAAAGTATATCATTTGAGATTCCACTGTTGAGGATTCTCTGTTTAGATCCATACCTCATTTTTTTAAATTGGATTATTTGGTATTTTCATATCTTGCTTCTTGAGTTCTTTATATATTTTGGAGATCAGCCATCTGTCAGAGGTAGGGTTGGTGAAGATCTTTTTCCATTCTATAGGCTGCTGTTTTGTCTTATTGATAGTGTCTTTTGACTTACAGAAGCCTTACTGTTTCAGGAGGTCCCATTTATTAATTGTCAATCTCGGTGCCTGTGCTACTGGTGTTATATTCAGGAAGTTGTCTCCTCTGCCAATGCATTCAAGACTGTCTCACTTTCTCTTCTGTCAGGTTCAATGTAACTGGATTTATTCTGAGGTCTTTTATCCATTAGGACTTGACTTGTGTGCAGGGCAACAGATATGGATCTATTTGCATTCTTCTACATGTTGACATCCAGTTACACCAGCATCATTTGTTGAAGATGCTTTCTTTTTTCCATTGTATAATTTTAGCAAAAATTTGTTGTTCATGGGTGTGTGAATATATGTCAGGGTCTTCAATTCAATTCCATTGACCTACCTGTCTGCTTTTATAACAATAACATGCTGTTTTTATTACTATAATGCTATAGTAGAGCTTGAAGTCAGTGATGATGATAATCCCAGAAGTTTCTTTATTATACAGGATTGTTTTAGCTATCCTGTGTTTTTTTGTTTTTCCATATGAAGTTGAGTATTGTTCTTTTGAGGTCTGTTAAGAATTGTCTTGGAATTTTGATGGAAAAAGGATTGAATCTGCAGATTGCTTTTTGGTAAGACTGCCATTTTTACTATGTTAATCCTACCCATCTATGAGCATTGGAGATCTTTCCATTTTCTGATATCTTCTTCAATTTCTTTCTTCAAAGACTTAAAGTTCTTATTATACAGGTCTTTCAATTGTTTGGTTAGAGATACCCCAAGGTATTTTATGTTATTTGTGGCTAGTATAAAGAGTATTGTTTCTTTGATTTATTTCTCAGCCCATTTATCATTTGTATATAGGAGAGCTACTGAATTTTTTTTAGTTAATCTTATATCCCATCATATTACTGAAAGTGTTTATCAGGTATAGGAGTTCCCTGGTAGATTTTCTGGGGTCACTTATGTATACTATCATATCATCTGCAAATAAAGTTTGACTTCTTCCTTTCCAATTTGTATCCTTTTGATCTCCTTTTGTTGTCTTATTGCTCTAGCTAGAACTTCAAGTACTATATTGAATAAAATGGGGGGAGTGGACAGCCTTGTCTTGTTCCTGATTTTAGTGGCATTGTTTTAAGTTTTTTGCCATTTAGTTTGATTTTGGCTGATGACTTGCTCTATAATGACTTTATTATGTTTAGGTACGTTCCTTGTATTCCTAATCTCTCCATGACCTTTATCATGAATGGGTGTTGGATTTTGTCTAAGGCTTTTTCAGCATCTAATGAGATGATTATGTTTTTTTTTTCCTTTCAGTTTGTCTATATGATGGATTCTATTGATAGATTTTTTGTATGTTGAACCATCCTTGCATCTCTGAGATGAAGCCTCCTTGATGATCACGGTGGATGATTTTTTTTTATTTAGTTTGCCAGTATTTTATTGAGTACTTTTGCACCAGTGTTCATGAGGGAGATTAGTCTGTAAATTTTTTTCTTTGTTTTATCTTTGTGTGGTTTGGAAATCAGAATAACTATAGCCTCATAAAATGAATTTTTTGATGTTTCTATTGTGTGGAGCAATTTGATAATAGCTCTTCTTTGCAATTTTGGTATAATTCTGCACTAAAACCATCTGGCTTGGGCTTTATTTATTTATTTATTTATTTATTTATTTATTTATTTATTTATTTTGTTGAGTGACTGTTAGTGATTGCTTCTATTTCCTTAGGGTTATATGTAGCATGAATTCTAATTGGTCTTAGTAATAAAAACACAGAGTCAGATATAGGGGTAAATGCTAAAAGATCAGAGAAGTAAAGGAGCCAGCCATTAGAGAGACTTGTTACCTCTCCTGACTCTTCAGACCAGAAGGGCCAAGCTCTTGTCTCCACCTCACCTTATCACTTCCTCTCTCCACTCAATCATATCACTTCCTGTTTCCTCCTCCCAAGTACTGGGACCAAAAGTATGAAATTCCAAGTGCTGGGATTAAATATGTGTGCCACCACTGCCTGGCCTCTAGTGTCTAGCTCTGAACTCTGATCTACAGGCAAGCTTTATTTGTTAGAGCACAAGCAAAATATCACCATAATTGTAAGTTTATTTAAATTGTTTATCTTGTCTTGATTTAATTTTGGTATGTGGTACCTATCTAGAAAATTGCCCACCTCTTTTAGACTTTTCAATTTTGTGGAATAAATGTTTTCGAAGTATGACTTAATGATTCTCTGGATTTCCTCAGTGTCTGTTATTATGTTCCCCATTTTATTTCTCATTTTTAAAATTTTTGTAGGCTTTCTGTAGTTTGTATGTGGTTGAACTCTAACTTTAACTCATGGTGATCTGATAAGCTACAAAGGGTTATTGTAATTTTTTTGAATCTGTTGAGATTTGCTTTGTGAACTGAGTATATGGTCAATTTTAGAGAAAGTTCTGTGAAGTTCTGAGAAGAAAGTATATTCTTTTGTGTTTGGGTGAAATGTTCTGTATATATCTATTAGGTCCATTCGGATCTTAACATCTGTTAGTTACCTTATTTCTCTATTAAATTTCTGTCTGGAAGACCTGTCCACTAGTGAGAGTGGCATGTTGAAATGTCCCACTATTAATGTGTAGGGTTTGATATTGATTTAACCTTTAGTAGTATTTCTTTTACAAATGTGGGTGTCTGTATTTGGGGCAAAATTGTTCAGAATTGATACTTCATCTTGGTGGATTTTTGTTTTGAATAATATGAAATGTCCTTCTCTATCTCTTTTGATTAATTTAAGTTTGAAGTCTATTTTGCCAGATATTAGGATAACCACATGGATATGCTTTTTAGATCAATTTGATTGGAAAATCTTTTCCCTATTCTTTACTCTGAGGTAATGTCTGTTTTTGAAGTTGAGGTATGTTTCTTGTTCAGCAGAAGGATGGATCCTGTTTTTGTACTCACACTGTTTGCCTGTGTCTTTTTATTTGTGTATTTATTTCATTAATATTGAGATATTAATTACCAGTGATTGTTAATTTCTGGGTTTTTTGTTTGTTTTTGTGGTGGTGGTGGTAGTGTGTGTGTGTGTGTGTGTGTGTGTGTGTGTGTGTATCTATGGTTTTTTTCTT
This sequence comes from Peromyscus eremicus, assembly GCF_949786415.1. NCBI lineage: Eukaryota > Metazoa > Chordata > Mammalia > Rodentia > Cricetidae > Peromyscus > Peromyscus eremicus. The sequence goes on along the minus strand of NC_081425.1, from coordinate 99,582,991 downwards.
TGAGTTTTGCTGATGTGAGATTATCTATTGCCTGTGTTTTTACAGTTGCAGATAACTTCCTTGGGTTGAAGTTTTCTTTCTAATACATTCTTAGGACTGAATTTGTGGATAGGTATTGTTTAAACCTGATTTTGTCATGTCTTGTTTTCTCTGTTTATGGTGATTGAAACTTTTGCTTCATATAGTAGTATGGGCTGGCTTCCAGGGTCTCTTAGTGTCTTCAAAACATCTGTCCATGACTTTCTGGCTTTTAAAATTTCCATAGAGAAATCAGGTGTAATGCTAATAAGTCTGCCTTTGTATGTTACTTGGCCTTTTTTCTTTGCAGCTCTTAATAAAGAATCTGTCTTAATCTTCATCTTAGAGAAAACTGTTGGGTTTTTTGGCCATTCACGACAGTTTGAGGTTAATTAACTAAGTACCATTAAAACTTAGATATGTATGTGATTCTGTGTCTTGCACTCTTCATTGTGATTATCTTAATAAATGCTTCAATTTGTCACCTTTGAATTCTTTTCCCTTCTTAAATCCTTGCATACAGTTGATTATATTTTATACTTTTGCTCTTTTGGATCTTTGGGGTCCCACCACTCAGCTCCCACATAAACACACAATGAGGCTTATATTTTCTTATGATTGCTCAGCTTTAGCTTGGCTTGTTTCTTGCCAGCTTTTCTTAACTTATCCCATCTACCTTTTGGCCATCCAACTTCATACTTTCTTTCTCTCTCTCTCTTTAGAAAACAAAAAGGCAAAAAAAGATTTAAAAAATAAAGAAAAAAGCAAAGCAGAACAAAACATAAATTCACAACCACACACATTTATAAACAAATGCACACATCAACACACACGTACATACACACAAACACACAGATACACACATATGCACACAAATAGATACATACATATAAACAAAAATATAAAGTCGGAAACTATAATATACAAGCAAAACACCACTAAGGTAACAAACTCCCAAGCAAATAAATGAGACAAACAAACAAATAAACAAACAAAAAACCCTCAAGAAATATCATTGAGATTATTTTATTTTAGCCATTACTGTTGTCATGGGGTACCCTTAAGTGTAATTTACATTCCTTGTGAGATTTCATTGGAGAAAACTCATTTTTCCTTTGCAAGCAGTTGTCTATTGGAGATAGGTCCTAGGATAGGGATGAGAGATCATGTCTTCATCCTCCTTGCAACACTGGGACTCTGTCTTGCTTGGAAATGTGCAGGCCCTGTGCACGCTGCCACAGTCTCTCTATGTTCATATGCTGGGCATCAGATTTGAACCTTAACCCTAATCCTAACTAGTCTGAAAGGCACTGTTTCCTTGCAGTCCTGCATCACCTGTGGCTCTCCTAATCTTTGTCTTCTAAAGAATTCCCTGAGGGGTTTCATGAAGACATCTCATTCCTTAATTTTGAATTGTCTTCTTCAACAAATTAGGTATTTCCCAATTTATCATATAATGAACTAATAAACTATATACTCTTGTAAGAAAACAACAACAACTGAACAAAAACAAACAACAACAACAGAACACCATTGTAGCTGTGTCAAAAGAATGACAGATGGTGAACAATGCCTTGGGGAACTCTGATAGAAGCTCCAGGAAAAGAAGGCAGAAGGCCTTTTACCTCAGGTGCATTTTGTTCCCTGGATTGTTTGTGGGTATGATTTCATGTCTCCTGTGATGAACATTTACACTCAATTTATAAGACATGTTTATTTTTGTTAGATGTCAGATCATAGCTATAGAACCCAATCTGGTCAGTGTACCCTGAACCTGCATATGGCTTTCTGCCTTGCTTTTGTGCTTTCTCGGATATAATCTACAGTGCATGCCAGTCAATTGTGTTTAAATTTGTTTGTGCTGGAGAGATGGCTCAGAGGTTAAGAGCGCCGACTGCTCTTCCAAAGGTCCTGAGTTCAATTCCCAGCAACCACATGATGGCTCACAACCATCTGTAATGAGATCTGGTGCCCTCTTCTGGCCTGCAATCATACATGCTGTATATGTAATAAATAAATAAATCTTTGGCCGGGCGGTGGTGGCGCACACCTTTAATCCCAGCACTCGGGAGGCAGAGCCAGGCGGATCTCTGTGAGTTCGAGGCCAGCCTGGGCTACCAAGTGAGTCCCAGGAAAGGCGCAAAGCTACACAGAGAAACTCTGTCTCGAAAAACCAAAAAAAAAAAAAAAAAAAAAAATTTGTTTGTTCTGAGAAAGTTCTGGGAAAGTGCTGTTCTGTTAATATTCAGTTTGTACCTACTGAAGTTTATTTACATGCCTTTCTGAACTTAAACAATCTTCCTTGGATCAGTCTTTTTTTGTTCCATTTGTGTATAAAAGTAACAAAAGCAAGATAGTCTACAGCATTAGACTATAGTCTGTCCCATTCTTTCAGGTCCTGAGGTACCAGGTCCAGCAGACAAGATCTGAACAGGTCGATTGAAAAGTTGACACAGCAGGATTTTGTTATCTGTTCTGTTGGACTACATTTCAAAGTGAAGCTCTGAGGAAGGTAAACATAGTCTTAGTATTAGTGAAATTTTCCCTTTTTTTTTTTTGGTTTTTAGAGACAGGGTTTCTCTGTGTAGTTTTGGTGCCTGTCCTGGATCTCACTCTGTAGACCAGGCTGGCCTTGAACTCACAGAGATCTGCCTGGCTCTGCCTCTGAATGCTGGGATTAAAGGTGTGTGCCACCACCGCTCGGCTCCTTTTTTTTTTTTTTTAACCTCTACAGGTTTGTTTGTGTACTTGAATAAAACCTAGAAGCAAAAGACAGGAAGTGAGATTATTCAACTCAGCAATTATAAACACACTTCTTAAATTCCCCAAACTCTCAGAGAGTCTGATCACATTCTTACAGTTGAAAATGTACTATCTGTGAGAGTTCTCTGACAGTGTACAGATAACACTTTAGAATCTCGACTGTAGCTTCTTAGTAACCCTGGCTAAATTATGAGATGGGTTTGAAAAGATGTTAAGACAAAGTTCTTGTGTGAGCTGGCAAATTTATCCACATAGGAGATGGAATTCAAGTTTGATTTTCATTTGAAAAACTTTGTCTTCTGATTTTCTCAATGAGATCTGTCTTTTATCTCCTCAACTATTTTTCCAAACACTTAAAAAAATTTTATTAAAATATAATTACATCATTTTCTCCCCTCCCTTTCCTCCCTCCAACCCTTGCCTTGTGCCTTTGCTCTCCCTCAAATTCATGTACAGGTTACATAACAACTGTGTCTCTTTGTAGAGAAGAAATGAGATAGTTAAGATGGGTCTGTGTAAGAATAAAGCTTTGCACATGAATGCACATTCCAGAAGGCAGCTACGACAGCATGAACTAAATCAGAGATTGAAGCAGAACAGTGTTTGGGGGAATGTGGAAACTTCTAGGTATTCAACACTTTGCACAAGCAGTCATATATATATATATATATATATATATATATATATATATATATATATAGTTGCTTACATTTGGTTATATCTGTATTTTCCTCTTTTAAGTACTATCTTGCTTTAGGCTACTTGTACAAAACAGATGGTAAGTCCTTCCATAGAGGAAAGAGAATTCAGTTTTTCTCCTGGAACTGAGTTTTTCAGAAAGCAAGACAGTGATTTCTAAGAAGAAACCTTTTAAGATACATAAGAATAGTGCTGGCTGCCTGGGTTGTGGAATGGCCCATCTGTTCACACTAGAAATCTCAATGAGAGGCAGGAATGCTCCTACTAATTTCAACATTCCATGGGCCCCATGCTCATTGACAGGGGAGGCACCAAATGACCACCCATGCTGTGGCCCAACCATAAAACTTGTGGGCAGAATGAAAAGCAAGCATGGCAGATGCCCTCAACAGGGAGGTGAGTAACATATTTGTGAGCTTTGTAGCTTTTCCTACTGGATTGGCAAGAAGCTCAGCTAAACAAGATCACAGTGTTGACAGAACTAGTGTGTGGCAGCAGAGACACACAAAATACAACATTGGCATTTGTGTATTTCACCAGTGTCCAGGGGTTTAGCTATAACATGTGCATTATGTCCCTACTTCCTCAGTCCAGAGAAGCTACATCTAACTACAGAGAGTTAATCATGTCATTTTATATGTACCTAAAAAGAGCTTTTGCTGAAAAGAACTAAAATTAGTATAACTAATCTTTCAATGTTCATAACTTTAATGTCTTTAAATTTATTCCTTGATAATTTCATACATGTAAACAACAAAATTTCATATTCACCACTTATTTTCATTTTCCAACTTAACCTTGATTCCTTCAGTTTCCTGTTCCTCACCCATACATGGGAATAGCTAATTGGACTTACTGGGTTATTTTTGTGAAAAATCAAAGAACTTTTATGGTTCTATATTAGAATTTTTAAAACTATAATTTTGCTACCCTCTTGGGAAAGTAGTTTACACACATTCAGGATCAGATAATGTAGTTAATAGTGCTGACTGAAGAAAGTCAAAGTAGTGTTTCACACTGGGGGATTGTTCTGTGCTCTGTTTTGCTTCCATTTAGAACTTCTGCTCAGGTGGAATAAGTATCACTTCTGTACCCTCTGGAACCCAATGCCCTTGAGATTCTGGGAACATTCTACATTGTTCCACGAACATTTTTGTGAATCTCACAATTGTGTAGCCTCGAAGAATACCAAAAACAACTAATTTGCAATCTTACATTCATTCCATATCTTTCTTTACAGTCCTTAGGGAAGTGATTTTCAGAGTGTTTGTTTCTGCCTTTGGATGTGCTTACAAAGAGAAATGGCCTACAAGCTACCACTGAGAGAATAGAAAGAGTGGGTTGATACTTAGAGAATGTACCCTTGTGTACTTCAAGGAATGACCCTAAAAATTCAAATGCACGATGTTTTCTTCAGAGTAATACCCAGAGGTAGATATTATTAGTCTTTCTGTTCAGATGAAAAAGCTGCACTCAGAGGGCCCCAGATTTATCTAACCAAGTTTGTTCAGCTTTGAAAAAAATGGAGGAAATTGTTTATCTTACACAGAAAGTTTGGCAAAAATTTTCTCTGTGAACACAGCCTAGCTTCCATCTTACTTCACAACTAAGTAAACCTCAACTTCAGGCTGTCAAGCTCCCCCTTAAAGCAATTTTCTGGAACAATTTTGCTTTGTTCCAGAAAACCCTGAATAGTGCAGCTGATGGAGGCCTGGGATCTAGTTTCTGAAGGAGGATGGATCCTAACTTTATCATTGCCAGCAGTCACCTAAACCTACAGAAACCCCTTGCCATTTCTCACTTTCTTTCCTCAACTGAGCCCCCACTCTCCCAAATCTTTATTACTTCCTTCCCACATCAAGATACCCACTTAGCTCTCTACAAATAAAAGCCAAGTTCAGTTTTCCACACTCTTTTGTTATAGCACATCCATGTTCAGTAATAATTGGGAAATGTAGGATTCCCATCCATGTTTATTAAACTTGACGAAATTATTCATCAGTGAAGCAAGATGTTTTTAATTCATTGGACTTGAAGAGTTGAAAAATGTCAAATATACATACTTGATACCTTAGGGGCATTGCTTTTCTTTTATGGAGACCACCAAAGTTCACCACCTTTAGACATCAAAAGGCAGATTCACCAAGTGTCAGAGATAAGTCACTGCTGGTTAGGACATCCTGTGTTTGCTGCCAACAAATCCAGCCCTATCGAAAGCACTAGAAGGAAAAATCCAACCCGAGCATGTTAGATGCATCCATGAAAACACAGGCAATAGATAATCCCACACCAACAAATCCCAATGAAGGGAAACACAGAACAGTACCAACAAAAAATATCAGGAATTAACAAATCACTACTCATTACATTAATAGCCCTTAATATCAGTGGACTCAATTTACCTATAAAAAGACACAGGCTAATAGAATGGATATGACCACAGGATCCATCCTTCTTCTGTATACAAGAAACACACATCAACTTCAAAGACAGACACTACCTCAGAGTAAAAGGCTGGGAAAGGTCTTTCCAGTCAAATGGACTTAAGAAGCAAGCTGGTTTCAGTCTTAGAATGCTGCAGTTTAAAGCAATAGCTTCACAATAAGACTGATTCAGATGGAATAGTTTACAATGTGTGTAAAATATACGTAGGCTTGAAAGAGACAAAAAAAAGGTAAATTAATATAAAAAAAGCCACGTAAAGACGAATATTACACAGAGAATCTGGATTGTGTTGTCTTTGGGATTTTTAACTACAAAAAAACATTTGATCAAAAAAGATGTTGAATTAAACCAATATGTATATTTTAAAGGTAACTTGACTTCAAAATTTAGATGTAAGGATATGTTGCTTTGGAAAAGAGGTTCTGTTTTTGTTTCCACAGAAAGCCAGAGGCTATGGATTTGTTCCAGATTAAGATACATCAGGTTTGACCAGCCAAGACCCCCTGAAAGGTCTCTGATGACACCATGGCCCAGATAATTTAACATCCAGAACGGTTTCAAGGCAACTGGCTCACACAATACAGCTTCATGGACTACCCCATAAGCCTAAAATTTTCTTTGCGTCCCCATAAGTTACAGTGCCCCCCTCCAGCAAGAAGTAGTAAGAGATGCTATGCCCAAATTCCCAAATATACCAAGCTGGCTTTAGAGGTGGAATTGGCTCACTCCTCCTCTAAACCCAGACATCTTGCTTAAAAAAAAAAATGGTTAAGAGATTCTTGTGTCCCAAATCAAAAGAGCCCTCTGGTGTGGGATAGAGAAAAACCAATATTTTTATTTAAACCAGGTTGATTATAAATGCGATTTCTTCCCAAAAAAGGGGGGGATATGATATAGATATATAGGATATAGAGATGATAAGATAAAAGGGTAGATTAATGAGCCTACTTTTAAAGAACAACAACTTGTTTAAAATGTTTTACATTGGTATAGATTTTAGTTTATGTTTAAAATGTTTTACATTGGTATAAATTTTAGTTTATTGATACAAACTTAAAGTTAATTTTGTTATACTGTATATATATTTCTATTCTTGTTTGAGGTATTATGTTTATGTAACTCATTTAAAATTGTAATGGATAATTAAGAAATAGATTAATAATTAGTCATCTATGATAATCATATTTATAGCCATGTTAGTTAAGTCTTCTAGGTATACATAGATATATTTCAGATAGATATGTAGTCTTCAAACACAGGATCTATCCTTCTTCTGTATACAAGAAACACACATCAACTTCAAAGACAGACACTACCTCAGAGTAATAGGCTGAGAAAGGTCTTTCCAGTCAAATGGACTTAAGAAGCAAGCTGGTGTAGCTATCCTAATATCTAACAAAATACACTTCAAACTAAAATTAATCAAAAGTGATCAAGGACATTATATGTTCATCACAGGAAAAATCCATCAAGATGAAGACTCAATTCTGAACATTTATGCCCCAAATAAAAGGGCACCATCATATGCAAAAGAAACATTACTAAAGCTTAAATCATACATCAAACCCCATACACTAATAGTGGGAGACTTCAACTCCCCACTCTCACCAATGGACAGGGCTGCCATACAGAAACTTAACAGAGAAATAAGGGAACTAACAGACATTAGGACTCAAATGGACTTATTAGACATCTACAAAACATTCCACCCAAACACAAAAGAACATACCTTAATCTCAGCACTGCATGGAACCTTCTCTAAAATTAATCACATATTCAGATACAAAGCAAATCTCATCAGATACAAAAAAATGAAATAACCTCCTATATTTTATTGGACCACTATGCCTTAAAGTTAAAATTCAACAACAACAACAACATAAATTACAGAAAGCTTACCAACTCATGGAAACTGAATAATGCTCAACTGAATCACCATTAAATCAGGGAAGAAATAAAGAAAGAAATTAAAGACTTCCTAGAATTCAATGAAAATGAATGTGCAACATACCTAAACTTATGGGACACTATGAAAGCAGTGCTAAGAGGAAAGTTCATAGCTCTAAATGCCTACATAAAGAAGTTGGAGAAATCTTACACTAGCAACTTAACAACACATCCCAAAGCACAAAAGAAAAAGAAGCAAACTCACCCAGGAGGAGTAGACACCAAGAAATAATCAAATTGAGGGATGAAATCAATAAGATAGAAACAAAGAGAACAATACAAAGAATCAATGAAACAAAGAGTTGACTCTTGAGAAAATCAACAAGATAGACAGACCTTTATCCAAACTGACTAAAAGGCAGAGAAAGAGAATATCAAAATTAACAAAATCAGAAACAAAAAGTAAGACATAACAACTGACAATGAGGAAATCCAGAGAATCATCAGGTCATACTTCAGAAAGCTGAACTCCACAAAACTGGAAAATCTAAAAGAAATGGACAATTTTCTGAATAGGTACCATATACCCAAATTAAATCAAGACCAGATAAATAATTTAAATAGAACTATAGCTACTATGGAAATAGTAACAGTCATTAAAATCCTCTCAACCAAAAAAAAGCCCAAGACCAGATGGTTGCAGGGCAGAATTCTACCAGAATTTCACAGAAGAGCTCATACCAATACTCCTCAAATTGTTCCACACAGTACAAACAAAAGGAACATTGCCAAACTGTCTTTATGATTCTACAGATACCCTGATACCCAAACCGCACAGATGCAACAAAGGAGAATTACAGACCAATCTCCCTCATGAACATAGATGCAAAAATTCCCAATAAAATACTAGCAAATTGAATCTAAGAATACATAAACAAAAATCATCCATCATAATGAAGTAGGCTTCATCCCAGAGACATGGAGATGGTTCAACATATGAAAATCTGTCAATGTAATACACTTTATAAACAATTTGAAAGAAAAAAAACACGATAATCTCATTAGTGTAAGATGAATTGCTAAACAGTCTTATTAATAAGAAACCCACACATTAGATGCTGAAAAAGTCTTTGACAAAATCCAACAGCCCTCCATGATAAAGGTCCTAGAAAGATCAGGAATACAAGGAACATACCTAAACATAATAAAGGCAATTTAGAACAAATCGACAGCCAACATCAAATTAAATGGAGAGAAACTCAAAATGATTCCACTAAAATCAGGAACAAGACAAGGCTGTCCACTCTTTCCATATCTATTCAATATAGTACTCACGGTTCTAGCTAGAACAATAAGACAACAAAAGGAGATCAAGGGGATACATATTGGGAAGGAAGAAGTCAAACTTCTGCTATTTGCAGATGATATGATGTCTATGTAAGTGACCCCAAAAATTCTATCAGGGAACTCCTACAACTGATAAACACCTACAGTAATGTGACAGTATACAACATTAACTCAAAAAAAAAAATCAGTAGCCCTCCTGTACACCAATGATAAATGGACCAAGAAAGAAATCACAGAAACATCACCCTTTACAATAGCCACAAATCATATAAAATACCTTGGGGTAACTCTAACCAAAGAATTGAAAGAGCTGTATGGCAAGAATGTTAAGTCCTTGAAGAAAGAAACTGAATAAGGTATCAGAAAATGGAAAGATCTCTCACATTCATGTATAGGTAGAATCAACATAATAAAAATGTCAATCTTACCAAAAGCAATCTACAGATTCAATGCAATTTCCATTAAAATCCCAACACAATTCTTCACAGACCTGGAAAGAACAATGTGGTGATATTTTATTTGTGCTCCAACAAATAAAACTTGCCTGGGGCTTGAGGAAAAAAACAGCCACTATATTAAATACAGAGGTCAGGCAGTGGTAGCATATGCCTTTAATCCTAACATTTGGGAGGTAGAGATTCACCCGGATCTCTGTGAGTTCAAGGCCATACTAGGAATAGAGCTAGGCATGGTGACACATACCTTAATCCCAGCACTAGTTAACCATAAAGATCTGGAGGTCTGTCAGACAGACAAGAAGTGATAGAGCTGGGCAGAGAGAGGAAGTAAGATGGCAGGGCACAGAAAGGTATCCAGGCATGAGTATACAGGAAGTAGCTCTCTCTTGGACTGAAGATTTCCTAGAGGTAAGAACTTGTGGCTGGCTTTTCTATCCCTCTGATTATTCAGCTTTTACCCCAGTATCTGGCTCTGGCTTTTTTTTTATTATTAATAAGACCATTCAGCAATTCATGTTACATCTGGTGCCCAACATTGTGGCACGAATTCACAAAAAAGCCACTTGTCTGGATAAAGAAAATGTGGTACATATACACAATGAAGTATTAATCAGTAGTAAAAAACAATGGCATCATGAAACTTGGAGGTGAATAGATAGAACTAGAAAATATCATCCTGAGTGAGTTAACTCAGACTTAGAAGGACAAACATGGTGTGTACTCACTTATAAATGGATACTAGATGTGAAGCAAAGGATAACCAGACTACAACCCACAGCTCCAGAGAAGCTAGGACACAAGGAGGACCCTAAGAGGGATGTATGGATCACCTTGGGTAGGGGAAAGAAAGAAGATCCCCATGAGTAAACTGGGGATGAGGGAGGGCAATAGAGAGGAGGTGATGGGGCATGAGAACATGAGGGAACAGGATAGTGGAGCTGGGTGAGGGATGGAGTGAGAGAGCAATGAAAGAGATAGAGGGAGAGATTACAGGGTAAGAGAGAAACCTAGAGCTAGGGCAATTCCAAGGAACACATAAGGACAACCCAGACTAGACTACTAGTAATAGTGGTTAGGGTTCCTGAACTGGCTTACCCCAGTAATCAGATTGGTGAATACCTTAACTGTCATCATAGAGCCTTCATCCAGTAACTGATGGAAGGAGATACACAGATCCACAACCATGTGCCAGGCTGAGTTCTGAGAGTCCAGCTGGAGAAAGGGAAGAGGGATTACATGATTAATGGGGGTCAAGATTGTGATGGGGAAATGTACAGACAAAATGAACTAAGCTCTGATGAATTCAAGCACTTTAGACTGACAGTTGTAGAACCTGCATGGGACTGGGCTAGACCCTCTGCATACAGGAGACAGTTGTGTAGCTAGGTTTGTTTGAGGGGCCCCTGGCAGTGTGATCAGGATCTATCCCTGGTGCATAAGCTGTCTTTCTGGATCCCATTACCTATAGTCAGACACTTTGCTCACCCTTGATGCAGCAGGAAGGAGCTTGGTCCTGTCTCAACTGAATGCATCAGATTTAACTGCCCACCCCCCCACATAGGAGAACTTACCCTGTTGGAGTGAGAGATGTGGGATGGGTCAGAGGGAAGAAAGTGGTGGGTGAGGGGAGCGGCAGGAGGGATGAGAAGGGGATCCACGGTTGGTATGTAAAATGAGTTTAAAAAAATTTAAAAAAATTGAGCATTATGTGTAAGCAATCGGACTGTAGACCTCAAAGTCCTTATGTCACTTGTATAACGTCTAGCACTCACCACACTGCCCCCACCACCACTCACACATATAAATATGTGCTTGCACCAAAGAGTGAGTTGTAAAGGCAGAACCACGTCCAACTATTTCCAAATTTTCTATTCTATTTGTGGACCAAAGCCAGTGCTTACATGGTAGATTTGGAATATGCAGTTAGAAGTAATTATTCACATGCACATAAACATTCCAATGTTTCCTGGGGTATGCAGAATACTTGTCACTTATCTTTCTTCTGTGAGTAGCTCACCAATAAATAATAGAGGAAAGGACAGAGCAAATGTGTCTTCTTTTACCTATTTGTATGCAAGCAGAACCTACATTATTGCATTAAAAGTCTTTCCTTCCCCCTCTATTCTTCAACATCTCTCTTTTTCCTCCTTTTCCTCTCTCTCTCCATTGTTCAGAAATATACTTTTTAGCTCTATGAGTCTTACAAACTTTCCTAAAATATCTCAGAAGTCATTCACTGACACACCAGCAATAGAATTTTTTTAAGTAATAAAAGTGTTGCCTCTAATTATTGAAAATATAGGCAGTTCTTACCAAATCAAAATTTTTCATAAGCCTCAGAAAGATTTATGAAAAAATAATGTCCATTTGAACCTGCCTAGCAAAGAAAGGAAAATACTGTGTATCAATACAAACATCTTAGGACACTCTGAATCTCCTCCTGCAAAGAACGCAGCAGCCTGGGCACTCGGATCCTTCCACCCACTGTCTTCGTAGCCTCATTGTTAATCTTTTGTTTTTTGGCCAGGTCTGTGGGACTTTCCCCACACATATTTTCCATTCTATTCTGAGGTGCTTTTCTATTTGTGGAGTTCCAGAAACAGAAGCAAAATATGTTACCAGCAGAAAATGGTGACGTTTACCACCTTAGTGGATGTCAATTTATATTCACTGCAGAGTAGAGATTTTATAGATATAGGCATATTAGATTCACACATATATTTCTAACATGCAATCATTTTAAATCAAGTAGAAAATCCATGCACACATGTGCATAATCTAACCCAGGAGTTGATATCACGTATATGTGTATATCTAATGTCATAGTGTCCAGAACCATGTCTATCATAAGTAGAAGCTAACAGAAGATGAGATTGCTAAATTTGTGAAGGATACAACCTTTTATGATGAAGGCGCAGGTTTTGCTCATCAAGAGGAAAGAAAGTAGTCAATTTATGTCTCTCCACATGGAGAAAGATGCTTATCCATTATTAGCTACTGCTTTTCTAGATGACTCTAAAGATGAAAGCTTCATTTCCTTTCCCTGCCATATGACTGTGAACAAAGGCCTAACAAGATAACAAAGGCTGCGGGCAGACTGAAACACTGCTTTATTCTCAGATCGTGGAAGCAAACATAGAGACTCAACGCAATGAAGCAGGTTGGGGATGCAGCTCACTTGTAGAACATTTGCCTAGCGTGTGCAATGTCAAAGGCTCAACCTCCAGTACTGCAAAAACGAAGCAAAACAAAAGAAATGCCACAAAAGTCATGCATATGTAGTCATAAATTTATAGATGGTGCCTCAGATCCTGGAGCTAAGAAGATTCATAACACCTGTGGTAGATGCTGTGGTATTCACCCAATTCACCTTTTCTACATCAGACACTCAGAACCTCTCAGGAATTGGGACTGTGACTGACTATTCACAAAGTGATGTCCAGTGTCCTACAAGACAAAAATGTCCAGCTAAGGCCATTGCCCTTCCTGGAAAGGAAGGCTGTCAAGAACACAATGTCCTGCCCTCCATTCTCCATCCTTGATCTTTGTTAATGAGTCATGTCAGCTCTTGAGCATCCCAGAGTGTCCCTAAACTGCTAATGGATGCTGTCTTCTCCATCTTCAACCTTCTTGTTCTGTCTTAGTTTGTGTTACTATTGCTGTAAAGAAACATCATGTTTAAGGCAACTATAGCAAAAGGAAGCATTTAATTGGGGCTTGCTTACAGTCACAGAGATTTGGCCCATTATCATCATGTTGTGGAGCATGGCAGCACAGACAGACATGGTGCTAGAGAAGTAAATGAGAGTTCTGCATCTGGATCCACAGGCAACAGGAAGAGAAAGCCACTGGGTCTAGCTTGGGCGTTGAAACCTCAAAGACCATCCCCAGTGACATACTTTCACTAACAAGGCCACATCTACCCTAACAAAGCAACACCTCCTAATCTTTCTCAAATAGTGCCACTACCTGATTACTAATCATTCAAGTATATAAGCATATGGGAGCTATTGTTATTCAAGCCACCACATTCCACTCTCTGGCCCCAAGAGGCTTGTAGCCATATTAGAACAGAAAAAAATGCATTCATTCAAACTTCAAAATTAGCTATAGTCTTTGACAGTCACAACACTGTTTAAAAGTCCAATGTTCAAAATCTCTTCTGAGAGTCAAAACAATTTCTTAACTCTAATCCCTTGTAAAATCAAAATCAAAAAGCAGATCAAATGTAGTGGGTAGTCACTCCAGCTTTGATCTGGAAGTTCCAACCCCCACTGAGGCTTCGGTAACTGTCACACCTACAAGGCAGGGCCAAGAGAGGACCCTGAAGACCCCAGATTCAGATGTGCCAGCTCTCTTGGTTCCGGGATCCTGGATGCTGGAGGTAGACCTAGCAGAGTCTCCAGAGAACACCGCTGCCTGACTGCGCTATACCTTTCCCAGACCCTTTAACCTATCCCTTCACTTCTAAGTTACCCCACAAAATAAACCTCCCTTTTAACTACGTGGAGTGGGAGTGGCCTTAATAATTTCACCAGTAATCAAATACTTCCAAAATACAATGGCACAGAGTACACCTTTTGTCACTGCAAGAGAAAGAAACATAGTGAGGAAGTACTAGACCAAAACAAGACCAAAAACGAGCCAGGAAAATGCCAAACTCTTCAGTTCAGCCTCAGGCAGATTTTGGGGACAAGAGTAAAAAACAGCCACAGTCTTTGCCAAAATATCACAAGAATAGTCTCTTGGCCACACACTAATTAATATTCTTTCCCTCTGAATCTTCATGAGACAGATTGTTATAATTTACACTGCTGTCAGCACCATTACCTTTCTTGTTCCTACTAGTATATCCCATTAATCCCCACCTAAAATGTTTAACTGCTTTCCTAAACTAAATCTCAAAGTCTACATTCCTCCAGCAAGCAGTATGGTCAGGTTAGTCACAGAATTATCTCACTCCTGGGTGTGAATATTTGCCTTAGTTAGGGCTAGTATTTTTGTTAAGAAAAATCATGACCAAGGCAACTCTTGCTTATAATTTCAGATGTTTAGTTCATTCTTATCATGACAGGGCATATGGTGGCATGCAGGCAGATATGATACTGACAAAATAGCTAAGAGTTCTATATCCAGACCTGCAGGCAGCAAGAAGAGAGAGACGCTGGGCGGTGGTGGCGCACGCTTTTAATCCCAGCACTCGGGAGGCAGAGCCAGGCGGATCTCTGTGAGTTAGAGGCCAGCATGGACTACCAAGTGAGTTCCAGGAAAGGCTCAAAGCTACACAGGGAAACCCTGTCTCGAAAAACCAAAAAAAAAAAAAAAAAAAAAAAAAAAAAAAAAGAAAAAGAAGAAGAAGAAGAAGAAGGAGAAGAAGAAGAAGAAGAAGAAGAAGAAGAAGAGAGAGACACTGGGCCTGGCTTAGGCTTTGAAACCTCAAAGCCTGTCCTCCAGTGACATACTTTCTCAAGGTCACACCTACTCCAACAAGGGTGCAACTCTTAATTCTTCCCATGTAATGCCACTCCTTGATGACTAAGCATTCCAATATATAAGCCTATGGGGGCTATTCATAGTCAAATCACCACATGCTCCCACATTGTTGTTTGTGAGAATGCCTCCAATAATCCCAGCATATACAATCCACTTTGCCTATTTCTCAGGAGCTGTAGTACAATGTCACTTTTAGAATATAGTGAAGGCTACATTCAAAAACAAGTTCTATGCATGTTTTAAATACAATCACCAGGAATATATCCTTTCCTCTACTTCATGAACAAGACAGTTTCAGATTTATTATGCTTTCTATTCCATCTTGTTGGCTCAGTGGGGAAAACCAATAAGTTTATCTGCTTTCCAGTTTAGTTTGGGCTGAACATGAATAGCAGCACTCTGAAAATGGAAATAATAGCGGAGAAAGTGTCCAGTGTACATATCAACCAACTTGAAGAAATGCTGAGTCCTTGATTATTTTCTGCTTCAGTGATCTTTATTGAACAGCAATCCTGTTCTACATGAATAATATTTGTTTTATTGCGGAGATCTGCAATTCTTTATGTGAAATTTATTGTGTACCGAGTCTCACTTAGACCTTCTTCCATCTGTTTAGGGGAATAAACTGGCTTGAGGGATCAGGGGCTGTGAAAGAACATTGAACAGAATTCTAACATTTAGAATTTTTCTGTGGGTCAAAATAAATATTCTGAGCCTTGCCAAAGGTTCTCTTCCTAGATTAGAGAATCCCAGCTCATGCAAGCTTTTGAAATAATTGCCACAAATTCAGCAATTCTAAGAGGAAGTCTAAGAGGAAAATAACAGGGATTCTGATTGCTACCTGAGTAGCAGGCTTGCAGATATATGCGACTGCCTCATTCCCATATATAAAATGCCGTATCAATAAATATGTCTAAACACAGGATAAAGAGAAAGGCTCATATGTTTCCCAACAAACCCCACTCAGGTCTCTATTCCTGAAACAAAAATGATATGAAGAAAGGCAAAAAAAAAAAAATGCAAGCTTACATCATTACAGTTATTTGGTTATAATGAGTGCTTTCTGCAAGCTATAGGTGGTCAAGTATACATGTAAATGGCACTGATTTCACAAGAAATTGGGGCATTGAAGAAGAAGAGGAACAGAGTTCAGAAGCAAAATAGGATACAGCATCTCTGAGAAATGACCCTTGCACAGGAGACACAACATCCCCTAAGAGGGGGAAAAACTCTGTCAGAGACATGGATGCTATAGCCAGAAGGGACAGAAAACAGTGCTTGAAGGAATCTCTTTGCCTAAAGACAAATCTGTCTAGTACCCTCTGAAGCATGGCACCATGGCATTGTGAAAATGGGGATAATAATAATAGTTCTAGCAACAGAGGCTAAAAGAATATTCACTGATGAAAGGAAGATGTACTTTTAACTTTTTATAGCTGAAAATTCATTTGAAACAAATTTAAGAGTTCAGAGAGATGGCTCAGAAATTAAGTACACTTGCAGCAGACATGAGTTCAGATAGCCTGTACCCACACAAATGCCAAAAGACATCGTGGCCCACTTGCAATTCCAGCATTCAGAAATGAAAGATGGTACATTTTAGAGACTAAGAAAAATTTCCCACAAGCTTAGATTTTTTGCTTTATTTCTTAAATATTATAATGAAAAAATTAAATAGGGAGATAAACATCTTTGGAGCTCTTAAAATATCTGTAATAATTAATGGTGGAATTTTTCATTGAATTAATTAATAGTACCAAATGTGATACTCTCAAATTTTGTTACATATTTGGTTTTTCTTACAATTGAATCTCATTCATTTACTCTACTTATTGAAAGCCTACTCTAGACTCAGAGTCATATGAGGTCCTGAGGACAAAGAAATAGAAAAGAAGAAAAAGACTCATGTCCAAAGCTTTCAGAAGGTAAAAGTAAACATTGATTCAACCAATAATGCTAGTTTCCTACAAATTTGCCAAGAAGGCTTTGAAGAGAATGATGAGCAGTCACAGGGAAGACAAATCAGCAAGAGAACATTGATGGTGGTGTCAGAGATGAAGGCTAAAAGAAGATGCATCATTTTATTAGGAAAGCAAGTTGTATCCATACATCTAATTCTTTTAATAAGATGATCTGATAAATATCTCTACTAACAAAACAACTAATAACTAGTGAAATAAATTGGAGATAAAATTCACAATCTTACTTTAGGTGAAAACTATAATCATATAATAATTTAAAAAATGCTTGGTGAAGTCATACAACTGTGGATATTTCAAAAATAAGATTTCAATCCAACTATGCATCTGAAATACCTCACACATCTCCTGCCTCTTAAAATGAAGCAAGCATGCTTTAGTGAAGAAGATGGAGAATTAAAGGCCACCAGGACAGAAAATAGCAACACAGCTTTTGGAGTTCTATGCTTCCCGGGAAAAAGAGCACAAAGGAACAATACTGACCACAACAATAATTCTGCTCAGTTTCCAAATTTGCTGCATACTGTACTAAAACATTTGATTTAATAGCCTTACTAAAGATGATGTGTGAGCTGTACATTTTGGATTCTAGTCAGAACACGGGGTTCTCCATTAAAAAAAGAAAAACAAAAACAAAACTTCATGAAACTAGAGGGAACTTATCAAGTCACAATTGGCTGCATTCCAGCTCAGTTGGCTCAAAGGGACACTTATTTACTCTGAGTTATTTCTATTACAAATCATATTTGCTCTGGGAATCTTATAGTTAGAGAAGACTTTTCCAGGGCATCTAGCTTCACTATTTAAGAGCAGTGTTGATTAGTACCAGGAGAGTCAACAACCAAGGATCAAGCTCTTTGGTTTCATCCCATGTTACTGTTTGGTTCTGACATGAATGTAAGTAAAATGATCTAAGAATCATCAGGGATTCTGAACAACTTCTTAACCTCTGTGTCTCTCTGAGTAGCCTTAACTCACCTTGGCATTTCATGATTCGGGTTTTGTATATGATAGTTGATTTGGAGTTTTCTGGAAGCCCTTACCTTAGGTGCTAGCTACTAGGGGCCTGAGAGTTTAGCTGAGCTCAGAGTTGAAAGTACTGTGGATGGACTCCATGTGCCTTGGGCTCCTTAGATTGTGCTGTCTGAGTTCTGAGGACAACCATGATCAGAGCATCCAAAAGATACAGGCAGAAAATTTCAATGCTTCTGGTGCCTTTATTTGGGAATCTTATTCTTCATTTTCCCTATCATCTGCTGTGTATTCATTCATGAAGGATGCCTTCAATCTAGAAGATGGATCATCTTGCACTTAGCTTTTTTACATGTAGGGCAACACCTACACATAACAGAGAAAGCAAGGATTCTAGACTGTCTTTCCATGATATTTCTTTTTTATTTTTATATATTATAAATTAAAGTAGAATTACAACACTAATACTTGCTCAGCAATTGTCATTGCTATTCTATTCACAATAGTCAGAAAATGGAAACAATCGAAATGTCTTTTAACAGATGAATGGATAATGAAAATATGGTACATAAACACAATGAAATACTATTCAGCTGTAAAGGAAAACAAAATCATGAAATTTACAAGTAGAAGAATGGACCTAGAAGAGATTAAGTTGGGTGAGTTAACCCAGTTCCAGAAAGACAAACATCCCATCCTTCTCTTTCATTTATTATTCCTAACTCCAAATACTCAGATATGAGTACACAAAATGAAGTTATGACAGAAACCAGGAAAATAGAAAGGGAGCATAGGCAGGTGCAAGTTCCTTGAGAAGGGATGGGGGATGGGATGCATTGTATACAAATTCTTATTTGCCAGCTGTAGTTTTATTTTCTATCTTTCTAACTTCTGTAATTTTAAAAGGAATGCTCAGGGCTATGAAATCAAAAAGGGGACTGCTTCTACCTCAGAGGTTCTTGGACTACCCAACAAAGTAATTTAAAAAAGGATGGTTTTGATCAATCTGTGTCAATTTTGAGTATAATAGAATGAATTTTGTGCTGAAATGTGTTTGCTATTTTACTTTTGCTGTGACAAAATAACTAAGAGAAACAACTTAAGAGAGAAACCAACTTGTTTTGGTTCATAGAAGCGAGGGTTTGGGGAAGCATCTCAGATCATGGCAGTGAGTATGTGCTCAGAGGCTACAGAATCACAACAGATCTCATACCAGAGTGCAGCAAGAACCAAGGACCAGACCAGATAGAAGATTCAAGTGCCCATGCAGAAACCTAATTGCATTCACTCCACTACACCTCTCAAAGTTTCTAGAACCTTCTAAAACAATACTATTAACTGAGAACCAAATGTTCCGAGTATGAATCTATCAAACACATTTATCAAACCATAATTTTTAGATTAAACAAAACTGAATCTATCATTTCATATTACATCTCACAGAATCTACTAAATTCTGTCTTCTGAAAAGCTAAATTAAACAGCCTTTAATATCTTTTCTAGTTCTAATATTGTGTAAGACAAGATGGCTTTGTATAAATCTACCTCCAACTAACCAACATTAAACAATTATGTACATTTTCCTGATACAAAATTAAACAGCATCACCAGAGGTATCATCTCCTCTCACACCAGTTCATTACCTTCTGGTTTAAGGAACTTGCCATAGAGATGATCATGTTTTGAATGATGAAATATGAAACCTGTAGTATGATAATACCAGAATTCCTGTGCAGTGCATATGGCAAGACATTGGCTGTCTACTTTGTCTTGGTTTTTGTTCGCGAAGTCTTGAACTGTTGAAGGAGTGCTTGTCTACATGATGCACTGGGCACCATCGGTAGCAGTACATAGATATGTCCTTGCAAATATAAGCTTTATATTATATTCTAAGATATTATTTGTATTTTGATCATAGTTTTATACAGGAAACCATATTTTGACATTTCCTCTGAGACTACAGGAATACACAAGTACACCCTGCCTCTGTGCCTGCAAATATGTCACACATGGTTTGAGTTGGTCACCTGCTACAGTATCTCTTCTTCAAAGGTCACTATGAGTGTTATGGGTCACAGGCAACCTGCAGATTCTGAATGATATCTATTTAGCCTGAAGTCATGTGTTCCAGAAAGCTCATAAACAGTTCCACCAAAATCCTGGCACTCCTTCTCTTATTGACTTAATCAGTCAATAAGAAACTAAAATTGATTCAATACAAATTTATGATCTCAGACGTCCTTCTATTAGCCTGCAACAGATGTTATTGCCACTGCTCACAGCATCAGGATTTGGCTTTGCTCTGAGCTGTGCCCTGCACGCAGCAAAGCTTAGGATACAAACAAGAATTAGACAGACCGTTTAGGTTGCAGCTCTATTCTGCCTGTAATTTTATTTTTGTTCTCTTATTACCTAGAGACATGGAACTACTTTAAAGCTAGGCTTTGCAAAGCACCAAAAGGTGAGATCAAAGAGTTAAAATTGAGCTACAGCTTTGAAATTTACAGGGAGACAATGGTGAAGACTAAGATTTGTCTAAGAAATATTCCTGTTGATTTTATCACCTCTTTTTTTTTTTGTTTAAAATATAAAGAAGAATTTCTTGCCTACTTTACCATAAAACTTTTCATTGGAGCATTCTTTCTGAAGTAGAAAGAAAAAAAGAAGGAAGCTACTCCCTGGTTGAGAAGTGGGGAAGAGGAGAAAGTTTTGTTCTTTTAAGTTGGTATGAAATGTTCCAACTTTTCTTACACAGTTCTAACAAACAGAAGCATTCAAGGAAAGGGAAAAGGGATCCTTGGCATAAATGGGTTTTTGTTTTGATTTTTATCTGCACGCAAGAAAGAGATCCCGCCGGGCAGTGGTGGCGCATGCCTTTAATCCCAGCACTCAGGAGGCAGAGGCAGGCGGATCTTTGTGAGTTCAAGGCCAGCCTGGTCTACAGAGCGAGATCCAGGAAAGGCACAAAACTACACAGAGAAACCCTGTCTCGCAAAACCAAACAAACAAACAAAAAAGAGATCCCTCAAAAGGATACAAACATATAATTATAACCTCATAATTCTAGAAATCTAAGACAGAGGGACTTTTACAGTCAGTTTGTGAGGGAACTTAGCCCCTAAGAACCACAATTAGCTATTAACTGTCCAGTAACAGAGACAATCAGATGTTCACATGTACCTCCTGGGACTTAGGAGGTGGCTAGATGATGACTAAGGTGACCCAAGCCATCTGCTCTTTCTGATATTCACAGGCTATGGAAGCTTCTCCTGCCATTTAGCTTCAGCCTGGAGATGATGTCACTTCCTTGAGTAGTTTTCTAATATTATGACTTACATTTCCCTGGAATATGGTGATATTTCATCTGTGCTAAAATGTGATTTTATTTGTATGTTAATAAATAAAGTTGCCTGGGGGTCAGAGCTAAAAGCAAGCCATTTAGCAAAAGTATGGCAGTGGTGGCACATGCCCTTAATCCGATCACATGGCAGGCATAGTCTCTGTGTAGTCAAGGACACAGCCAAATGGTGACCCTAACCTTTAATCCCAGTACGAACCATAGAGACCTGGAGGTCTGTATAGACAGGCAGTGATGGGGAAATCATGTTGTTGAGTTTAGAGCCAATGAGAAAGTAGAAGAGAAAGGCAATAAAAAGACGGGTCACACAGGAGAAGGTCTCTCTCTCAGGGGAAGAGACAGCAGTGACTGGTAAGCTAAAGGTAGTCTTGGGCTTCACTAGTGCTCTGATCTCTTAGGCTTTAACTCTGTATTTTGGCTCTGCGTTTCTTATTTACTAAGACCGTTTAGAATTTCACCTACACTGGAAGATCTCATTCTTCTTCCAGTTTGCATGCTTTCATGAAGTAAATGTCCATGCTAAACTTTCATAGCTAGAATTAGTCTATTAAGGTAGCTGCAGTGAAGTACCATAGAGTAGATTGCTTATGTAACAAAATTAACTTCTCACATTTTATAAAAAGAAAACACAATATCAAGAGGCCAGTGGCACTGCATATTAGTTTCTTTCTTTCTTTCTTTCTTCCTTCCTTCCTTTCTTTCTTCTTCTTTCCTTCCTTCCTCTTCCTTCCTTCCTTCCTTCCTTCCTTCCTTCCTTCCTTCCTTCCTTCCTTCCTGTCTTTCTTTCTTTCTTTCTTTCTTTCTTTCTTTCTTTCTTTCTTTCTTTCTTTTTTTTCTTTTGATGATAACACTTCTGGGTCACAATTTACTTCTGAGGAAAGGTAACAAAGTAACTTAAGCAGAGTTTGTAGTGGAGCCTCACTTCTTGGCTTGGTCTCTGCTGACTTTCTTACACTTCCCAAGCCTACCTGCCTAGGGATGATGCTGTGACCATGGGCTAAGCAACTTCAAGCGTCAATCAAGAAAGTCTCTCACAGATGTGGCTTCAGGTCAATATAATCTAGGAGATTCTGTAGTTAAGGTTTCCACATTCCCATGTAGTTCTAGGTTGTATCAAGTCTACAATAAAAACTAATTAGTCAGGGCACAGTGATCCCTGGAAAAGTTGTTCTTGGGTTATAGACAGCAGCCATCTTGTGCCTGTCTCTTATGATATGTATGCAGGGAAGACCTATGGTAATTTGTTTGTTTTTATGAAGATACCAAATTCATGACATGACCTCACTTAACTTAAAAGCATCATCTCCAAATACAGTCACACTAAAGGTTAAGACTTTTATGCACAAACTTGAGGAGGTACAAATAAAGTCCTTAATAGCAACCTCTGTCCAAAAGTGAGATCTTATTACCCAATTTCATTAGCCAAAGAGAAATCAAATACTGAGAAGAACCAGTGAGGGGTATTTCAAATTGACCACTTTCTAGGTAAGCCTAGAGAGACTTTAAACCAGGGCACAAGATCTTAAATACAGACTCATGAGCAAATAAAAACTGAACATATATGACTATTCTGAGAGACATATAGGATATAACCTATCCACAGGACTAGAAATGAGAAAACCACATTGCCCCAGAACAAAGGTAGTAATTTTAGCTAAACTAAATCTTTGAATCTTTTTCTATATGATTTAAGGCTATTAGGAAGGAAAGGAAGATTGTGCAAGGTTAAGATTAGAGATTTTAACAGATCTCAGCACTCAGAAGATGGAGGCAGGTGGATCTCTGTTTGTTTGAGGCCAGCCTGGTCTGTAGAGTGAGTTCTAGGACAGCTAGGGCTGTTACACAGAGAGATCCTGTCTCAAAAAAAAGGAGAAGAAATAAAGAATAAAGAAAGATTATAGATTCTAAAATCAGATATACCTAATCTCTAATCACTACAGCATGCATCATCCTTGGACAAGATACTTTACATAAAGATTGAATAAAGTGGTGAAAAAAATTAAAAAGCAAGGTGATCAGGATTTAGATCCCAGCACTTATACTGGGCAGCTCAAAACTACTTGTAACTCCAGCTCCAGGAGCTATGGCACCCTGTTCTTGCCTCTATGGGTACCCGTTTTCTCTCTCTCTCTCTCTCTCTCTCTCTCTCTCTCTCTCTCTCTCTCTCTCTCTCTCCACACACACACACACACACACACACACACACACACACACACACACACACACAGATAAACAGTGAGAATATTTTTTCCTGAAGGATTTAAGGTGGAAAATAGAAAAATAGAAACAGAGCATAACACTTCTTAAATTGTTAATATTTGTCAAAGAATATTCAGTTATGTGTGTAACATACTACTTATAAATTATGTATGAAATTGCATCTTCTACCAAGGTAAAATCTTCCAGAATTCTAACTGGCTACTATTACTCTCAATTTGCAACAAGAAGATTAGAAATATCTCAGCTAGATTAAAACAGATTCTATGAGAAGCTCACTGAGGACCTTTATGTCATACTCAAAATGATACTGAAACCCTAAAAGCATCTGTAGAGATTTCTGTGGTAGAAAGCTACAGTTGAGTGACAGCCCCTTGAAACAGAGACAATTCAGTAACAAGATACTGGCTATTTTCAATTTTGACTGAATCATTATCATATCATTTCTGCTAGCCTTACGGCTAGAATAGAAAGATTATCAGTGGCTAATTCAAAGTTACTTCATTCAATTTACTCTTTTTACCTCACAAAAGAGAGAAGTCAGTTTGGGTTTCCCATTGCTTTTGAACAGAATCAGTTCACCACATTCGCTCTCCATTGATTGTGTTTACACTTTTCCCTCACACATACCATTAGTTGTAGTTGGGCTATTGTGGTTTCTAGAACTAATGAACTTTCCCTTGGGAAAAAATGAGGTTTAAGGAAGAATTCAGAAACTCGCAAACCCATTCTTTTCATATAATAATACAGATGTAGCTGCTCAGATTGACATTTTAAACTTCGGTTTCCTTTAGTCTTGTGGAACCAATCACATGCCATTACCATATATTTCTCCTGGCTTTTCACTCTACTTTCAATGTTATGTCTGAACACAGCAGTCAGGTTGTATAATGGCATCAATGAACTGTCAGGGCCCATGCCATAAAGAATGATAGGAATGCAAGAAAATAAGACAAGCCAGAAATGCTCTAGATAAATAATGTCAGAGTCAAATGCATTGAATGTGAAGAAGTAAGGAGCAAAGAAGATAAACTATGCTTGTGAATAGACTTTCAGTTGTCATGTTTCCATTAAATACAGGAAATTGCCTGCCGAAATGACTATCAAAAAGTAGGTGAAGGAAAGCATGGTATGGTATGCTTCATTTCACCCACTACCTAGCTGTACACTTGCAAATATGGTAACTTCAGGCACATATTGACCATGAATTTAGCCTTATATTCTCTGGGGAGAAAAAGATATTTGACACAGAAGTAAATCAATTATGTTGAATACAAAGCACAGTGCTTCAGCAACCCTCCAATCCCTTCCAAGCCTTTGGTTCTCACAGGCTGCTCCACTGTTGTGGTGGTGTTATTTTCCAATTCTGAATAGCTTCTCTTTTCTAGTTCTTTATTGAGTTTAATTACAGTTATTGTTCATGGACTATTGAGCTTAAAAAATCATTTGTTGTCTTGTATATTTACCCGGCTCTTGTTGCCTTCACAGCTGTTTGTTAGTGTGGTGTTGTTCTTCAGACTGAGGTGCAGTGCTGTTTATCTATGGAGCAAGGGAACATTCTCATTTACTCAAAATCTATAAAGGGAGATAATAAAATGATAACAATGCCAATGTCCTAGTTCAATTTATTTTTGCTTCCTTTTATGTGCCAATACTGTGACATATTTTTGACAATCTTGTTAACTATGGTCACTAAATCCTGAGATTTAGTGAATGAAATAAAATGAAGTGAAAGAATGCAGCTCACCACACATTTTCTAAAATGTTAAAGTTACTGGCCATAGGAACTGATGTTGGTATTTCTGAATCAGTACTGATAATCTAGGACTGGTTTGTCTTTGAAGATTGACTTTGAGTAATATACAGTAGATATCCCTAAAAGCTTTGCTGAAGAACTGAGCATGTCTACATTTAATTGTTTTGTATGTAGATATTCACTTGAAATCATTTCTGTTAAAGTTCAGTTGTTCCCCAGGAGAAGCATTGTCTTAGCGTTCATCAGAATGCAGGTTTACCTGTGAGGATGATAGACATACAAGTAAGTCATAGAGTAGAGTTCATTCCAGGATCAAACAGTTGAGCACAGCCAGTGCTCAATGATTATAATTGTTTTAATCTTAATTGTCCCCAAAGATGTGTTTTGAAGACAATTCTCTATTTAGATACAGTTGGGAGAGATGATGGAAACGTCAGGCATTAATCATAGTCTATGAAAGCTAGATCATTGGAGATATACCATCAAAGCAGACCTGAGTACCTAGCCTCTCCTTTTCCATATGTATTTTTTCTTCCCAATTACCTTATAGTAGATAGTTTTCCCCTACCACATGACCTCAGCCATGATGTTATGCACTTAAAAAAATGGAACAAACTGTCCATTGGTGGAAATCTCTGAAAATATGGACCTAAATAGATCTTTCCACCTTTTGAGTTGATTACCCTAAGTGTTTTGTCACCATAATGGAAAGCTTTCTAGGAAAGCATTAAACACTAGCTAGTAATGGCAGACAGGACTCAGCATGCCAGCTTCCTCTGATTATCATCAAAGTTATCCCAAAACCTTCACTGAAAATAATTTAACAAGTTAAATTAGCTGAAAAGTCTGGTTTTTACTTTTTTACTTACATATTCATTTATTCATTTTTGTGTGCACAGGTTGTAGCTATGTGTACACCATAGCACATGAGTAGAGGTCAGAGGAAATTTGGAGGAGTTAGTTCTCTCCTTCTAATACACAGATTCCTGGGATCATTCTGATCATCAAGACAGCCAGCATATTTGTCAGCAGAAACATCTTGTTGACAAGTAAGTCCAACTGTTGTAGGTTACATGTAAACAGGGTGTGGCAGTCAGCACGGAACACACCCAGACATCAAATTCTCAACACAAAGGAGATTTAAATCCTGGAGGGCCAAGTGCATAGGGTGTGTGGGGGTAGGATGGAGATGGGGTTGCCAGAGGACATGGCCTCTGGATCAAACAAAGAGAGTAAGCAGGTCTTTCTGCAGAAGTGGTTTTCAAGGAGAAAAGGGGAAGTCTGTGCTAGGCTGAGTTGGTTAGTCCTTATTGGTTAGATTAGCAACTGTAGCCAAATAACACATTTTGATTGTTGGACCTTGGTGTTTTGATAGCTGGATCATGGAGTTTTAGTCAAACATAAGAAAGTGGCCAAATAAGAGAATAGACCTTGGTGATTAGCACTAGAAGTGTAATCTAAATGCTTAGCAAGGGAGAGGAAAGAGGGTGGGCAAGATTGGCTGGCACCATGTTTGCAATACTTGGGCCTGTTAGAGAACCCTTCAGTCCCACCTTTTTGTTTTATTATTGGGTCATTGGGTGCTGGGTAAGTGGTCATCATTACCTTTGGCTGTTTCTGGCTGATATTAGGGTGTCATCGTTAGGGACCCAGGAAGCTGGAAGGTTGGCCAAGTCCAGGAAAGGTAGACTGTGTCATTTGTTGTCTAGGCTCTGTGGGCCTAACAGGAGCTAGGGAAGTGCAGCCAGCATTGGAGAAGTTTCTAAGGCTTGACCATCCTGGGAAGCTGTTTTGAAACAGTCTAGGATGTAGATTCTGAAAGAAAACCTGGGGCTAACCAATTGCTGGAAAACTCTGTAGTTGACTTGAAATGTGTTGGGATAGATGTACTAGAGACGGACAGAAGGTAAAGTTAAAAAGTATAGGAGAAATTTTTTTATCTATGGTGAACATCTGAAATTTTCAGGCCCACAGGTCCACTTATCTGGGGGAAGGGAGTCCCAAGACCTTGGAAAGAGGGAAAGATCTCACCCTCAGGAATAGGCAAGTGAAGAAACTTAGGCTGTTATTGACAGAAGGATTTATCTGGAGTCATTTTGACCTGTTAGAGGTGGATTTAATTTGATTTTCTGAAGCTTATAATACTTTTTTAAGTTTATAGAAAGAGACTAAAGTTCTAGATATATTTGTAATCTATATTGAAATTCACATTGTGGAAAGCACAGTAGATTCATTTGTTTGAGTCCTAGTAAAAGTTTGAGAAGCTGCCGGGCGGTGGTGGCGCACGCCTTTAATCCCAGCACTCGGGAGGCAGAGGCAGGCAGATCTCTGTGAGTTCAAGGCCAGCCTGGTCTCCAAAGCGAGTCCCAGAAAAGGCGCAAAGCTACACAGAGAAACCCTGTCTTGAAAAACCAAAAAAAAAAAAAAAAAAAAATGTTTGTGAAACCAAACAATAGAATAGAGGAAAAGAAATCTGAAACAAGATTTCATACACCTTAAATCGCTTTCTCAAATCCTTACAACTTACTTAAGTTTTTATATACTCAGACCTCAAAAAACTTTCTTAGACCTTCATAACTTGTATTTACAGACCTCACAACTAAGTTTTCTTTTCATATCCTTAGAATTTTATAACTTGCATTTATACATCCTAAAACATTTCCTTAGATTCTCATAACTTTTGACCTTTATCACAGGGTGTAGAGGGACAATGGCAGCACCATTAATGAATGCATCAAAGGTCTTGGACTAAGGGGAAGGTTAGTTTTTTGGATTGTCAATATAGGAGTATTGTAGGGTGAAGAGGTGGGGCATAGAAACTGCTTGGATGAAAGAGAATGAATAATGGGTTTGAGCCCCCAGAGGCAGGTTAAAGGAAGAGGGAGTTGTTACTTGGAGATGTAGACAGAGGGGTCTTTAAGTGTAATAGAGAGGGATTTATGATATGTAGCAAGGGAAGGAGAATATGTTTCCTATACCGTGGGATTGACAAGGAAGGAGGCAGAGGATGAGAGAGGTTTCAGCGAATGGGAGAGTATACAAATGTAGGCTGAGCAAAGGAAGAGGAGGAATGTAGGGGTGTCCTGGGAGCTGTTGTTGGGGTGTAAGGCAAAGTTTATGTCAATTCTGGATAGGTTATTTTTAGCAAGGAATAGGGAATGAGGAAATGAAGAAAAGGTAGTAAGAAAAGGAAAAGCCTTTAAGAGAGCAAGTTATGGGAAGGGTCTGGAAGACTGGCCATGTACTTTGTCTACGGATAAGGGAAAGGAGTGAGTTGGTTTCCAGAATTCTCTTAGGGCTAAAAGTTTTGCCCTGGTATATAGGAGGAATGTGATGAGGCAATCTGACACAAGAAGAGAGACCCTGTGCTCCTGGAGAATTTAGACAGCTCAATCAATAATATCATCAGAAATCTGAGAAAGATAAATTATAGCACGAGGTATAATCCAAGTGGCCTATGTATCAATTAAAATGATACTCATCCATTACCTAAACAGTTACCCTAGGCTCCTGTGATTTCTAGGGCTAGGCAGTGATGGTAGGTCTTCAGCTGTCAGATCCAGGTCTGAGAGATTTTTTTTTTTTTCTGTAAAGGTACTTGGGAAAACTGACCTTATTTTAACCAGGCAGAATAGGGCAATCAAACCAAAAGTATCCACAAATTGAGCAGAGCCCTGGTGGTAGGAAAGGCATGGGGAATTTTTCCAATGGTTAGTTTTACCACAATTTAGGTGGGGTTGTCACGTCCCATCTGTTTTCTTTTGAGATCACAGAATTTTTATTAGGAAGAGAGATGTCTACATAATGGGAAGTTTAAATATTTTAAATGTCATATTCAGCAGATCCGTAAAGAGTTTGAGGACCATCTACTTAGTAAGTATATCTGATTTAAGGTTTACTAAAATCTGAGTCCACAGAGGAAGAAAGGAATGGTTGAATAATGAAACTCCACTGGAGAATAAGGGGACTGACAGCAAACGCAGGCTGAACTGATTACAAATGAGAGCTGAGAAATAAGGAGTCTGTAGGCAGGATTGCAGTTCCTAGGAAAATGGGAAAATGTTGAGTTGGGCGTGGAGGGAGATAGAAGATAGGTGAAGGGAGGTGTTAATGGAAAGGGTAGCTTGGCAAGCTTTGAAGAGGTCCTAGAGTGGTGAGCTCTGGCACAGTGGTGGCGGTGGTCAGGGAAGGTTCTTGGAGCTATATGGTCAGGACAGCAGAGGTCAGCTCCTAGAGGTGCCTAGCCACTCAACAGGTGGCACAGGCATTGTCTGGAGGAGGACCAGACATTGGAAGGGCAGTGACTGGCACAGTGTGTGGACCCCAAGTGCCAGGTTATCAGTCAGTCATGGTGTTCCTGCTACAGAAGACAAAGGTTGAAGATGAAACAGTACCATAAGGTGTACTGAGTAAATGACAAAGATCATCCATCTCCTGCTTTTTGTTTTTATACAGAGAAAGTACTAGAGTTAAAGAGATACTTACACCAGGTTCAGTACACCAAAGGAAGGCCAAATATACAAAAGAAAAACTCGTATAAATACAAGAAATCAAACTAAATTAAACCCACAAATTCAAGTAAGCATTCATAAGGGACAGAAATAATAGGAGGTTTAGTTACAGACATGACATTTAACAAATTGTCATATTTCACACATAAGTAACAGCAAAGGAAGCATTTTGGTATCATAAAGGTCAGATTTTTCTAACTACAACAAAGTATATGTTGAATAAAAATAACAAGAATAATCTTTAGTACATTTGTAAAATAAAAGCAAAACTTTCTAAATGGTTTTTATTACTGTGAAGGGACACCATGACCACCTCAACTCTTATAAAGGAAAACATTTAATCGTGATGGCTCATTTACATTTTTAGAGGTTCAGTCCATTTTCATCATGGTGTGACATGGTGGCATGTAGGCAGACATGGTTCTGGAGAGGAAGTTGAGAGTTCTACAGCTTACAGGCAACCGGAAGTGGTATGAGACACTGAGAATAGCTTAAGATAGGAAAACTCAAAGTCCCCCCATACCCCCACACACAATGATACACTGCCTCCAACAAGGTCACATTTCCTAAAAGTACCACTCCCTTTGGGGGCCATTTTCTTTCAAATCACCACAATAGCAATAACAAAAATTCTTAAAATGGCAAGTCCCTTCTCAGAAAAAAGAGCTAAAGATAGTTTTAACAGGAAAATCTAGATATAATAATATCAAATTCACCTAAATCAATATTGGTTGTTAGAAAAATACAAAAAATACAAAAAAATAAATTTGCTTCTAAACTCAAGCATAAATATAAATATCTATATAAATATATCAAGGATATATTAAATATCTTTGTACTTTATATAAATATTAAAAACATACAAGTATTAAACACTTAACCAAGTAAAAATTAATGTGTTTATAAAATAAATCAACTTTCAGAATGTGAATTTCAAAAATGAAGGTAACTATAGTAGAGAACCTAACTGGTAGTTTAAGTATAAAGTGATTGACTGTCTAGTTCAAAATAACACCAATTGAAGCACCCAGACATGTGATTTGAGATGTGATCTCAGTACTCAAAAAGCAGAAATTTTCTTTGTTTGCAGAGAAAAAAGAACAGAAAACATTTTTCAACTTACTTTATAATATTGATACAACCCAAATATTAAAATAGGAAAACTTTAAAAAAGAGCAATATTGTAATCTCATTCCCATAGCATAAATACAAACTCCTTTAATTTATAAAATGACAAATATATACACATAGTGTATTTAATGAAACCATATAACAATGCAAATAAATGATCGATAGGTGCTCTGTGACTGAATGTCCAAAACACAGCATGACCAATAAAAATTCGTGAAAGAGTACATTAAATATTTCATACATGTAAATGTCCTAAAGTTAAAAACATAAACAATGTAATGAATATTGATATGTATCATGTTGACCTGTAAAATTAAAGTGGAACAAAATAATGAAAAACACATAGTTTAAATTAGTTTTGCATCAAGGTGTGATCATGAGTGTAATTTGTGTGAGGTCCATACAATGTCTTAAAATGATTATCACTTCTATAAAAAAATTAATTCATACAGTTTTGTGTCATGATTTTTGCTTTAAAGTGAATTCATGAGCTGCATAAACTCTTACATATCATGTGTCATAAAAAAATGTCCCTTTTCTCCATAATGCTCTCAAACAATACATTGCCCAACAAACTTAAGTTCATGTTCTTGGTTATCATAGCCCATCAGTTTCTTCACTATCATTATCCTATGTGAGGAAATTGGAGGGGGGCTATGAATGGGACTTGGAGTGAAGGGTCATATTATAGATGAAATTGAAGGTGTAGATGATGACATATGGGCTGGAAAATTCCTGGAGCATTCATGAAACTTGGAGGCTGAGATCTGTTTAAATTGTGCTTTCATTCATTTAATAAATATTTATTATAACTAACTAGACACTGCAGAAAAGAGGATTCACTAAACAGAGAACACAGGAGTAATAAACTAATACTGAAAGTTAGTCACTGAATAAACAGAGAATGGGAAAGAGAAGAGTTCAGAGGAGAGTGCTCAAGGCATAGGAAAGTGTGGGTAATTTTACTCCTAGGAAGAAAAGATACAACTGATTATATAGTAGAGACTTAAACAGCAACACAGCCAAAGAAGAGCTTGCCATCAGGACTACTGAGCATAATTCTGAGAATAATGGTGACAGCAATAGAGATTTCATCCAAGATGATCCCTTCATTATGAATATTTTGAGTTTGTATAAAACTGGAGGTATAATGAATAGAAACCTGAGTAAGAGATGGTATTTTAGGGAGAAGGGAAGAAATGGAAGGACAGACTCAACGCATATTTACCAGATATAGAACCAAAAGTGTGTGAAATAATTGGAACTCAAGAATAAAGGAAGTTCACATAAGTGATTTTGAGCCATTAGTCTTAAGACATTGAGTAGAATAAGGAGTCACTCAGCTCTGAAATCAAGAGACCAGAAGAAAACAAACAAAGAGATGATGTGTTTGGGTGTTTGGTTCAAGTCAAGTCTGAAGAGACTCAAATCAGCCAAGAGAATCTGATTTTTTCTTGTCTTTTTTAAAAGCCAACCTTAAATCAGATAATAGATTTACCTTGAGATAAAGTTTTGATGGTCATGTGAATTTTCCACACACCTGAAGATTAGGCATAAGATTAAAGAGTTAGCTTGGGGAATTCTATAACTTGAAAAGGGAAAGATTAAAATGACTGACCAGCATGGGAGTTTTTAACACACCCTATTTTTTAAAAACAGGCAGTGTCATCCCTCTTTAGAGAGCCTGGTGGTGGCCATTTTCATAAGGCTACATAATGATGTCAAACTTGATATTGACACTCCTTCAGTGTAACTTATCACAGCCCAGACATGTACTCAAGTGGTTATCCTGCTTCAGCTTCCAGAGTAGAATGCCACCACTCAATAAAATTAAGATTTCTAAAAACAGCATTATTCTAAATGAAGATGAGAAATATAAATAGATTTTTATATGTAGAAAGTGAAAGGGTGTTTAGTTTTATTTTAAGGTAGCTAGGCATGGTAATGTAAGCCTTTAGTTCCAGTATTTGGGCAGCAAAAGCAGGAGGATCTGTGTAAGTTCCTGACCATCCTGGTTTACATAGTAAGTTCTACCCTAGTCAGAGTGAGACCTTGTCTCTTACACACAAAATGTAGGAAACCCAAGAGTTGGTAGCTACAGAGATAATATAATATGGCCAGGAGGGGCAAGTTGCTATGCAGATTTATGCAAAAGGAAGAATAGAGCTATTAATGTAAATTTTACTACTAGTCTAAGGATAGTAACAAAGGAATAACCTGAGAACTTTTCAACAACCAGTGCTGGGACTATGGACGGCTAGTAAAATAGAATACTTGTCAGAGTAATATAAAACAAAGAAGAACAAAAATTAGCATGCATACCAGCTTTCAAACATGGACTGTGAGACAAGAAGACAATCAGAAGCATCTGCC
The DNA here is from genome assembly GCF_949786415.1 of Peromyscus eremicus. Lineage (NCBI taxonomy): Eukaryota > Metazoa > Chordata > Mammalia > Rodentia > Cricetidae > Peromyscus > Peromyscus eremicus. The sequence goes on along the minus strand of NC_081425.1, from coordinate 99,549,584 downwards.
TTTCATTTTCTTTTAAACTCTAGAATGGGACCTAAAAAGTACAATCATTAAAATGAATTCATGATTTGCTTCCATACACACTAAAGCCTCAAGTTTTAGCCATAGTCTGGGAACTGCATGTCATTATCTTATTACAGTTTTGTCTTGCTCAGTCCTTTTTCATGATATTTTCATTCTTTTCTGCATCATAAGAAGTCATTCTTCTTCTCACTCAGCTACTGAGGAAAATCTAGTGAAAACTGAAGATAAAATTTAAAGTTAGTTTTTGTTTAGGAACTAATTGATGTCCTTTATTCTTAGCTTCCAAATATCGCATCAGTAAGTCAACATGTAAAGAAAAAAATGGACCACTGTCAAAGGTGACACCTCAGAGAACAGAATCAACCCTTGGATTCTTACCATTGCTAGACAGATGCCATTGAGACAAGTTGTTTGTGACATTGTTCTTTAGTGCTACATGTTCTTTTTCAATAACCTCCACCCCACATTTGTTAGATATAGTAAAAATAGGTAGATGGATTTCCCATCACCTTTTTATCCTATGAAAATTAATTTTCCTCAATTAAAGATTCATGACGCATTTTAAGTCCTATCTACTAGAGTTTATACATAATGAAAAAAAAAAAAAACCTCCTTACCATGATCCATTTGCCAATAGCAATATGTTTTATGTCATGTTAGAATAGGCAATGTCTCCCTGGTGGTATGTTTCAGCATATCCTTTTAATTTACTGGTAGGCAATATTCTCATTTTAGATCTCTCCTGCGATAACATTAATTAGAATCCAAGAAAAGATCCTTGTAATCTATGCAGTTTTTTGCTGTTTTATTAGCATTCTTGACCTTGCCTTTACAATAGGCTTGTTCAGTGAAAGGAATGCAGCCTTATCATCCCAGACCCACTACTTTCATGTTATCTTTTTTCAGATAGTCATGTGTGCCAAGAACATCAGCAGCTTTCTCTTTCTACCTGTTCTGTCTGCCTTTCGGGCATTCTGCAGAATACATTGTCCTTTATTCCCATCAGGATGAATTGTGTTTTTTAAAGAATCTCTTTGAATTTAGCTTGTGCCAGAAAGCATGTGCATGCCAAGTATTATAGGTCGGTTTGAAATTTTGTAAGGAAAAAAATAGCACATTTCTCTATTATTCTGTGCTTAGGAAATGATTGTCTCAAATGATTGGCTAAGTCTTTGTGATAGAGTCAAAACTAAAAAAGTAAACAAGTAAATCTAACTAATTTGGTTGTGGCATGTGGAGTTATGGAATAAGGTGAAAAAGGCAGTTAATACATATGAAAAGATATTTTCCTCATTTCCCATTCAGATGGAGTTCTTGAGGGTCATCACATAATTACTAGTGGCTTCTCCTCTATATAACCTTCCCAGGAGCCAACATCTCTTGAGGTGGTACTATCTCCACCACCAAGATGCAAAGTAGCTATAGCTCTATAACCTTAGCACATGACATCTCCAATGGGAAAACTGAGCAGCTGAATGTTTTCTGAGGCCCAGCTGTCAACCAACTTCTGGCGTACTCTTCCAGAACTGTGGCTAAATTTATCCTGTAAGTCAATGAACCTTCTTATCCTACTCAAGACCTTCCTTCTGTAAATCTAGATTCACCGTGACAAGATCCTCACACTTCAACATGAATGAAGACTTGATCCCTGAAGGAAAACTTTTATCTTTGAGTCATGATATTAGCAAAATCTGTTTTTTAACTAACACCCATGTCTTTCAGTTTTGTCTATTCTATCATGGAAACAAAATCAAGACAAACACACAAATACATATATAGTTAAAGAAAAAAAATGGATGCTGCCAAGTGAATTGAATTAAGTTTTCTTCTAAGCACACAAAATAAAATTATAGCCTTGTTCCAAATAAGTTTATATTAGTTCACAAAGCATAAGATAATATCTCCACTGGAATTTTTACATCATATGCTCACTTATGAATGCAGGAATTTTGGTTCTATAAGTAGCAGGTGTTCTGTTTATATGTATATGTTCTTATCCACGTTACCTGGGGGATTGAGGTTGTGTTGTTGTCTACATTTTTCTACATAGAAACCATCAACTTTTTTTCCTTGATTTACCCTGCACCCTCCTCATCTCCCTCTCTGTCTCTTGCTTATCTTTTCTCCCCTCTCTCTCATTCTTCTTTTATAACATACATTGCATTACTCCTCTTTCCTACCTTCTTTCGTTAGAACTCTCTCTCCTCTTTCAAGGTCCCTCTTTTCCTTTTCAGTTTTACATACATGCGTGTACAAACACACTCCAGAGAGAGGGAGAAGGGAAGGGAGAGCGGGATGGGAGGAGAAACTAAAATCTTTACTCTACATACATATATGAGAAAAAAATACACAGCATTTGTTTTTTTGAGTCTAGCTTAGCACACTTAACACAATAATCTTCATTTCAATCCATTTTCCTAGCAATACCAAAGTTGAATTCTTCTTTAAAGCTGATTAAAATTCCATGGTGTATGCAGACTGCATTACTCTGCATCTAGGAAGTTTCCATGTCTTCTAAATACTAAAGGAATAAACACAAGTGAAGAAGCATCTCTGGTGTGAATAGAGTCCTTCGGGCATATTCCCAGGAGTGGTGTATCTGGATCATGTGATGGTTCTATTTTTAGCTTTTTGCAATAACTCCACACTGCCTTCCCTAGTGGCTCAATGAGCTTCTAGTCCAAGAAGCAGTGTGTAAGTGTTCTTCTTTCCCCACACCCTTGACAAAATTTGTGGAGGCCTGTTTTCGAGTTTAATAGTCATGATTGCTAGAGGGAAGTGGGATTTTAATATGATTTTAATATTCATTTTCCCGATAGCTAAGGATTTTGAACACTTTCATATTTATATTGGCTATTTATATTTCTTCTTTTGAAAACTGCCAGTTCAATTCATTAGTGCATTAATGATTAGCTGATTTGGGGGTTTTGGTATTTAACCTTTGGGTTTGGGGGGCTATTAAATGTATATTAACAGAAATTTTCTCCCACTCCGAACATTGTGTCCTCACTTTTGCCAATTGTTCCCTTTGCTTTTTACTCTTATGCAACCACATTAGCCAATTATTTGGTTTATTTACTGCACTGTTGGAACCATTGTCAGTAATACCTAACCTATGCCCATTTATTTGAGAATGTTGTCTAAGTTTTCCTCTATTTGCTTTAGAGGTTCAGGTCATACCTTAAGGTCTTTGATCGATTTTGAATTGGTCTTTGCCCAGGTAAACAATATAGATCTAGTTCCATTTTTTACATGCTCAAATCTAGTTTCTATAGTAACGCTTACGAAGAGACTGAGATTCTCTCTTTTTTTTGTTATATTTCAACACCTTTGATGAAATTTAAGTGGCTGCAGCTGGGTGGCTTTATTTCTGGGTCCTCTGTGCAAACCCTCCTGATTGTGTCTGTTTTTATGATATAACGGTAATGAAAACTGTGGTTCTCATTGAATTGGAGAAAATGTTTTGTATTGTCCTTAACACATCTTTTTCTGCTTAGCATTTGTTTCCACATGAAACTTAGGATTTCTAGTTCTGTAAAATGTATAATTAGAATTTGATGGAGACTTACGTTGAGTATGTATATAACTTTGAACAATATTATCATTTTACAATATTACTCTGAATATTAATGAATATGTGAAGCACTTATACCTCCTGTCTTCTTTAATTTGTTTTTTTATTATTTTATTTCACTGTAAGGATTGTTCACCTTGTTGATTAGGTTTATTCCTAATCAAGGATAAGGAATAAGAAATTAGATATTTCCCTGGGCAATTTTCCTTAGATGGGGAGAAGAAACCATGAGCGAACCTGGCACTGTCAGGCACCAGTATAGTGAGAAAATATATGATGGGGTATCAGGGAGAGAGAGAGGTGGGCAGAATGGTTCATGTCCTGGTGAGAGTGGCAGATCTGAAAAGGCAGAGACAATGAGGAGTGGGCTGATGTGGGAGGCCAGCTTGCCACTCAGGGCCATGGTTATGTCTGTTTCTGGGTAGCTGCCAAGGGCCATGTGTGAGTCCATGGCCCTGCTGCAACCCTAGTCTATGTTGATGTCCATGGCTCCTATTACCACCAAAATCCATGAAGATGCCCAAGGGCCATGCCACTGCAAGGGCCATTCTGATCTGAGTGGTCTGAGGTGCTACCTAGGGCCATGGTGACATCTGAGCCCAAGCTCCTACCAAGGACAGTGTCTAGATCCGTGGTCCTACAGGGGTCTGTGTTGATGTTCATGACCTGTGTTGCCATCAAAGGCCACATGGATGCCCAGAATCTGGTCTACCACCTGGAGCAATGTTGGAGTCCAGGGACTATGCCTGCCTGAGACACTGTGCTGATGTCTGAGGCCATGGTGACATCTGGACCTAGCTGTTTCTGTCTCAGTCCATGGTCCTGCTGCATCTGGGTTCTGTGTTGACATCCATTGCTCATGTTACTGAAGTGGTCATCCCCCCTTATAACAGGACTGACATTAACAGGATCAGTTTTTTGTTTTTTTTTTCCTCCAGGTGCCAGTTTGCTAAGGCCTCTGTCTCATGTTACCCCACCATCTTATATTGACTCATGTCTGGCTTCAATCAAACCCTCAGGAAGTACATCCAGTCTGGAAGCCAACCAGGGTGCTACCTGGCCACAAGCAGGAACTGTTCTTGCTATTTTCAGTCAAACAGACCCCTGACGCAGCAAACAAACTCCTGACACTGCAACCATAGTTGCTGAACAGATGTCATGAGCTAATCATAAAATGATTCCTGTACCAGTCATGGTCTACACCCAATCACTTCAAAGTACACTTAACCACAGCTGGAATTCCCCTAATCCCGCTTAAAAGGAGCCTGTGATCTTCACCTGAGGGTTGCAATTTGCCACTGTGTCAGATGGTTGACTCCAAATGATGGAATTTTTTTCTTAAATGCTCTTGGTGATTGCGTGTGTGACTAGTGGTCTTTTATGGGACTTCTCATGGACCTTAACAGTTACTACATGGGCCCATGCAAACCATGTGTTGAACCATGTGTTGAAATACAAGGGCCACGCTGAGCTGGTCCTAAAAATTACTTGCTTAAGGTAAGCCACACCCCTCACTGGAGAGCTGATCCCACTGCCCCTACCCAGGCCTGTAATAAAGCATCCCAATGACCCTGGCCCCTACCTCCCCTTACACTTGGAAAAGCTAGCCCTATCCCTCACCAAGAGTATGAGACAGCTGGTTCTACCCCTCATGTGAGGTGGGTGGTCCTAGCAAACCAGTCAGATCAATCCACCAACTAGCTAAGCAGATATCCAGAGCTTTGAGTCGCCATCTATCCCATCTATGACATACTCGAGCAGGTGAAGGGACTTGTCCTATGGAAACATAGCCACATGATCTCCATTACTCTGTACAATAGCAGAATAACCTAGAGGAGTTTCAGTGAGGGTCCAGTATTGATGGTGTATCAGAAGCTAGAGGTCTTAAACCTGACCAACAACACATTACATAATGAACACTTGAAAGTAAAGCTGGACAAAAGAGTATACTGCATAATACATAGCAGTTCACAATGCCACTAAAAGGAATGAAAAGATGATGTAGAGGCAGGTTTTTGGGTTTGTTTCTTTTGTTTGTTTGTTTTTATTTGTTTTGTTTTGTTTGTTTTTTAATTTTCTTATTTACATTTCAAACTTTAATTTTATCTTCTTTCCTTATTTCTTTTTTAGTTTCCCTTTGGGGGGAACATGAGTGAAGGGCAGATATGAAGGGATTGGGAAATAAGTGGGATTGGGGTGTATAATGTGAAATTCCCAAATAATCATTTAAAATTTTATGTTAAAAAATAAACTAGATATAAGAAACTAGATATTTTATGTTTGTAAATCTATTTTGAATATTTCCTCATAGTTTCTTTCTTGATCAGTTCATTTCTTCTATATAGAAAGGATGCTATTATGTGTGTGTATTGCTTTTGTAACCCAATTCTTTGCTGGAAGTGTTTCTCAGATTCCAATCTTCTGGTAGAGGCATTAATGTCTTTAATCATAGGGTCATGTTATTTGCAAGTAAAAATTTTACATTTTCCCTGTTCATATCCTATTACTTATCTCTCCTTCTTTTTTATTGCTGTAGCTAAGACATTGGCTACATTGAGTAGAAACTGTTCATCTTTGAAGCATGCATGATTTCAGAGAAAATGGTCTGTTTTGCTCCTGATAAGCATAGTTGACTTTAGTTTGTCATATTCTTGCAATGCTAATGTTTGTTTGTTCTCTTCCTCATTTTGTTCATGACTCTTATCATGAAGGACAGATGCTGAACTTTGCTGAAGTCCTCTCCTGAATCAGTTGAAATGATCATGTGACTTCTGTCATCATTGAGTCTATTTATGTGCCTTATTGCACTAATTAATTTGTTTATATTGAACTATCCTTTTCATCTCTCCAATTAATTAATATTAGCAATCAGGAATGATCTTGTAAATGCCTATTTGAATTTGTTTTGATAGGTATTTTATGAAGAACTTTTGAATGTGTGATCTTCAGGATGTGGGCATTTGTAAGCACCAGTCCGTACTTACTGGACTATCATTACCTGATATGGAAGGTTGAGAAATTAAATTAGGCCCAGGTTGGAGGGGCCACAGCAAGACTGAGGCTGTGTCAAGTTTATTGCGAACAATCAGACCTTTTATACCTTTATCCAAAACAGAATGTAATTGTGATTGATAGGATCGGTACTATGGTAGTTGCCAAGATATAATGATGTTTGCAAGCATGTTTGTTTCCTGTATACAGGAAACACAAGATTAGTATCTAAAACTCATTGCCCTGTCAAGCATCTATGCTTCCTTGACTTCTAAGAGGACATACAGAGAAATGCAAAATGGCCTAAAAGTTTCATTGCCTGAGGGGATGACTCAGTTTTTCAGGAACTGGAAGACACACAGCTTCCCAGGAGCCATGTACTCTTACCTGAAAAATCTATGACACATGCCTCTCAAGACAGTTTGACCAAGCCAAGGACATGGCTATCTGCAGACATTGACCATTTTTGTTGTATCCTTATCTGGATTGGGTATCTGGGTAATACCAGCTCTTGCAGAATGAAAGGGATGTTCTGGTACATCTTGACCTTTGCTTTGTAGTAAGATTCAATCACCTTTTCAGTCTTACCAATTTCTATGGGACAATTCAAATTATTTACATAATCTTTGTTGGTAGCCCTGTGGCCTAGTTTCAGATCAGTATATGAATGCTTGTCCAATGGATCTCCTTGAGGCAAGACCTGCAGAGAGTCTCTCACTCAGCAAGGATCACTTGACAGCATAGAATGCTGCTGGGACCTAGAAGCCTGCATGCTCTCTTCTCTTTCATAATGTTGATGATTCTTTTGGCAGTTTTTAGTTTCACTATGGCAGTCACACATGGAACGGGTGTAATCATTCCCAGAAACCTAGGTTTTTTTGTTTGTTTGTTTATTATGTTTTTTTTTTTTTCTCAAATATTTTCTCTTAAAAGTCTTTAGGACCTGGCCAGGAGGTGGTGGTACACACCTTTAATCCCAGCATTCGGGAGGCAGAGCCAGGTGGATCTCTGTGAGTTCAAGGCCAGCCTGGTCTACAGAAGGAGATCCAGGACAGGCACCAAAACTACACAGAGAAACCCTGTCTCGAAAAAACAAAACAAAACAAAACAAAAATCTTTAGGAACTGATGTTTCTCAGATTTCTTATCTGAAAATACCAGGTGTTACTCCAGACCCTGTGAACTTTTCTATTTCAGTGCTGACAGGATTGAAGGAAATAAAAGTTGATGGACACATATAAAGAAGCAACTCAGAAGACATTAACTACGTATCCCAATTCTGGGGAAAAAAACAAACATTAAGAATGGTGAGGCATGATGAAAAAAGAGTGCCTTATCAGAGTTCACCCTTATATATGGGCTTAGGTGTGCAGGACCCTTTTGTACAGCAAGAGAACAGTTGGTGAAATACAACATAACTGTATAAAATCAGCTTATGGCCATTTGCCCCATTTCTGTAAATATGCTTTGTTGAGTTTTGAATGATATTGTTGTTCCTGAGAATGTGTGCCAATGACTATCACCTTTCAGTTCTGTAAAGACAGCATGTGCCTGGTTAAATATTTAGCCAAGCTCACAAAATGCTGAGAATTGTTTTGGTTTAAAAATTGTTTTGATTTAAAAGTTGAGAAAAACATGTTTGTTTTTTGAATTATAAATAAAGGCAGTTCAAGTTATCATCTGGTCATCAGAAATTTTTGGGCATTGATGCCCCTTCACCATCTCAGGACCAAACTCTGGTTGTGGCAGGACTCTGACAAATCTTCATTCAATTTTGGGAAGAGATGCATTTCTAGCTATTAATATATTTCTTCTACAACTTCCAGTATTTAAGAATATAAGTAAAAGTATTTCCTAATAATCATATGGATTACATTGTGATCTGCTATAAATGACTCTAATTTCTTTTATAATTTGATTAAATTGGGTCTTCTTTCTCTTTCTTCTGGAAAGTTTGTCTAGAAGTTTGCCAATCTTGATTATTTTTCAAAGAATCAACAGTTTGATTTTACGAATGGCTCATTTCATTCACTGTTTTTCTGATCGTTATTGTTTCTTGCCATATACTCTTCGGGAAGTTAGAGTGTTCTTATTTTTCTAAGATATAGAGGTACATTATGAGTTTTTGTAGATTACTTCTGTGGTTTTTCATGTGAGCACTCATAGCTATGAAGTGTTCTCTCAGAAAGGCCTTAGCTATATCTTGGGGGTTCTGGCAAGTTGTGCTTACATTTCACTCTTGATCCTGTAAACATTTCTCCTTCCTCAATGATGCCAACTGTTCCTAGTCCTTCCAGAACACATCATTTCCTCTCCCAGTGTTTGTATTGTTTCCATGGTTTTACTGCTACTTGTATCTACTTGTTTCCCAATCAGATTAGACATAAGTAATTTTTTATTTAGTTTTTAGGTTAAGACTTGATTCAGAACCTAGAATACAGTCTTCATTATAGGTGAAAGCATAAGCAGCTGAAAAGAAAGTTCACTCTGGATTTGTTGCATATACTACTCTGTGGATATCTACCAAGTTCAATTGACTGATGGACTAGTTTCTGAAGGCTCTTTGTTGACCTAGTTTATGTGACCTATTTAATGATGTGAGTGTAATATTGAAAATAAGCACCATGTTTGGGAAGTTGTATGACATTTAGTGTCTATTGCTGTTTATTTTATGAAATTAAGACACATGACATTTGATAAATACGTATTCACAGTCATTTTATCTCTTTGATGAAGTGTCCTGTTTAATAGTATGTAGTGACCTTCCTTATCTCTATATAATTTTATTAACTTCTAGATACCAAATAATAATACCTATACTATCTTGTATTGGCATTTGTTTGCTTTGCTTCTTCCTTTGACTCCAAACTGTAAGTATCTTTGCCAGTGATGTGTGTTTCTCAATAATTTTTTCTAAATTCAGACAGGTAGGGAATGTCGTTTTATTGGTGAATTGATCTCATTTTTCACTGAGGTTATTAGGAAGAGAGCTTTGTAAATCTTGCAATTTTGTTGGTTGCTTTTGTAGTTGGTTCAATTATTGTTTCTTATTTTTCTCCCCTATTCATATTAGTGGTATGTTGGTTTACTGTGTTGGATATGTTGGGTTTCCTCCTGGCTCTCCTTCATTCATCTATTCTTCTCATGTACTTTTCTTTCACCTGTTTTCATGATTGCTATTTTCTTCCTCTTATGTGTATAGTATTCTTTTCATTATAGTCTACAGAGCAGGCTTAGCTTAGAGATCATAAAATGTCTCAAATCGTGTTTGTTATAAAATGGCCTTATTTTTAGTTAATTTTCATTCATTGCTGAATACAGCAATCTCTGAGGCAGGTTTTTACTTTTATGGATTTTAAATACATTGTATCATCCTTTTCTGGCTTTTAGAGATCTAGATGAAAGATCTGATTCTATTCTTCTGTGTTAGTGTCCATGTGAATTAGTGCTGTCCACTACAGCTTTTATTATTTCATTGCTTTGTATTTTTAGCATAATTACTTTAATATGCCATTTACAGATACTTACTTGGTTATACATATTTGAGATCTTAATCCTACTTGGTAGGGTGCCCAATTCTGTCTCTTGCTTTGGGGAAATTTCTGCTATAATTTCATTGAATAGAATGTATGTGTTTAGTTTTTTATTTCATTTCCTCCTACCTCATTGATTCTTAGGTCTTGTTTCTTAATCATATCCAAGCTTCTTGGACATTTGTGGGTATTCATAGTGCATTTCACTTTCTTCATTCAGATTGCCTTTTTTGTTTACTAAAGTAAGATAGATTTTTATAAATGTTTTCCTCATGAACATGTAAATATATACATATATAATATTTTCATGTATTTCATCTGAAAGTACATTTATAAGTTTTGCATATTATTTGTGTTATTGGTAAATCTAGCGACAAATATAAATAACTATTAAACTTACTTTTTGCTGCTAAAAGTCCCTTTGAGGTATAATTGTTATCTACTATATTATTAGATAATATCTTTACTTGGATCATACTAATTGATTTCAAGAATTTAAGGTTGTAAATCTATTTTGGGTTCTCATCTAACTTCAAGATGTTTTTCTAAATATCTGGATCTGTTAAATAGTGCCTGAAATTATACCCACATTTAAGAAATATATTGACCCTAAGTCATGCTTATTTTATATAATAACAAATATTACTTTATCTAGTTACATTTATTTTCATTTATAATAAAATGATTTAACTCTGGCATGTCTACTTCATAATTATATGAAATTAGACTCTTTCACATGACATTTTCATAAACATAAAAATAAGTCATATTCATGAAGCTTGACTCAAACCTGTACTCCTCATGGCTTGATCAGCTTATTTTTTTTTGTTTCTTTTTTTGTTTGTTTTTTAATACAACCCAGAACCACCAAAACAGTGATGTTATTGCTCACAATAGACTGGATCCTCTCACATTAACCATTAATGAGAACTTACAAACAGGCCAGTCTGATTGAGGTATTTTCCCAGTTGTGGATCCCTCTTTAACATTAGCCCTAGTTTGCATCAAATTGACAAGAAATAAACCAGCACAACATGGTATATAAGTGCCTGATGCTCCAGAGAAGGACAGTAAGTCCCTATCCCTCTATTCATCCTTCATATTTAACTTAAATAGTCCCTGGCTTCTTGACACAAGTTTAACTAAAGTCATAAGCTACAAAAATTATAGCAAATGAATTCTAGGAAGTATGTGCAATGTTGATATTAACCATCAGCTAGTTGTAGGAGGGTAGATGCTATGGGATGTTCTGTATGTCAAATATGTTGCTCTGATTGGTTAGTAAATAAAACACTGATTGGCCAGTAGCCAGGCAGGAAAGATAGGCGGGACAAACAGAGAAGAGAATTCTGGGAAGTGGAAGGCTGAGTCAGAGAGACACTGCCAGCCACCACAATGACAAACAGCATGTGAAGATGCCGGTAAGCCACAAGCCACGAGCCACGTGGCAAGGTATAGATTTATAGAAATGGATTAATTTAAGCTGTAAAAACAGTTAACAAGAAGCCTGCCACAGCCATACAGTTTGTAACTAATATGTCTCTGTGTTTACTTGGTCGGGTCTGAGTGGCTGTGGGACTGGCCGGTGACAGAGATTTGTCCTGACTGTGGGCCAGGCAGGAAAACTCTAGCTACAGGTAGATTAATTTAAAAACAATATATTGATCATAGGAATATTATTCTTTTTATCACAAGGAAGAATAAATGAAGTTGATATTCATAGTGCATATTATCAACAACTTACTCTATTCCTGTTGAATAATAATTTTAATTAACTAACTGCTTCAATATTTATAAAATTTTGATGAGTTAGTGTTTTATAACTGTTAATATTTTATTGACTACTAGTGATCGTATTTCTTTTGGGCTGATTCAGAGCATTTAAGAGATTTAAGTCACAAAGCCATAAGTAGTAAATAAAATTTAAAATTCAAATTTCCTGATTCCGCATTTAAGCATTGTTTTAGTAAGAAGTTGAGACCATCATGCAGTATCCTTTTTACTTTATTGTTTAAAGTTTAAACAGATTGTTTCATTCATTCAAAAGTTGTAGCAGTTTCAGAAAAAGTATCTCTGATGATAGTACCCACTTTATATATGTTCCTTAAATCCCCACCTACCTCTTTTTCCCAAGTGCTACTTTCTCCATTCCTATGTGAGAAAATAGATTCATGTGTCTTCTGAAAATAAATCAGTCCACATTGCCTCAAGTTGAAACACTCCCTGGGTTAGTACATCATGTTCTTACTTGTATAGAGAAAAGAGACTGAGGCTTGGGGACATTAAAAACCAAGTCTAGCCAGGCGGTGGTGGTGCATGCTTTTAATCCCAGCACTCAGGAGGCAGAGCCAGGTGGATCTCTGTGAGTTCTAGGTCAGCCTGGTCTATAGAGCAAGATCCAGCACAGGCACCAAGACTACACAGAAAAACCCTGTCTCGAACCCCCCACCCCCTCTAAAGTCTGTTTTTAACTGTTATATCATTAGTGGATATGTTACTTTCAGCCTCCTTAGAGAATCTATATGAATAAAATAAAAAATGAAAAATTCTTTTCTTATGGTCAGGCATGTTTACAAAAGTAGGTAAAGAATGCAGAGGTTAGGACAGTTCTCTTTTTGAAAAGCAGGAAAATTTCAGGCAGTTGTTTTACCAGACAGCCATAGGTAACTATTTTTTCAAGGTAGTCTCTCTGGTTCTATAGCTGGAGTTATCTCCAGTCCCGCCTGGCCCTGCAGCCACTCAGACCCAAATAACACATAGACACTTATATTATTTAAACTGTTTGGCCTAATGGCTCAGGCTTCTTGCTATCTAGTTCTTATATCTTAAAATAATCCATTTCTATTATTTTATAAGTTGTCACGTAGCTCATGGCTTACTGGTACTTTACATCTTGCTTCTCATGGTGGCAGCTGACAGTGTCTCCTGACTCAGCCTTCCACTTCCCAGAATTTTCCTCTCTGCTTATCCCACCTACACTATACTTCCTGCCTGGCTACCAGCCAATCAGTGTTTTTTTTTTTTTTGTTTTTGTTTTTTTGTTTTTTTTTTGTTTTTTTTTTTTGTCAGTCAATCAGAACAACACATTCACAGCATACAGAAAGACATTCCCTAGCATGGTTCTGTTTCTTCCCTTTGGTTTTGTTCTGACTTTGTTTCCCACTTTGCAATGGAGAGTGAAAAAGTTCTAAGATACAGATGTTGGAATAAAAATTCTTTCTTGTTATCTAACAGAAAACAGTGAAGTGAACAGAAATCAAAACCCACTTTTTGTAATTCTACTCATAGATTTTCTTTTGATGATTACATAGCAATTTTTCCTTATTACAATTATATATTGTTTTTTCTAATCATTCTCACTGCTTATTTCCATGTTATAGATTGGATCAGGAAAATTCAAATGATTACTATAAGCTGTATTTCATATTCAAATTTCAGATTTTTTAAACTCTAAATCTGAATTCTGTACTTTCTTGTGTACACATGCATGTGCGTGTGTCTTAAAGTTAGGTTGTGCACATCTCATCTGCAGCTACTTGAGATGGCCAGTAGAGGCTGTCATATCCTCTAGAACTGGTGTTACAGGCATTTGTAAACTGTCTGATGTGGGTGGTAGCAACCTTAACCTGGATTCTTTGCAAGATCGGTAGGCACTCTTTCTTAACTGCTGAACCATGTCTCTGGCCATAAATATGGATTCTTATACAGTATTGTATACTTGCTAGCCATCCAAGGTAAATAATCCCATTTATATAATAATAGAAATATGAAATACATTTTATATGAAGAGAACAGAAAATAAAAAAAAATGTGAACTGGAGTAATTTGGAAGTAAAAAGTCAAAGAATCAGAGAACTGGATTATGAAATTACCATATATAATTGATTTATGACTCAACACATTCCACATTGGCTCATACTTTCTGTCAAGAATTGCAGAAATGTAATTTACATGATTTTTCCCCCATTGGCTTCTCCTTCAGGGACATGACTCCATCACTTAGATGATGCATGAGCTGAGAAAGCACACTCAGCTATCAGCTTTCTGGTAACAAATGGAAGACTGGTCAGGAAGTATTCCAGAGGTCAGAACTCAAGAATTCTCAAAATAGGGCATTGGGGAAGTGTCTCAATGGGCAAAGTGCCAGCCATGCAAGCACAAAGATCCAAATTCAGATCCAGAGTCAACATAAAAAAAGAGAGAGCCAGACATAAATTCATGCATCTGTTACCATAAGATAAAGAGGGAAAGAGATGAGCAGATCTCTGGATCATCCTCGCCAGCCAGCCTAGACAATCAGTGAGTGCAGGCAGAAAGAATGGAGGAGAACATTCATGCATTGTATATGCGCTTACACACAGAGGGATGGGGGAAAAGAGTTCTACACACAAGCTGAGACGTAAAATGCATGTGTGTTATGGATTGAGTATGAAATATCCCCACAGGCTCATGTGATGAGTACTTGGTCACTTGTTGGCAGCACTAACTTTACAGATTCTGGAAACATTTGTGAAGGTCTTTCCTGGTCTTTAATCCCTTTCTCACTCCCTGCTTCCCGTCTCCTAGGAAGTAAAAAGCCTTCCTGGCACAATCTCTCACTGACTTGAAGTTCTTCCTAACAAGCTCAAACAACTGCAGGCCGAATCTCTGAAACTAAGCAAAATGAATTTTTCCTCCTCTAAATTGTGATCTTGGGTGTTTAGGACAGAGCTATACTAAGGTCACTAGACAAGTTGGGTAACAACTAAGAGGCAGACTGCTTAATGCTGCTTATAAATTTGCAGTGTAAAATACTATTGCTGTAAGACTGTCCTACTGAAGTACATAAGAAAGGAATGAAGACACAAAGTATATGAGCAAACACAATGGATGTGGTTTCAGTGAAAGAAACACCTCAGTAATTAATTTAACCATTTCACAAATCAAAAAGTTCAGACACTAGGAAACCATTCACTTAAAGCGTATAGGTCCCTTTCCCACCCAGCTTAGTGCAGCAACAGAAAGAATGCTGCAGCTACTCAAAGAGGATTTGCTTGTCCTGACACAAGGATGCATTCCTATGACAAGTGCATCCTGAGTGAACTAGGGCAGACAGCAAAAAAATATGCCTGGTTTTCCATTATCATACCGAATAGTGCACTCTGATATATTGTTCCCATATCTCCAGAAATATATTTTCTTTTTTGTACAGAAGAAATTGTAACAGGACAGGTAATGATCTCAGGAAGAAAAATCATGGCATTGACATCTACATAAAAGTCATTGGGGATATCAGGAGAAAGAGGTTTTTATTTTTTAAACAGAGCACGCACCTAACATTCACCCAGCATTTGGACATACATTATATGATATATCTGCTTTTAAAATGACTCTTTCACAGCACTTATAAAATTTAAGCACCATCCTATCTATCAATAAGGTTCAAAGAATACTCATCCCTTAATCCACACTCTAATTTTTTTAAAAAAGAAAACTGGACAGGTTTTCAAAACGTTCACAGTCCTTAAGCATTGAGCAATTATTCACAACATGTATTTATCAGAAGTAAATACAAATTCAGTGAACCTGCACACCTGCTGCCAGGGGTGATTGATGCATTTAGTAATTATAATAAAACTTTGAAGGGAATACATTACCAGTTTGACATCTGGAGACAAGAAAGTGAAGATGTATTTCCACTAACATTTATATCATAGTTTCCTTATTCTATTTTAAAAGTCATTTTCCATTTTTAAAGTCAGACTTCCTTAACCTGTGCATTAGTCAATGTTCTCTAGAGGAACAGAATATATATATATATATATATATATATATATATATATATATATATGTATATATACATATATATGCATATATATGCATATATATTCTCTCAGTTATCTATCAATTCTATCTAATAAGTATGGAGATTTATTAGAATGGTTTACAGACTATGGTTCAACCAGTCTCACATAGCTATCTATCAACGAGTCCAAGAATCCAGTAATTTTACAGTTCACAAGTCTGCATGTCTCAACTGGTCTGCAGTATATACAGGAATCCCAAAGAAATAGGCTCTAATGACCGTAAAAGGATTTGTTCAGCCAGAGCAAGAACAAGCACGCAGGGAGCAAATGTCCCTCTTCCATGCTTTTATATAGGCTGCCAGCAGAAGGTGTAGTGCGGATTAAAGGTACATCTTCCCACTTCAAAAGATCTGGATTACAGGTACATCATCCCATCTCAAAGGAGTCAGATTAAAAGTGGGTCTTCCCACTTCAAATGATTTAATTAAAAAAAAAAATCTCACAGGCATGCCCCTTGGGTTTTAGTTCATTCCATATGTAATCAAGGTGACAGTCTAAAACAGCCATCACAGCTGGCTGTCCCTGCAGTAAGGTTTCCTGCTGGTTCATAAACACTGCTAACCCAGCTGGCCTCCACTGCAGCAGAGCCCATTGTTGAGGGCTGTATTAGGTGAAAAGCTTTTTCTGGGGAGATGCTATGCACATATTTATTTATTCCAGATAGAGAGGTCACAACAGACCAAGGTAAGAATACCACCAAAGTCTTACTTGGTGACCCATGAGTTTTGAAGGGGTTACTTAGAGTAATATGGTTAAGTGAGGGGTTACTGATGAGAGTGGGCAGCTGATTGGGTCTCAAAGGTGTGTTTTTGTTTGTTTGTTTTTATGGTCCCTTGGCTTGCTTGAGAGTCTTTTCTCAGTTCAGCTTTGCTCCTTCAAAGAAGAACTCGGGGCTTTCCTTGCTTACTCTATCAGGAAGGGGCCTGGTGAGTCTGCTTAGTTTCAGGGTCTTCCTTAAGTTACTTTAAGGTGTTTACCTCTGTGCTTAAGGAGCTTGCCTGTAGGATGAAATGTTTCAATCTCAAAGAAAACCTTACACAACAGGATGAAATAATTAGACTATTTGATTTCATTATCTTTCCTATGCTGTGAATTAAAGGGGCCTTGATATAATTTTGAACATGGTATCATTATAATTTTCATGACTTAAAGGGACCTTAATGTTACAAAACCTCTGGTATTTACATGTCAGACATGTTGGAGGATATTGTTGAGAAAAATTATGTAGTTAAAAAATATCAACAGAATGGGTGATTTTTAAAATGATCAAGTGTATAGAGCAATATAAAGCTATGAAATTTACATTTATCCAGGCTAGATATCTAAGAAAATAAAATATCTTGTATTTTAAGCATTTTATTGTTCTTTTACTGAGGAAATTTCAATGTTAAAGAGAAATGAGTCATTGATTCTTGTGAGCATTTTGAAAATTATACTAATTCTAATATGTGATGCTGTCTCAAAAAAGACAATTCTTCACCATTGTAAAGGGCGTCAGAGGCATGAGGGACCCTCCTAGGTGGATATTGGAGAGAACAAAGAGAAACTGAGCAAAGAAACTCTTATAAGAATAGAAGCTAATGGCCTAGGAATGATGCATTGCTAAATGGCAAGACAAAGACCTCTGTGCTCTGCATACATAGTAAGTGAACACTGCTGTCTGTCTGTCTGTCTGCAAAAATATCTAGAGAGGCTCCCCTTGCACCAGAGTCACCTCAGAGCAAGAATAGGACCAGAGCAGGCCTGTGGACAGCATCAAGCAGCTGGCCAGCCTCTGCTCCTGTAGGCCTGGCTAGCGCAAGAAGGACAGCGATGTCAGCTAGTGTTCTCTCCATTGTTATGCTCACTTTTCCACTCTACCTTCTCACTGAGCCATTTTACTAATTGCCGCAGCCACCAAATTATGAGTAACATGCTTCACAGCCCAAGACTCGCACTGTGCTTAAGAAACTTCCAGATGTAGACTTTGTTCTGTAATAAAACTTCTTATGTATCTACAGAAAATTAGCCCTGAGGAGTATAAACATATCCTAGACAAGCAAAGAATCTCTGATTAAATAAATGGGGCAAATATTAAATTAAGTGACTTTTTCACTATAGAATTTTCCAGAACCTGCCCTATGTAACATCCATTAACTAATTTTCAATACAAGGCTGTGGTACATGTAGCATTTACTAATTTATTAGTTCACAGAATATGCTTCATTTATCACCTCATAAAACACATAGAACTTGTGCTGTAAGCAATCCTTTAGACATATACTTCTAAATTGGAGAAAAAAAAACACCACAATTTTATATCTACCATGTTTTAGTGAAAATGTGTCCAATATTCATATCTTTCAAAAAAGGGAATAGCTAATACTTGTGTTTTTTTTTTCTTAAACCTGAGTGATCTATGTAATTGATGTATCATATAACTTAACTAAGATAATAAGATTCTTTGGCACAGGTGGAAGAGCAAGTATTCAAGGTCGCTTTAACCCTCAAATCTAGAGCAGGACTCAAGGGTGACAGAGCGCATTTACTCAGGAAGCATCCAGGCCATTCTCAAAAGCCTGTAACAAAAGAACCACTGTAAAATACTAAGAGTGCAGCTGATGAATTGAATCCTTGTTACTGTAGTAGAGGGAACATAGCTTTTCATACAGACTGGAGTCTATAGGAATTTGCATTCTGCGCTGTTCTCTAGTTTTATTATCCAATAAATAAATAAATAAATAAATAAATAAATAAATAAATAAATAAATAAATAAATAAATAAAATCTGAACTTCTCTGTATATTATGCTATGGGATGTCTTTCTATATGCTGTGAATACATGTTGCTCTGATTGGTTGATAAATAAAGCTGTTTGGCCAATGGTGAGGCAGAATAAGGTTAGGCAGGACATTCCAACTGGGGAGAGAGGAGGAGAAAGGTTAGTCGGGAGAGACACCAAACTGTCATCCAAGGGGCAACATGTAATACGCCAGTAAAGCCATGGAACACATGGCAATACATAGATTAATAGTTATGGGTTGAGTTAAGGTATAAGAGCTAGCTAGTAAGAAGCCTGAAATAGGTCGTATAATTGGCAATTGATATTAAGTCTCTAAGTGATTATTTTATAAGCAGCTGTGAAACCATGGGGCCAGGTGGGATCAGAGAAACTTACAGTTACAATCTTAGTTTCCTTGTCTGTGGAATGAGGAATTTTTTCAAGTTACTGTGTGTAATAAAATAGATGAGAAGTATTTTCTAAGATATGTTCTCCCAAAGTCAACTAAAAAAAAGATGAAAGAAAGAAGAAGAAAAAAAAACACCAAGTACAATATTTGTCTCAGTAATGTATTAAAGGGGCCACAGCAAAGAAGTAGAGTGAGCTCAAGAAGGGGCTCCGGTTAGCTAAGGGCTTGAGAACAAGCACTTCGGGAGACAGTCCAGAACACAGCTCAGGATGAGTATAACTGAAGACAAGGACGTAGGAATCATCTCCCTATTCTTATCTGATGTTGCCTGAAGACTGCTCTGAGAGATGCCCTGGAGCATGCATCGCTGTGCTCTATATGTGTCCAGAAGAGGGGTGCTGCAGGCAAAGGGGGGTTTCCACTTCAAGGAAGCACGGGAGGAGAGAGCAGCGGCATGAGAGGATTCTAAGAGCCTTTGCTACACTGTTAATTGTAGCATATTGCATTGCACATACAAAGTTCACTAAAATTCAAAACTTATTGTTACTTTTCATGTGAAAACTTATATGAATCTAATTATTAAGACACTAATTTACAGCTGAGCATAGTGGCACATGCCTGTAATCTCAGACTCAAGATGCAGAGGCAGGCAGAACTCTGTGAGTTTGAGGCCAGTCTTGTCTACATAGTGAGCTACGGGACAGCCAGGGCTAAATAAAGAGGCCCTACCACAACACACACACATACACACACACACACACACACACACACACACACACACACACACACACTGCATTGCTTGTTATTGAACTCAATCATGCTTAGATAATGTGGACACTTGCTTTTTTCTTTTTTCTTTTCCCTTATTCCCTGAAACACTTTGCATTTCCAAAAGAGTGATTACTTAGACTCCTAAAATATGGTCAGTGTTCTTCAACATCCACATTCTGCTCATGTAAATTCAATTCTTACAGTCACTGTACTATAGCTCTTACTTGTCTATTAGACACATAGTAAACATTTTTTCCAATGGTGTCCATGATCTCATTTGAGATGTCTTTTCTCCTACCCAGGACACAGAATGTTCCCTGGCTCCTCTTTGAAAACTCACTATCTTTTTTTGAATGACATCTCCTCCTATCTGAATCCCCTCTCTTTCAACCTCTCATTAGAAAACAAACTGGGTTCTAAGGAATAATAGTAAAATATAGTAAAATAAAACAAAAATTATCACATTGGAGTTGGTCAAAACAAATAAACTGAAGGAGAAGAGTCAGAGACGGCATGTGATTCAGAAATCCACTCAGTTTCTCACACAGGAATCCCATCAAAATGGAAGCTATACCATACACAGAGAACCCGGTGAAGTCCTAGTTCAGGCCCTGTGCAGGCTTGCTCCATCCCTGTTAGTTCAGATGAGCTTTGATCGTGTTGATGTAGAGTGTCTTGTTTTCTTAGTGCCCTTCATTCCCTCTGGCTCTTACACTTTTTTGCTTCTGCTTCTGCAGGCTTCTCTCAGCTCTGAGGGGAAGAATTTGATGGAAACATCTCATTTACAGCAGAGTGTGCCAAGGTCTCTCACTCTGTGGAATATCTAGCTGTGAGTCTCTGTATTTGTTCCCATCTCTCATTAGGAGTCATTTTATCACCACTCTTTGGTTTTTGTTTGTTTGTGTGTTTTTAGACCAATAGTATTTGGCTTTATCCCGGGACCCTGGTCTCTCTAGTCTCTGTATCTTGGTGAGCCAAGCCTTGCTGGGTATGGCTGACAACTCATGTAATGAACCTTAAGTTAAATCAGATACTAAATAGTTACTTCCACAAGCTTTGTGCCACCATTGCCTTAGCATATCTTGCAGCCAGGATAGCATTGTATATATTGTATATCAAAGGGGTGGTGTTTATATTTCTTTTTTGGCAGCATGCTGAGTACCTTCAAGTACCAAAGACATTAGCATGTAGGGACAAAGGCTCTATGTAGGCACCAGCTCAACTTCTCCATGATCAACATGTTGTATAGGCGTTGTCTTCAGCAATGGGGCCTTACTGTCAGTTTGCTGAGAGCAACCTATACTATTGGAAATAGCTTAGGTTTTTTGGGAATGCCCATGGGACTCCTATGGTCAACAATTCAAATAGATGTAATCCAATCCTGGTACTGGAAGCTTCACTTAGTGAAAACAGATGGCCATTTGAGACTTTGTCTCTCCCATTATTTGATGATTTTGTTTAGATCGCCTTTATATATGTATATATTTTAGGAGCTTCTACTGCATTAGGTTTCCTTACTACCCCTTAAATAGCTGTTACTCTTAGCTGTCTTTCCCCATATCCTCTCCCTCATCTACTTCTCCTCTTCTCCTCCCCACTTAGTCCTCCTCTTCTAGCCACTCCCATCTATCCATAACTATCTTTCTATTTCACTTTTCTAAGGAGATCTATCTTTACCCACAAGTCCCTTCTTCTACACCTGTCCTGTGATTCTATGGATGGTAGCTTAGTTATCATTGAATTAACATCCACAAATAAACAAATACAAAATTTCCCTTTCTGTGTCTGGGTTACCTCACTCAGGATGACTTTTTCTAGTTTCATCCATTTACCTGAGAATTACATGATTTGCTTTTTTTAGTGGCTGAGTAATATTCCATTTCTTAAATATACCTCATTTTCTTCATCCATTCATCTGTTGAGGGACATCTAGTTAGTTTTCAGTTCATGGCTATTATGAATAGGGCAGTAATGAATATGATTGAGTTTAGGCACCACCTTCAAGCCTCCTGGCCTGTCGTGATCAAGAGGGGAATAATTGAGATGGGTGAAGAATGAAACTCAGAACAATGCCGTTTTTCTTTGTTATCACTGGTTCATACTTCAAAAGTCTGACCTCTATCCTTTACTTTTCTTACACATTTAAACATAGTAGAACTTGTGACCTGTGACTTTTCTAATAAGAATGAATTCTATTGACTGATAAAGGAGTTCAGGGCCCAGAGGGAGAATCTGTGATAAACATAAGGATAAATGCTATTGGTGGAGGATGCAAAGTACATGGGGTCTCTTTAATAGGAATGTGTTCTCTTTCCTGAAGGATTGGGACTAAACAATGCCCAGGATTTTGGGTGAATTCAGGTAGAAGCTGGCTCCTAAGAGAATGGCAAAGAATCACCAGGTTGATGAACTACTCTTTACTTTGGCATTCCAGGTGACTAGATTTCATTCATTTCTTTCCTTTAAAGAAAATAGGCTCATGTGACTGACAAGCTGGTTTTTCTGATGCTTATTCTAAGCTGTGCTTAGAATATTCAAGTGTCTTTAGGGTAGGATGAGATGTTCTTTGGTATATGCCCAAGAATGGCATAGCTAGATCTTAAGGTATGTCTACTCCCACCTTTCTGAGGAACTGTTACACTGTTTTCCAGAGTGGCTGTACAAATTTGCAGTCCTGCCAGAAATGGATTAGTCTTCCCCTTATTCTACATCCTCACCAGCATGAGCTGTCACTTGTTTTATTGATCTTAGACATTGTGACATGTGTAAGATAAAATTTCAAAGCAGTTTTGATTTGTATTTCCCTGATGGCTAAGGATGTTGAACATTTAAGTATTTCTCAGCCACTGAGTTTCCTTTTTGGGGAATTCCCTGTTTAGATTTATACTCTATTTTTTCAATTTGGTTATTTGATTTCTTGATATCTAGTTTTTGAATAATACACCCCCATGTATGCATGCACACACACACACACACACACACACACACACACACACACACACACACACCCTCTATCAGATATGTAGTTGGTAAAAAAAAATCTTTTCCCATTCTGTAGGCTGCTGTTTTTTTTTTTCCAAATGATAGTGTCTTTTGCCACACATAAGCTCTTCAGTTTAATGAGGTCTAATTTATTAATTATTGACCTTAGTGCCTGTGTTAACAATGATCTTTCCAGAAAGCTTTCTCCTGTACCTGTACGAGTGAATTCAAGACTATTTCCCACTTTCTCTTCAACCAAGTTCAGTTTATCTGATTTTATGTTGATGCCTTTGATCCATTTGGAGTTAAGTTTTGTGCAGTGTGATAAGTATGGATCTATTTGGATTATCTACATGCACCAATCCAATTTGAACAACACCATGTATTGAAGATGTTTTCTTTTTCCAGTGTGTATTTCTAGCCCTTTTATCAAAAGTAAGAAGACCATAGATGTGTGGATTTACATCTAGATATTCAGTTTGATTCCATTGAGTAACCTGTCTGCTTTTGTGCCAATATCATTTGTTTTTGTTACTATAGCTTGACAGTACAACTTCAAATTGTAGAAGGTGATAGCTCCAGAAGTTGTTTTTTATTTGTTTGTTTGGTTTTGGTTTTTCAAGACAGGTTTTTTTCTGTGTAGTTTGATTCCTGTCCTGGATCTCACTCTGTAGAACAGGTTGGCCTCAAACTCACAGAGATCCGCCTGACTCTGCCTCCTGAGTGCTGGGATTAAAGGCGTGTGCCACCACTGCTCACACTGCTCAGCTTCCAGTAGTTTTTTATTGCTCAGGATAGTTTTTTGGTTTTTTGTTTTGTTTTGTTTTTTTTTTTTTTTTTTTTTTTTTTTTTTTTTTTTTTTTTTTTTTTTTTTGTGTGTGTGTGTGTGTGTGTGTGTGTGTTCCCACAGAAAGCTGAAATTATTCTTTTAAGGTCTGGGGAGAATTTTTTTGGAATTCTGATGGGCATTGCATTGAATCTATAGAATATTTTTGGTGGGATGGCCAGTTTTTACTATTTTAGTATTACCTATCTATGAGTGTGGAAGGTCTTTTCATCTTCTGATGTCTTCTTCAGTTTCTTTAATGGCTTTTGGTTTTATATCATACAAGTCTTGCTTTTTTAGAGTTACCCCTAGATATTTTATACAGTTTGAAGGTACTGTAAATGATGTTTCTCTGATTTCTTTTCAGTCCATTTATCATTTGTTTTAAGAATTAAATGGTGATTTTTTTAATGGTCAATTATGTATATTGCCATTTCATCTGCAAATAAAGATATCTTGACTTTTTCCTTTTTAGTTTATATCCCTTTGGAAGCCTTCAGTTGTTTTATTGCTCTAGCTAAGATATTAAGAAATACATTGACTAGGTATGGAGAGAGCGGACAATCTTGTTCCTGATTTTAGTAGAAATGCTTGAGTTTCTGTTTCAGTTGATGTTGGCTATGCGCATACTGTAAACTGTCTTTCTTATACTGAGTTATGTCTTTTATATATCCCTAATCTCTCCAGGACTTCCACCATGAAGGGGCATCAAAGATCTTTTCTGTGCGTAATGAGATCATGTGGTTTTTGTTCTTCAGTTCGTTTATATGGTTAATTATGTTTACTGATTTTCCTATTTTGAACCATTCCCACATCTCTAGGATAAAACATTTTGTTCATGGTGGATAAACTTTTTCATGTGTACTTGGATTTGTTTTACCAGTATTTTATTGAGAATTTTTGCATATGTACTCATGAAGGATATTTGCCGTAAATTCTTTTACTGTTAGGAATTTGTGGTTTGGGTATCAGGATCACTGTGGCCTCAGAAAATGTATCAGGCAATGTTCATTCTGTTTAAGTTTATGAAATAATTTGAAGAGTTTTGGTATTAACCCTTCTTTGAAAGTCTGGTAGAATTCTGTGCTAAAATCATCTGGCCCTGGATTCTTTTCTTGGAAGATGGGAGACTTTTATTGACTATTTGTATTTCACCAGGTGTTATAAGTCTTTTCAAATTCTGTTCTGATTTTGACTTGAATAAGCGGTAGAGATCAAGAAAATTATCCATTTCTTTTAGACTTTCCAATCTGCTGAAGTATATGTTGTTAAAATATATCCTTATCATTATTTGGATGTCTACAGTGTTCGTTGTTATGTCCATACATTCATTTCTAAATCTATTAATTTGGATATTCTTTTTCTGCCTGCCTATTACTCTGTTTGGATAAGGATTTTTCAAAGAACCAACTCTTTGTTTCATTGATACTTTGTATTTTTTGTTTGAATTTCATCTATGAGTTTTACTATTTCTTGCGATCTACTCCTTCCATGTGTGATTTCTTCCTGTTTTTTTCCTAAATCTTTCAGGTATGCTGCTGAGTTATGAAATTTCTCCATTTTTAATACTCACTTAGTGCTATATATTTGTCTCTTAGAACTCCATTCTTTGTTTCTCACAAATTTGGGTATGTTGTATATTCATTTTCATTCAATTCTAGACAGTTTTTTTTTTTTAAATTTCTTTCTTAATTTCTGCCTTGACCCATTTTTCCATTCAGTACAGAATTTTTCTGTTTCCAGGAATTTGTAAATTTTCTGTTGTTGTTGACATCCAACTTTAATGTGTGTGGATCAAATAGGATGCAGGATGATATTTCAGTTTTCTTGTTTCTGTTGAGCCTTGCTTTGTGTCTACATTTGTGGTTCACTTTTGGAGAAAGTTTTCTGAGATACTGAAAAGAAAGTATATTCTTTTGTGTTTGGATATAATGTTTTGTAAATATTTGTTAGGTATTTGCTTTATAATGTCCATAATCTCCAGCTTTTCTCTGTTTAGTTTTTGTATGGATTACCTGTCTATTGATGTGAGAGGAGTATTGAAGTCTCTTGTTACCATTTGTGGGAATCAATATATGATTAAAGCTGTGGTAGTGTTTCTTTCATGAACTCGGGACCCTTTGTGTTTGGTGCACAGACATTAGAATTGCAATGTTCTCTTTTCCTTTGATGATATGTAGTGTCCTTCCTATCTCTTCAGATTAGTTTTGGTTTGAAGTCTATTTTGTCATATATTAAAATAGCTACACCAGCTTCCTTCTTAGGTTTATTGGCTTGGAATATCTTTTTCTAGCCCTGTATCCATAGATGATGTCTATCTTTGATGTAAAAGTGTGTTTTTTTGGATGTAACAGTAGGACAGGTCTTCTTTTCACATCTATTCTGTTAGTCTGTGTCTTTTTAATGAGACCATTTCTGTTGAAAGATATCTATGAGCAGTGTTTGTTGATTCCTATTACTTTCTTCTTATTGTTGTGTGCTCTGTGGGGTGTGTGTGTGTGTGTGTGTGTGTGTGTGTGTGTGTGTGCCACTTTTTGATTTTCTGGTCTGGGATTATTTATTCCTTGAGTTTTCCTGGGTGTGGTTAGGCTCTTTTCCTTTGAAGTTCCCTTTTAGCGCTATCTGTATGGCCTCATTTGTAGATAGGTATTGTGTACACTTGTGTAGCTAGAGTTTTCCTGCCTGACCCACAGTCAGGACAAATCTCTGTCACCGGCCAGTTCCACAGCCACTCAGACCCAACCAAGTAAACACAGAGACTTACATTGCTTACAAACTGTATGGCCATGACAGGCTTCTTGCTAACTGTTCTTATCTTAAATTAATCCGTTTCTATAAATCTATACCTTGCCACATGGCTTGTGGCTTACCGGCGTCTTTACATGCTGCTTGTCATGGCACAGCTGGCAGTGTCTCCCTCCTCAGCCTTCCACTTCCCAGAATTCTCTCAATTCTCCTCTCTGTTAGTCCCTCCTATACTTCCTGCCTGGCCACTGGCCAATCAGTGTTTTATTTATTGACCAATCAGAGCAATTTGACATACAGACCATCCCACAGCACACTTGGTTTTAATATATCTTATTTTCTCCCTCTATTATGGTTGAAATTTTTGCTAGATATGGTTAGGTAGCCTGGACTGGCATCTGTGGTGTCTTAGAGTTGGGAACAAATCTGTCCAGACCCTTCTGCTTTTAGAGTCTCCATTGAGAAGTCCAGTGTAATCTGATAGGTTTGCTTTTATATTACTTGGTCTTTTTCCTTTCAGATTTAAATATTATTTATTTGTTCTATACTTTTAATATTTTGATTATCATGTGCCAAGTTGATTTTCTTTCCTGGTCCAGTCTATTTGGTTTTCTCTATGCTCCTTGTACTTTAATAGGCATTTTCTTTAGATTAGGAATCTTTCTTTTTTGATTTTGTTAAAAAATATGTTCTTTTGACCTGTATTTCTTCTCCTTTCTCTATTTCTATCATTGTTAGATTTGGCCTTTTCATAGTTCCCCAGATTCCCTGGATGTTTTGTGTCAGGAATGATTTTTGATTTAACATTTTTTTGACTGAAGTATCTATTTATTCAATAGCCAAGATTCTCTCTGTATGTAAGGCTTCCATCCGAGGTTCTTGTTCAAGTTTCTAAATTTGTCTTTTTCTAGATTTATCTTAGTTTGAGTATTCTTTATTGATTCTATTTCAACTTTATCCACGGCAGTTTTATTCATTTCCTTCCACTGTGTTTTCATAGATTTCTTTAAGGGATTCATTTTTTTCTCTTTAAGGATCTCTATCATATCCACAAAGGCTGTTTTAAGCTATTTTTCTTGCCCTTCAACTATGTTAGAGTATTCAGGGCCTGCTGTTGTATGGTTGCTGGGCTCTAGTGAGAATATTTTCACCGGGTTGTTATTGAGTGTGTTTTAACACTGGCATCTATGCATTTGAAGAAGTCAGCCTACCCGCTTCCCAGGCTTAAGGGGATGGATGGATGCTAGGAGGGAAAATCTGTTTGAACCACTGGCAGAGGGAGGAGGAAGGCTGAAGCAGGAATTCTGCTGCAAAGTTGGGAATGGGACTAAAAGAAACAGAGCCAGACAGTGGCAGTGCGTGCCTTTGATCCCAGCACAAGGGAAGCTCAAGCCTTTGATCCCAGTACATGGGGGGTGCAAGTATAGGTGAAGTTTTCCAGTGTCCCAACCTGCTGTAGGTCAGGACAAATCTCTCACCCACAGTCCTGTAGCTTTTTATAAAATAATCACACAGAGGCTGAATATTAATTAAAACTGCACAGTCATTAGCTTAGGCTTACTACTGACTAGCTCTTACACTTAAACTCAGCACATTTCTGTTAATCTATATGTTGCCATGTTTTCCATGGCTTTACATGTGTGCCATTACATGCTGCTCCCTGGATGGCTGGACAGCATCCCCTGACTCAGCCTTCCACTACCCAGAATTCTCCTTGTCTGCTTATCCCACCTATACTTCCTGCCTGGCTACTGCCCAGTCAGTGTTTTATTAAACCAGTGTACAAAAGCATTATCCCACAGCATTTCACTTTTTCTGTTTAATTAAAAAGGAAACTTTAAACTTTACCATAGTAAAATTGTACATAACAAAACAGTTATCAAGCAAGAATTACAGTTACAGTATCTAATCTCTTTATATTTGGCAAATTTAAAGAAAATATTCTATTTATTTTATATTTGTGAGTTCAAGGTTTCATATCTATCTTATCTCTTATCATAACTAAAGACAACCATAATTATAACTATCTAGTCTTCAACTACATCAAAGACCCTAGAAGGATATAATATTACCAAATAAACAGGAAATGCATTGTAAGCAACTTCCAAAAATCTGGAATGACAGAGACAGCTGACTTCCCGGACAGTCACCCAAAGTTCTTCTGTAAAGTTGGGGCATCCATCTTCAGCCATATAGACATAGAATCTCTCAGTCTCTTTGCTCTGTGTCCTGTAGAATGCATGGCAGTCTCTTCTGTGAAGCAGGAACCTGAAGGATCATCTCACCTTGCAAAGTTCAGTGGTCACCTTCTCATGGGTCCTGCATGTCCAGTTGACATAACATTTTGTCAAGCAGTCCAGGCATGAAAAGTTTCTTCACCAAATGGCTATTTTTGCCAAGAAGTAGATAAACTCCATATGGAGTGTCTTCAACGTCCATATTTCCCTTTGAAGTAAATCAGTGCTACCAGGAAGAGACATGTCTTATTGTCCAGAAAGTATAAGTTTTTAAAACATTTTAAATGCCATATTCTGTAGGTCTTTGAAGTGTTTGAAGATTACCTACTTAATTGAAATATGTCTATGTATACCTAGAAAACTTAACTAACATAACTACAAGTTTGATTATCATAGGTAATTAACTATTAATCTGTATTTCTTAATAATACATTACAATTTTAAGTGAGTTTTATAAACATAATATCTTAAACGAGAATAAATATATATATACAGTTGAACAAAATAAACCTTAAATTTGTATCAATAATCTAAAATACATAGCAATGTAAAATATTTTAAACAGGTTGTTGCTCTTTAAAAGTAAATTCAATAATCTACCCTTTTATCCTATCATATCTATATCCTATATTTCTATATCACTCAAGCCTTTGATCCCAGCACATGAGAGGCTCAATCCTTTGATCTTAGCACATGGGAGGCTCAAGGCTTGGACCCTAGCACATGGGAGGCTCATGTCTTTAATCTCAGCACTAGGGAGGTGTAAACAGGAATATAAAGTGGGTGGAGATAGGATCTTGGGCCCATTCATTCTGAGGATTCATAGAGACAGGATGCCCCCCATTCAGTCTGAGATTTCATAGAGGTAAGAAGTGATTATGGCTTCTCTGCTTCTCTAATCTTTTAGCTTTCACCCTAGTATCTGACTCTTGGTTTTTACTGTTAAAACTAATTTGGATCCTGCATCACAAGACCCTTCTGCATACACTCTCTCACAATTTCATGCCCTCTTTTGTTTATACAGTGCCCCATGGAGTCCAATTTGTGCCACCCATATATTCCAAATGAGGGGCCGTCTCCTGGAGCATGATTGACCCACTAGGGACCTTAGAGAAAACTGACTCTCCATCTCTCATTAGTTATTCATTGCTGATATTTCCTTAGCTAGGGATGAGACTTCATGGTCAACTTCCCTTTCCATTCCTTGATTTTTCTGTCTTGAGGTTACTCAGGTGTTGTGTACACTGTCACAACTGCTATGAGTTTATTAATGAAGCAGTGAGTTTGTTTTTAAAAACAGGATTCTTGCTTTTTTTCATATTTCTATCGGTGCTATCAATACCTGTCAGTGTCTGAATTCATAATTTAAAATGTAAAGAGAAGCTTAACAGCAACCAGTTCAAAACAGTGTGTGGGCTATGCAGCTATGTGTTTTGATTTTTAAGAAGTGGCACCCAAACATGAATGAGACAGAATCTCTGCTCCTTGTCACATTTATTAATCACTGCATTGGATGATTTAACCAGTGAAATTAGGAGAGAAAGAAAAATAAAAATTATCCTATTAAAAGAAGAAACAAATCTCTTTAATTTATAGATGACATATCTCATTTACAGAAAAATCTTCAGAAATGCAGATACTCTTGGAGCTAATATATGAATACGTTTAGATTGAAAAGTCATTATATTATAAACTAATTTTATGTTCACATACTAGCAAAATATCTATAAAACTAAAACCAAAATCTACAATTATAAATTGTAAAATTTGTAATTTAAAACTGATTTCAAATTCTACTTATCATAGAATCAAAAAAGAATAAAATAAAGAGATTTAAACTTAATAAAATGAATAAGAAGTTAGTGTAGTGAAGATTGAAACATCACTGTAATAAATATCTAAGTAAATGAAGTGGTATCCAGTCTTCATGGATTGGAAGAATATTAGGGTGAGAATACTATAAAAATTGATTCACAAAAACAACATGTCCTCCTTCAGAATCATATTTGATTTCTTTTAACAAATTATCAGGTCTATCCCAAGATTTACACAAAAGTGTAATAAGCATAGACTACCCAAAATGTATATAAACAAAAATCTTAAAATTTACAGAAACATCCATGATCAAAAGTATACAAATTAACCAAAAATCTGACCAACCCAAATATCCATCAACTGATTAGTTAAGGAGTAAACAAAATATAACATAGATTAAAAGGAAATACTATTCACAATTAAAATGAAATTAAATGTCCATAACGTGGGTTCTCAATTTACTTGTTAACATGGATGAATGTTGCAGCTTACCTCTAATTCTAGCCTTCAAAGGTAGAGACAGGAAATTCCCAGAGCAAGCTGGCTAGGTATCCTAGTCATAGTTGCTGGTAAGCTCAGGGTTTACCTCATAGACCCTATGTCAATGAATAAGAGGAAAGAATGATTAAAGATGATTCCCAACACTAGTCTTTGGGCCTCCATGTGCTCTCTCTCTCTCTCTCTCTGTCTCTCTCTCTCTCTCTCTCTGTCTCTGTCTCTCTCTCTCTCTCATACACACACACACACACACACACACACACACACATACACACACACACACCACAAACTCACAAATATATAAAAACTATAAGCAAGCATAGATCTAGATGTAGCTTAGGAGCCTATAGAATTCATAATCTGTCGCTACACAATTAGTTCCATGAGTGAGAGAAGATGAAATTGGAAAAAAAGATAATAAATGGGCTTGAACTTCTGAGCCAGGGTTACCTGTTCTCTATTTCTCAAACTATTTAAGCTATTTCTCAAACTCTTCAATAGAGTCTAAAATGGATTTGCCTTCTGAAATTATGTCTGTTCACTTCTTCTGTGGCCAATAAAAGTGACTTGGCTATGGAGATAAGCATGCTGACCTCTCAGGAGACACTGGTCAAGTTGTTCTTCATCTCCTACTTCTGAAGCTTTCACACTAATGATTTTCATTTGAGCATAGCAGTCACTTATGTCAGCTTAATATTCAGAAACATGACAGCAAATGTTCAAATTGAGCATACAGTTTATTATCTCTCTGTCCCTAGAAGAAAGGAACCCAACTTATAAGAGGCCTACTGTGAAAACGTATGTTGTATGCAACTCCTCCACATTTCATCTTCTTTATTCCACAG
This sequence comes from Peromyscus eremicus, assembly GCF_949786415.1. Taxonomy (NCBI): domain Eukaryota; kingdom Metazoa; phylum Chordata; class Mammalia; order Rodentia; family Cricetidae; genus Peromyscus; species Peromyscus eremicus. Next base: position 99,517,731 of record NC_081425.1, on the reverse strand, counting down.
TGCTAAAAACCACCAGTAGTAATTATTTTCGTTAATGTTTAATTGTGCCATGGAAACTAAGAGCCAATACATTTCTCAGTGTTAAAAATACAAGTTCCCCAAGTCACAGGCAGCTTGCACATGCTCAGAAATACACTAAATACAGGAGAAAAGAGAAAGAGCTGACCCAGGAATAGCAAAAAGGCTGTATTTCAGGAAAATTTGCTTAAGAAAAAGGCTGTGTAAGTGCTTTGGCTTAGATATTTCTTGACAAAAAAAAGTCAGAAAATTTGGTTGTTCTTGCTAGTCTAACATCCCTAGAATTCAAGCGTGGTTTCATATAGAAGTTCAAGCTTCTTACAGTATTTTGTGACCCAGAAGAGACCAAAATCATCATTCTGCATGAATGATTTCATGTACCCTATTTTCCTGATGAATCACTTATTTTTCACATTGTTTTGATGACTAAATTTTGCTATAGTTCCTGTTCCATCTTCTTTCATGATCTTTATCTCTGACATGAAATAAAAAGAAATAGCTGATGCTTCACATTTCAGTAACAAATGGGTATATCTGGCAATATTTAAAAGTATTCATTGCCTTAACAACTTGAACTTGAAAAAGGAATAATTCCACTTGACTCTCTAATATTTCTGGAATGACACATCTATTGTGAAGGTATTTCAATGGCTGTGCTCTCAAGCAAAATCATAAAATAAGCTAAAAACTTGGCTCAGAGAAGACAAAGCAGAAAACAACTCGATATGTGGCTTAGGAAGGAGCACATGACTAAGGAGCTGCTTAGTGTCCTAATTTGCAAAGGAAAACTAAATCTTAAATTACAGATGCAAAATAGATTTTTGTCTGTCACCAGGCTTCACCCAAGCTACAGTGGAAGTTCCATGAGTGCTTGGGAATAATGATTCATTCTAGAAGGAAGGAGGGATGATGGTCCTTTGAAGAGTCCAAGACCAAGATATTTAAATCTCAGAGGAGAGGAGACTGTGTGTGTTAAGATTTACTTACTAAGTATAAGATATGTATGTCTGAGTGGCCATTGGTGTTGATAGCATGTGTTTGTTCATAAAAGTGAAGTCATTACTGTGTCTAGAAATATAAAATAGTATAGAGAATATAAATAGGCAAGCTCTGAGAGTCACCTCTTGGATTTTTACTATAAAACAAGGGTTAATGAACTTGATTTGAAATATTATAGGGGAAGATATTCTAATAGTGAAAAACCAACCCTCATCTGATGAACAAGAATGTTCATTTCTACTTTTTGCAATGATCTTGGAAAGATTTAGAAATAATGGTTAACTTACTTTTAATTGAGCAAAAAATGACATTAAACCAAAGATGTGGAGTAGGTGATGTTCTTCATCTGTGACTAAGTTAATAAATGTGCTCCTGCTCTGGGTAAATTCCTGTCATTTTAACAGGGGGTATTTTGGTAGGGGTCAATGATATTACATATACTGGATAGAAGCATACTTATCCTGTTCTAGGTGATCAGAAGGGACTTGGAAGGCCTATTTGTTAGGACAGCATTTGTGTTGTATGTGTTACTATGTGTGTGTGTATGTATGTATGTATGTATATATATATATATATATATATATATATATATATACATACACACATCTGTGTGAGGTATATATGTACATATGGGCACATACATGTGTGAGGTATATATGTACATATGTGCACGTGCATATGAAAGCCAGTGGTTGAAGTTAGGAATTTTCATCAATAGCTCTTTCCCCTTATTCTTTTGATTCAAAGTCACTCAGGCCCAGAGTTTGTCAGTCAGGCTGGTCTATCTTGCCAGTTGGTGCATGGATGACTACTTCTTTCCATCTTCCAAGGTGGAAATTACAGGTAGGCTTCAACAATTGCCTGGCATTTGCATGAGTTCTGGAGATTTGAACACTGGTCCTCATGATTGGGTCATGAGGGCTTTATCCACTGAGTAATAATTCTAGCCAATTACATATCTTTCAGTCTCCTTTCATGCATGTATGTTTCATGATGATTTTGCTTAGGTTTACATACTGTGCTGTTGAGCTTTTAGACTGTTCTGTATGCTTCTCCACCCAATGTGAGAGTGAGCATATCAACTCTTCTTTTCATTCACAATTCTTTCTTTCCCATCTCATTTTTACCTCCCTCTTTTCATCTTTCTCTCACCTTTATCCCATCCCTTTAACACCTCATATCTATACCTTTCATAGTTTCAATTATCTCTGAAATATATGGATTCTAACAGTATCATAACCTCTCCTTTGAGCTACTTTCCTCCATACAATCTTTTTCAACATTGATTGAAAATGAGTCTCTAACCTCATTCGTCTCATTTACTTAACACTCTTAGTAATGAATAAAATCCTCACATCTACCATATTACCTTTCTTAATTTATCTTCCAAGAGTTGTCTACTGGATAGTATAACATTTGCAAAGAGGCAGATCCAGCATTTGTGGTTCATATCATAGTTAATAATCTACTCTGAGAGCAATATAGAGGCTGCACCAGGCATGCTAAGCTCTTGAGCTAAGAATATAACTTCTGAAATATAAATCTGCACTCTACCACGAAATATATCACATTAGAATATTGCCAATCCTTCAATTGAAAGAACACAGCAGATTAAAAGGAAAATAACCTCTGGTATGTAAACTCCAAAACAGAAATACAAAGGCAATTTAGCTTAAAAAAATATGAAACCTCAATAATGGCCTATGCAAGAATGAATCAGGTGAAATTTCAAGAACTCAAAAGATAAACAAATTCCTGAATTGATCTCAGAGAACAGAAATGTTGAAAGATGATCTAGGAATGGAATTGTGTGGGAATTCTGAGTGCTTGTGAGAACACTCTAAGAAAAAAAGACAAAGGTCTTGTGACCTGAGTTTCTTCAAAACACAAGATTGTTCTTGGAATGTGTTTTCCTGCTCATCCCAGATTTAGCAGATAAAAGTGGGTTTGCTTCAGATTACCCATTACCACTTAATATTGTTATTCAGGTAATGTGTAAACTGTCCTTTGTGTGCTTCTATGGTAAAAACATTCTTTGGCCATGCATGACTTGTCTTTGTGATTATACACAGCCTGAACTCATATAAACTTTACACATATGACCTTTCTTTACCCTCAAAATATAATTTGTCTGATGCTCTGAATAAAGTTGGCTATTGTGTGAGACTTTAGTCTGCCGCATTCATTAGCTCCATTTTCCCAGGTCCTATCCCCAGTGAAAACAAAAATAAAAATAAACCAAAAATAAGTGTTGAATGAAATGAAGAAGTCAATATAATATACAAAGAAACTTTCAGTAAAAAAATACAGAAATGAAGAAAAAACAAGCTGAAATGCTTGAAATAAAAAACACAAAAAGTCAAATAAAGAGCTCTGGAGAAAATTCACTAACTAAACTAATCTAGTAGAGGACAGAATAACTGAACTTGAAGGCAAGATGCATGGATTATAACATCCCAACAAAGACAGACATTATATTAAGATGCTGTAGTTCTACTGCTGTGGCAAACCACTGTGACTAAAAACAACTTCAGGAGGAAAAGTCTCATTTATTTCTACATATATCCATTAATTATTTATTATATAATTAATATATTAAAGATACTTAGAAATAAGCCCTTTCCTCCTGAAGTTGATTTATATATTATATTAAATATATTATATTGTATTATATATATTATATAGTATATTGTTTATATTAATACATACTATATATAATATACTACACTGTATATTATATAATATACATGTGTAATGTATAACACATAATATTGTATATATTACATTATGTAGTATATTCCATATACTAGTTTGTATAGTTATACTTATTTCTACTTAAAACTTTTGAGTTTACTGTCTGAGTCTATTATCCTGGGAAGTGTCCATGACTTGTTTGTTCTCACTGTCTCAGGCAAACATCTGTCCTACCAGGGATAGCTTACAGCAGTTAGTTTCCCCAGCCTCTTCCTGCACATAAAGGACTAGGGTTTATTTATGCATAAATAAATAAATAAATAAATAAATAAATAGCATGACAAAATAGAGAATAAGGACTTAAGGTAGGCTATAGTGTGATGATATTAGAAAATCTAAGGGATATTCTTAGACATTTAATTAATTGTATTCTGGTGGCCATTGCTCTCTTTAACATATTGTTTCAAATGTATACAGACACCATCTTTGATTTTTCTGCAGAAGGCTTGGGATCAGTAGCCTAGTTTCCCTTACCCTAGGGTGTGCTTCACAAAGCTCAGAGCCACTTGCTGTGCACGATTTCACACCACTGTGGAAGACAGGTGCTTCAAAGCTCTTAGGAGAAATGCCACAGTCAGAATGACCTTTGTAACAAAAGGTGCAAACACATAGTGTTTGCAGATTTCTGTATTTTTCTTCCTTTAAAGAAAATAACCTTTGCCTCCTCACTGTATGTCATGTTTAGGTTGAAATAGTTCAAAGTGTACTTATTGGTTCTGACCTATAGAATCACAGGCTGATTTCAGTTATTTGGCTTTGTTAATTCAAATATAGAGGTGAGGTGTGAGCCTGAAGGGCAGGAAGAAAGGAAGATACTTACATAATTTAGATGAGAGATGAGCTTTTGAAATGATTTAAATAGTACACTGATAAGTTTTCAAGAACTTGACTATTTTACATAGAAATAGGAAAAGACATGGCACTCCATCCCACATCACCAAAAGCCAAAGATTCAATCTCCTTGGTTCCAAGAGCATTCTGTCTACATTCTGTAGAAGAATAATAGAAATATCACTACTGCCCAGGGAGCAGTGTGAAGTCCTCTTTCCTTGACTTCTGGAAGTGGCTTCCTCTGCATCAGAGGTGACTTTCAGGTTCTGTCGGCCCAAGAGTACAAGTACTCAGAAAATTCAGCTTCTACCTCTGTGATCTTTCACTGATCGATTTCAAGTTCCTTGATGGGTCTGAGGTTCACAGCTGTGCAGGCTATGTTGCTGTTGCTGTCTGCTGCACTGCATTCCAAACAGAAAAGACCCTTTCCCACACCGCGAAGATGCAGGCAGTTCTCCCAAGGCCTTAAAGGCAGTTCCTGAGAAATGAAGTTCACATACTTTAGGAAATCGACATTTTTAGAGAGCATTTGATTATGAAGTTAAGTCAAACTTGCTTTCACATAATTTAAAGCTAATTTTCATAAACACTTCAAGCAAGTGTTTCAAATGACTAAATGTTCTCTATTTGTTGGTTTTAGAAATATGTTACTAGGAAAGCTGAGGGGTGTGGCCTGCCTCAAGCTGTTAGGCTCATCGCAGTGGGGAATCCTACTTAGCAGACTAACCCTGACTTGCTGGGAGATGTAAATGCTTGTGCACTCACAGGCACTTTCTGTCTGAAGTCCTGGATTTTGCCCTAGGAGAAAGGGTAAAGAAGAATGTGTTCCCCTACATAGCTTTCAGTAAACTGAAATGGGTATTACTGTTTTGTTTTTCTTAATTTTCAAATGAAAGCCTTCACATACTAGTTCGGAATCGGGACAGTAACATTTTGCATGGGGAAATTTAAAAAATTATTTTATGCCATCTTAAAGTTTTATGTAAGATTCTCACTTATTTGAATAGATCTGTTATGTTTGGAGATTATTGGATTAGGGAGCTAGGTCTTGCTGAGTTCTAACTGTTCTTCGATGATGTAAAGACTCACTCAGATGTTTCTAAATACTATTCTGAAAGGGAAAAATCAGTAGCCATCTTAAGAGATGCTCCCCGCACCTCCTCTAAAGGTAAACTGACCAGCAGTTTTAGAACTGACCAGAAATTAAACTCATGGGGAGATAAGGATGAAACAATAAATCTATATATCCTGGACTTGGTAAAACAGGATATGGGGAGTAATGGACTCAACTGACCAGAAACTGAACTTATGGGAACAATAGGACTGAAACAATAAATCTGAATGTATATATCCTGGGTTCAACAAAAGCAGGACATAGGAAGTAAAAAATTTATGTCTCTGTAGATAGCCTGAATCCTGTTAGCCATCAGTAACCTCATGCTTATAGTTCAGCCAGTAACTTCAAAGAACTACCTTACCCCTAGCCCCCTCGTCCAATCCCAAGAAATGAACTCTCTGCATGTAAACCTTTCCTATATAAACCCCTTCAAGTGAGTGCTCAGGGCCATCCTCCTCTACCTGTTTGGAATACAGACCAAGCCCTGGGCTTGCTTTGTTATTAAAAAAACCTCTGTGCGCTTGCATTGGATATTGGCTCTGTGGTGGTCTTGCTTGGGGGTCTTGCGACAACACAAGCACAACAATTCATGACTATAATTTCTGCTATCAAAAAATATTTTTTAAGTCATTGTTTTAATAGTACAGATTTACAGGGTACAGTGTGATAGTTTGATAGATTTATATGTTTCACAATGATCAAATTATTAATCTTTCCATCTCTTTAAATATTATTAAAATAAAGACAGAAAGAAATGTGTGCATTCATACTATCAAGATTTCTGTGCTTTCTACAGCTTCTATATCCTCACTGTTTTGTCTGCATGGTCTGTCAATCATAGGAAAGGCTGATAAGGTCTGCTATTAGAGATTTTTATCAGGTGTGTAGAAATCCTAAGTTATACTTTCCTTGGTAAAATCAAGCTCTTGTTTTTATGTAAAAAACTTCTTTATCTCCAGTAATATTCTGATTTAAAGTCCAGTTTTAAATTAACATTTAGGGTAGTATAAAAGTAACTGGATTCATTATGGCTTTTTCACACACATGTGTCACTGTGCTTTTTCCTACTCCATCCCCTCCATCTTTGCCCTCTTCAGTTCCCACTCATTCTTGTTAACACCAAGTAGTCCCACTTCTGCTTTCATGTCACATGGATTCCCATAGCTTCTTTCCTCCCCCATTCTTCCCTTAAGATCTCTTCTTCCTTTTTCATGGCCTCCTTTTTAGTTCCTCTCCTCCCTCTTCTCTCTCTCTCTCTCTCTCTCTCTCTCTCTCTCTCTCTCTCTCTCTCTCTCTCACACACACACACACACACACACACACACACACACACACACACACAGATCCAGTTTCCACTTATGGGGAAAACAAGCGCCATTTGTCTTTATGAGGTGGCTTATTTCATTTAACATAATGTTTTCCACTTTCCTTCTAATATCAAGGTTTCATTTTTTTTTTTTTACAGCCTGAATAAAATGTTATTGTCTACACGCACTGCACTTCTTTTATCCTTCCATTTGCTCTTGGGCATCTAGGCTGAGTATTTTACCTAATGATGCTAAATAAAATGACCATAAACGCTGATGTGCAGGGGTCTCTAGGTTATATACAGTTTTTATATCTGAATGCAATATTTCTTCAATATACTCTTTTAAAAGTTCCAATTTCCTTGTTAAGTTTTTTTTCCCCCATGTTTCTCATCTTTCCACCCACATTGCTGAATTTTCTCAGTTTTACTGATTTTCCTTAGTGTAGCTAAATTTCTTCTCTGAGGTCTGAGTTGAATCACCTGCTAAGCTGTTTTTACTTTGAGGTCACTGATCATTTTTAACGGTGAATCTTTGAAATATTCATCTAGCATTTCATCCACTTCAGTATTTAGAATTGATAGCTGAGGAGCTACAATCTTCATGTTTCTTGTGTTTCTCTTGTGATTTGCTCATCTATTGGTTCAGACGTTCTTCAACTTTTATCTGGGGATCTTCTTATTGATTAGTCTCAATCATGAAAAATAGACAAAAAAAGATACTACTAAATCAGTAACAGACTTAACATGGTATAGAGATGGATGCAAAATCATTAAATAAAAGAGTATAGAGTTTGGATCTGGATAATTTTTGTTTGATTTTTATTGATAATTTTTTGTAACAAGGTTTCTAAAATTAAAAAAAAAGGAAAGTTAGATTATTCAAACAACAAAGAATAAAAGGGGCAAAACCAAGATAAGAAGGGAAGAAAGAAGAGAAGGAAGAAAATAAAAGAATAGATTGGAGCAGCTTCCTTCCTAAAAACTGACAAGTGTCAAGTATATGCACAGGTGGTGGAAGGCCAGCTGAGCTGTGGTTCTGTCATTGCTGGTGTTTAGCCTGTGTTGGATAAGTGTTTGACACCCACCAGCACTGTCTTCATCTTAGCAATTTCCTCTCCTTGCATACCATGGACTTCAGCAAAAAACTACTGAGCTTTGCAGTCTGTGGGCAGCTTCTCTTCAAATCACATCTGTGGTGCCCACTGTGTGCCAGGGGGTTATGTCCACAGTGTGTTGAGAATTTGAGAAGTAATTATAGCATTGAGCTCTGCAGGAATAGAAAACTTATCTCAGTACTTTTCAGACCTCATAAGTATTGATGAGGGATGTAGCTGTGAATGCCAAGCAGACAGTCAAAGCTTCAGAGCTTTGGGGCTCTCTAGCATAAAATGACAGACAGGTGGCTCCAGATACTGACCATCCACTTAGTGGCTTCATGCTCAGAGCTATCAATCCCAGGGTTTTATTTGGCCCGTGAAATCTGCTGACAGCCACTGCAGTGGTGCCATCTGCCACTGCAGTGGTGCCATCTTTCACTGTGCACTTCACTGCCTCAGCTGACCCTCTTGCCACCTGCTGTGCCAGGGCTAACTGCCCTCCATAGCTACTGACCATATCTCTGTCTATGGTACATTAATTTTGGACTTGCTAACTTATAGGCAACCAACATAGCACTGTAGACATTAAATTTCTTCTCAGCAATGTCCACAGTCATTGTCATCATAGCCATATGGAGTGAGAACGTGTTCCTTTCCATGGCTGACCTGCTCACCAGATGAATTACTGTCTCTTGCAAATTCACATTAGATATCCAGCTTTGGGGGTTGAGTGAGACTGTCTTGAAGGGTGGACTGACATTCTCTTCTCACTAAGGCTGCCTGCCTGGCATTTGTGGATGAGGTTTCTGCTTTCTCTCCCCATCCATAAAACATCATGACCAGATCCGTGTTCTTCTTTATGGTATATTGTCCTTCCTTCTGCACTTCGTATTACTCAAGGCCTCTATGAGTGTCCAAAGCTCTTCCTCGCTGTTTAAGGAATAATGCATTCTTATTCTTGTTCTTCCCCTTCATTGTGTCACAGAGAGGCACCTTGTATTTTGTAATCATATCCTGATAATCACATAACTAAATCATCATCTTCTTGGTAAGTATTTTCCCTATTTGTCCTATCAATCCTTTTAATTCCCATCTTTCCACAACTATTCTTCTGCTCATTCAGACATTCTGGCTACATTTATCTTCCCACTAATATGTTTATTGTACTTCTATTTTATTTTCTGCTGTGTGTGTCTGTGTGTGTGTGTGTGTGTGTGTGTGTGCTTTTATGCATATGCATAAAATCTTCCATACATATTGAGAGCTACTGGTAACAACAGGCTATTGGAGTATATAGCAGGTGACAACTAATGTTCAAAAGGTCAACCTATCAGAACCAAGGGTTCTAGTAGAGGACTAAGACATCACACAAGGCATGTTGATGTTATTGCCTTTTAAATGAATTGGCTGTTTCTTGATGTAAACTTCTTATGCAATTACAGGCATGATATCTCCTATTACCATGCACCTTCATGTTATATATATATATGTAATCTCATGATTACATCTCAATCTTATGGGCACATATATCTGTGGGTGGTCAGGAAGATGACTTTTCATTTAGCTGTGTAATTTTGATATATAGAAAATATACTAGGATGTGCTTCATAGCCAGATTCATTGTCCCACAAGCCTGTTTTGTTCCTTTTACTCAGACTAACAAAATAACAATCTCACATCTGTCTAACACAGCTGCACACATTTAGCTCATTTTTACCTCAGAGCAAGTTCATACTAGACTAAAGACCTTTGTAAATAGATCATAAGTTTAAAACTTTACAGTTATGCACAAGGTAAGAGTTGTAGGTGTCTTATAAAGGTTACTACCACAAAACATCCTAAGAAAAGCTTGCCAAGTCTGCTGATAAAAAGCTATGTCTCAGAGTTTGTCACACTGGGCACTGAACCTTCTCCCTCTGGTCCTGAGACCATGGTAATGGCTCTGCTCCTTATTATACATTCTAGGAATGTGCTATGACATTTAGGGTTTTGAAACTTTTTTTAGAATTGTAAGGAGTCTCCTGTTAGAAGTGTATGGATAGTCAGATAAGAGAGGAGCTAAGAATGAGAGCTGAAAAGAAGCTGTAGATTTAGAGAAGCAGAACAAAGAGAGAACAGAAGAGAGATGAGGTAGCTTACATAGACCAATAAAGAGACGGACTAAAAGAGCATGGGGTGCATAGATTTATTCTTATACCGTCAGATAAGTAGATTTCCTCGCTGGTTGTAGTGTCTTCCTTGGACTCTGGGAGAAAGCTCTTTGGGGTAGGCACCCAAATAGCTTTTGTTACATACATATTTCATTTGCCTTTCCTTTTTATTGTTCTATATTTTTCTTTCCATAATTTCTGTTTTTGTTTCATACCTTAGAAATAATTCTCACATTTGTTAGTAGGATAAATAGAAGGAATACAATAACAAATATGAAGAAAGAGGTAATCATGGAAAATTAAAACATACTAGTGTTATAGAAGACATTAAAAATTAGGATAAAATTCTTAATTATATTTTTTAAATCCTTTTAAACAGATAAGTTTCTAGAAATGTATGTCATTCCAAATGATTCTAAAATAATTGTTTCTCTACCAAGTAGTGAGGTGTAGTGCCTTTTCATATATGTTCCTTAAGAAAGAGTATACAGAGATGCCTTTTCTGGAACTTTGGCAAAAGTGAAAAGTCAGGTTATTTGTTTTCTTGCTATTGAATTAAGTTGTTGTCTGTTTTGGATGTTAAGCCTTTTGCTGGTATATATTTGTGGATATTTTCTCCCATTGATTTTCCTCTTTGTTTTGTTGACTTTTTTTTTCTGTGCAGAGCATTTTAGTTTCACCCATCTTCTCTTTGATTGCATGTGTTTTGTCCATGCCAATGTCAAGGAGCTTTTATGCTGTGGTTTCTATTAATGCTTTCTTGACATCACAGATTGCCATGGAAGGACTGCATGCCTAGGTACATCTGGATCACACTGGCATTAAGCAAGAAGATTCCAGCAGCACTGCCAGAGAAAAGTTGTAGAAAAGCCAGAGGCAAGAAATCCAGTTAGATATGAGAATATTACAGAATAATAACCAATCTTGATATGAATAAATGACATTGGAAACAGAAGTGATAAAAAAGTAAAAAATGAATATGAAAGTATATTTCACATAGTGTGACATGATAAATACCTAAAGCTTATGAAAAGAAGACTCATCTTTATCTACTACTTGATAGATGGTGAAGTGATAAAAAAGTAAAAAATGAATATGAAAGTATATTTCACATAGTGTGACATGATAAATACCTAAAGCTTATGAAAAGAAGACTCATCTTTATCTACTACTTGATAGATGGTGAAGCCATTCTCTAGTTTGAGGAAAATCAAATGGGAATTTTAAGTATTTCTAGTGTTAGTTTATTAATATTTGGGGGGTAAGATTACCCAATAACTGAATTTTAGATAATGAAAGACAAAAACCTCAAGCAAAGCAAATGTTTAACAAGAAAATAGCCTGTAAAGGTTGGGAGGGAGCCAGTAAGTCCATACACACCTGAGCTGATACAAGGTTGACATGCTGTTTTACTGTCAAGGCTGGCATCTGTCATAGTGGGACCTGGTAGTGGTTTAAAGGCCACAACCAAACAATGGGGTCAAGTTAAGAAGGGACAAGTCCGGGACATTCAAGTGGATCCCCAGGTATGTCCTTGCCTTATTGGACATAAAATCTCTATTCCAATGTAAATACTGTTTTTCCATGGTTTATGAAGATTGCCTCACACACAGGAAGACTTCAGATTATAAAAACTTGTGTTATACAGACATTCATTTTAAAATTAAAATATAATTTTAAAAACATCGTTTCCCCATCCTTTTCCCCTCCCACATTTTCTCATGTGCCCTCTCTCTCTCAAACTCATGGCCTCAAAATAACAATTTCTTTAATTGTTATTATTACATAAATGTATAAGTGAATAGATTTATAAATACAACCCATTTAGTCAGCTTATTTTTTTCTTGAATGTATATGATTTCTTGAACGACCACTTTGAACTGGAAAACTAATTAAGGGGCTCATTTCTGGAGATGACTAATTCTCACTCACTCAGCAGTCATTCCTTGTCATCAGTTCTGTGACCTAGGGCTGAGCCCCATGGATTTCCCCTTTCCATGATAGTATGTCTATTGGTATTGTCATTATTCACGTCTTGTTTATACAAGCATATTGTTGGGGACAATGGATTAGCCTCCCTACCATTCCTAGGAGACACAGTCTCACAGAAGACCTCCTGGTCTTCTGTCTCATATACTCTTTGCTCCCTGCTGTTCTCTGAGCTGTATCACTCCTTCAAATGTGTCCAAATGACTTGATATTCTACAACAGAGATGCTTCTCAACCATTTTCATTGTCACGCTGTTCATAATAGCTAAAAAATGGAACCAAATTAAATGTCCTTTGGCTGATGAATGGATAAAGAAAATGTGGATATACAAAATGGAATATTATCCATCCATAAAGCAAAACAATATCATGAAATGTGTAGATTAATGAATAGAAAATATTGTACTGAGGTAACCCTGACCCAGAAAAACAAATGAAGCATGTTCTTATCTGTTGTTCTTAGCTCCAAATTTTCAGAAGTGAGTATTTAACCTGGAATAACCACAGAAATCAGGAAAATAAAAGTATACGAGGGGAGAAGGAGGTGCTAGAGAAGTGAATAACAGAGTACAAGTTATACGAAAGTGAAAATGGAAAAATGAGGATATTTACCTGAGTAGGAGAGAGGGAAGTCAATATAAAGATGAGGGGAGGCATGGTGATATTTTATTTGTATACCCCAGTAAAACTTATCTGGGGATCAGAGAACAGAGCCAGCCACCAAATTAGACCTAGAAGCCAGGCGTGGTAGCACACACATTTAATCCTATCACTCTGGGAGGCAAAGATCCGTCTAGATCTCTGTGAGTTCAAGGCCACACTGGAAAAAGAGCCAGGCATGGTGCACGCCTTTCATTCCAGCACTTAAGATTTCACGTCTTTGCTACCAAGTATTTGGGAAGCACACATGCCCTTAATCCCAGCACTAGGAAGGAAGATGGCAGGGCACAGAAAGGTATATAAAGCGTGAGTAAACAGGAAGTCTCACTCTGGAGGCTGAGGAGTTGGTAAGGTGAGATTGGCTGTGGCTTGTCCTGTTTCCCTGATCTTCCAGCTTTCACCCCAATATCTGGCTCTGAGTTTTTTATTAATAAGACTGTTTAGCAATTCATCTTACAGGGAGGAGGAGGAAAAAATAAGGATATTTGAGAAAGATATAAGGAATCATTACTTTTATTTGCCTAAAATTATATATAAATATATACATATATAATATATTACATGGATATTACATACACATATTATATATTTTATATATATATATATATATCACATATACACATTTACATGTATTTTAAGTAAGATTATGCTACTTGGGTTGACAATGATCCCCACATGAGCCATTGACTATCTAACAAAAACATTAGTGCTAGACATAAAACACAGTCTTTTTAGTTTTTGTTTAGAGATGTCCAGGAGACTCCCAATATAGGATATTGCTGTTGCCCTCAGCTGCCTCCAGGAGGTTGAAGGTAGAAACCATGTACTTTGGACACAGGACTTGGAGGATCCAAGTTATATCTAACCTAAAAGAATCCTCTCTGGGAACTAGTTTTCCTAGTACCAGGAGCTATACAAGCTTTTAAGAAAGCAACCAGTAGTCCAACCCAGCTGTGATGCCTATGGCCCTCAGCAGTGACCAGCATGACAAGGTATTTCTAAAGGTGCAACAGCAGCACATACATCTTGATGGTAACAAACAGAAGTCTAATTGGACATAAGGCCCACTCAACAGGAGGGAAATCATGCCTGGCACTGGAAATCTGCTCAAATTCCCAGGGCTAGTGAGGCCATGGATCTTATAGGAGAACCTTCTACCACCATTTTAATAAACAGGCATGATTCCTAACTGCATCCCAAATAACTATTTTATATCCATAAGTATGTGTAGCTCTCAACTCTCATTAAAGAAAAGATCATGACCATTACAGAAAACCAGAACTGCTCAAAACTCAAAACACAGAGAAGAACCGATCATAGGTTGCCTTGAAATCTAAATTTGCATTTTATATCTCTAATAGTTAGTTTCTAAGATATTTCCCAGAGAATCACGATTCCTTCACCATGGTAATAGAAAACTAGAAACAACGTATTAAGAGAATTTTGTAAATGAAGACTGTCCTCTTAGAAAATGTCATTGTTTTATTTACACACTAGTCTGCTAAACATATTTATAAGATTATGAAAGGTATTCCTTTGGTCTTTTGTAATTAGCAGAAAAATGGGTCCAACTCAGGACAATGTCTTTAAGGCCTTCTTTCCAGTATACAGATCAAGAAGACAAGTGGTTAATCACATCAAATATTGTAGAAAGGCTAAGTTCATCTTTGAATGAACAACGATTAGATTACTAGTTACCTTAGAAACCCCAGTCTTAAGGGAGAACAAAAAATGGCTAGCTGCCGTGGGTTGGAAATTGAGTAAGAGATAAAGAAATACTGAAACATTAATCAATTTTTAAAACATATATATATATATATAGTGAGGTATAGCAACAGCAAAGAAAAAGTGAAATCAATTTTTAAATATGAGTCAAGCCTGAGTTTAGTTATTTATAAGCTGTAATTTCTTTTTTTCTTTGTATGATCATTTATAAAATAAAAACTAAAATTTAAAATATAATGATACTATACAGAATTTTTCCATGTATTCATTTGTACATCTAATCAACAGGAATTTCTTGTAGCTTATAAGCTGCAATTTCAGTAAAGACAAATAATATAGAGACAGGAAATAAAGGTCTAAGTTCAAAGTACAATGAATAAAAGTCTTGAAATATTTGCTGTTTGGGTGAATGAACTAAGTAAATGCTTAAAGAAAAATATCTACTATTTGGTATTATCCATTTTAGCATAATTTTTCTTAGCCTGCATATTGTAAAATTTTATTTTAAAATATAAATATGCCTCTCTGTGTTATCAGGGGAAAGAGAAGGAACTTTGGAAATATAACAAAAAAAAAAGAGTACTCTGTGTGCTCTTATAACTGATATAAGCAGATAGCTCTGCAAAAAGACCAACAGTGTTTGAGAAAACTCCTGGCTGAAAAATGGTTTAGCAAGATGTTCCAAGTTTGGTATCAATAAGGATCAAGGATCTAAAATGTAGCTAGCCTACATAACAAGAGAAAAATAAATTAAGATATGTGCAATGATTGACTTGAAGACCTAGCAGTCAAATCAGAAATTATTTCTGACTGGTTGCTCTGCACAGTACTGTGTTCTTCAAACCTTGGTCTCGTTGTCTTGTGATTAACATGCTAATCCTCATCAAATTAAGTGTTTATTAACTAACATGTTGCCTCATTCATTGTTTTCTCAAAAATCTATGCACACCCTCATGCCTCATGTACAGTGGATTTTCAACAGGTATTTCTCCACCCTTTATTCAAATTTCCTCCAATTTTTATGATTTAGATACTGAACATTGAATGATTGTTTCTGGAGTGAAAAAACTCTCAAGATAAAGCATGCAAATAGCCCATCAAGTGAATTACATGTAGGAGACTGCTACTGCTATCAATTTCTTTTATAATATGACTGATGGAGAATACACCTTCCGTAAAGGCTGCTTTCTGCTGGTATTATGGTCTTTAATATATGACTGGAATACAATCATGGACATCACACCAGGCTCAAAGAACAGTACAAAATGCCATTACTGGGAAAGGTATGCAGTCCAGCTGATGGGACCCTGACCCAGCACAAATGAGGCCCTAAGGTCAATCTTCATCACCAAAAGAGAAAACAGAGGGAAATAATGGAATAAAGGTGATTTAAATGTTTACATACTAACAATACACATTACAAATGCATTCCTTAAAATCTGCCCTTCATTCTTGGATTTGTATTCACATTCTTCTGTCTCATTCTAATGGGTAAATATAAGTGCATAAATACTTATAAGAGCATATTTCCATGCCACATTTTACCTTCAGCACGTTTACGTTCCAAGATCAAAGTCTTCTTGCTGCTTACAGTCATGGAAAGCATAAGGGATAAAATCATCCATAAAAGATGTATTTTAATTTCAGTTCAGTTACGTGCAAGAAAAGTTTGTCTTTTTACACTTTAAGTTAGCATAAAATTTCAAATATTTATGCCAATATATTAGGGAAGATCTGGTCTATATTAATTCTAGCTCATGAGGAAGAGTGTTAATTAAAGAAGGTTATTTTGGTTTGGGTTGTGTACTTTACGACTTGCTTTAAATTAGGTTCAAAAGCAGAGCAGCTTTATATGGATCTCTATAATTAATGCCACACATGGGAAGAGTTAGTGCAGCCTGTGAGGAAAGGAATGGGAAATACCATCACATTCCTTTTCATTTGTATTCCTATTCCCAGGGTTATACATGACAAGATATTCCAGCTACTACATGCTGCCAATTAAAAAATTCATAGTGTTTAATACAAATTAATATTATTGATTTTATGATCAAATAGTATAATGTTTCTTTATCACCTCTGTTGGAGCTTTGAGTTAGAAATCATGCCCTTCGTGTGCACTGCACAATGCTCTCTGTTGTTAAGGTATATGGCCTAGGGCTGCAGAAGAACTACCCGTGGTAGGGCATGGATCTATCTGCCTTTGGCTAAGTCACTTACTCTCTATAACTCTGTTCCCTCATCAGGCAAATGAAGAAATTGGGCAACAGTTCCAATCCTTTCTCTTAAAGATTCAATCAAGGGTTATCTCATTAATGCCTTTAGTCTAAATTTACAGATCCCTCTTCAATTTCTTTTAGTATCCCTGTTTCATGTATTTCTTGAAGAAATAAATTTGAGATTTTGCCAATTGCGTTTCTGTAGCCATCACACATCTTCTTATATAAGTATTTCCGGCAAACTGCTGCTTCAACATGGGCTTCAAAAACTTCAAACTTAACTTCTGGTAAATATTTGGGAAGCAGAGTTGGGTTCTATGTCTGTATTAGCTGGCTTTTATAATGTGGGAAACTTTTAACCACTGTCCAGATTTATAATTTGTATAGGTTTTTCGAGATCAAAACATATAGGAAAGGTCTGAGGAGATGGCACAATCAGTAAAATGCTTGCCCATGCAAGCATGAGATTTTGAATTTGATCCCATTAACTCAAGTGAAAATGTTCTACATGATAGCACATGCATGTAATCACAGACCTGGAGAGGCAAGACAGGCAGATTCCTGGAGATAACTGACCATCCATCATAGTCTAATCGGGAAAATCCCAGGCCAATGAGAGATCCTTTCTCACAAAACAAGATGAATAGCCCTCTGCAACAAAAGCTGGGGTTGATATATGGCCTCCAAATACACACACACACACACACACACACACACACACACACACACACACACTGTCTCTCTCTCTCATGCATATTTATGAACACACAGAGAGACGCAGATAAATACACATACACAAAGGTGACACTTTGATCAGCTAATTATATTCAATTTAATGAAAATTTTCTTTCAGTAGATTAAAAAATATTGTTCAATAGAATGAAATAAATTAAATGAGTAGGAACACAGATGTTGTATGAGTAATTTAAAATGAAAAATAATTTACAAGCCCATGAAAGAAATAAAACAGCAAATAAGAAACATATCACAGTACTTCCAAAGTAGTTAATTTTATTACCCCCAGGGTTTGCATCTTTGTCTGAGGATTTTCTATTCCTAGAAACCAAATAAAATTAAACAGCAAAAAGAGGCCAGCATTCTCAGAAACATTCCAAAGACATCAGTTTATTAGACTTCCAAAAGCCTCAGGAAATCTGTTTTACCACAGTGCAACCATGAGTGACAGTTTCTACCTTCAACCTCACCAGGAAAGAAGAAATATTTACCAAATGCAGCATTGACATTAACGAGAAGATATCCTAGTTAGGCTGCCCGAGAAAATTCCTCCAGAAAATGGGGAGCATAGAAATGAATACTACACCCTAACACAGGTACCCATAGCCAAAGTAGAGCCTCATTAGGAGCACCCTTACTTCCAGCCCAGCCTTGTATGCACTGGAGAGGAGCACAGCAGGGTTGAGCCTCAGAAAAGGTAAGTAAATCTGTTCAGTAGAACAACGGCTTCACTGTCATCATACAAAGCCACCTGTACCGCACATAATTGCATAGGACTTTTTTTTGGATCATTCCAGTGTGATCCTGAGAAATATAAAACGCCATACTCAACAAAGCCCCAGAAGGAGCAGTTTCAACTGCAGAGAGAACCTAAGTCTGTCTGTAAAGTACAAGGCACCGAAATGAGCAATTATAGTTAGAAAAAGTACAGTTGGGTCTCAACAAGAGAATCATAGAAAATTCTACCGCCCAAAAAAATTGAGATGGAAATTTTCATCCTAAAAGTTTATGATAAATGTGTTTGTCATTCTGAAAATTTTTTTAATAGAAAGTTTCAAACAATGATGAAATTTCCAAGCACCTGAGGCCTTGACACTCTTAAAGATAGCTAACTCATTGACTAATATACTATTAATTCATTTGTGAAAACTTTGGCTCCTAATATATTTTCACACTAAGGGTTTAGAAGGAATGCCAGTTCCTGACTATCCAAGATAATTCAGTACTACATGGCATTCATCATGACTGTATTTCACATCTATCCTTCACAGAAAATAATATGTAACACAGTAATGTGAGGAGTTAGAGATAACTAACGACAAAAAATATCACCTTCATCAATTGTGTGTTTCTCCTGGGATGATCTAAAACATTTATTAATCACAATAGGATACCAACATCCCAATGCAGTGATTCATCTCACATGTAGCTTAGTGATCCAATGAATTTATAGGAGTCACTTACAGGAGCAAGGAGGAGGGGTTCCTGCAACATGGGTGATTCAAGTCCAGTTGAGGCACTGGAGATCCCACACCTGCATGAGAGGTAAATCACTGAAACTGCATCCAGGTTACTCCGACCTAACTTGCGGACAGCTCAGCAGGTCAGGGCCTCTCCATACCTACAATTGTTTACTGCTTCCACAAAATTGTGAATTCTATGACTTTCTAAACTTTGTTTCTTACTTACAGTCTTCAGAGCCTTCCTGCTTCTTCCAGGAGGGAATGTTTCTATTAAGAGGAAGTAACTACACCACAGTAAGGTCCATTTTTGATAGTTCTTTACAAAGGTAGGCACCTCTTCTTTAATGGCAGGATTCTTGAAGAGTATGATCACATTTTTCTTTTGTCAGGAGAGGGGTGATTAAGACCAAGAACTGACAGAAAGTAAAACAGCAGATTTTGGTTTCTGAGTCTATAGAGAAAGCACTAATTTTCAAGACTCAGGAAGAGCTGGCCACAAATCTTACTCTTAAGTCATGTATGAAGAATGAGATAAACAAAGGCACCAGATCACTTTCCAAATAGAGCTGTATGTGTTACATGGGGCTGCACGTTCACTTGAGCAATTTGCCTCCTGCCTTTCTACTGGTCCTGTGTAGAGCCCAAGCATTCTGTGTTAAACTGGACATTTTCCTATGAAATTTCCAACTGTTTTGATGCATTGCTTGCACTCACGACACTGTGGCTTCTAACAACTGTTTTGTGTTTAGTCCTTAAAACTGACTCTTAAACTTTGCTCTTCACTAAGGCTTGCTTTTCATCTTTCTCTTCTTTCAAGCAACGATGAGTATCAATCTGAGCAATTGAGCCACACTCCAGAGAGCAATTTCTTTCCTGTTTGCTTTGAGCAGATTTTCAGTGTCGGTTCCACTAACTCCAGACTTGTTGCAGATCTAACATGTTTCATTTTGGTTCAGTTACTTTGATGAGCAAACTCCTCTGAAGAGCTTTTATCATCTCCAAGTTTGCTTTGAATCTACAGGATTTTTTTAGTTCTCTAGCCAACTTAGATTCTTTAAGGACCCATTTAGAGGAATTAGAGGAATCTCACTGAATACAGGTGAATAGCAGGGCTGAAAAACCATGTTTGAACAATAATATACCAAATCCCTTTAGAAAAAGGAAAAACAGCCCAATTATAACTCCCACTGACACTATGTCCTCTCACCTGGGAAGCAGGTACATCTTAAACATTTATTGGGCATACATGCATATTTTTTATACTAGATTGCTTTATGTAGTGGATAAAACTGTGTAAAAAATGCAAGTTACTATTTCATATATCCAGAGACTGAGAGTAGAAATTTTGAGGAAAACCTGTCTTTATCTGGGGCATGTGATAAAGTGTTTGGGCTTCTGCCTTTTCTGGGTAGCTCAGACACTGGCAGCCTTATAAAAATTTAGTCACAATGCTTGCTTATATACAAAACCCCACATCTCCCACAATAAACCAGACAAAAGCCATCAACACAGGCAGAGCTAATCAGGAAAACCTTTGACTAAAAGCAATCAGCAACTCTATGGTTTTCATAGGAGCCACACTGCAGAAAAAAAGACGCAGATATAGCTTCAAAGACATGTGTGTCAGACACAGATTACATTAAGCCGCAAATTTGAAAATTGGTTTTCTGAGGCAAGGCATGGAAAACAGAATAATTTCCTTTTATTATTACTAAAAGTATATGACCTTTAGTTCATGGAAATAATGCACTGAAATCGCTTTGTGAAGAGTTAATGTTCATTTCTGTATACTGTTCTGCTATGAGGTGAACTGGACACTCCCACCCTTCACCCCAATAACCACCCCATTTCTGCACTGAAGGCCTCACCCCAGTACTTCAGGAGAGTATTTGGAGGCCAAGAAAATGAAACTTTCACTGACTCTAATCCCAGAGTTATTATAAGAAAAGTTGAGAAAATTTAAACAGATAGGGATACATGCTGGCACATAAAAAAAAAAAAGAAAGAAAGAAAGAAAAAGGCTAGTCATATGCTTCTAAAGAGAGAGGCCAACTTTTCCATCACACTTATCCTGGAATTCCAGCATCTAGAACTGTAAAAAAGGTAATTTCTGTGCAATAAACCACTGAGTCTACATAGGTTTTGTAGTGCAGCCCTAGTAAAATGATTTAATTACTGTAATCTTTGCTTAGGATTTTGAGAAAGCATCTTGCTATACAGCTGGCATTAGGCAGGAACTCATAAAGCCCATCCTGGCCTCACATTTTTCCAGCCTCATTCTGTTAAGCACTGGAACTATAGGTGTGCTCCATATCACATCGCTCATGTCATTATTTTTGAAAAAAGCTAAAATAACAATGGATGTTATGTTCAATATAATCCTGCTTGGATAGTGCTGGAGAGAGAGATCTCAGTGGTAAAGAGTACTTATTGCTCTTGAAAAGGACCCAGGTTATATTCTTAGCACCCACATAAGTGGCTCATGACCATCTGTAACTCCATTTTCAGAGGATCGGACACCTTCTGACATTGGTCAGCACCTGCATACACATCCTCAACATAAACTCAGGCAGGCATACATTAAATAGATAAATAAATTTATAAATAAATACACACATAAATTTAAACAAAAAAACTGATTAAACTCAAGCTAATTTTAGTGCAGCCAACAAACACAGTTTTAGTCGTTTAAAGGAAAAGCATTCTTATAAGGAACAAAACGATGCAATTTCTTTTACCTTTTGCAAAGGGGAGGTCATTTCTGTGGTAACCAAGTCCCAGACCATATAGAGTTTTATAAACATGTCTGATCGCTAGCAGCTGCTGATTCTTGAGACTTTAATCTTTTAATAGATCTTTCAATTCTGCTGCTAATTTCAGCAGATTTCTAACAGGCAATTATTTCCTCTATGAGCTCCATAAGGAAGACATGGAGGAAGTTGTTTCTCAGGTGATAAAGATCATGCTACATTACAGACTGAGTCTATGATTTTTGCAGTCTCATTCTGTGCTTATTCAGGTACTCAACTATTGACTTTACAAACCACTGACTTTTAAGATGGGCCTGCAGCTGTCACAAGATAATTAAGCAATCTGTTAAAACAATGAATATTTCATCATAAAGAAAGACTGTAAAGTAAGTTTTCTTCTCCTCTGGCATGTAGTAACTAGTGGTAATGAGAAAAATACTATTTCAGCTGTTTGTACACGCAAAGAGGGGAGATGAGAAGAATAGGCCTGTGCTTCCTAGCAAGGCTCTGTGTCGATATATAAAACAGAGGAACATTTTTAGCTTTAATAGACTCAAGTGTGCACCTGGCTAGGGAGACCTACCGAAGATAAGAACCAAAATCTTTTTTGTTGTTGTTGTTTTTGTTTTTTTGAGACAGGGTTTCTCAGTGTAGTTTGGTGCCTGTCCTGGATCTCGCTCTGTAGACCAGGCTGGCCTAGAACTCACAGAGATCCTCCTGGCTCTGCCTCCCAAATGGTAAGATTAGAGTTGTGCGCCACCATTGCCTGGCTTCAATAACTTCTGTTTCTATAACACTTCATGTTTCAAATGGGATGGCTAGATTCTCTTTAGAATCCCACTTGCGCTGAAGGCCACAGAGCCAGTTTTTCCCATGGGCAGGATCTTCTTCAAAGCCTCTAGAAGAGTCCTTAATAGAAGTGAAATATTTTAAAAATGCTAATGGTATTGTAAATTTAAATTTTATAGTTAATTATATTGTTTATTCTAAACATTCTTTCAAATTAAATTTCCTTTTTATGATCTTATGTGAACTGAGTAACTATTAGCCAATGCAGCACCTTTATCACTGCTATTTTTTTTAGAAGATGTAGTTTATGTATACCCCTGAATGTATGTACGTGAAGCACATGTGGGTGAGGGCCCAGGATCATGAGAGGGTGCCAGACCTTCTGGAACTGGAGTTATAGGTGGCAGTAAACCACCATGTGGATACTAGGAAACAAACCCAGGTCATCTGTAAGAGCAACAAGTATTCTTAACTGCTGAGGCATTTCTCCAACCCTATATTTTTTAAAATATAGTTACATTTTAATTTATTTATACAAAGCCTTTGATTCAGTCCTTAGCAATGTCAGAATAAAAACCTGTCAGTTTATCTCAAAGTCTCAGTAAGTCACAGTATACTTAGCTTTGTTTGAAAAAAAATCACAGTATCCACAGTTAGCTCAAGCATGTTTATGAGATTTGGCCTTAGACTTTTATATGTGGGTAAGCCATGATGATCACTAGCACAATGCAGAACATATCAAGAATGGTTGGAAAGTCACATGAAGCCTTTTTAACTAGCCTGTTTTTCCCTAAGTAGGACATGTTATTTTTTTAATAGTTCAATAAGTGCCAGCTATAATTTTAATAAATTTTCTATGTATATTAAAATAATTAAACATTAATAAGACATTAGATACGTTTTAGAGTGGGAAAGATACATGTAATTTTCATTTCCCCCCTTTTTATTAAAAATAGTCTCTTTTCTCATGCAATATATCCTGATTACAGTTTTTCTTCTCTCTATTTCTCTCATGTTCTCCCCACTTCCCTCCCACCCAAAATCACTCCCTTTCTGTCTTTCATAAGAAAATAACAGGCTTCTAAGAAATAACAACAAAACATAACAAAATAAAATATAATAATATAAAACAAAACAATCACATCCAAGTTGGACAATGTAAACCAACAGAGGAAAATATCCCCAAGAGAAGGCACAAGAATCAGAGACCCGTTCATTTACCCACTTGGGAGTCCCATAAAAATACTAAAGGGAAAGCTGTCATATACACACAGAGGATGTGGTGCAGACCAATGTAGGCCTTGTGCTTGTTTTTTCAGTCTCTGTGAGTTCATATAAACTTTGCTAGGTTGATTTAGTGGGCCTTGTTCTCTGGGAGTCCTCTATCCCCTTTGGTTTTTCCATCCTTTCTGCCTCCTCTTTTGCAGGGTTTCCTGAGCTCCAAAGGGAGGATTTGATGGAGACATCCTATTTAAAGCTGTGTGTTCTAAAGCTCTCCATCAATAGCTTGATTTATGGCTGGGTGTCTCTATAGTTTGTACATCTGCTACAGGAGGAAAGTTCTCTGATGATGACTGAGGAAGGAACTAATCTATGACTATAACAGAGTATCATTCAGAATCATTTTTATTTTTACTTTGATTTTAGACCAGTAGTATTTAGTTTTATTCTAGGTTAGTTGTTTGGGGATTTCATGGGACCCCTTTGGACAACTCTATTGGATGTAACCCAGTCCCAGTACTGTAAGCCTCATTTGGTGATAAGAAATGACTAGTTGGGACTTGGTCTGCCTCATCATTTGGAAACTTCATTGGGATCATCTTCATACATCTTAGGAAGGTTCCACTGCCATACTACCCTGCAAATGTCCCTCAGTTATAGCTGTCTCTCACCAATTCCCTTGCTCAACCATATCTTCTCTCCCCCTCCCCACCTGGTCCTCCCATTCCAATCCCCACCCATTACCCCATTCTACCCATAATGTCTATTCGATTACTCCCTCCCAGGGAGATCCATATGTCCTCACTAGTCCCTTTCTCTGTAAGTAACTTCTCTTGGTCTACAGACTGTAAATTAGTTATTTATTTAGTGGCATACATAAACACGGTATTCATCTTTCTGAGTCTGGATTACCTCACTCAGGATGACTTTTTATTTTGTTCCATTCATTTGCCTGCAAATTTCATGATGTCATTTTGTAACAGCTTCATTGTGCAAATGTAACATATTTTCTTTATACATTGTTCAGTTGAGGGACATTTAGATTGTTTCCAGGTTTTGGCTATACGGATAGAGCAACAATAAATGTGATTGAGCAAGTATTACCATGGTAGGGTGAAGCATCTTTGAGTATATGGCCAAAAGTGGTGTAGCTAGATCTTAATGTAGGTCAATTCCCATCTTGCCAAGGAACCACCATGATGATTTCCATAGTGATTGTGTAAGTTTGCATTTACCAGCAATAGATGATTATTCACCTTATTCCACATCCTCACCAGCATGATCTGTCACTTGTGTTTATTGATCTTAGCAATTCTGACAGGTATAAAATGAAAATCTCAAAGTAGTTTTGATGTGCATTCCCATGGTGGCTAAGGATAGTGACTACTTCTTTAAGTGTTTCTCAGTCATTTGAATTTCTTCTTTTGATAATTCTTTTTGTATATCTGTACCCCATTTTGATTTGGATTATTTGATTTTTTTGACATCTACTTTTTTCATTCTTTATATTTTGTGTATTAGTCCTCTATGATATATGAAATTGGTAAACATCATTTCACATTCTGTATGTAGGTTTCTGCTTTATCTGGAAGGTGGTGTCCTTTGCCTTACAGAAGATTTTCAATTTTATGGGGTCCCATTTATTAATTGTTGATCCTAGTGCCTAAGCTAATGGTGTTCTCTTCAGAAAGTCTTCTCCTGTGGCAATGTGTTCAAAGCTATTTACCTCTGTCTCTTCTATCAGGTTCAGTGGATATGGTTTGGCACTAGAATCTTTGATTCATGTATAGTTGAGTTTTGTGCAAGGTGATAAGCATGGATCTATTTGAACTCTTCTCCATGCATTAGTCCAATTTGACCAGAACCATTTTTTTGTTGTTGTTGTTTAAGATTCTGTCTTTTTTCCAATATGTGTTTTTTTTGGCTTCTTTATCAAAAATCAGGTGTTTGAATTTATGTTTAGGTCATCAGTTTGATTCCATTGATCAACGTGCCTGTTTTTATGCCAATACTAAGCTGTTTTTATCATTATAAATTTGTACTATAACTTGAAATCAGGAATGGTGAGACCTTCCCACTCAGACTGTGCTCCCTCCCTCTACCTCTCCCAAGGGAGAGAAGAAAACCACCGCTGGCAAGAGGCAGCAAAGTGGGCATTCGACTTAGATGCATATAACACAAGCCAGATTAAAGTGTTTTGGCCCTCTTGGCTCCTTGTGATCCTGGATGCTGGATTGCAGACCAAGTCAGAGTTCTCCAGAGAACCATGCTGGACTGCAACTCACCTCTCCCAGATGCTGTAATCAACCCCTTTACTGGATGTAAGTTACCTCAAAATAAACCTCCATTTAACTATCAGATAAACTGCATGAAGCTACCTTATTAAATCCCCACATTATATTTACTTATTCATTTGCAATTTGTGTCTCCTTGATCTTCAGTTGTTTTATTGTTCTAGCTAAAATGTCTAGTGCTATATTGATTAGGTATGGAGAAGATGAACAACCTTGTCTTCTTCCTTAATTTAGTGGAATGGCTTTGAGTTCTCTCTATTTAAGTTGATGTTGGCTGTAGGCTTGCTGCAAACTACCATCATTATGTTTAGGTAAGTCCTTTTGTCCCTAATCTCTCCAGGACTTTTATCATAATGGAATGTTGGACTTTTTCAAAAGACTTTTCTTTTCTTTTTCTTTTTTTATTAAGAGATTTTCTATTCATTTTACATATCAACCACAGATTCCCCTGTACTCCCTCCTCCCATGCTCCTAACCCACCTCCCATTCCCACCTCCTCCAAGGCAGGGTCTCCCATGGGGAGTCAGCAGAACCTGGTACATTCAGTTGAGGCAGGTCCAAGCCCCTCCTCCCTGTACCAAGGCTGTGCAAAGTGTCTTATCATAGGTACTAGGTTCCAAAAAGCTGGCTCATGCACTAGGGACAGGTCCCAGTCCCACTGCCTGGGGGCCCCCTAAACAGTTTAAGCTAAACAACTGTCTCACTTATCCAGAGTGCCTAGTCCAGTGCCATGGGGGCTCCTCAGCTATTGGTCCATTGTTCATGTGTTTCCACTAGTTTGGCTAGTTGTCTCTGTACTTTTTCCAATCATGATTTCGATATCTCTTGCTCATAGCATCCCTCCTCTCTCTTGTCAATTGGACTCCTGGAGCTCCACCTGGGACCCAGCCATGGTTCTCTGCATCTGCTTCCATCAGCAACTGCATGAAGGTTCTATGATGTCAGTTAGGGTATTCAGCCATCCAACCACCAGAGTAGATCATCTCAGGCACCCTCTCGACCATTGCCTGTAGTCTATGATGGAGTCATCTTTGTAGATCTCTGGGGACCTCCTTAGCACTCTGCTTCTCCTTAGTCCCATGGTGTCTTCATTTATCATGGTATCTCTTTCCTTGTTCTCGCACTCTGTTCCTGATTCAGCTCAGACCTCCTGCTCCCCTAAGCTCTCATTCACCCATCTCTTGCCCTCCATTACCCCACCACCACCCCCAATTTGTTCACGTAGATACCATCCATTTCTCCATCACTGGGCGATCCCTTTGTCTATCCTAGAGTCCTACTTATAAGCTAGTCTCCCTGGAGCTATGGGTTGCAGCCTGGTTATCCTTTGCTATACACCTAGTATCCACTTATGAGTGAGTACATATCATGTTTGTCATTCTGAGTATGGGTTGCCTCACTCAGGATAATATTTTCTAGTTCTAACCATTTGCCTGCAAACCTTATGATGTCATTGTTTTTCTTTGCTGAGTAGTACTCCACTGTGTATATGTACCACATTTTCTTAATCCATTCTTCAGTTGATGGGCATCTAGGTTGTTTCCAGGTTTTGGCTATTACAAATAGTGCTGCTATGAACATAGTTGAGCATGTGTCCTTGTGGTATGATTGAGCATTCCTTGGGTATATGCCCAAGAGTGGTATAGCTGGGTTTTGAGGAAGATTGATTTCCAGTTTTCTGAGAAATAGCCACACTGATTTGCAAAGTGGTTGTACAAGTTTGCATTCCCACCAACAGCATAGGAGTGTTCCCTTTTTCCACATCTTCTCCAACATAAGCTATCTTCAGTGTTTTTGATCTTAGCCATTCCGACATGTGTAAGATGGTATCTCAGAGTCATTTTGATTTGCATTTCCCTGATGACTAAGGATGTTGAGCAATTCCTTAAATGTCTCTCAGCCATCTCAGAAGATTCTTCTGTTGAGAATTCTCTGTTTAGCTCTATAGCCCATGTTTTTTAAATTGGACCATTAGGTATTTTGATGTCTAGTTTCTTGAGTTCTTTATATACTTTGGAGATCAGCCGTCTGTCAGATGTGGGGTTGGTGAAGATCTTTTCCCATTCTGTAGGCTGTCGTTTTGTCTTATTGACCATGTATTTTGCCCTACAAAAGCTTCTCAGTTTCAAGGGGTCCCATTTATTAATTGTTGCTTTCAGTGTCTGTGCTACTGGTGTTATATTTAGGAAGTAATCTCTGGTGCCAATGCATTCAAGACTACCTCCTATTTTCTCTTCTAGCAGGTTCAGAGTGACTGGATTTATGTTGAGGTCTGTGACCCACTTGGACTTAAGTTTTGTGCATGGTGACAGATATGGATCTATTTGCAGTCTTCTACATGTTGATATCCAGTCATGCCAGCACCATTTGAAAAAAGATGCTTTCTTTTTTCCATTGTACAGTTTTGGCTTCTTTTTTGAAAATTAGGTATTCATACGTGTGCAGATTAATCTCAGGGTCTTCAATTCTATTCTGTTGGTCCACATGTCAGTTTTTATGCCAGTACCAAGTTGTTTTTAATTACTGTAGCTCTATAGTGGAGCTTGGAGTCAGGGATCATGATGCCTCCAGAGGATGCTTTATTGTACAAGATTCTTTTAGCTATCCTGGTTTTTTAAAAGACTTCTACATCTAATGAGATGATCATGTTTGTTTTTTTTTTCCTTTCATTTTGTTTTTATAGTGGATTACATTTACTGATTTTTCATGTATTGAAACATCCCTGCCTTTCTGGGATTAAGCCTACTTGTCATGGTGGATGATGTTTTTGATGTGCTCTTGGCTTTGTTTTGCAAGCAGATTATTGAGTATTTTTCATCTATGTATATAAGGACAATTGGTCAGTAATTCTCTTTCTTTCTTGGGTCTTTATGTGGTTTGGTTATCAGGTTCACTGTGGCTTCACAAAATGAATTGGGCAATATTGGTGAAATTATTAAGGCCACTCCAAGTAGTTAAAAGGAGATTTATTTAATGGCGTAACTTACAAATTAAGGGATAGGTAGGTCGCGGGGTCTGGGGAAGGTATATCGCAGTCCAGCAATGTTCTCTGGAGCTCTGCTTGGCCCACCTCCACCATCCAGGGTCCCAGAACAGAGAGAGCACTGGCCCATCCAGATCTCCGGTCTCCAGGCACCTCCCTTGGCCCCGCCTTGTAGGTGTGACAGTTGCCGAAGTCTCAATGGGGGTTGGAACTTCCAGAACAAAGCTGGAATGGCTACCCACTACATCTCCCCCTTTTTGTCTAAATAAGAAAGTTCTAACCTAATACAAGACTATATACAAAAGAATGGTTATCAAATATTGTCCAGGAATAATGAAGGATAATGACCTAGATAAGATGAAACTACAACCAATGCAAACAATATCAAGCAAGAAACACATACTAAAATCCAGAGAAGTGTAGAGCATAGGTAAATGGCATGTTACAAAGATCATTCCAAAAGGTGTCCTATCCTAAAGAACCTGAATCTAATACTTAATATGTTCTATCTACTAAGTTGTAACTATAACTGCTAGTCTTCAATCCCATCAAAGATCTGAGAAGGAATATAATGGTACCTGAGAAATGGTAGATGGATGTAAGCAACTTCTAGGAATCTTGCAAGAGTAGACCGAGACAACTGGCAGCCTGGACAGTCACCTAATGTTTCTCAGCGTTGTTGGTGCATTCAAATTGGCTACAGGCCTAAAGTATCTGACAGACCATTTTCAGAAGCAGGAATTCTGAAAGACCATCTCAGAGTACAGTGGTCGCTTTCCTTGTGTCCCACTTGTCCAGAAAGGACAGCATTGCATTTGTACTGTCAGACGTCGAGGCAAGGGCAGTTCTTTGCCCAGTAGGCAATTTTGTGCCAAGAAGACAAACTTCCAAATGGAAATGTCTTAGAAACCCAACATTCTCTTGGGATCAAATTGGTGCAACCAGGAGCAATTGTGTCTCACGTCAACAGAATTCTAAGTTATTTAAATGCCATATTCTCTAGGTCTATGAAGTGTTTGAAGATTACCTGTCCATCTGACCTATGTATCTGTAAATCTGGATAACCTAGCTAATGTAAATATAAAGATGACAAGCATAGGTGATTATAAATCTATAAGTCTTATCTACCGAAATAACCTAAGGACTAAGGCTTCACGTAAACAAGGTAAACAGTCTATAAGCAAATGTATGGTAAAGAACGATGACTTCAAAATTGTGACAATACACAAGATATTTATAACAGAGATAGGAATTTATAGTGCGATATGCAATATTACAATAATCTTCTCTTTCTATTTTGTGGAATAATTTGAGAAGTATTGTTAACTCTTCTTTGAAAGTTTGGTAGAATTCTGTGTTAAAACCATCTGGCCCTGGAATTTTTTTGGTTGAAAGGCTTTTAATTACTACTGAAAGAATGAATGGTGCTGGTTGGTCAGCAGAAAAGTCATGGGCCACAGCCACGACTACCAGAGTTATAAAGAGCTTTAATAGAAAGAAGAGGGGATCGGAGGGAGAAGCCAGGCCTGGCAGGGGAGGGAAGGGGGCAGAACAGACAGCAGAGAGGAAACAGAAAGAGAGTGTGGGTGTCCATGTCCGGCTTTTTAAGCCAGGGACACAGTTGCCCATGACCCCTGATGATGTAAGACATTCAACCCGGAAAAGTGAGAGCAGGATCCTAACAACTACTGTTTCACTCGGCATTATCAGTATGTTTAAATTGTTTATCTGATCTTGATTAAACTTTGGTAAGTTGTACCTGGAGAAAATTATCCATTTCTTTTAAAATTTTCAATATGAGGATTTTTAAAAGTATATCTTTATGATTCTTTGGATTTCCTCATCTGGCATCTATTGTTATGTCCCCCTTTTCATTTTTCATTTTTTAATTTGGATATTCTTTGTCTTTTAGTTAGTTTGGATAAATGTTTGTCTATTTTGTTGATTTTCTTAAAGAACCAACTCTTTGTTTCATTGATTCTTTGCATTGTTCTCATTGTTCCTAATTTATTGATTCCAGCTCTGAATTTATTTCTTGCTATCTACTCCTTTGGAACGTGATTTTTCTTTTGTTCTAGAGGTTCAGGTGTGGTGTTAAGTTGCTGGTTGAAATCAGTCCAGTTTTTTTTTCCATAGTTAATCAGTTCTATTAACTTGCTTCTTGGGATAACTTTCACTATGACACATGAGTTTGGGTATGTTGTGTATTCATTTTCATTTAGTTCTATAAAGTCTGTAATTTATTTCTTAACTTATGTCTTGACTCATTTTTTTTACTCTGTAGAGAGTTGTTTGGTTTCCAGGAATTTGTAAGCTTTTTGTTGTTGATACCAAGCTTTAAGCCATGGTGGTCTAATAGGATGCAATGAGTCAAATTTCTTATAGCCCTAGAAACTTGCTTGGTGTCTGAGTATGTGGTAAATTTTGGAGAAAGTTCCATGAAGTCCAGAGAAGAAAGTATATTCTTTTTTTATTTGGGTGAAAAAGCATGTTAAATTTTAAAAATACTTTTTTCCAAGTGAAAATTAGGGTATTGGACCTTGATAAAGATTGATCAAATTCCACTGATCGAATTACATGTGGAAAATTTTTAGAACACTCTCCAAAATCTGCATAAGTTCACCTCCACAGAGATGACTCATGGGCCAGTAAAGTGAATAGGATTCTCGGCACTCAATTCTGATTCTAGCAGAAGCTAATGTTGCATAAGTTATGCAGATTCACAGACCACAGCAACAAACTCCATGGTGGCTCCTTAATGATAAGAAGAACAACAGAAAAGAAAAACATGAACACTCTCAATTTCTACTAATCTCTCACACATCTTCATGGATTATAAATTCAAACACAGGAAGTTTCTCTAAATGCAGAATGTCAGGCTAGATTAAAAATTTAGGCCATCTGAGAGAGTTCATACTTGACTTTGGGACCTTTGTGTGTTTCTCTCTCATTCTAGAAGTGCACTTTCTAAGTTGGAGGTTATTACAATTTAGAAATGAGCTTTTTGGGAAAAAAATCTGCCAAATATGGTCCTTTTAAGATGTTGTTGGGAATGCAAAGTGGGCAGTTGACTTAGATGCTTATAATAATATAAACCAGATTAAAGTGTTTTAGCTATGGGATTATCTCAATAATGACAACTAAACAGCAGAAAACAATTTGGTTCTTCTGTTTTGGGGCAGCATTTTCCTATCATTTACTATTCTGTGGCCAACAATTGGCCACAAAATAAAAAAAAATTAGGTTGACTTTCCCCTACCCACTTCCACAAGAGATGGCCCAAGAAATACAGACATCCAGACTAAAGATGGAAACACCTTGATCCTGCTCTCATTTAATGTGCCTTTGTAAATAAGACAGGCTGCCTTGTCCTTTTGAAGCTAAAAGGCATTCCTAAAAGCATAAGTGACATGGCCCTCATGAAGCACAGAAACCCCAGGAAAATGAGATGCTTGAATTAGAAGTGTTCATTGTTTTCCTTTGTAAGCATGTTCACCCCACATTGTTCGGACAAAGTAACAGAAAGCAGTGACCCTCTTGACCTGGTTAGCATGTTTTTCTAGGGCAGACAAAGGCAAATTGACTCCTTCTTGCAAAGTAATAACAGCAGTGACAGCATAATTGATATCCAAGTGGCACCTTTCACAGAAATTGTTGTAAGGCTACACATCAGAGGCCAACCCACTAAGAAAAATGGAACATTTAGCACTGGATTTGGCAAAGTATAAACATTTCAAAAGTGCTGAAACATCCTAGTGGCCATGGTCCACCCATCCCAACTTATCTTGAATAAAGAGCTTAAAACAAATACTTGATCAGAAAGAGAAGCAGAGAGGCAGGTGTAACTGATCACTGACTTAGGTTTTCAACTAAAATTAGAGGATCTCTGGCATGCATCAGTGTCAGACACACAAGAAGTGAAAGCTAGTCTGGTTACACAGTCATCAGTTCCCTTTGTGAGTTACTGTGCTAACTCCCTTATAAGAATTTGTTCCCAGCGCTGGAGAAATGATCCAGCAGTTAAAAGAACTACCTGCTCTTACAGGCAATCCATATTTGGTTCCCAGCACCCACATGATAACCTACAACTGTCTTCAGTTCCAAGAGATCTGACACTGTCTTCTGGCCTCTGTGGACAGTCAACGCATGTGGTGCACATACACACACTTAAAATAAATAAATCTTTAGAACAGAAAAAAGAATTACCCCAATTCCCACAATAATAGATTAAAGTATTATCTTAATTTTACAAATACTGCTGGTGAGATTCAAAGAGATCCTTTTCAACAAGCTAGAGAACTAGAAAATGGTGAAGCAGGACTCATAACCTATAATGAACTTTTACTGTCCATGAAATCTATAGATAACTCCATATGGCATTAATTTTTCTGTTTGCATTCATGTCAATATAGCTCTTTCCTTAATTTCCATCTAAGAAGGAAATTTCATTTCCTGTCATTTTTTAATGCCTTGTTGAGCCAGTGGGAAGTACTTACTGGTGGATCTGGTAGGTGGCAGGAAGGAAGGTAGGGAAAAAAAAAACTAGGTTATCTCCCTCCCTCTCCATACCTGTGCATTCACCACTGTTCCAGTTCCTATTAGGTCATTGCATTCTTGTTTTGCCAAGTGGCTCTGATCCCTGGTAACATTGTTCCCTCCCTCTGTACCTGAGTTTGAGTTTCTAATAAAGGCTATTTTTGATAAATTGCGTTTCCTGTGCTCTTTTCATCTCTTCTAACACGTTGTTTGTAATTCCTCAAATTTTATGTTTATAACTTCTTGTTGGCTGACTCAGCATATTGATTTTCTTTTTCTTGTCAGATGAAACTTGATGTAGGTATCATAGAATTTTGGCCTGGACATACTATGAAATAAAGAAAGAAGTTAGGTTGCTCATTTTTATTGGCAGCTCTCCACAGCTTCTTCTTTCTCCTTTACACATTTCTATCACGGAAATAGGAAATTGGCTTAATTCTCATGAGAAAACACATTGAATTAGGCACTGACTTCAAAGAGGAAGGATTATAGTATGTATCTTTCTCTCCTTGCTCATGAATTACTGGTGTGAACAGAAGAGAAATTGGTTTTGAGTTCCTTTCAAAAGCAGGTGGTGAGTGAGTCTAAAGACATATATGCAAGTGGAGTGTGTCTAGGCCTTCTGTACTAACTAGTTTTTGCATGGCTTCTGGGTATGGCATATTGAAAGCAAATTGGATAATGGAAGCAAGGACACTCTATTGCCAAACTCAGTCAGTGTGACCAAACTACAGGTGGTCTGCAAGCTGACTGTCAGTACTCCTTATTGACAAAGAACAACACAGGAAGAAACATGCCCCAAAGCTAGTACAAACCAATCACAGTTCAAAGCCACCATACACCTACCCACTGGTAAAGTGGAAGAGTAAAGCATTGCAGCAAATTTCATCAAGAAGACAGGAAAGAAGTGCCACAAATATAAATGAGAAGACTACTGCTTGGTCATTAACAGAGCAATAGCAGCTGCAATGTGTATGGTTCTCAACTCAGCTTCGGAGGAACAATTTAGCCTTTCCTTGTATCTTAAGTTAGTGGTTCCCAAAGTGAGAGCGGCACCCATAACACCCAGGTACTTGGTAGAAATGAAGATTCTCAGCCTCTTTCCCCGACCAAGCATTTGTACACTTAATGCCTCCTTTGATATATTAAGTAATAAAGTTGGAATAAAAATATCTTAAGGATACTCTCCTAAATTGTATACATGACCAGAGTATAGAGTATCAAGATTTTCTCAAAGGTTCTTTCCTATTCATAGAAGTGGTGAGTAGTAATGTTTCCTCAGATGATCTGCCTATATGCCTATGCCTTGGAATCAGAAGCATCCAAATTGTATCTCAAACAGTGATTGTCCTATTTTGCTTTCTATATTGCTATGAAAAAACACTCTGACCAAAATCAACTTGGGGAGGTAAGGGTTTATTTGGTTTACATGTCTAGTCACAATACATCACTGAGAGAAGTTAGAGCAGTCACTCAAGGCTTAAAATTCTAACCAAAGAGGAAGACTCCTTTAAGTACTTCCTCTCATAGGCTATCTCTGTTAGCATTCTCATACAGCCAAGGCCCACCTGCTTAGAGATGCTGGCACCCACAATGGAGCAGGCCCTCCCATATCAGTCAATAATGGAGAAAGTGATCCACAGATTATACCTACAGGCCAATTGAGATTTCCTCTTCCCAGATATGTCAACAACCAAAAATCAGTCATATCAGTGGGAGAATTCGATCTTCCCTCTTTACATGAAGCAGTGCACAACAGTGGGTAACAGCGATACGCTGACAGGTAGGATTGACTAATTAAAGTGAACTGTGTTGTATTTCTTCATCTCTGTGTCCCAATTTCCTCATCTGTGCAATGAGCATGTGATGAGCTCTACCTCAAAGGATGGTGTGTGTTCCTGAAAGGATATTTACTCCTTTGCATATTCTATGCAGTGGTGTTTCCTTTGTGTATTTCTTCCAATCAGAGAAGACTAAATTCCTCCAGGACTGTCTACTAGACATAAGTCACAGTACTGCTATATTTGCTCACAAAATTAGCCATGGGAATCTTACATATCATGTTTCATAAAATACATCAGAGATTCTCAACCTTGCTACTACTGACATTTTGTGGACCGTGGGGCCAGTGCACATACCTATATAAACATTAAGCACATTTTAAATCTTATCTGCTAAGCCACAAACTTCTCACTCCTGTGCTTCCCTGAGGTCTCTGCAAAATAGACATCCCTCCATTACAGACATGACCTCTGTGCTGCACAATATCAGCAAGACCATCCTTCTATCACCTGCTGACAATCAAGAAGTTTCTCCAGGTTTTGCCAAGTATCCCCTGTGTGAACTCCCCAGACGCTCTCCAGCATCTTACTAGAGCTTTGTTTCGGGTGAATGCAGACCAAGGGCTATTTCATCCTGCAGCATGATTGTTGGGGAAACCACTAAAAAGTTCTCACAGATAATTTTTGTGGAATGCTTCTTACTGTTCACATTTGGCTAATGATTTATTTCAACAAAGAAAATATTTACCTGGAAAAAGCAAAATTGTGTCCTGGAGCAAGCAATATAATATTGTAGGTAGAACAGAATGCAACTACTAATGATTGGTGCTTGAAATTTTTGACATAACTGTAACATGTTTTTAAATTTGTCTCTCTATTTAGCACAAGTATGGTATGCCATCTGAGAATTCCTGAACAAGTCCTATTAAAATATCAATTTTGAGATAGAGAGACAGCGTGGTGATTCACGAACTTGAAAAGTGAAGTTCCTGTTTCCAGAATCTACATAATGCCAGGTATGTCTACATATGACAGCCTTTCTATAACTCCAGCCTTGCAAAGCAGAGACAGGAAATCCTCAGAGCAAAGTGGCTGTGGAGACTAGTCATAACAGGGAATTCTGGGCTTGACTGAGAGACCCTGTCTCAATAAAGAAATTGGAAGAACAACAGAGGGTGATTCTTGACATTAAACTTAGACTTCCACATGTACACACACACACACACACACACACACACACACACACACACACACACACAGTGAACACCTCCACCTATAAGTGAAAACATGCATACATATTTACATGTGGAACTGGAAAATTATTTATTAATTATAAGTTATTATGAGCATAATTAATAATCCATTTCTTTAACAATTAACCCTTTAAAATACAAAATGATCCCTATTTGCCCCTATGACTAAACAACACACTCATTATAATTTTATTCTTTAAAAATTATTTGATTCTTTTTTGTAAATTGAACAAACATAAATAAAGGTAGATGGTGGCTGGAGAGTCTTACTTGTTTTAAGTATTTTTCCTTTGATGAACAGCTTAGGATAGACTATCAGAGGGCTCTTGGGTACTTAGAAAAGAATATACATTTAATGAAATGGTATATATGAAGGAGAAGATGGCATGTGGATCCCAGTGAAAAATATCTCAATGTTAAGTCTATCAGGATGTAAGAATTGACAGCCAATGAATCTAGCCTCACTAGAGTATCTGGAAAAGTGTGAATCTCAGTCATCCATGTGATAGAGTGAGCAAGAGTATTTGGTATTGTTCATCAGCATCTGCAGTGTTGAGTGGGTCCCTAGACCTACTCAACACACATTAGTCCAAAACTTTGCAAGAAGAAAAATTATTACCAGTTCAGAGAGGTCCACGTAGCTTGTCCGTTTAGTGAGATCTTAGTGGTCAATAGTCCCTGAGTGGAAATTTCCTCTAGAATGGAGAATATAAAAGTACTAACACTTTGTCTGAGTCTCATCAAGTATGGAGTGTTGAATCTCTGAGAAGTGATCTGTTTGGGCTGGCCAGTCACTTGGAGGTCTGTCTGGCTGAGCTGCTGTGTTTGAACTCTCTGTGTCTGAGACATTGCATGAGTTCCTCAAGTTCTCTTGGATCTGGTGAACATTCTGATTTCCCAACTTTGGGTATGATTGGGGATTTTACTCATTGTTAATACTTGCTTATTCACTGCCTGGAAAGGTCATAGGATGACCTTTGAGTCATCCTAGCTTAACATGCTGAGCTTAACTATGGGCTCCTTTCCTAGAGGAAGCCATGAAGAAGGAGCTGCTGGATATCTGTGCCTCAGCATCACCAAGTTAGTATGTCTTTTTTACTTTTTTTTTTCTTTCTTGAAACTCAGAAGGACTTTCTTGTCCATCATAGTCCATAGGTTTGAGTAAAAATTTGTATCATCAATTCCAATGAGATTCAAGAACCCTGATTGACTTTCTCTGAGGGAAAGGGAACCCACCAGATAACACAACCATGAGTAGGAAAGGAAGAGGCAGATAAAGAAAGCCCAGGTGTCCTTCAACACTTCTTACTGTGCAGCTGCTCTTGTTTCAACAGTTATTTACTGGACCTCATGCTTAATTACTAGCCTGGCAGGTAGTCAAGAAAGGCAAGCAACATTTTTGTTGTTTTAGATTTTTGTTTTGGTCTTGTTTTAAGATGAGGAGAAAATATTCCAATGATGTTGACAGAGAAGAGCAGATGTCTGCATTTTACTTTCCTTAACTGGACTTTAATAGAATTTTCATGGGTCCATATTTATTTTTATTTTGTCACATTAGGGAGTGTGGATTCATGGAATTAATTGAAGGTCAGTGCAGTCCTGGTTGATGAATGATGAAGTGGGGACAGGATCATTTGAGGAAGACCCTGACTGAGCAGAGAGTAACACTGCCCTAAAACAGCTGAAAACCAGCTTTTACAAATGTCCTTTGGAGACTCTAGGACATAAGTACAATAATCTTTGGATGTCCCCTGCTTTCCTTGAGTATAAGGATTGTACATGAGAAATCTAATGTAACTTACATACCTTCTGTGAAAGGAACACAATACAGGACCCTTGACATTCCGTTTCTATATCAAAAGAGCAAAACAGACACAAACACATACACACATGCATGTGCACACACATGGATGTGCACAACCATACTTATGCACATACATACTCATATGCATATATACACACATACACACATATGTGCAGACACATATGTGTATACTCACACACACGTACACATATGCATACACATGTTTACTTGCAGATAGACACACACATACACCCTCGTACACACATACAATGTACATACATGCATATATAGTCAAATTTTCCAGAAACCTATTTGTGGTAAAGCATGATAAGCAGAGGTGTGTGCTGTAAAACATAAATTTATCACGTTTTGTGTTATTCTTTCTGTGTTTCACACAGCAAAATTATAGTGATGACTCCATGGTGATGTATGTCCTGTAGAAGAAGGATACATAAACTTTGAGGAAAAAATACCTCTTTGTAATCTAAAAAGTCCTAAATTTCAAAATATTTCTGCCCGCCAGATTTGCCTATAAGTGATTGTGGGATTTGGATATTATTATTGCTCAGCATTACTAATGGATGAGAACATTGACTTTTAGAGGTCAAAGACTTGCATATAAAATGTTTGTTAAAGGCCAAGCTGCTGTTGGCGACAGTGGGGTTGGTACATGTATTTAAATGGGTTTTATTTTTATTTTGGGAATTCTTTGACAAAAGCCCCTAACTTCCCAGTACCTTCATCCTGCTGAGGAATTTGCTTGAGACAAAATCCTTTTATCACAGGAGCACAGTTAGCATAATTTATCTACACTGGGACCTATATTAAAGCAAAAACCATATTAATGATTTCACCAGGGAGCCACAGACAGGGGCACAAAACAAGACTTCATAGTGCAATCTTCAAATGCACATCAAATATATAAATATAGTTGATAAAGTATCTTTAGGCAAATACAGAGTTAGGAAAGAGAAACTGACCTCCACTATTGTGAATTGACACAGCTCCAGGGTACTCTTGGCCACTCCTCCCAAAGAGCCTTCTACTTTTGCAACACAATTATTTGAATATTGTTCTTGAATATGCCTCTCCCTTTTTTGAAAAGCTGCCAGTGTCTTTCCCAGCATCAGGCCCTTGAAACTCCATGACTCCACATTGGACTCTCCAACAGAACATTTATCTGATGACCGAGTTGGTTAAGTGCCATGTGCCTTGATGAAACACCTACCAGGCAAAGCCAATGGTGGTTGGTGGTTCTTCAATGCTGCATGTATAAAGTGAAGAAATTTCTTCTTATGATACCTCTGTTTGAGCCTACAGGAGCCATATTCACCTTAATATTTTTCAATGAATTTCAAAGACAATGAATAATGTCTAAGTGATCTCACTAACTAGGCCCAGACTGTTTCTAACCCAATGCTGCATACATCAGCACTGCCAAAGAACTTCTTAAAAATGACCTCCCCGGACATATTTTCCATTTGTTTCTGGACTGGGGACTAGAACACTACATTTCAAATATGTCCCTAAGGTGAAAATAAAACATTTTATAACAGGAAAGCAACTGCTCACATTAGGTTATATTAAAATAGAATGTATTCCCTTAATTACTATTAAAACTAACTTACTTCCTTCTGTTCTCTCCTTTCCCTCCTTCCTTTCTTCCTTTCTTTCTTTCTTTCTTTCTTTCTTTCTTTCTTTCTTTCTTTCTTTCTTTCTTTCTTCCTTTCTTCCTTTCTTTTGTTCCTTCCTTTTCAATTTAGTCATTCTTTAGGGAAACTTCAAAGAACAAAAAAATTAAAAACAATAAAGACAATTTTATTCACAAACTTTGCCTATTACCATCAGAAAATAGAACACAGACAGATATAGTAGCTCACACCTGTAGTTCAAGCACAGGAAAGTAGAATTAGGAAAGTTGGGTGATCAGGGATGTTCTCTGCTGTGGATCAATTAAGACCCCAGACTGAGCCTCATGAAACACTGCATACAAAACAAAGAAAGAAAGAAAGAAAGAAAGAAAGAAAGAAAGAAAGAAAGAAAGAAAGAAAGAAAGAAAGAAGGAAAAGACACAAAATACAGAGGATAATGAAAATAGAACCTAAGGGGAAGCTATATTCAGTTATTTATGTATTGCTTCAGTAATTTTAATTCATTTGATTGCTTTTACCTAGCAATATAGACTATTTATTGGATTTTTTATATCTGTAATTAGCCTGAATTGAGATGATCTGTTGACATAAAATACACTCCCCAATTTCAAACAATTTGTAAATAAAAGTATGAATTGTCTCAGTAATTTGTGTAGTAATTACATATTGGAATATCTAGGTCATAGTACATTAGACAAATTATATTATTAACATTCAACTTCTTGTTCCATTTTGTTGAGCTTAATGTGGTGCATTTAAGCAGATAGCTCACATCATCTTTCCAGTGAATAGAGCTTCTCATTCAACAATATGTGAAAGTGGATTCCCTAAGTAAGGAGAGCGGAAAGCCTAGGATGGGCCAGAGACATCCTGGTGCAATGGTGCTCTTGGGCACTTAACTCCATTTTCTGGAATGGAGCCTAAAGTAGACGACTTGAAAAGGTTTCTCAGGAAATTGTAATGAAGGACTCAACTCTAACCCTACCTGACATTACATCCAATTTCTAATGATACCGTGAACAATTCCACTTTCAAAAACTGCATATTCTATTTCTAGAAGAGTTTGAAGATGCTGGGAGCCTTGCACCAAATGGGTTCAATGACCTGAGATTCATGAGTGAAGTTGGCCCAAAGAAGAAACTGTGACCCCCTGTTGTAAACAAGCGGCCCCGGAGAGCCTGGGCCGTTTTTATTCATACAGTTTCATTGGTTTGCATGAACAGTTTTACAATCCAATTTTTTTCCTAACGTCTCTAAAAATGGTTACAATAATTACCAGTTTGTTCTTTTACCTCATTCCCCTCCCATCCCCTTATTTTCCCACCTGTAACCATTTTCTAGTTGATCCATAGCTCCACTGTTAGAAGCATAGGCCGTGTTGCAAGTGACAAAGGAAGTTTTCTAACTAGGCACACCTACAGGTAGAACAGTGTGTCCAGTTGACCACATTTGAGGTTACAGTGTCATACAGAGTGAGAGATAGTTTTGTTAATATTTACAACTGATAGGGTCTGAGTTTTCACAATCAACTCATCAGCCGAAGCTGCATTAATTCATTCTACACCCTGTACTAGTCTATCTCTTATGTGGCTCTACCAGGTTTTTCCATTTATCCTGTAGGCAACATAACTTGGAAACTTACTCCTAACAGTTAACATTATTTATCCTTTGTTCTCATGTCCTTCTCTCTCAACTTCTTAAGGTATTGGCACAGATATGAGAGAACTGTGGGCTTCTGTGATTCTAATTCATACCCTGTCTCTAGACTGTTCCCATTAACTCCTGATATCATCTATTTATTAGCATTTCTCCAAGATTCATGTAGTTAAAATAATTCTCTCCAGAACAGTTATGCAAATAAGTAATATTAAACTTCATGAACTACTGTGATTCTTTCATGCTAGTCACAAGGTACATTGGAAAGGCAACATCCTGTTTTTAAGAAGCCTGAATTCATAGTCACACTGAAAACATCAAAGGCTTTAGGGGCTGAATCAGGTTCACTGTATATTTCTAACAACATCCCCTCTGGCTCACCCAGAGAAGAGTCACCAGGAGGAAGTTTTCTTTCTGTAATAGTTGTTTTATCCATGACTGAGAAAGTGAAACTAAAGGTAGCCAGCAATGTGACTAGCACAGTGAAAGCAAGAAGAGCAGATAGCACATATGCTCCAGGGGTCTTGACCAGCATTATGTAGCAAACTGTCCATAGGTTTTGACAGAATGGGTCAGGGTCTCCAGAGCCTTGCTACAAAGACAATTTGCTCATGCTATTCTCAGGTCTTGTCTCCTGAAGAAGTCACATGGCCCCCACCATGAAGAAAAATCCTATCCTACTCAGTTAAGAGCAGAGCAACTGGTTCTTCATGAGCACAATAGGGTAGACTACCAAGTTGCTCTTTGTTTTGCTTAGTTTTTGTGGCTATCTGCTAGAATATGCATGTTCGCATCAGATAGAGAT
Source organism: Peromyscus eremicus (assembly GCF_949786415.1). NCBI lineage: Eukaryota > Metazoa > Chordata > Mammalia > Rodentia > Cricetidae > Peromyscus > Peromyscus eremicus. The sequence goes on along the minus strand of NC_081425.1, from coordinate 99,475,141 downwards.
GGAGACAGGGAAGCACCTCAGCCATGCCTCCTGCAGCGGTCAAATCAAATGTACAGTCTGAGATCACTCCATTATCTAAAGTCCCTTTTCTTCTTAGCTATCATATGCTGCCTGTCTTTTCAGCCACAGATAATTTGACGTGGTAAAAAGCGTTTCTGTTGTCTCTTATCAGTTTGTAAATCCTCTTCCAGGGTGATACTAGAGTAGCAGAATCCCCCAGTGGCCTATTAAAGTCTGAGGTCAGAGCCGTTTCATCCCTGACTGAGACAGATATTTGGGATTGCACTTTCCTGAAGTGATGAGTTTCTCTTAAAGGAATCTAAACACCTAATCACTGCAAATCTTCCTCAGAGTGGTTATTATGGTGACTCAAAATGTTTAGACCTTTTGAGAGAGTTCAGATAAAGTGAAAGAAAATCAGACTCTAAAAAGATGGACTAATATCATTCTAAAACACCCTCATAAAGAGCAGAACTGGATATATAATTTGTGATATATTCACACAAGGAATACTGCAAAGAAATGAGCACCAATAAATCACAGCATTCAAACATGGTGTTTGAAATCTTGATCAATGTTTTCCTACACAATTAACAGAGTGACAGCAATTATTGATAGGAATAGAATCCACATAGAGGATAATCATGTGATTCCACATACATAAAGTAAGAAACAAGGCAGGATGAGGTTCATAGGAGTTGAATGCTGGTTCTCTTGGGTGATGGGGAGGTAGTGACAGAAAGAGAGCCTGAGAGGGGCTTCTCAGAAGTTGCTTGCATGATCATATTCATCACCTCCACACTTATGAGAAGTTTGGTTTTTACTTACATTTTTATTCTTTAATTTTATGTATATTTGAAGGTGCAATATGTGTAATGCATGCAATGTCAGACACATTTTCAAAATAGCAGTAGTGGGTGTCATATCCTCCGGAGGTAGAGTTACAGGCAGTTGTCATCTGCCCAAAGTGTTTTCTGGAAAGAAACTCATATCTTCTGCAGGAGCAGTAAATGCTCTCAACTACTGAACCATCTCTCAACCCCTGATATGGAGAATACATGAATATTATATATCTAGTAATAACATATTGTAGTAAGCACAAAAACAACATCAGGAGGAAGAGACTAGAAACAAAAGGAGGAAGGGTGATTGGTCAAGATCTTTAGTGGACAGGAAGTAGGCACATTTATTGAACTACAACTTTCCAAAGCTGTAGGGCCCAGGTATGTCCCGATCCATACCCAGATAAAACAAAGATACTCAATCAGATGCTGCAGCTACTAGAAAACCATTGCCCATATCTATCAATTATAAGTTTTAAAAGGAGAAAGAAGGATCTTGCTCATCAGTCTATTACCTCCAGTATTACTATGGCCTCTTTACTGCAAAGATTTCTGACATTTTCTTTGCAGAAGCAGGTTATAAATGTGAATGCTTTGGGAGAGGCTTGGCATACAGTGACACTCTGAAGTCAATTCACAGGAATTATAAAACCAAGAAACAGGACAACTATATCTCCATCAAGTATCTAAAAACCTAACAATACTCAGAAGACAAAAAACAAACACTTTCAAAAGGTTTCTCTTCACTTCTCTTCACCGTGATGAATTATAGACCCTTATGATTATTATTCCTCAGAAGTCAATTTTGTTACAGGATGAAGAGTGCATTTGTTCATTCAGTCAACACATATTGATTGAATATCTACTAAAGGTCAGGTGCTATGCATGATGTTGACATAATAAGAATGAATGAGTCATGCTCCCTGATTTGAAGAAGCTATAGATTAAAGGAAGAAAGATAGGTAGATAATTACAGCATCATACAGAGATGGCAGAGCACAGGTTTTCATAATAACAAGGAGTCAGAAGAAATTGCTCTACTGGATGGTGTCTCCAACAGGATGTGGGAGATTACTCAGTGCTGGGACAAAAGCCATTCAAGCTAGCCTAAGGAAGATAAAATTTGGGGGATCAAGGTATACATCAAGAGTGTAGAAACTCAAAGTCCCTTCCTATATTCTGAGGGGCTACTAAAAAAGAAGCAGACCTTTCCCCAGTTGATGGACTTCTCCTTGTTGCTCACCAACTCAACCAGCTTTCAAGCTTCTGCTTTAGTAGTTTTCTCTTTCTTTTTCTTTTTGGTCACTTTCATAAGGTATTTGTCACTAAGTGAGAGTTTTCATGATTGGACTGCTTTTATGTCACCTCTAAGTTTGGGATTCCAAAGAGGTTTCTGTCCTAAGTCCAACTGTCTAGGAAATTTTTACTGTAGCACCATCTTTTAAGTGTCCATTTAAGGTGCAAAGCTACACTTGAAAGAGGGACTCAAAGGGAAGATGGCTCGGCTGAGTTGTGAAACGAACAGATCTTTTCAAGCCAAAACAAAGGGTCTTGATGTTCAGGTAAATTGAAATGTATGGAATTCTGGAATGGCATGGACTCTTGATGTGATGGTTTAATCAATAGTCTCTCATAACTAATGACAGCAGAGAGAGGGAGAAATAGTCTTCCTCAAGGTGAGCCCTACAATTGCTTATCCAACACCAAAAAGTCATCCTGAAATCAAATACATACAGGTAACACTGAATAGACTCAGCAGATTGAGTTTATGTGTTTATATAGAGATAACAATAGTAAGTAAAGAAAAAAAGTTTGTGAATCTGAATGGGAACGAGGAGGAGGGGCATAGGTGTGGTTAGAAGGAGAAGAAAGAAAGGGGAAAGATGGAATTAAATTTTACTTTAAAGAATTAAAAAGCAAAAGGCTTTTAGAGTCATGACATTTGAGAGTTTTCCCATAGAATTTAAAGATTACTTTTGTCAAAACAGGCTTAAAGGTAGTCACTGTTAAGACACATCTAGTTAATCATTCATATCTATCAAAACTGTTAGAAAATATGAGATGTTGTGGAAGTTTTACTTGGTCTGAGATAATAAGAAAGGCCCTTATAAAGACATAATAATCCTTTAAAGCTGTAAGTAGATTCCATTAAACTAACAGTAGTGACATAAAAATTAAAAATACACACACACACACACACACACACACACACACACACACACACACAAAAAAGACTCTGGATGAGGGTTAACAGCTCTCAAATAGCATGCAGGCATTCACAGATGAGACAGGAGACAACAAACACCTAAAGGCTGGTGATTTTTGAATCCTGGTGTTTATGACCTTTCCACCTCCTGACTCACTGAGTGTTCCAGTAGCGATGGTGGCCGAAGTAAATCAAATATATCCCTAGCATTCTACCATACAGGGCCACCACTTCCTTCCTTTGCATGGAGTGTTTCTGTTAGAATAAATTTTACTATTTCTGTTTCAAATATTTTCAAAGTTTTATCCTAATTTTTTTAAAAATATTTATTTATTTACTAGGTATACAGTGTTCTCCTTGCATGTATGCCTGCTCACCAGAAGAGGGCATCAGATCTCATTACAGATGGTTGTGAACCACCATGTGGTTGCTGGGAATTGAACTCAGAACCTCTGGAAGAGCAGCCAGTGCTCTTAAACCTCTGAGCCATCTCTCCAGCCCTTCTTTTTTTTATCCTAATTTTTATGTGAATGTGTAGGCATACATCTGTATCTGTTTGTGCATGTGTGTGGGGGCACCCATGGAGGTCAAAAGGGCGTGTCTGATCCTCTGGAGCTGTAGTTACAGATAGTTATGAGCCACGTGACATGGGTGCTGAGAACTTCAAATCTGGCCCTCTGTAAGAGCAGCAGGCAGTTAACGACTGAACCATCTCTCTGCTCCCTCAAACGTGTATTTTAATTTTAGAAGTAAGAATTTTTTAAACTTCATATATGTATATGGATTTTGTGTGAACATCATCTCTCCTTCATCCCCACTTTTGTTCTTATTGCCCAGGTTTCTTCAAATTCATAGCCTGTTCTATTTGATTATTATTTATGTGTATATATATATATGTAAATAAACAAATAAACATATAAATGTAACCTGCTGAGTCCATTTACTGTTACTTGTATGTTTATGTTTTCAGGTTGACCATGTGGTATTGGATAACCAACATTTGCCAGGTCACCCATAGTAGGTGGTGCCAGACATGGGCTGCTGTTCCTGGGTTTTATAAGAAGGTTAACTGAGCAAGTCATGGGAAGCAAGTCAGCTAGCCTACATGGTCTCTGTATCAGTTTCTACCTCTCCGATCCTGCTCTGTTGAGTTCCTGTCCTGACTTCCTTCAGCAATGAACAGCAATGCTGAAGTGTAAGCCAAATAAACGTTTTCCTCACCAACTTGCTTTTTGGTCATGGTGTTCTGTCACAGCTATAGAAACAATAACTAAGACAAATTGGTACCAGCATAGTGGGGTATTGCTGTGACAAACCTGACCATGTTTGGGGGAGGACTGTGGAAGGACTTTGAAATTTGGGGCGAGAAAATCTATTGAGTGTTGAGACCTAAGCATGATGTTCTGTGTGAACTTGGAAGATAAGAATATTGAGAGAAGTGCAGGAGATGGAGGCCTGGCTTGTGAAATTTCTGAGGGGATTTTAAAGACTGTATCAGGCCCATTTGGTTTTTTTTTTTTTGTTTTTTTGTTTTTTTTTTTTTTTTTGGTTTTTTGAGACAGGGTTTCTCTGTGTAGCTTTGCTCCTTTTCCTGGAACTCAATTGGTAGCCCAGGCTGACCTCGAACTCACAGAGATCCGCCTGCCTCTGCCTCCCCAGTGCTGGGATTAAAGGCATGCACCACCACTGCCTGGCTCCATTTGTTATTTTGAATTAAAATTCTGTGGTTCTGGTTAGCTGGGCCTGAAGAATCAGCTTGATTAACAAGATACCAGAACTACTAAAGCAAATTTTTGCTTTGCTGGGATACTTGATGCTGGTTGGCTAGAGCTGAGAAATTAGCAGTGAATTGTAAGAGACTAGTACCACTGGTAAAATATTCAGAGAAGTGTTTCCTAAGGTCACAGAGAAGCTGTGTTCCGGAGGTGGCCAAGGTTACCAAACTTGGTAATGTTTAAGTATCACCCATGTGGTATTGGTTTTGAAGGCATAAAGGGTCATGGAGAGCAGATGAAGCTTGGCACTATGAGAGACCAGGAAAGGCCATTGGTGGAGGTGCAGTCTCAGTGGCAGTTGAAGGCCCAGGACTACAGGGGTCATACAAAGAAGTTGAGACTGGGTAGCATGAAGAGATCCTACAAGAGGTTATTGGCAAAAGTACAGCCCAGTTGCAGCAGAAGACCCCAGCATTTTGGAGATGCCAGTACCATGGGAAGACCACCAAGAACAATAGCAGCAGTGGAGTAGAGCCAGCCAAGCCTAGAAGATAAATTGTGTGTTTGTGGCAAAAGGCAGAACTGGGGAAGTGACCCAAGCCTTTGGAGAAGTCCAGGAGATCGTGAGCGAATACCAGATAATTGGTCATTTAGTTATTTACATTGTTGGAGTTTGTTTTGATTTGATTTGATTGTGACTGCACCCTGACTTTTTTCCCTCTTCAAATAAGAGTATGTTACAGGAGCCCAGATTTGAGAGACTTGAATTTTAAAAGACTTTGTATTTTTTTTTTAATTGGCTATTTGAAAGGAACTGAAATTTTAGTGTGTTTAAATTTGTAAAGACTGTGGGACTTTTGAACTTATTTAAGCCTTGGGGATGAAAAAGAAAGGAAAGGTTGTGGCTTGATAATGATATTTGTGTGTCAAATTGATAAGGGTAAGTTTTACTGGCTGGTTTTGTGTGTCAATATAAGCTAGAGTTATCAAAGTAAGGAGCCTCAGTTGAGAAAATACCTTGATGAAATCCAACTGTAAGGCATTTTCTCATTTAGTGATCAATGGGGGAGGGCCCAGCCCATGGTGGGTGGTACTATCCCTGAACTGCTGGTTCTGATTCTATAAGAAGGTGGGCTGAGCAAGCCATGGGAGGCAAGCCAGTAAGCAGCTCCTCTAAATGGTCTCTGCATCAGTTCTTGCCCCTGGGATCTTGGCTTGGTTGAGTTCCTGTCCTGTCTTCCTTCAGTGATGAACAGTGCTGTTGAAGTGTAAGCCAAATAAACCCTTTCCTCCCCAACTTGCTTTATGGTCATGGTGTTTTGTCGCAGCAATAGAAACCCTAACTAAAACAGGAATCATTTCATTGTCTTTTTTTGTTGTTTTTTTCCTAGGCCTCTGCAGTATCCTGATTCTGGATGTGCTGGGGATGGCATATAAAATGGCTAAAGTGCGGCCAGCAGAGATTGGAGAAAAGGGGACCCAAGATTGTGGACCATCAATTCTTCATGTCTTCCCCTCTGGATCTTCTGCTTAGCATGCCTCTAGAGGGCCATGGCAAAAATTCCTATGTGTCCCAAGGTCGTGCTTTATGGTGTGCACATGTCATGTCCTCCTCCATATAAATATCTTTTGCAATACTTGTCTTTTTCTTCTATCTGATCTTCATGTTCTGTGCTCCTAGATCAATGGTAATTTCTGTGATACAAGAAGGGAGTGAAGTAAATTTCACAGGAAATTATACAGAGATGATCACCCAGGCTGGGGTTAAGGCAGTTGTGCAGTTCATGGAAAATAACTTGCAGCCTGGGGAAGATATTTAGGCTTGGATAAACTGTACCGAATGTGTGGTCAACTATAGTACATGGTGTGATGTATATCAACACATTGGACTCAAATTGGCCATGATGAATAATTCAGTTTCTGAGGATATTCCAAGAGTATTGTGTAAAACTTGAGACCCTAAGGGATATTGGCTGAAGACTGTGGATAGAGTAACATTTACAGATGGGATGACAAACTAAAAGTGTGGGAACCTAGAATAGGAAAAAAAAATAGTGGCCTCCACCAGATATTTTTTTATTCTTCCTGAAGGAGTGTGGAGAAAATGTGACAATTGATGGAGTGATTGCTACAAGCTTTATTGGGTTCCTAGATTAAAAAGAGCTGCCAAGAAAGGTGAGCTTCCTTTCATGGAAGCTCTGAAAATTAGATTAAGTTTTCCTTGGAATTGTTGGGATGTAGAAGGACAGAAGTTGCTGACTTGCAGGGACAGATTTCTTGTCTGAGGTCATTGTGGCCCACCAGTCATGGGGCTTGGTGTTTGCAGAGGGCCAACGAGGAACTTAGGCAGCTACAGTGGTCTTGAGGTCAGAGCAGGTTGTGTGAGAAGGAAATGACTGTCTGGTACATTGACCACTTTTCTTATTTTTACCTTCTTTGTGAAATTGCATGTTGCTAGCCTCTGGGTCAAGTGCTCAGAAGATTGTATAATCATTTATAATAAAATTAGATTATTCTTGCTTTGGTGTCAAGTCTGGGATAGATCCTGTGTTTAGTAAAAAATGATGAAGAATATATTGGTGATTTTCTAAGAATAACCTTTGGAATCTGTGGGAGCCCGTTCTCGGGTTCCTCATGGCTTTACCCAGCAGGTCCTCATAGAGGATGATTAGACCACGGGCCTGAGTGCAGGTGTCTGAGATGGTCTGCACTTGGCTGTGCTGAGGGAGGAGGTCTTTTGCTCCACCCCTTGGCGTCTCTATAAAAACCCTGGGGCAGAGACAGTCGGGGCCTGTTGGAATAGGTTCCAGGCCCTCTCGAGGCTATCCTTTATTTTCTATCTGTTTATCTCCGCGATATTCTCCGCAATAAATCCTTCTATCTAATATTTCCTGCTGCTCGCACTCAAGAAAACTCTGGGGAACTGTGGGGGTGGTTGGGTAAACGCCCCACAGGAATCATGAGAACATTTTGTATTGGATGATTTCCCCTTTTCTCTCTGTTCCTCCTTTACTTATGATAATAAAAGACTGAGGTCACCAGGGCAAAGGAGAAGCTAAGAGAAGTTAGAGAAGCTAAGAGAAGCTAGGGAAGCTAAGAGAAGCTAGGAAAGCTAAAGAAACCGTAGCAGAGAAGCTACTTAGCAACTGCAGAAGCCCAAAGTGACCTGTCAGCTTGTATGAACACTGTCTCTGAGTCCTTACTGCACCTTCCAGGTATCCCATCCTTCAGACCCCCAAAACTGCTGAGGCTGGTCCCTGGCATGGATGCTTGTCCTCTGGAGTGAATCTTACTTCAGAGTATGAGTCTCCAATTGGACCAGTCAATAGTTGGTCACCTCCACAATTTCTGAGCCATCTTTACCCCAGCACATCTCATAGGCAGGCCAAATTGTAGGTCAAAGCATTTGTGGTTGGGTCGGCATCCCAGTCCCTCCACTGAAAGTCTTACCTGGTTACAAGAGATGGCCAATTCAGGCTGCATATCCCCTGTTTGTATAAGTCTTAGCTAAGGTCATCCTCATAAATTCCTGAAAGTTTCTATTGCTCTAGATTTCTAGGTCATCCTAGAGACGCCCCCAGATTCCACTTGTCTTTCCTAGCACTCTTCTTCCATTCTCTCCTGACCTAATCCCTCCTCTTCTCATCCCCATCCCAATCCCCCATTCTAGCCCTTTTCCTTCCCCTCCAATGGCAATGTTTATTTTCCCCTTCACAGTGGGATTCATGTATCCCCTGTCCTCCCCCCCCCCAACACTAATGCCACTTGAGCTCTCCTTGTTATTTAGCTTCTCTGGGTTTCTAGATTATAACACGGTTTTCCTTTATTTTATGGCTAATATACACTTATAAGTGAGTACACACCATGTTTGTCTTTCTAGGTCTGGGTTATCTCATTTAGGATGATCTTTTCTAGTTCCATCCATTTGCTTACAAATTTCCTGATGTCAATGTTTTTTAAGAGCTAAGTAATACTCCATTGTGTAATGTAACACAATTTCTTTATCCATTTTTCCACTGATGGGCATCTAGGTTGTTTCTTGTAGCTGGCTATTATGAATGAAGCTACTATGAACATAGTTGAGCAAGTGTCCTTGTGGTATGGTAGAGCATCCTTTGGGTATATGCCTAAGAGTGGTATAGCTGGGTCTTGAGGTAGGGCAATTCCTAATTTTCTGAGTAACTCCATAGTAATTCCCAAAGTGGCTGTAAAATTTAGCCCTCCTATCAGCAATGGAATGTTCCCCTTACTCCATATCCTCTCCAGCTCAAACTGTCACTTGCGTTTTTGATCTTAGCTATTCTTACAGGTGTAAGATGGAATCTTGGTGTCATGATGATTTGCATTTCCTTGATGACTAAGGATGTTGGACATTTCTTTAAGTGATTCTCTGCCACTTGAGATTCTCTTTTGAGAATTCTCTGTTTAGATCTGTACTCCATTTTAATTGAATTGTTTGGTTTGTTGATGTCTAGTTTCTTGAGTTCTTTATATATTTATATACATATTAGAAATCAGCCCTCTGTCAGATGGGGAATTGGTGAAGATCTTTTCACATTCTGTTGGCTGCTATTTTGTCCTTTTGATAGTGTCCTTCACCTTACTGAAGCTTTTTAGTTTCTCAAGGTCCCATCTATTTAATGGCCGATTTTAATATCTGCACAATTGATGTTCTGTTCAAGAAATTTCCCCTTGTGCCCATGTGTTCAAATGTGTTCCCCACTTTCTCTTCTGTCAGCTTGAGCATATCTGGACTTTAGTTGAGGTCTTTGATCTACTTGTACTTGAATATTGTGCACAGTGATAGATATAGATCTATTTTCATTCTTCTTCATGTTGACATCCAGTTAGATCAGCACCATTTGTTGAAGATGCTTTATTTATTGTAAAATTTTAGCTTCTTTATCAAAAATAAATTGTCCATACATATGTGGATTTGCTTATGGGTCTTTGATTTGATTCCATTAATCACTGTCTGTTTTTATGCCAATATGATGTATTTTTATCACTAATGTTCTGTAATACAGCTTGAAATCAAGGATGGTGAGACCTCCAGAAGGTCTCTTATTGTACAGGATTGGTTTGGCTATCCTGGATTTTTTTTCCATGTGAAGTTGAGCATTGTGTTATTCTTTCAATGTCTGCAAAGAGTAGAATTTTGATGGGAATAGTACTGAATCTATGAATTGCTTTTGTTAAGATGGTCCTTTTTACTATGTTAATCTTACCAATCCATCAGCATGGGAAATCTTTCAATCTTCTGCTATCTTTTCCAATTTTTTTCTTCAAAGACTTGAAGTTCTTGTCATATATGTCTTTTACTTGCTTGGTTAGAGTTACACCAAGATATTTTATAATATTTATAACTATTGAGAATGGTGTTGTTTCCCTAATTTCTTTCTCAGTCCATTTATCATCTGTATATAAGAGGCCTACTGAATTTTTTAAGTTTATTTTGTATCCACCCATTTCACTGCAGGTGTTTATCAGCTGTCAGAGTTCCCTGGGAAGACTTTTTGGTTCTTTTATGTATACTATCATCCTTTCTAATTTGTATCCCCTTGAACTTCTTGATTGTCTTATTGCTGTAGCAAATACTTCAAGTACTATATTGAATACATATGGAGAGAGTGGACAACCTTGGCTTGTCCTTGATTTTAGTGGAAGTGCTTTAAATTTCTGTCCATGTAATTGGATATTGGCTACCGGCTTGCTGTTTATTGCTTTTATTATATTTAGGTATGTTCCTTATATCCTTGATCTCTCCAATACTTTTACTATGAAGGGGTGTTGGATTTAGTCAAAGGTTTCTTCAGCATTTAAGAAGATGATCATATGTTTCTTTTCTTTCAGTTTGTTTCTTAAATGGACTACATTGACAGATTTTCATATGTTGAACTATCCCTGTATCTCTGGGATAAAGTCTATTTGATCATGGTGGATAATCTTTTTGATGTGTTCTTGGATTCAGTCTTTGAGTATTTTATTGAGTATTTTGCATCTATGTTCATGAAAAAAATGGTCTGTAATTCTCTTTCTTTGTTGAGTCTTTTGTGGTTTGAGTATCAGGGTGACTGTAACCTCATAAAATGAAATTGGCAATGTTACTTCTGTTTCTATTTTGTGGAATAATTTGAGGAGTATTGTTATTAGCATTTCTTTGAAAGTCTGGTAGAATGGTGCTATAAAACCCTTTGACTCATGAATGTCCCTCTTAGGGTCCTTCTTGTTACCTAGTTTCTCTGGGGTTTTGGATTATATACTGGTTATCCTTTGCTTTACATTTAATATTCACTTATGGGTGAGTACATGTATCTGGAGGGGGAAATAGATAAGACCTCCTGGGTAAACTGAGAAGAGGGAAGTGGGGAGGGAATTGGGCATGAGAATATAAGGGGATAGGATGGCCGAGTAGGAAGAGGGAAGGAGAGGGAGAACAATGAAAGAGATATCCTGATAGAGGGAGCCATTATGGAATTAGGGAGAAACCTGATGTTAGGGAAATTCCCAGGAATCTACAAGGATCACCCCAGCTAAGACTCCTAGCAATAGTGGAGAGAGTGCCTGAACTGCCCTTCTATTGTAATCAGATTAGTGACTACCATAATTGTCATCATAGAACCTTCATCCAGTGACTGATGGAAGTTGGTGTAGAGATCCACAATTAGCCATGATGTCAAGCACCTGGAGTCCAGTTGAAGAGAAGGAAGAAGGATTGTATGGCGGGGGGGGGGGGGGGGAGTTTCCCCAGAATACTCTTGAGTAGAAGCAGCAAGAAATATTAGTTAAAAGGATAGAAGGGAGAGAAAAGGTAGAAAATACAGGATAGCCTTGAGAGGGCCTGGATCCTAATCCATTAGTCCCTGACTGTCTCTGCTCTAGGGCTTTTAAAAGAATGCCAACAGGTGGAGCAAAAGACCTACCCCCAACAAAGTCAACTGCAGACCATCTCAGATACCTGATACTCAGGCCTATGATCCAATTATCCTCTTTATGCAGACCTGCTGGATAAAGCTACTAGAAACATAAATGGGCTCCAACAGGTCCTTCCTTCCAAATATATATATATATATATATATATATATATATATATATATATATGTATATATATGTGTATATATATATGTATGTATGTATGGTCCTTCCATATATATATATATATATATATATATATATATATATATATATCTCCACATTAAGAGTTCACAGCAATCTCCATAGCTGTCATATCTCCTAGTATAGGAGGAGAAGATGATAAAGATGGTATTTCTTTTTTGGAATGGGTCTAAGGTGACTACAGCAGTCTTAGCTGCATCAAACCCTTTAAATAATAATAATAATAAACTCTTGATGCAACTGCATCAAACTTCAAGACTCCCTTAGCTTCAACATTAACATTAACAGGTTAACATAATTGTAACATCTATATTGCTATACATTGTTGCAATTCTTTCAAACTTACATCTAAATGAAACTCTTAATATAACCATTTGAATTTCTTGTGAACAAAACATAGAATAAACTTCTGATGTATTTACATCAAATTTAAATTCATTAACTTCACTAAACCGTGGTGCATCATTATCAATAGGTTAACATAATAACTCTAATATAAACATTACTATTTACAATTATAATTTCTACAAACCTACATTCAACCTTAATTCACTCATAACTCTCTTTTCTTTATAAATTTTTAAACTAAATCTTGAACCTAGTTAGAAAAAACCCGAAGTATTCTATTTAAACAGTTCTATTTTTAAGAAGTTTCATTTTTACATAAACAGTTCCATAAATCATCAGCATTGATAGAGCCTATATACATAGTTTCCATTGCAATGAAATCACTACTGTCCATTTTATTTCTTAAGTTCAAAAATTTCAAAAGAATAAATACTGGTAACAGTTTTAAAAGGTACTCAGAGCACTTGAAATCAGGGCCTATCTTATCAGCTGCCCTTAAGTATTTGTATAGTAAACAGCTCCAAATATGAAGAGTTCCATAACTGAAACTTCTTTTTCAGTTTAAGCAAGCCTTTCTGATACTTTTTTTCAGGCTTTTACAGTTTTACAGTCTCAGTCTGTTTGTGCCTCCCATAAGTTGGCCATTCCTGGACCAGGCTAGAAGGCTTTCAACCACCTCACAGTCACATGGGCTCAAGATTCCTTCAGCTGCTCATCTGGCACTGACATTGCTTCTCTGCCCCAGGCTTCCTCTATGGCACCTCTGCTGAGTCACTTGCTTGTCTTTCTGCCTCTCCCATGACATTGCAGGCTCCAGTCACCAGGGGCTGTGGCTCCAGGAAACAGACTTGCTTTGGCAGCTGGAGTCATTTCTTTGCTGCACACATTTCTTGCCATTCACCTTTCTCTTGGCATGCCATCTCTGCTGGGCTTTCCAAGCTGCTACCAGCAATTCACCTTTCACATAGCTTAGCATGTCCACACTTCACCATTACTTTCTTTTGGTAGAAAGCTTGCAGATCCTTGTGCATCTGCCACCTGTTCTGCATTGATATTCTAGAGGTCTCAGCAGCTCATTCTAGCTGCCACTTTCTGAAGCTGGCAGTCTCTGAAGCTACTTTTTGTTGTTATTGGGGACTTTTGGAACTCCCAAGTTTGCAGTCTGCTATGGATGTTGTTTTCTGCATCCCAGGTTCCTTCACCATATAATCCCTCTATTAAACCTTAACCATATCCCTAAGACTTAAAACCTATCCTACCTTATTATACCTAAGTCTCACTTAAGCCTCTTTATGCCTAAAGCTTCTTACATGCTTATATTCTTAAAACAATTTCTATAGGACAATGTGATGAGGAGGAGAGTGGAGTTTGGGAACACTGAGTGGGCAGCCTATCTGTGGTTCTGGTGGCATGTGTGTTCTCAGGTACAATAGGGAATGCTTACCTGAGTTTCCCTACCTGTATTGTTGGCTTGATTTACCTGCACCTGTTCTTCAAACTGTCCTAGCCTGCACCAGTTCTTCTGTGTCCTGCCCTTGGGCAGTGGATGTCTGCCAGGTATGGTAGAGCAGGAACGGAGTGGGGAATATCAATGCATCTTTGGAAATTGAATCTGAGATCTAGGGAGTGTTGAGTTCCCAGGGCAGGAGGGTCACTTACCTGTTCTTCTGACTGTTGTGGCCTGTTCCTGGGTAGCATAAGTTAACCCAATTTGGTGCCAGGGGCACACTTAACTCAAGATATTACAAAAGACAATAGAACATCCAGTTAACAGATGAAGGAAATATTGGTAGACTGAAGGCCAGGTCCTCCAACATTAGCATTTTAACTCTGGTCCACAGTGCCCCAAATACATTCTATTCACCATGCCTGCCCTGACTCCTAACACTCCAGTGTACATGGCTGTTGTAAATTAAAACAGAAGGCTAAATTAAAAGGGAGAGAAAGCAAGCTGTGCCTGGCAGTAATATGAATCCCTCTGAAATCACTGGTCTTTTCAATTAACAGCCTCTTTCTGAGACATTTATTGCTCTTGGCTTGAATTGAGGTCATTAAAACACTTGTGAGCAGGGTTCTGCAAATGCTTGTTAAGTACTCTAGACAAGGGTTTGGGTTCTCATTCTGCTTCGCATGCATTCAGAGAGAAGCCACAGTAAAGCAATCCTCATAGCTGTCAACTTTGCCTCTTTGCTTCTGTTTTATTACCTGAGTTCATGAGCCCCTACATATACATTCCATCATCCCTGAGAGAAACCTCTATACTTTAAAATGTAGCTCTAAAAAAAGGTAAATACATAAATTAAGTAACAGCCTACATATGGAATAGATTCCAGCTCAACTCAGTGTGATGTTTGCAGGCATCCACCTAAAAGATGTCCAGCATAAAAAGCATGCTGCAGGCCAAGATGAATCATAGTGGCTTTACTAACCTGCACTGAATTAGTCTCTTCACATTGGAATATTTTACAGCATTATTTAATTGGCAATCACTTTCACCAGATAAACTACACAGCAGTGATTGATGTAAAACTATGCAGCTTGAAGCATCTACTTGTAAAAGAGAAGTGTTTTGCCAAACGTTTCATGGATAAAGCAATAATGATGTCCTTAAAGGAGATGACAGGTAATGGCCTATCCTGGAGGAGGCATGGCTGCAGGAAAAGACCTGGTGTGAGGAAGACACTGATGTCTGAAACATTGATGTTTTCATGTGTTTGCATTCTTTTGCTTTTATTTGTTTTGTAAAAGTGCATTTTATAATAAGAGACAAATAAATTTCCAGACATACTGCTTCTTACTGCTGTGTTCAAATGCATGATGCATGTATTATATATCATGTTTGCAAAAGAAATATCCTGAGTATAATGGAAGATGTGTTTGCATGTAAAGGCTGAAGAATTTATGTCTTCCTTTCTAAATATTCTAAGTGACCTTTATTCTTCCAGACAAGACTAAACAAACATTTTTCCTAGAAGACAGATTCAGTAGCTTCAGAGGTGAAATGAGTTTAAAAATTTAAATATATAATGCCATTTCATCAATGTTTAACACTAGGCAAAATTTATCTCACCTCCAGAAAGTAGAAAATTCACTCTTGTGAACATGTTTTTGAGAACTGGCTATGTAGTGGCTGAAGAGATGATTCAGAGATTAAGAACATGTATTGCTCTTACCTAGAACCTAAGTTTGGTTTCCAGTACCCATATATCACCTATATTGTACCATCTATCAGCATAGGACATATATTCACATACACAGGTAAATAAATGAAAAATAAAAGTAGATATTCTTTTGACTGTTTGGATGGCCAGGAACCAGAGTCTAGATAGCCCAGAGATCTAGGATAGAACTAAATAAAACTGGACAAATAAATAATACATACATACATACATACATACATACATACAGAAATGAATAAATAAATAGTCAAATAAAATGAAATAAAAAATAAAATTTGGATTATTGAGAAAATGTATCCTGAATTACAAACAAAGGACGATTTCAATGTGCTGATAACTAAACCAGAGGTGCTTGACACCACACTCCCACCTCCTCTATCTCTGTCAGTTTTTTTTCTAATATCTTTTACCTACTAAGTTCAAAATGCTTGTGTGCAGGAGTAAACCAATCCTCTTAAATCATCACAGATGATCACTTGCCTTGGGTTCTACTTTCTACTTCAATTCCTGCTCTTCTTCAGGAAGTGTTTGATTCTGTGGAGGCACTTTCCAGCACCTGAAGGTACCAAGCTCTGTCCCTCATCAGTACATTATTCACATGCCAGAAAAACCTCTCCCTGTTCATTCTCACTCTGTGTCTCTCTTCCATGGACCCTTCATGCTTTGTATCTACTTTTTAAAAGATACACCAAGCTTTGTTAATTTTTGTCTCAGGCTCTAACTCTCTGAATGAGCAATAAAGAATTCATGGGTTTGGATTCTTCCAACTTATGTGAATCAGTTAAGTAACTTACATAATTTCTGGTATATAATAAGTGCCCCATTAATGTTTTAACTGCCAATTCTTACTTTTTATGTTTATGATGTCATTTTTACTACTTTAAGATTTCCATGAGAATGAGAGCTGTGTTTTATCTTTTATTCCTTTTTATATACAATATTTATTTACTTCAGAATTGTTCTATTACATTTATTTCTGCAATGGATTTTGATCATATCCAACAACTCCCTCTTCTCTCAGATCCACGTCCCTCAACACCCATCTGCATGTTTTCTCTCTTTCTCTCTTCTGGAAAATAAGAACCATGTGTTGTACCATTATTCTTGAGTGTGGGGACCTACCCTGAAGTGTGATAGATATACCAGAAGCCATATCATTAAAGAAAACTGGCTTTTCCTTTCTCAGAAGCTGTCAAATGTCTATACATCCTCAACTAAAAGTGATATTATGTTTGCCACCTGGCTTAAACTTGTGCGGTTTTGTGAAAAAAATGAATGTGTGTGTGTGTGTGTGTGTGTGTGTGTGTGTGTGTTTTCATATGTGTGCCTATGGAGGTAAGAGGTAACAACATCAGCTGTGATACTGAAAGAATTTTCTCCTCAAGGGAGATTGCATAAAGTCTAACCCTCTCCTTCAAAGTTCCCAACAGCAAACCAAATTTCAATTACACCAAAGGTACCCCTAAGAAATTAGTGAATTTATTGGACTTACTTACAGTGCATAGATGAGGGATTATCAATAAGAGTATGGGTGATCCTAAAGCAATAATTCTTGAAAGTCTTGACCCACAATGTATGAAGGTTTCCCTAAGGCTACATAGATGCTCCTTCCCACTTCCCAACATCTTTCCGAGTTCATATACTCTAACCTCTTCCTGAGACCATGAAGTCATATGCAGTTAGGGAACAATTGTGTGTAACTAGTTGGAATGAATGCCAGGATATTCAAATAAGGGTCCAAAGAACTTATCCTCCCCTCTTCCATGGGAAAATATTAACAGTAAAAAATCCCTACTATTGTGATCTTTTGCAAGAAGGCACAGCTGAGCTCAGGAAGATGTCAGCTGTTTTGTGCTGTGTGACAAAGGCTAGTCTCAGTTTTAGCTTTTGAGAAACCTCTATTCAGTTTTCTACAATGTCTATACTAATTTACATTCATATCAACAGTATGCAAGGATATTATTGCCTCCATATTTCTGCCAACACATATCATATTTCATGTTGCTGACAATAGCCTTGTGACAGAAATCAGGTACTAACTCATTGTAGTTCTAATTCACATTTCTCCAAAAATGTTGAACATTTTTTCCTATACCTTTGAGCCATTTATGTGCCTTTCATTGATAAGTATCTAATCAGGTTATTTTTTATTTTAATTGGATTATTTCTTTCCTTGCTATTTTTTTTTGTTCCTTGTGTATTTATGGCATCAAATCCTTCTTAAGAGGATGGTTTATAAACATTCTCTTCTAGTACCTAGGTTACCTTTCTGCTCTTGTTTTCTTTGAGGTTGATTTGGATGAAATCCTATATGAATGTAGACAAATTTCTAAACAGTCTCAGTAAGTAAGAGACACAGAGCCAAATACAAGGGTAATAGCTGAAGAGATCCGAGAAATAGTGACTAGCCATGATTAGCCTTAGCTTACCACCATGCCGTAGCTTCCCCAGAGAGAGCTTCTTCCTGTTTAACCTGCACTTTTATTGCCTTTTTGTTCTGCCTTCCCATTGGCTCTAAGCTTACCCACATCACTTCCTCATCACTGTCTGACTATACAGACCTCCAGGTCTCTATGGTTGGTACTGGGATTTAAGGCATGTGTCAACATGGTTTGGCTATGTCTTTGACCACACAGAGACTCTGCCTGCCATGTGATTGGATTAACCACCTGACGTCTGTTTATGACTCCCTATGACCTCTGATCTCCAGGCAAACTTTATTTATTAACATACAAATAAAATCACATTTCAGCACAAATAAAATATCACCACACATGTTTGCTTTTTGTTACCTGCAATTTGGGGATGCAATCTACTCCCTCGAAAAATCATTTTTCAAATCTATTATATCTTCAAATATCAAACAAAATAGCTGATACATAAAAAATGCTCATTAAATTTTTGCTGACTGAGTAAAAAAAATAGGAATGCTATTTGAACCAAAAACAACTAAAAAGTCTATTTTTGAATCCATGATATCACTTTCTAACTAAAAGAGAAAAGCCACTACCCAACTTTCCTCAGCTATGAGATGGCACCAAATTTTTCACACATACTAAAAGTAGGGACACATAAATGTCTATTCCTGAAGTCTAAAACATGGAACATAACAAATACAGCTCATTATCTCTTCCTGTTCTGTTTCATTTAAAAATATGTCTACCTACACACAATGGAACATCTCATTCTAAATGCCATAAACAAACACTAGTCTAGTGTTCTTGTTAAACAAACAGAATAGCAATAAAAGAAAGTTGAGATTTTTTTCCTCCTAATACTGCCAGTTCTATTCAGGAGTGAGCCAGCACTAATCCATATGTGTGGATGTAAGACCACACCTTCCTGTATCAATGAATATTCCAACTTAAAACTCATATCAACTCTCAGGGTTCAAATTCTAACTTCCATGTGGAATTAGAATTTCAGCAGTGAAATATGTGGACATTTAAGCATTTTCTGGTGAGTATTTGCCACTCTATTTTTATGTCTAAGATTACTTAAAAGACATTTTGTGGCTAGAATATAGCTCACTGACATAATGCTACCTACTATACACAAAAACCTCATTGAATCCTTACTATATGAATGTTCAAGAACACACACACACAAACATATCATTTTAATATATTTCATATATACATATAAAAAGCATATATATATATTTTTTATATTTCTCTTCCTACACTAGAATGTAAAAATCATGGAAGTTTTTTTTTATGGACTATTGCACTACTTATCTCTATCATTGAAAGGACACGGTTTTCAATAAATATTTATCAAAATGGGAAAAATGTAATTTTGCTTCAGATGTCCACAGATAGTTATCAGAACTCACATTCCTTCTGTGTTGAAGATCCATTGTTCTCAGCATATGAACTTCAGTATGGCTGCTCAACATTCAATCAGCATCCCTCATTTCAAAAGAAAAAAGATGCCAGGATAGAAACTTCACCAGATCATTGTATTTACTATTCTCTTTTTTTTATCTTAAAATGACACACTTCTATAAACACTCGTTGCAGATTTCTAGTCTTATATTGTACATCATGGCTTGTCAGATAACATTGGTAACTATAAGGGAATCTATTAATCCAGCTTAATTTTCCTAGTAAGCCAATGGATGGGAATAGAAATGGATTTTGAGCTATTCAATATGTAGTTTACACATTGAATTTCTCTGTGACTTTGCATATTTTTACACATGAATGGGTGAAGTCAAATATAAAAACTTCTGCATTATGGATAGAAAGTCTTGAATGTTGTATGATATTATATGTTATAAGAAAGCATAAATATATAATTTCGTATTAATAGAAGAGTATTGCTACTCCCAAACTGAAATATACTACTGTTATCATTATATTTTCTTTTAGAAAGTGTTCTGCATTTATGTATTCATGAGACTGACTGATTCCAGGGTCACTCTAGGTTCACTTTCTATAGACCATTAGTAGTCAAAAAGTGAACAGGATGGGCCTCAATAACTAGTGGGCTGAGAATAAAGATAATAACTTCCCTTTGAGTGTCCACTATATTCTAAAAGCTTACATAGAGTGAGTTACAAAAACCCATGCTCTAGTATATTTTGATAGTCTTTAGTAGAGACTATCATTTTATGCATTATAGATAAGAAAGTCAAGGTTCAGAGAATTTGAAAACCTTTAGGTTTGAAGATAAAAGAGCCAACATTTTTTTTTTCAGTGAAAATCTGGCAATGGTTTTATTGAACTCATGAAGACTTGAGGATAAGTTTGAAGCCACAGTTATTCTTTGGCTCATGCCTTAGTGACACAGTAATAACTGGGAAAGGCATTAAGAACAACCAACAAATTGGTAAGTCCTTAGGCCCTAGTGAGAACCTGCAGAAGGTCTCAGACACCAGTAATGAGCTGGGCAGGCCTAAAAGCCAGTGAGATTCTGGAAAAGCCCTCAGGCCTCAAGGAACCATTGGGGGAAAGCCTTAGATTGAAGGGAGTACCTGGAGAGGACCTTCAGTTCCAGGGAGAAGTGTAAGAAAGTCTGCAGCTCCAGTGAGGAAACAGGAAAGACCTAGGGTCTTTAGGAAACATTGGAGAAGGACTTTGATGTCAGTGAGGACATGGAGAAGTACTTATGCCACAGTAAGACCCTGTAGAAAGTTTGAGGGCACAGTGAGAACGTGGGGAAAATCTTAGACCCCACTGAATTCCTGAGGAATTCCTTAAGCTTTACTGAGAGCCATTAGAAGGTTTTAAGCCACAGTGAGAATCTCTGGTAGGCCTACGAGGTCAATGGGACTGGCCATATATATTCAAGTGAAAACAGAGAATGCCTTTAGTCATATAGACTACCTATCAAGAATCAAACCCCAGTGAGAACCTGAGCAAGGCCATAGACACAAGTGAGAATCTGAAAGTTCTTAGGCTCCAGTGACAACTGGGGAAGGCCTTAGGCACAACTGATAACATGAGAAGCCATTGGACTTAGGGGATGCCTTTATGCTGCATATGAATCTAGGAAAAAAGTCTTAGTATCCAGTGAAAATGTGTTGAAAGTTTTAGGCTCCTATAAGAATCTGGGGTTTATAGAAACCCCAAGGAAACTTTGATGATGGCCTCAGACTCAAGTGAAAATCTACAAAAGCCTTTGGGCCCCAGAGAGACTCTGCAGAAAATTTTAGGACACAGTGAGAACAAAAAAAAATTCCTCAGATACACTGAAATCCTGGTCATGGATTTATATCACCTGTGAGGACTTGGCAATATGTTTAGGATGCAGTGAAACTTTGAGTCAGTCAACATTTGATTTAAGTTTGTGTTGACTTCAGAGTTGCTCAACTACAACCTGTGTTCTTCCTCACACAAAGGATCATATCATGGTGTCATTGAAAGTTGTACGCTGAAGACCATTCTACCTTCCTAAACCATACATTCACTCACCCTATGTAAATCATAGTCCTCATATTGATTTAAAGTAGAATTTCTCAAGTAATTTTTAAATCAAAGAAAAATAACTAGAATAGTAAGTCTTATTATAATTAAAAAAGTGAAAAATCAGCTAATTGGGATGTCAACTACACTACCAGATTGATTCTAATCAATATTGTGTACCCTTGTCTACAAAGCTAATTCTTTTTTTTTTTTTTTTTTTTTTGATGGTTAGATCCTTTATTACATGGTTCACATTTACCGAATCTTTTTCTATAAGAGATTTTTCACATATCTGAAGAGAACTTGAAAAACTCAGAACTTTATCACCCTTACTGCATTCACAAATTTAATTCACAAAGCTAATTCTTAAGGAAAAAAAAGACCCTGTCAAATTTGAACACAATTTGTATTGAGAGATGGAATGTGCTAACAGAAAGCTGCAATCTCAGTCATTCCTAAATTGCCTTTAGGCTTTTGGACTTCTGTTAAGAGCTCAGTGACTCTGATACTCTAAATCTCCAGATAGCATCCATCTGTACTGCCAGTTCTGCTCCCATTCCACGGCCCCCAAGGTCTTATGTTCATGAAGTGAGAAGGAGGAAAATGCTCAACTAACTCTGATAATGTCAATAATGTTATATTTGTCATCCACAGAAAGTTTCAAATTCATTAATATTTTATGTAGAAAGAAAGCAAAATCTCATTTCTTTAATGAAACAGAATTTTAAACAAGAAGTAGAAATACTAGAACAGAGGAGACAGAATTATTGAAAAGCTTCTTGTAACAGATACTTCATATATTCAAGTATTCAAGAATACACACAAACTATTGTGTTACACGTTTATTACCATTACTTTAAACTTTAAGAAAGTGAGATGAGTAGGCTGTAGTGGCTCATACTTTTAATCCCAGCACTTGGGAGGGAGGTAGACCTCTCAGTTTGAGGCCAGCATGGTCTACAGAGCAATTTCCAGGATAGTCAAGGATATAGAGAGAAACCCTTTCTCAAAAAAACAGAAAAAGAAATACTGAGATGGAAAGCCGTTCAAATTCAAAGGTATCTCTCCACATATCTTAGTGTCATCAGACCAAAACCTGCTTAAATCTATAAAGATATTTGTGTCTTGATCTTTTTCTGTGGCAAAAGACTTCATGTCTGGAAAAAAAAAAAAAAACTAAGCTGTTACAACAAAAAGCTCCCAGATGACAAAATCCCAAGTTTATTCTTTTGAAATTATAGTCTAGAAAGTGGTGCAATTGGCATCTGGAATCTTCATTACTGTAAACTTAGGGGTCATCTTCATCTTTAGTATTATATATTTTATGTATTACTAATATTATATATACATATATAACTACATACTTATATACACACACATATGTGTTCCACAGTGCCATCAACTTAGTTTTACTCATAGAAGTTGCAAGAGAGAGAATGTAATTACTTGGGTTTTTCTTAGGAGGTATCATGATCAAGTTGCATGAATTATTTATACTTAATGTTCATTGGTCAAAATGAATAACTGTAAGAAGTGTCTAGTTGGGTGGATAATTGTATTGTTCAAAAGTTGTATTATTTCTATTGCTAAAAAGAAACAAAGGGAATTCTGTAGGAGTGGATATTAGGTTCTACAATTAGGAGCATGTACTGCTGCTCTTCCAGAGGACCTGAATTTGGATTGCAGCACCATCTTCAGGCAACTTATAACTGTTTGTAACTCTAGGGCCAAGAGATCCAATGCCTTCTTCTAGAATGCAGGAGCACCAGCACTAAGATGGTTAAAAGATAAAAATAAAATCTTTAAAAACAATATGTAACTGCACACCAAAGAACAAAGAGCACTCTTAAACACAGGCTCATCTTAAGTGAGGCGGATTAGTTTCAAATCTCTCTCACAATGCTTAGGAGAGCAGCTTGTCCAAATTATTTCTGTGTGATTTTAAAAGGCTCCTCTTCAAGTCCAGATGTCAGTGAATTTCTAAAGCCAGAACTGTGACAACGGGACAGTTAGTAGGCAGCAAAGCACCCACCACTTTCTAGAAGAGTCTTAGTTTCTTAGTATTAGCAATGACTCTGCAGGGACTTGGTGGAAGTATGCACCATGCCTTGACAATCATGGCTTATCAGAGACAACGTTGAGAGGAGGAAACAGCATACAGCTTGACTGCTATTCTTGTCACTGATTGCCCCTAGGATGGCTTTCCCTTGGAAGGGACTGCAGAATACACAGGAATGTTAAACAGACTTCTTTTCCCAAAGGACACAGTGAAGAGTAGCTGAAAGTGCCCCAGGCACACAACAGATTGGCAAACCATGTCACAAGACAATGCCACTGCCCTTACAGAGTTGAGTCTCCAAGCCTCAAAGATGACTTCTTGTGAATTCAAGTTATAAACAGAAGAAAGGATGACTTGGTCATAGTGATAAAAAGGTGCCAAGATGAAAACTTGGATGAAAACTCTCATTAAATATAGCTTTTTTTTTTTGTCTAGGAGACTTCCAGTATCTTGACCAAATGGAGTACAAGGATTATAGAAGGCATTAAAGATCTCCTCATTGATCTTGCAAATGCTAAGTCTCTCAAGGCTTGTTATAGTCCATAGACTTGACTAATAACTAGGCAAAGCAGAGTAGTGTGGATGAAGGCTAACTCCCCTAACTGTGGTTTCTGTCCTGATGTTGTTCCTTTCTAGGAAAGGTAAGGAAACAAAACTACAAAAAAGAATAATGGGCTTTTCTGAAGCTCAAGGATTCCTTTCATTTCATGTTTGTTTCCTGGTACCCACTATGTGTTAGAAAAAAAACTGGATGGAGACTGCTGTGAAGCAGGGTCAGAAGGAATGAAAAGTGATGAGGAGCAAATGGAAAGAGTATTTGCTGGTTTCGAGGAAGAAATGGCATCACACTGAGTAAAAGCATCTCTTGCAAGCCACATACTCTCCCTAAGAACTTGTCAATAGAAGAGGTATAAAATGCCATTTCTTGGTAATTTCCCACCAGGCAGCCAGTACAAATAGCCATCCTTAGAAGGTTTGAATAAATTTGTTCGAATGAATCAGTATGCTACCTTTCTGCTTCCTTCACTCCAGGCATATAAAGTTTTTGGTTACTGTGGGAGTCCAGCTCCTCCTACCTTTCCCACCTTTTCTAGGGTTCTTAGGAGGAAGAGAGAGGGATAAGAAAATATCAGATAGAAAGATAGACCTAGTCAATGAGAACAAAGGCAGAAACACAGGATAGCTTTGGCAAGACCTGGGTCAAAACCAACGACCTCGAACATTTATTCAAAAGGCTTTTTATAACATGTCAAGGTGTAAGGCAAAAGATCTCCCCCTTGCTTGATGAAAGCACATCGTACAGCCAAGTGTAGACCCTTCCAAATACCTGGTAACCACGTCCATGGTCAAATCATCCCATTATGTAGCCCTGTTAGGAAAAGCAAGCTCGGATTCTCCGACCCTGAGTAATTTGAGCCTCCACGGGTTACAAGACAACTTCACCAAAGAAACCTTCTGACCAGAGGCATGAATATAGCTGGGAAAGATTGCAAATGATTGGTTTAATCTTACTGTATCAGGGTATCACACGGGGGAGTTCCAATGTCACTGAAACCCTCCACTGGTTAAACAAGGGCAAAGCAACTGTGCTTGCCTCCTTTCTCACTGCCAGGACGTCAAATACAAGGACTTTGTAACAAACGGTTTCATTCCTAATGTTCTTAAGGACCAGAACCCAAGTTCCTTAGCCCATTTTTTTTTTTTTTTTTTTTTTTTTTTGGTTTTTCGAGACAGGGTTTCTCTGTGGAGCTTTGCGCCTCTCCTGGAACTCACTTGGTAGCAGCCCAGGCTGGCCTCGAACTCACAGAGATCCGCCTGGCTCTGCCTCCCGAGTGCTGGGATTAAAGGCGTGCGCCACCACTGCCCGGCTCCTTAGCCCATTTTTTTATGACCATATGCTGAATAAAAAGTAGTCCTACAGTAGAAAAGCTTTTAGAAATATGAAGGCTAATCCATGCATCTTAGCAGGATTTTTTTTTTTTTTTTTTTTTTTTTTTTTTTTTTTTTGGTTTTTCGAGACAGGGTTTCTCTGTGTAGCTTTGCGCCTCTCCTGGAACTCACTTGGTAGCCCAGGCTGGCCTCGAACTCACAGAGATCCGCCTGTCTCTGCCTCCCGAGTGCTGGGATTAAAGGCGTGCGCCACCACCGCCCGGCTCAGGATTTTTTATATTAGTAATATATCTATGTATGTGCAATATATGATATACACAAATACCCAATTATAATGATAGATTAGTTTCTCATACCTTAAAGCACAGCTAAGTCATTTCTGTGGTAGTTTGAAAGAGACATGACCCATGTATGCTCATATGTTTTAAACACTTGATCCTAGGTTGATAGTGCTAATTTAGGAAGTTATTTAAGCTTGAGAAGGTAGAGTCTTGTTGGAGTTAAGTAGGTCACTGAAAACAGCCTTGACATTTTATAGACTTGCCTCATTTCCTGTCAACCCTCCTAGTTTCTGTGTGAAAATGTGCCACAACATACAACTTTTACATGGGTTCTGGCTTCATGACACTATACTGACTGAACCATCACCCCAGCCTTTGTTGTTAAAGAACTATTGAGGTCAATTATGATTCCTTATTGTAAACATTCCCCTTAATGTTTATGTTTCTCTTAAATAAGTAAAGATTTTGAGAGATTGGGCAATTTCCCTCCCTAATTGATAATTGTAAGGTCCTTTTCTAGCCCCAAGTGCCTTGAGTAAAGGAAATAGCTGAACAAAGAGCCAGACAATGAAGCCAGTTTCATTCCAGCACTTGCTGTTTTGAATGCTCCTCATATACCTTAAGGAAGTTGCATGCCAACTGTAGCTGCTTGTTGCAGCACAAATCTGGCTCCTGAAGACACTGTGCCAGCCCATGACTATTCTAAAAAGTTGTGCAAGACTATGTGTGATTACAAGTTCTGAGAAACTCTACATAGCCTTTGGCTCTTTATGCTGGGTCCAGAGGAGAGCATATCATCTGCTGGCCCAGAAGAAGGCCTGTGACTCTTACAAACATAGGCCCTCATTTGTGGGAGGATGCTGTGATGAGTTCGGTCCTTCACATATGAAAGACTGGTATGAACAGGGTTAAAGTCTTTTTGAAATAGTGTATTGGGGCGAGGTACATTCTTTCCTCAAGATTTTCTGGCAGACAAGGAACCAGAGCAAATGCTAACATAATAAAACTCCTTTAAGCCACAGAAAGCAATGCAGGGGAAGGAGAACAAACTTTCATCACTCTCAGAGGTGCTATGGTGACACCTTCCTCTTGTCCACTCAGGAGACCAGGTCCTACTCAGCCCTTGCAATGAGAGATCTCCCAAGTTCCCCAAATTTGAAAAGTAAAAAAGACTCTACAAAGTACTCATGGTCACTCTCACCTTCATCAAATGTAAGGGACATAAAGTTGGGTACACTTTTCTCAGCTTAAGTTTTCTGTCACTAGGTGCTCACTGATGGACAGTTTGCTGTGAAAGTGTGAGGACCTGAGTTCAGATTCCTAACACTCAAAAAAAGGATGATATGTTAATACCTATAACTCCAGCACTGGAATTGGGAGGAACAGGGACAGTGGACTCCAGGGACTTGCTGACCAGCTAGTCTAACTGAAACCACAGGCCATAAGGTATGTGAAAAGACTGTGTCTTAAAACATAAAATAAAATAAGGTGAAAAGCAATGGAGGAAGATACCCGAAGTCAAACTCTGACCTCTACAAATACACACACATACACACACACAGAGAGAGAGAGAGAGAGAGAGAGAGAGAGAGAGAGAGAGAGAGAGAGAGAGAGAGAGAGAATTCCTAAAGGAAAAAATCTTGTAGAATATTTAAATTGGCAGTTATAGCTGTAACTGGCACGCTAATTCTAAACTTAACACTCTCCCAAATCAGTAAGAATCCCATTCTATCCTCTTATAGTGACCTGGGAAACAGGCCTGAAAGTTCACACATTTGACCATAAGCCAATAGCTCTCTGAGAAGTGTAAGGCCATTGCTTCCTGCTTCTCTGTCAACTGTTCTTGTTTGGGGTGTCTTACGATGCATTGGTATAAACTGAATGAAGCCACTCCAGTTAACCTGTTTGATCTGTAGAGCCTCTGTTCCAGCCAATTCTGCTGGTTTTTCTGGTATGTGTACAACCTGTCACTCTAACAGAACTGTCTTATTTACTTGAAAGAAAATGTGTCAGGCCTTCACTAGCATGAAGGACAAGGTTGTCAGTACTGCCAGAATAACAACCCCCCCACCCCCAACCCCCGAACACGTCCAAACTTCCCTCATGGAAAACCAATCCTGCTTTGTGACATTATCAGCCCCCTGGGGTGTATTTGGTATCTCTAACATATTACTTATATGCTTCATTTCTATGACAAAATAACTTGAGCAAACTTAAGGACTATGTAACAAATACTTATAATAACAAAATAATGACAGATGTGGATTCTATTTCATGACACGTATATGTAATGGTTCAAATGAGAAATCTCCCCCATGGGCAACTAACTGTTTCTGAGCACTGGGTTTGCAGTTGGTGATCTATTTGGGGAGGTTATGGGACCTTAAGGAGATGAAGTCTTACTAGAGAGAGTATGTCACTAGGGATGGGCTATGGGCTTTGAGGGTTTATAGCTTTTCTCCATTTTTCATCCTCTGTCTCTCTGTCTCTCTGTCTCTCTCTCTCTCTGATTTCTGTGTGTGGATGAGATCTTCCTGCTTCCTGCTCCTGCAGCCATGATTTCCCTGTTGTGATAGAGTTTATCCCTCTGGAATCATAAGCCAAAATAACCCTTTATTCTCCAACTTCCTTTCTGTTGAAGTATTTTATTACAGCAATCCAAAAATAAATGATATAGAAATTGATACTAGGATGAGGTGGTGCTGTAATTAGCCTGACCATACGGCTTCTGTGCATTTGGACAGTTATGTGAAGACTTTGGGATGCTAGGATGGAAAAGCCTTTGAATCTGTAAACTGAACTTGATAGTATTCTAGTGGGGTCTTAGAAAACAGTAACATTGGAAGATATGTAGAGTAGAAGTCCAATTCATGAGATTTCAGAAGGGAGTCTATTCGTGACTGGTCTAGAAGGAGTTTCTATGATATTATGGAAAGAATATTCCTGCATTCTATCCAGTTCCTGAGAATGTGAGGTTGAATTGAAATTCAATGGGTTGGTTATCTTGGTGGAGTTAAGCACAAGGCACCACAATATTGGGTATATTGAATGTTTTTTTTCCTGATTATTCTTATATAAGTCTACAATAAAAAATAGGGGGAGGAAATGAGCAGAAACTGTAAAATGTGGAGCTTGGAGAAGAAAATGCACTAGGAAAATTAAGGTTGAAATCAAGTCATATGCTGATAAAAGGTTATAATACCTAAATAAAATCGTGTGACTAAAGAGAAGCTTCTAGCTCTACACAGAAGAAATAGGAAAGATGCCTTGAGGGCAAGATCCTATATGGTAAAGCTCTAACTTGCAACAGAATAGAGTTTCAGGTGTTTTCTTCACCTGGAAAGCAAATGTATAGCGTTTTCATCAGCTTCAGTATACTTCAGAGCAGCCACTGTGTTCTAGGAAGTCTAGGATTCATCCCAACCTGGGAGCAGAACTTGGCAAAACTGGATACTTGCCATTGGTTTTGGAGACAACAAAGATGCAAGATTGAAGTGATCATAGATTCTTCATCAACAGTTTCAGAGAACTACTGGAACGAGGCGGGATATGGGAGGGTTGGAGTTCCAGTGAAATGACCCTACAGGCCATTGTATGAAGCTGTGAAGGTGAAGCAAGGACTGTAGTAGAGACCTTAAAATGTTGGCAGTGACAGAGAAGTGAGAAATCTGCCAAGGAGCTTTGTTTAAAGGGATGGAACCACCCTAGGATATAAATGAATTTTGTAGACAGCAAATCTATAGAGACAGATCCATCTAAGTCCTTAGGAACTGAAGCCCCAGATACCAGGCATAGACCTCTAGGAATTCATATTTTCCCTGCTGGTTTTGGTCTGTCTTTGGTCCACTATGTCCTTATTACACCCTCATTTCTCCCTTTTGGAATGGAAATATATATATATATATATATATATATATATATATATATATATATATATATATTCATTCATTCATTCTATGTTGGAAGTACATAATTTAATTTTTAATTTTATAGAGGGTCACCTTAAGAGAATACTGTGAGTCTCAGAAGAGAAATGGACAAGAGGTTATGTAAACAGGTATTCAGTGTCACTAACCAATTGATGAAGAGACAATAGTTGCTTTGTAATAGGCCTGAATACCTTAGTAGGCCCTGAGATCTTAGCACAACTGACACCATTATGGAAGTACTACTCAACACATAGACAATAAAACTCAAAATCAATAACACTTAACACTAAATAAAAAAACACTAAAAATCAAAAAAAAAGCATCACTGTCAAAATTGAGAACAAGTATCTAATCCCTCAAAGTCCATAGCTTTTAGAAAGTCTCTAAATGTACTAACCTTTCATTTTGGCTTCTGCAGCTGCACTTCTGGATAACTGGCCTTGCTAACTGAAGTATGTCAACCCAGAATATGGATTTTGTAATTAAAAGCTCACCCTGAAAAAGGCTCAGTGCTACACTGGAACCCTGAATACCTAGTGTAATTGCCAGCTGGCTAGTAAAGATTTTCTATTGGCTTAAATTCATGTCTGAGCAGTCTTCTATGGTGGATACCCCACACACATACACTTGAATTTATGCAACCTTTGTCAACTGGCTATTTAGTCATGTGTGTGTATCTATCTATCTATCTATCTATCTATCTATCTATCTATCTACCTACCTACTTATCTATCATCTATCTATCTATCTATCTATCATCTATCTATCTATCTATCTATCATCTATCTATCTATCATCTATTATCTATCTACCTACCTACTTATCTAGCTAGCTATGTAGCTAACTATTTATATTCTATGGACAGTTATTTAATCACCAAAATTACCAAATTACATAATAAATGACATAATGAAGTGGCACAGCATCAAACATTAACTTTCAGGAGAAAAATATAATAATTTTATTTATTTATTTATTTATTTATTTATTTATTTATTTATTTATTTATTTATTGGTTTTTTTGAGACAGGATTTCTCTGTGTAGCTTTGTGCCTTTCCTGGATCTCGCTCTCTAGACCAGGCTGGCCTCGAACTCAAAAAGATCCTCTTGCCTCTGCCTCCCGAGTGCTGGGATTAAAGGAGTGCGCCACCACCGCCCGGCTGAAAAAATATAATAATTTTAAAAATAAATATTTATTCATCAAATATTGATGAAGAACCTATGCAACAAACGTTTCTCAGGTGATGGGAGACACGGCCAGGAAGAAGATATCTGTGATCTTTGCCCTTGTGGAAGCCACTGTTACCTGATTAAGAAAACTGATCTTAAAAGTAGTGATTGCAATCATGCTAAGTGTTGTAGTAATAAAAAGGATAAATGGCAGCTGGGCATGGTGGTACACACCTGCAAGCTAACACTTGGGAAGTTGAAGGCTTGTGTTCCAGGCCAGGCTGCTACATAGTAAGTATGAAGTCAATCTGTGCCACAGTGTGAGGGCCTATTTCAAAAATACAAAAGAAAACAATCATGGAAGCTTGCGGGATCTGTGAATAATAAGGTCAACATAGCCTTAAGGTATTCAAGAAACAGAATAAAAAGATTGAACCTGGACAAACAGGAAAAGTGGAAAATAGTGAAATCTAATCCCACTCTGTGCTCTATTTCAGGACAGTGGTGTATCTCTTCTCATCTATATTTGCATGGATCATTTTTAAATTTATTTTTATGTTTTATTTTTGTTTTTATTTTATTTATGTACACATTCCTGTTTCTATGTGTAAGTATACACATGTGTGTATAGGTGTCTAGAAAAGTATATCAGATTCCCTGGAGCTGCAGTTACAGGCAGTTGTGAGCTTGCCCACACAGGCACTGGGAGGCAAGCTTAGATCCTCTGCAAGAGTGGTACCTGCTCTTAAACACTGGGCAAACTATCCAATCTGGACAAATTTAAACCTTTGTTTAACCCTGACATTTTATGAGAAGAATCCTGCAGATAAAGTGTGCATAATTCCTTAATGGTTCCCTGCAACCCCAAGACTTTCCTTTGAACAGCAATTAAAGCTGACCATCTTCACACTGCAGCACTGTGGGGAATGTGTGCTTCATGGGAAATTACACGTCTGCTATAGCACGGCCTCCTCATTATCTCCATCCAGGCACTAACTAGGTTGGACCTCACTTGCTTCCCATATGAGATAAGATCAGAAACAGTTCGAGGTGGTGCAGCCTTCCATCCTTCCACATTGTCTCCCGCCATTCTAGAGCGGATAGTTCATAACTACGGGAGTTGTGAATAACTGGATTGCAAGGAAAATTTGATTATTTCTACAAACATCAATTGAATACAGCCTAGTGGAGAGCAGCTTCTCCTGGTGCCTCTGCCCTCACAGTAATCCCTGCTTTCCAACCATTTGTACATTGCTGCCAGATATCCTGATCTGCAGCTCCATCTGCTCTGTGGAAAAGCCTTGGACAGCTTCACTATCCTCACGGAGTTAAATACACACAACTTTTCAACACTTGATCACTTTAATATTTATATGAAAGAAATAATTATGAAAATTATTTTTTAAAAAATGTATGCCTCTTAGTATACCAGGAAAAAAATGTATATTACCAAAATCACTTTTTAAAGGATTTTCCTCTCCTTCATGTACATGGGTGCTTTCTCTGATGGTTTGTATGAATACCACATGTGTGCCTGGAGGTAAGAAGAGTATATTGGATTACTTAGTACTAAAGTTATAGGTGATTATGAGCTGGCATGTGGGTGCTGGGCACCAAACCCAGGTCCTCAGCAAGAGCACCAAGTGATTTTAACTGCTGAGCTATCTATCCAGCCCCCCAAGAGTATTTTTCAAAGTACACCATCCTTATAATACACTCATTTAGAAATTTCTTTCTGGAGGTACTGTCATCAAAATGTAAATATGCCCTTAGTGTTCTGTGGGGAGGAGGGGGATTTCCAAATATTCTTGGAGTTTCATATTCCATTCTGTCCTCTATGTCTTTTGCAGAGCAGGGCAATTTGCAAGATTCAGGTCTCTCATGATGCAAGATAACATCAATTCTTTTCCAATCTCTGTTCTCTATCATATTTCATATGATTTGTCTTCAGAGATATAAATACTTTTCTGGTCATGTCAAAACCATGACCAGATTTCTCTCTCCCTTCTTGCCCCTTCTCTGTGTCTCCTAATGCTAATTACTTCTTTTAATTAAGAGGACCCTTTTAAAATTCATACATATTTTCCAATGATTTGCCTACAATTGACATCTAGAAGTCAATAAAAAAAAGTGATTTATTTTGTATTCTAGCTTTTGGTCCTATACTCTGCTGTCTCTTTGATAACACAGAAATGCTGTAGGATGTTCTGTATGGCAAATGTGTTGCTGATTGATCAATAAATAAAACACTGATTGGCCATTGGCTTTGCAAGAAGTATAGGCGGGACAAGGAGGAGAATAAAGCTGGGAAGTGGAAGGCTGAAACAGAGACACTGCCAGCCGCCATGATGAGAAACAGCATGTGAAGATGCCAGTAAGCCATGAGCTATGTGGCAAGGTATAGATTAATGGAAATGGATTAATTTAAGCTGTAAGAACAGTTAGTAAGAAGCCTGCCACGGCCATACAGTTTGTAAGCAATATAAGTCTCTGTGTTTACTTGGTTGGGTCTGAGCGGCTGTGGGACTGGCAGGTGAGAGAGATTTGTCCTGACTGTGCGCCAGGCAGGAAAACTCTAGCTACACAGAAATATGAATTTGAGACTCAGACATCTAAGATTTGATCCCTACATTAACGTCTGTTAACATATTATATTAGACTTGTGGATACCATGTGTGCTAAGACACCTTGGTGTGTTTCTCAAATGGTTGACATGGCAGAACCCAGGTGGTAAGAATGGCTTATTTGTCAGCTTTCTATTGCTGTGATAAATCATCTGAGACAATCAACATAAAAGCATAGGTTACATGGTGAGTCTGTGGCCACATGGCCCCATTGTTTTGAGCTTGTTGTAAGACAAAACTTATGGCAGAAATATGACAGAGGAGGCTGTCTACCTCATGGCAATGTAGGAACAGGGAAAAAAAGAGAGAGAAGCCTTTCAAGGGCACACCCTTCCTCAGTGACTTCCTCTAGGCCCCACTTCTCAAAGGTTCTGTCACCTGCAGCCAGTACCACATGCTGGAACCAAACCTTTAAAGCGTGAGTTTGGGGATATACATTGAAGATCCATGTGGCTGGAGAGATTCTCAGGGGTTACTAATGCTTTCTACTCTTCCAGCGCTCCAGTGTTGTGCTCTCAGCCCCCACAGTGGCCATTTAACAACTATCTGTAGCTACAGCTCTAGAGGATCTGATGTCCCCCTTCTGACCTCAGTGGAGACCTTCATGTGACCAAACACATTCACATACACAAATAAAATCAAATGATTTTTTTTAAGATTCAAAGCATAAAAGTGGGTGCAAGGAATAAGAGTCAGAAGAAACGTCCATAGAGCAATCAAAGCAATTATTTAGAAGCATCCACTACCAGAGTATTTGATGCCAAAAGCTGTCTGAATGACACACCAGGGCATGGAGTCACTGCTGGTGATAATTTGACAAGGAAAGCATTGGCTTCTACTGAAAAGTGCACTGGTTTGAGAAAGACCTTTCCATGCACAGAAGCTGTGGGAATAAGCACTCAGTGGGGATTTGAAGCCTTGGGGACACTTAACCATTCATCAGTCATGTGGATTTTCTGTGACTTAGCATTTTGTCAACTCACTTTACATTTAAGAGTCTCTACATTTCTGCCAGAGTGCTGTGGGTTGATCCCTAGCATTCATTCCAGCTCAGTAGATCCTCTTCCAAGAGTAGAACTGTACTTTTAAAATTGTGATAGCAAGAATTTTATAACTACTTATAAATTGTTTAGTGTAGATATATACCTAAGGTCACCCCACACTTCAAGTGAGGAAATGGCATTATATAGAAGTATAGAAAAGGGGAATTTGAGTAATTATATCCTTTTTTTTAAAGGAATTCTCCCCCTTTTGTGACACTTCTGGATTTTTTTCTTTACATTATTATAATACTGAATTGTGACAATGAATAAGTAGCATTGTCCTGTGGCACAGTCTGTTTCAGCCACATCAAAAAGATTTGCTCACAGTTTACAAAAGACAGATCTTAACTGCTAATTGGCTTCAGAGTCTCAAATAGAATTTGATTAATTGTTTTCATTAGATTCCCTGTAACTCTCCTTTCAATTGTTCAAACAAAGGCAATGCTTTTGTTGCTTTTGGTAGGAAATGGTGTGACTTGATAGAATCTTCAAATTTTAGGAGGAAAATGTGTGTGTGTGTGTATGTGTGGTGTGTGTGTGTGTGTGTGTGTGTGTGTGTGTGTGTGTGTTTGTCTGTCTGTCTCTATTTGTCTGTGTTTGTGTGTGTGTGTGTGTGTGTGAATACAAGAACAGTAGCGTGTGAAAGCTATTATCAACAGTAATAAATCCAAATAAGCATGTCTTTCCACCTTTTGTTACCTTAAAATTACTACAGTACCCATGTATGTGTATTTGTCCTCACACAAGATTTATTTTATGAAATAACTAAGAGAATTTACTTTTTGAAACAAACCAAGCCTTACTGACCGTGGTGAAGATAGCACTGTCAGCACTTACTTCTGAATGCCTCTAAAATAAGTAGAAAGGAGTGGGAAAGGAGACAACCATAGAGACGACCAATTTGAGGCCATGAAAATAAGTGCAGAGAGGTAACTGACTTAGTATAGCTTCTTCACTTTCTCATCCTCCAAAATTACTGCTAGAACGGGAAACTGATAGGAAGAGTCCATGACCACTGAACACTGCTGGAGCCTGGAACCATTCACTGCACCAGGAGATGCTAGAGCTTCAGCCCGGGTAGACACAGCAGACAGCTACCATCTCTGGCTGGGAACATAGCCTTTCAGAGAAGCCATCCTCAGCTGTGAGTCTGTTTCTTGCTTTTCAGATCTATATCACCTTGACAAGCTGCCTCAGTCTGGACATCCTCTGTTTTTTGTATTGGTTAAACTGAGATGACATTCAAGGATTGTTACAGAAACTAAACAGCTCCTTGTTTGTTCCCAGCCCAAGGGTGCCTGCTAATAATTTCAATGCAGTTGGACACTCTTTCATCTGTTTAAAAAATATGTAATTCTTAACCATGTTCTGGATATGTAACAATGGGAATGGGGAAAACCGCCGTTTTGTGCTTTCCAAGTTTTAGCACTAAGTCTGCCCTCTTTACCTGTATTGGTTTCCCTGTGATCACAAAACACTACTTTTCATCTGAATACTTTTTATTTTCCTGAAGGGAAGAGAAAGTGAAATCCTTGGATGTTCCTCACACAGTATTCCAACATCTATAACCACAGCCGCCATTTGCCCTCACTCATGACATTTATTAACCATAAAACTCTGATGTGTCGCTTCTCAAGGCCAAGATAATGCCAGATACAGAAAATGGATGGAGTTGCACTCTTCCGGTAGCACTCGGGAGGCTCATGTGGTTTCAGCATGCTCCTCAGACACACTGCCCTGGCTATGAATTTTCAGCCTACTGTCTCCCTGTCATGATTTTCCAGCCCTCTGAGAAAGGACAAAACTGAAAATGGGCATAAAAAGAGAAGTTAAAAATGTTAGTGTGAAGCAACCCGTGCCGGCTCAGCAGCTTTGTTCATCTCCATTAATAATAGAACAAAACTCTTGGGGATCCATCGCATCTGTGGAAGGAATTTAATTAGATGATATATAGTCCTCCAAGACTCATCCTTATTAACACTGAAATAAGACATATATGTTATATATGTTATTCTTTAGCTTTTTAACTGAAAGAAAAAAATCCTGAAGAGAATTTCATCAGATTTATATGTAGCTCATAACATATCTGTAATAGAGAAATTATATAATCCGGAGATACAACCCCCTCCCTCTCTTTTTTTCTGTCTCTGCCATTATGGTATTAACAATGTCTTTTAATGTCTTACTCAGTTTTCTTTAGTCCAGCCTTTCTTTTATACAACAAATAATTTTTATTCAAAAAAATAATGGGGTCAGAATGGGAAGCGGGGAGGCATTTGTTTCCTTGCCTTGCATTTTAGATGTGTTTTGCAAATCCTTTCTCTTGCTGGTTGTACTTTACTAGATTACATTCTCCACACTGTGGAGCAGCTGGTTTCCTTGCACCAGAAATACGCATATAAGGAAGGTTGAACAATGCAGCATTTCTCAAGTTGAGCAAACCCAGAAACTCCTGCTATCTATGTATGTGTCATCATTAACAGGTGCCACCATTCAAGCCAGATTATACCGTTTACGAAAATACCATGAACCTTAGTCAATGGCTACATTAATGATAATCTTAAAATGAAAGATTGGCACATAGGTGTAAAACTCCCAGATGCAGCCGGGCGGTGGTGGCGCACGCCTTTAATCCCAGCACTCGGGAGGCAGAGCCAGGCGGATCTCAGTGAGTTCGAGGCTAGCCTGGTCTCCAAAGCGAGTTCCAGGAAAGGCGCAAAGCTACACAGAGAAACCCTGTCTCGAAAAACCAAAAAAAAAAAAAAAAAAAAAAAAAAAAAAAAAACTCCCAGATGCACTCTTGCTGCGTGTGTGGTCCAGTGGCTTCTGCTAGTGTGTGGACAGTCACAAACAGACAACTCATAGCTGTCCAGGAGTGTTCCTACCACCCAAAGCTCCTCTGCCACTCTGTCCATGAGTCTCAGCCTCAGAAGGAGCCGATGTGATATGACTTTTGTCTCCATTGTTTGTTTTCAGCTCGCGCTAGCTTTGCCCTTTGTCCTTTGCATAAAAATGTTGGCTGCTATTTTAAATGTATTTTTTTGTCTTGCACATTCATCAGCATAACCATGCTAACTGGATGTTTCTCTTTTTATCTATACTACTTCAATTTTGTTGAGTCCTGGTTTGTCCCTGATGTTATTTCTCCCTGTGATGAACAGTATTATCAGTCATTTTTCTTGCCAGCAATTTTTTGGGCTTATTGTCTATTTCTTATCTTACAGAGCATACAATTCCATGTTAGATTATTTCATAGTCTTCTACAGAATTTGGTTCTTCTTTTCTATTTTCTTACTTCTCTCTTTTATATTTTTGTTTGGATACATTCTACCCATCTGTCTCACTACTGTTAGTCTGGTCCACCTACCAACTTTTTTTTTTTAACATACATGTCTTTCTCATACCAGAATTTTCATTTTTTATAGTGCTGTCTATAAAAAAGGACTCCACCATCTTTCTGTCATCCATATCTTTCAGAACACTCATTTTCATGAATTACGTTGAAGTTCTCACTGATCTGTATAATAAATTTTTAGCCTATTTTTATTTAGGATTAATCTCTCCATGACGACAGGGCGATGGTGTGTGTGTGTGTGTGTGTGTGTGTGTGTGTGTGTGTGTGTGAAAGAACATTAGAGACCATTGTGAATAATATTTATCTCCAGACAGGGCTCAGAATTCTCCTGTGACATGCTGGAGTATCCAACTGAGTCAGTCTTGTCTACAGCTGAGTTGATTCTCGCTTTCTCTAGCTTTACTTTAAGATGCTAGGGAGGTATGATATGGGATTCCATGCCAATGCCCTTCCCTTACAGCTTTTCAATGAATAGGAAGTCTTCTGCCTTATAGTCAGACTATCAAATTGGAGGACCATGTACAATTCTTTCCTTCTTATCCTGTCGTCAGCCTTGCTGCACCACAGTCTTCAGATAGTGGTTGAGTTATTCTTAATGATGTCTCAAAGCAGCACAGTGAAGTGTTCAGCCCAAAACTTAACTGGCTGGAAACTCTGGCGTCTGAGTAAGTTTCACTCAGCTTGTTTCCCATTCTCCATCTTCACAATATGGTGCTTGGGAGTGAGTTTACATTCCTTAGTAGAAGTCTCTCTAATTTTTTGTTCTACATCTCCAACTTTGGACATTCTAACTGTACACCTCTGAAGACCCACAGAAAACTGTGTGCAGTAGGTGTCTGCTTGCTAGGCTTCTCGTAATTTTATTTTGGTTTGCCATGGGACAAGTTGAAAGCTGTTAAACCTGCCTCTGCTGCACCTTACTGACATCCATAGTACAGTCTTCCTCTTCCCATAGCCCAGGAAAAACTGTGGGCCTTTATCTTTTCTGTAGAACTTATCACCCTGGAGTTAACTAATTGATAATTCTTGTAGATAATGGGTTTTCAGAAAATTAGTTTTACTAGCTGATCAAATTTTTTGTTTGGTTTGGTTGGTTGGTTGTTTTTTTTTGTTTGTTTGTTTGATGTTGTTTTTGTTGTTGTTGTTTGGTTGGTTGGTTTTGATTAGGACCGAAAGGAATGTGATTTACATTTGTGATTCAGAAGCATTACAGCCCTAGGTGGAATTCCAACCTCACATACTCTCCTCCCTTCTTCTTAGCCACCAAAGTCTTTCTCCCTAGTGACTGCTCTTTCTTGGTGGTCTATACTTCTTTTTCTTCCTTCTGATTTTTGTTTTGTAAATGTCCTCTAATTTATTTCTTTATTTCCTTTTTTTCTACTTAAGCTCATTTCCCAGGTGACCACATTCAAGCCAGACTGACCTGGAACTCATTGTGCATCCACCACAATTTGAATATGAAATGTTCACAGGCTGGTATTTTGAATTCATGGTCCCAGCTGGCAGTGCTATTCTAGAAGGTTCTAGAAACGTTAAGAAGCAGGACCTATCTAGAGGAAGTACCTTAAGAATCTATAATCCCTAGCATCTTTTTATCTGACTATCTGTGCTCTATCTTTCATGATGCTGTGCCCAAACATAGGTGGCCAAATAAACATGGATATGCTTAATGGTCAGAGTGCCCAAGAAAAATCTTCAGGCCAAAGCTGCTGCAGTTATTATTCAAATTCTGGCATAATACAATGTTTAGGTTTTATATCTTTATAGAATTTGTCTATATGTCTAATCCTGGCATTCTGTTGCTCCTTGGTCATATGACACCATAATGGTTCTGCATTTGCTAACTTTTATAAGAAATGGAGGTCCTGACATCTTATTCTTTTATCATCTTTTCACTTCATTCTTAGTTCATCAATATAAGTCTCTGTGTAGGGCAGAGGTATTTGCCATGTAATTGCTTGAGTGTATAGTAGGAAGAGGCTTGCAATCTGAATTGTGACCAACTACTCTAGCCCACCAAATCTTATTGACCTTTTGGAATTTATTTTGTTTTGAATATCTTGTTCCTGCATAAGTATAGGTACAGATGTTTCAAAAATGTCCCATAGCCTCATAAAGAGACCTCTGGCTTCTTTATGTGCATCACAGCCTCCAAGGCATAAGGAAGACCTTCAAGTAGATAAGGATATCTCCCTAAAAGTGGGAGGGGTAGATTGTCCTGGGGAAGCTTAAAAGCAGCATTCCTGGTAGAAGTCATAAATGATTTATAAGTAATTTTCCATCAATCTAATATCACCAAATTGTACAAATATTAAAAGTGTCCCAAGTATGCAACAGGTGGAGATAAAAACCAAAGGTGGCATAGCCGCCATCACGCAGCTTAGCTGTGGTAGATCGTTGCCAAGCAGCTGTGCTGGCTTTAGGACTTTTGCCATTCCCATCAGATATGGCTGTGCCAATTGGTTTTTTTTTTTTTTTTTTTTTTGGTTTGTTTTAGGTTGGGGTTTTATTTTTTGGTCAGGAGTTTCATTACAGAGAAATAAAGAAACTTTTTTTTTGGTATTAAGAGATTGGGATTTTTATTAACACTACTCAGTATCTTCCTAAAGCAACTAAACATGAGTGTAAACATTTATCCTGTTCAGTAAGATAAAAAAATTACTGCATAGTAAGTGATTTAACACAATTTTTTCAACAAACAATATAGTTTGGTATCAGAAATTTATAGCATAAATAAAACAGCTTAGAGTAGTTATTTTTTAATGGAAGAAGTTTTGTTTTTTAAGTTGGATTACAGTTTCATGTTGAAAAGGAATTTATCTAGGTGCTAAAATGATTCAGGACAGGTGAAATTGTCAATCAAGACATTACTAGTATGGCTCACTGTTAAACTCTCCCTTCCAACCTATCCCACTAAATATTATTCACCTCCAGTATTCTCATAAGTCAGAATCCCATGCTTTAGTCCACATGTTGATAATAGAAAGGGTGAACTGCAATAAACTGCCCTCATCACATAAGGTACTATGCAGAATGGAAGCAG
Source organism: Peromyscus eremicus (assembly GCF_949786415.1). Classification (NCBI taxonomy): domain Eukaryota; kingdom Metazoa; phylum Chordata; class Mammalia; order Rodentia; family Cricetidae; genus Peromyscus; species Peromyscus eremicus. Next base: position 99,434,431 of record NC_081425.1, on the reverse strand, counting down.
GAATTGAGAAAATGGTACATTCTTTTTCCTTGATACCATGATTTATATCCATCAACTATCATCCATGTTTAATTTAATTTGTTCTTTTATAAAATGATATCCGTAATATCTATATTATATGGATATTATGAGTAATGAATGAAATAACTTATATTAGAGCTGTAATTAGCAAAACAGGCTAGAGAAATATTAGCTACTGAACTTGTATTTGGAGTTAACTTAATAACTTATATATAGTAGTATGCACAGTAGCATACATATCTGCATATACCATGTTAATAATACCTTTGGGTCAAAATTAAAGCTTTTAAAAATTTCCAATCTAGGAAGCAGAGGTTCTAGCTTTTCTTTCCTGAACAAATAGATTCATAGTAGTAAAAATTCATGAAACATTAAAACATAGTTTAGGTTTTGGTTAATGTTGGTTGCCAGTTTGACAGGATTGAGAGTTTTCTAGGTGACAAACAATTTTGAGATGGCCAGCTGAGATGATCCAGAATCACAGACAACTTGAACAAGGACTTGAGACAAGCCCTACGTTTTCCCATTATGCAGAGACTGGACAAATGATACAATAACTCTCTCAGGACTTGACAAAATTAACCCAAAAATTTTCTTTTCAGGATTCCCTAAAGATGCCTTCACCCCCCAGAAAGCAGGAAGTAATTTTTAAGAAAATGGTTGTTTAATGAGTTATGGATATTGTCATTGTTTACGATGGTTGGCTACAAGTTCTTAATTGTTAATGGTCAGGAAAAAAGCTGAACAAGGAGATTAGATTCAGAGGTTTTGTTTTTAAAAAAGAAAAAGAAAGAAGAGAATATAGATATGAGGTAGATCATTGACTCTACTCTGAGAAAAAAGATAAATAATAGGATAAATGGGTAGATCATTGACTCTAAAAATAAAAAGGGGAAGATATAAAAATGACAAAAGGTAGATTATTGAATCTATTATGAAAAGAAAAAAAGAGAATATGTATGATAAGATAAAAAGAGAGATTATTGAATCTACTTTTAAAAAGGAACTACTTGTTTTAAATAGGATAAGTAATGAAATTTTTTCATCTGAGTCTATCCAATGTTACTGGACTAGACTTTGTTAATATATTTAATGGAATTTTTCATCTGAATCTGTCAAATGTTAATGGACTAGACATTGTTAATGGAATTCTTGACTGTATATATTGTATATACTTATTGGATATAGTTTTTCTTATATTAGTTATAAGCTTTTTAAAATTTTAGACAAAAAAGGGGAAATGTGGTTCATATATTGTGCACCCCAATAAATTTATCTGGGGTCAGAGAACAGAACAGCCATAATATTAAACATAGAGGTTAGGCAGTGACAGTACATGCCTTTAGCCTTAGCATTCCAGAGGCAGAGATCCATCTGGATCTCTGTGAGTTCAAAGCCACACTGGAACAGCCAAGCATGGTGACTCACGCTTTTAATCCCAGGAAGTGATGTCAGAAAGCAGAAAGGTATATAAGGCATGAAAACCAGGAACTAGAGCTGGTTAAGCTTTTAGGCTTTTAGCAGCAGTTCAGCTGAGATCCATTTGGATGAGGACTCAAAGGCTTTCAGTCTGAGGAAACAGGATCAGCTGAGGAATTGGCAAGGTGAGGTAGTGTAGCTGTGGCTTGTTTTGCTTCTCTGATCTTCCAGCATTCACCCCAATACCTGGCTCCAGGTTTGTTTTTATTAATAAGAACTTTTAAGATTCGTGCTACATGCTTGTCTGTAAGAGAGTGTGTAGATGGAGTTAATTGTGGTGAGAAGACCCACCCTAAATGTATGTGACACTATTCCCTGGGATGGGCTCCTAGACAGAAGAGAAAGGAGAAAGTGATCTGAGGTCCAGCATTCTCCCTGATGCTTTCTGCTGTGATACCATGTGACCAGCTGCCTCATGTTTCAGGTGCCCGGGCTTTCCTGCCATGAGGAACTGTCCCACTCTAACTGTGTGACAAAACTGGCCTTCTTAAAACTGCTTATGTAAGACGTTTAGTCAGAGCAACATGAAAGTTAACTGATACACCCAGATTTACAAATGAGCTCTGAAGGATTGGGACAATTATTAAGTACCAGTCAGACACAAGAGGAAAATTTGACTATAAGATAACAGATATTGCTGGGTGGTGGTGGCTCACGCCTTTAATCCAGCACTCGGGAGGCAGAGCCAGGAGGATCTCTGTGAGTTCGAGGCCAGCCTGGGCTACCAAGTGAGTTCCAGGAAAGGCGTAAAGCTACACAGAGAAACCCTGTCTTGAAAAACAAAAACAAAACAAAAAAAAAAAAAAGATAACAGATATTATAGAATGACCTATAAAAAGCAAAATTCATAATACAGAGATGGTTGGGCATTGAATCTCTAAGGACACTTGAGGGAAAGAAGCCATCAATCAAAATCAAGCAGCTGCCCTTGGGATATTCTTGACTCTGTATGAGATCATCATTGCCTAATGACATTAGACACTAATATCATTAACTTTACTACTATAAACTACCTATTACAACTCTAATTTCAAGTTAGTAAAAAACTAATTTTATCCTGACTTTTAATCAGAGTGCCCAGCAGAATTAAGAATATCCACAATAGGTAGACTGACCCCACAGCACTTACTTTATTCATTATAAAGACACAAGCTTACATTGTTAGCAAATCAGTTTTTAGGAAAATCTAATATGTATGCATCTGTTCAAAAATTGATCACCTTAAGAGACACAATGACAACCTAACACATAGGCATAAATTTTCAAATAAATACTAGCAACAGAACCCAACAACACAGTATAAGATCAAGTCAGTTTATTCCTGCTTCACCAGAGGCCACTAGAACTCCAGGTGGGTCATCTGCCCCAGACCTCCTCCACATTTTCAGTAGCCTGTTGCTGGAGTTTTCTTCAGTCCTATCCAGCCCCATGGACCCCACAACCGCTTATAAAATAATCACTCAGAAACTTATATTAATTAAACTGCTGGGCCATTAGCTCAGGCCTACCACTGACTAGCTCTTTTACCTAACTCAGCCCATTTCTGTTAATCTACATGTCACCACGTATTTCGTGGCTTTACCTGTTGCCTTTACATGCTGCTCCCTGGGCGGCAGGCTGGCGTCTCTCCTAGACTTCTACCTCCCAGCCTCTCTTCTCTGTTTGTCCCGCCTATCCTATACTTCCTGCCTGGCTACTGGCCAATCAGTGTTTTATTTATTTACAACATACAGGACATCCCACAGCACTTGGTTAGAACCTTCTTATTTAGACAAAAGGGGAAGATGTAGTGGGTACCTGGTCCAGCTTTGACCTGGAAGTATCACCCACTTTGAGGCTTCGGTAACTGTCACGCCTACAAGATGGAGCTGAGAGAGGACCTCTGATGCCCCAAGATCTGGATGGGCCAGCTCTCTTGGTTCCTGGATCATGGACGCTGAAGGTAGACTGAGTAGAGTTCTCCAGAGAACATCATTGGACTGTGCCACACCTTTCCCAGACTCTGTTACCTATCCCTTCACTTTTAAGTTACCCCACAAAATAAACCTCCCTTTTAACTACGTGGAGTTGCCTTAATATTTAAACCAATAGTAGCCCCTCTAATTCTATCCCCAACCCCCCTCCCCTCCTCATTATATCCCAGCTGCCAGTCTGGACAGGGACTCCATGCTGAACCAGAGACCATATTGGCCACCAGAACTCTAGGTAGGCTGCCTGCCTACGAACCTCTGCCATTGGCTTGGTGCCTGCCTCCACCACCAATACTACCCACAATCCCCTTCCCTCCTTGCTACCATGCCCCTGCTCTCAACTCAGGTGGAGACCCCCCGTTCAACTACAGGCCACACTGAAGATCAACAGGGTACAGAAACCAAGGAACAAAACACTCTTCTAAAAAAGACGAACTCAGAAATCTCCACCTAGATCTATAATCACCTCAAACCCAGATGCCTAGATGCTAGATTAAGAACACAATCGACATAGGCCTGGCTCTGGGTAGGGTTGGTCAACCAGGCAGCTCTTCCCCATCCTCACCACCAGGATGAGCCTTACAGCCTTGTTCTGCCTAGTTCACCCTATGCAGCAAGGAACAAGGAGCCGAGCTGGTTCTCCCACTCTCATGCCCTCTCAGTCAGCCTACCCACACCTAAACCACCATGGCCAGCTCTACTATGTTGCCCAGTACAGGGGCCACTCTCCCAAGTGCTGCAGCTGGTGAGGGGCAGAGACAGCTCTTCTGCTCTTGTGACCTCAGGGCCAGACTTCCTACCTGCCACAGGCAGTGAGTGGGGTGGTGGAAGGTCAACGCTACCTTGCCCACACCATTATTTGATAGAATATGATAGATGAGGGATGGGACCAGATCTCCCACACTCAAGTTCTCAGGACTTGATTATCTATGCTTTCATCAACATGGTCGGCTCTACTGTGCTGCACAGGTGAGATGCAGGGTCCACTTTCTCAAATGCTGCAGCTGATGAGAGTCAGGACCAGTTCTCCCTAGTGTTGCAGCCTAGGACTATGAGTTGTCCCACTCAACATCCATCCCATCTATGAACTGCTGGAGCACATGAAGGGTGTGGTCCTGCAGATCCAAACCTGTGGGATCTCTATGCACAGCACAACAATAGGATATTCCAGATGAGTCCTAGTGAGGCCCTAGTATCAATAGTATAGCAGAAAACAGAGGCCTTGAACCAGACTAATGACTCTTTTCAATGAACACTTGAAGTAAAGATATAAAGGTATACTATATGACTCCCTGTGTCACACCGCTGCTTCAACAACAAGATTTTCTCTTTTCTCTTAAATTATTCTATTTTATGTTATTTTGTGGTGAGTGGGAGTGCAAAGGCAGAGAGTAGATCCGAAGGGATAGGAAGATGAATGGGTTTGAAATGCATGATGTGAAAGCTACAAAGAATAAATAAAAAGTTAAAACACACACAAACACACAGAAAGAGAGAGAGAGAGAGAGAGAGAGAGAGAGAGAGAGAGAGAGAGAGAGAGGACAAGAGCCAGGGCAATGAATCACCATCAGAGTCCAGCTATCCTACTACAGTAAGCCTTGAATATTCAAACATAGCTGAAGCACAAGGAAACAACCTTAAAACCAACTTCATGAAGATGATAGAGGTCTTTAAAGAGGAAGTGAATAAATCCCTTAAAGAAATCAAGTAAAAGATGAACAAAGAATTGGAGGAAATGGGTAGATCCCTGAAAACAAGCTAAGAAAGCCAAGGAAAAACAAACAGTGGAAGGAAATGAATAAAACTGTTCAAGATCTGAAAATGAAAATAGAAGCAATAAAGAAAACACAAACTGAGGGAATTCAGGAAATGAAAAAATATAGGAATTTGAATAGGAACTACAGAGGCAAGTTTTACCAACAGAGTATAAGAGATGGAGACAGAATCTCAGGCACTGAATATACAATAGAAGAAACGGACACACCATTTAAAGAAAATGTTAAATCTACAATATATCTGACACAAACATACAGGAACTCAGGAACACTATGAGAAGAACAAACACAAGTGTTTGGAAAACTTTTTGGACACTGTGTGAAGATGTGTCTCTGTTTTATCTCACAAGGCTACTTCTGATTGGTTTCATAAACAGTCAATAATGAATGGCCTATAGCTAGGCATGAGTGAATGTCTGGACAGAGATAAGAACTCTGAGAAAGAATCTGAGGTGGTAGGTTCACCAACCAGAGGAAGTTGGACATATGATACTGAGGAGAGGTAACAAGCCATGTGGCAGAACATAGTTAAAATAAATGGGTTAATTTAAGTTTTTAGAACTAGTTGGGAACAAGCCTAAACTAAGGCCAAGCTTTCATAATTAATATCAAGTCTTCATGTCATTATTCAGAAGTTAGCAGTCCAAAGAAAGACCCATTATACCTAAGAATAATAGAAGTTGAGGAAGGAAAAGAATCCCAGCTCAAAGACCCAGAAAACATTTTCAACATAATTGTAAAAGAAAAATTTTCTAACCTAAAGAAGGAAAAGCTTATAAACTTACAAGAAGGATGTAGAACACCAAATGGATAGAAACCAAAAAAAAGTCTCCAAAAAATTACCATATAATAATCAAAAAACTAAACATACAGTACAAAGAATATTAAAAACTTCAAGTGAAAAAAAGCAAGTAACATATAAAGGTAGAACATGAAAATTATACCTGACTTGTCCATGGAGACTGCAAAAGTCAGAAGGACCTGGACAGATGTGTTGCAGACTCTTAAGAGATCACAGATGCCAGCCCAGACCCCTGTGCCCAGCAAAATTTTCAATCACCGAAGATGGAGAAAACAGGATATTCAATGATAAAGTCAAATTTAGGCAGTATCTGTCAACAAATTCAAACTGACAGAAGATACTTAAGAAAAAAATTCCAACACAAAGAGGTTAATCGCAGTCTCATACAAACACAAGAAATAATCTCACACCAATAAAATAAAAAAAAGGGATGGGCACACATACACACACATACACACACACACACACTACCACCCCCCCCCCCAATAAAAAACAGGAAATAACTATCACTGGCCCTTAATACCCCTCAATATCAATGAACTCAATTTGTCAATAAACACACACACACACACACACACACACACACACAGACTAACAGAATGGATATGAAACAGGATCTATCTTTCTGCTACAAATAAGAATATACCTCAGCATCAAAGACAGACATTACCTCAGAATAAAGGATTAGAAGAAGATTTTCTAAGCAAATAGACCTAAGAAGCAAGCTAGTATAGGCATTATAATGTCTAGCAAAATAGACTTTGAAAAAAAATTATCAAAAAGGAAAGGGAAGGATATTTCATATTGATGAAAGGAAAAATCCACCAAGATGACCTATCAGTTCTTAACATCTATTCCTCAAGTGCAAGGGCACTCATGTTTGTAAAAGAAACATTACTAAAGCTTAAATCGAATGTTGAGCCTCACACATTGATAGTGGGAGACTTTAATACCCCACTCTCACCAAGGAATAAGTCATCCAGACAAAAACTAAAGAGAAACATTGGAGCTAAGAGATGTTATGGAAAAAATGGACCTAACAGATATCTATAGAACATTTCATCCAAACACAAACGAATATTCCTTCTTCTCAGTATCTCACAGAACTTTCTCCAAAATTGCCCATATACTCAGTCACAAAGAAAATCTCAACAGATACAAGACAATTTAAATAATCTGCTGCATTCTATCAAATAACTACAGATTAAAGATGGGTTTCAAAAGCAATAGAAAGCCTACAAACTCACAGAAACTGAACAACTCTCTAAGGAATTACCACTGGGTCAAGCAAGAAATAAAGAAGAAAATTAAAGACTTCCTAAAACACAATGAAAATGAATGCAAAACACTTCCAAACTTATGGGTCACAATGAAAGAGCTGCTAAGAGGGAAGTTCATAGCACTAAGTCTCTACATAAAGAAATTGGAGTGACTTCATATTAACAATTTAACAGCACACCTGAAAACTTTTGCACAAAAAGAATCAAGCAGACCCAAGAGGAGTAGGTGTCAGGAAATAATCAAACTGAGGGCTGAAATCAATAAACTAGAAACAAAGAGAACAATAAAAAGAATTGATGAAACAAATAGTTGGTTCTTTGAGAAATCAACAAGATAGACAAACCCTCATCCAAACTAGCTAAAAGGCAGAGAAAAAATATCCAAATTAGCAAAATTAGAAACAAAATAGGGAGTATAACATCAGACATTGATGAAATCTAAAGAATCATTAGGTCATATTTTAAAAACTTGCACTCCACAAAATCAGAAAATATTGTAGTGGTATTTTACTTGTACTGAAATGTGATTTTAATTGTATGTTAATAAATAAAGTTGCCTGGGGGTCAGAGTTTTAGAGCCATAGCAAGTGCGTGGTGGCACACGCCTTTAAGGACCTGGAGGGTGGTACATACAGGCAATGACAAGGCAGTCACGTGTTTAGTTTACAACCAATGAGAAGGCAGAACATCTAGACTATTTAAAGACATACACACAGGAAGTAGGCCTCTTTTTCAGAGAGCTCTCTTGGCTGAAGCAGGATAGCTGAAGCAGGAAGGGTAAGGCTCTTAGTTCTGACCTCTTGGCTTTCTTCTCTGAATCGGCTCTGTGTTTCTTATTTAATAAGACGGTTGGTTACATCTACATTTGGCGCCCAATGTGACAAGAATCCATTAAAAACCGCTTAACTTGGATTGGCAGCAGGTCTGGTTTCCCGCCAGGACAGCCAGCTCCCTAGCTCGGGCCCAGGTCGGCTTGGCCTCAGGCCGGACCAACCTTGAGCTACTTGCTTAAAGCCAGTGCTACAGACAACTCAGGCCTGCCCTGCCGAACAGGGCAACGCACGTGGTTGGAGCTTAAGGTAGCCAGAGCCAAGGCTTGACTAGGCTCAAGCGGGAACACGTGGCTGGATTCAAGCTCTTAGGCAGAACTTGTGGCTACGCTTGCTCTCTCTCTCTCTCTCTCTCTCTCTCTCTCTCTCTCTCTCTCTCTCTCTGGATTCACACCTCGGACACTAGGTGGCTGTTTTGAAATTCCCTTGGATTTGTACTGTTCTACGAGGACTTGGTAAGTCACTTAACATATCAGATATTTTAAAGGAAACTATTTAAAAGAGAAATTTTTTCCACATTTAAAAAAATGGGTTTTCTTTGTACATTGGAAGAAAATTGGGCTTTGTTTGCAATTTTAGACAGTCTGACAATGGAACAGCTATATGAGAAGATTAATGTTGATCGAATTATGCATTTTATTACTATGCTTATCCTCATTTTACTATTTAAAAAGATAGTCAATTTAAGTGCCAGGGTGACAGCTTTAGAAAAACCTGTTAAACCTGTAAAAACTCAGACAGAAGAAACTAACAGTGAAGATGCTTCAAGATTGGATCATAGGGTTACAGAAAGAAAGCCTGTTTTCACACAGTCACCCTTAGTTTGTCCAGTAACCATACAGCAGTTGCCTGATCAAATGACTAAACAAAATATTTGGGCTCCAATTGAAATGTTAGATTTATGAAGGTTTAAGGAGGCAATAGTATCTTATGGCATGCATTCCCCATATGTAAAGCAAATGTTAAACTCTTGATCAACATATAATAGGATTGTACCACAGGACTGGCAGGAGCTGGCACAAGCTGTTCTTGAACCCAGTCAAAGGCTTCAGTGGCTAACTTGGTTCAAGGACGAAGCTAAAAACATAGAAAAACAGTGGAGGGATAAAGGAATACAAGTCTGCCAGGATCAGCTTATTGGAGAAGGTCAATATGCTTCAGCACAAACACAATGTTTATATGATGTCCAAACCCTAATTTTATGTCGAACAGCAGCCTTGAATGCATGGGACAGAGTTGAGGAACCAGGAAAAAAAAAATGAGTCATTTACAAAGGTTGTACAAGGCCCAAAAGAATCTTTCACAGATTTTTTACAAAGACTGGCTTCAGCAGTAAAGAGAATGGTCCCGGATTCAGAAGCTAGTAAGACAATAATTGAATCTTTGGCCTTTGAGAATGCGAATGCAGCATGCAAAACAATAATCAGGCCATTAAAGGCAAGATCTGCACCTTTGGAAGATTGGATTAGAGACACGGTTAATGTTGAAGCTCATGAGCATGATGATACGTGGGTAGGAGAAGCAATTTCAAAAGGTTTGAGGAATGTTAGATGTTTTGGATGTGGAAAGCAAGGACATTTGAAAAGGGACTGTAAACAGGTTATTCCTAGAAACAATGTTTCTTCAAGGAACAATGGCAACAGAATGCCCCTTCCTTCTGGAGTATGCAGAAGGTGTGGTAAGGGAAAACACTGGACCAACGAATGTAGATCAACAAGGGACAGACAGGGTAATCCTTTGCCTCAGTCTTTGGGAAACTCCCAGAGGGGCCTCATGCAGGCCCCAATAGCAAATCCAGTTCAAACCTTTCCTGCAGTCGTAGAGGAAACCCCTACCCAGAGCAATTAAATAACCAAATGCCTATTGGAATAAGTCATGCTGGTCAGGATGATGAAACAGAGAGAATAGAAAATTCAGGAGCAAATATAAAGAAAATTTTTTGGCAAACTTCTATTAATGAACAAATACCAAAATTATCGATAAAAATAAATGGTGTTTTGTTGTTTGGTCTGGTAGACACAGGTGCGGACGTTACCAAAATTGCACCAGAATTTTGGCATTCAACTTGGCCTCTTCAGGAGGTAAACGTTCAACTATTAGGAATTGAGACATTATCTCAGGTGAAACAGAGTGCAAGATTGCTGGAATGTATAGGTCCAGAAGGACAGAGAGGAAAATTGAAACCATATGTAGCTAACATAGCTATGAACCTCTGGGGTCGAGACTTGTTACAACAATGGAATACTCAGATTAACATCCCTCCAATCGCAGAAACAAATCATAAACTAGCACATGTTTCTGAGAGAAATATTAGAAGGCGTTATTCTGAGTGGTCACCAGCCATCCATATTATACAAGAACAGAGCACAACAACTGATGATCTTCCAAAGACATCAACAGCTCTACCTTTAAAATGGTTAACAGACAAGCCTGTATGGGTCCAGCAATGGCCTTTAACAACAGAGAAACTACAGGCTTTAGAAGAGCTGGTAGAAGAACAGTTAAATGCTCAGCATATTGAGGAATCAACCAGCCCTTGGAATTCTCCTGTATTTGTTATTAAAAAGAAATCTGGTAAATGGAGAATGGTAACAGACCTTAGAGCAATTAACAAAGTAATTCAGCCAATGGGCTCTCTATAATCTGGAATTCCTTTGCCTACTCTGTTACCAAAAGGATGGCCTCTCATAGTTATTGATTTAAAAAACTGTTTCTTTTCAATACCATTACAAGAAAAAGACAGAGAAAGATTTGCTTTCACAGTGCCTACTTATAATAATTCTCAACCGGTTAAAAGATTTCAGTGGAGGGTCCTCCCACAGGGAATGTTGAATAGCCCAACTCTGTGCCAATATTTTGTACAACAGCCATTGGAAGTGATACGTAAAAAATTTCCTAAATCTATAATTTATCATTATATGGATGATATTTTACTAGCTGACTCAAATGCAGATACTTTAGAAAGAATGTTTGAAGACGTAAAGAAAATTTTGCCTTGCTGGGGATTACAAATTGCTCCTGAAAAGATACAAAGAGGAGATTCTATTAATTATTTAGGATATAAAATAGAGCTACAAAAAATTAGACCCCAAAAGGTGCAAATTAGGAGAGATAGACTACAGACTCTTAATGACTTTCAAAGATTACTTGGAGATATTTCTCATCTATGAACTATTGTTGGGGTAAAAAATGATGAACTGCATAATTTGTTCAAAACCTTAGAAGGTGACAAGGACTTAAATATTCCAAGAGAATTATCACCTGAAGCTGAGAAAGAATTGGCCTTGGTAGAAAAGAAAGTACATGAAGGGCATGTGGATCGTATTGATTCAAAGCTGGATTGTATTTTGGTTATTTTACCTTCTAGGCATTCTCCTACAGGAATATTAATGCAGAGGGAAGATATTATATTAGAATGGGTATTTTTACCAAATAAACCAAATAAAAAATTAAAAACTTATGTGGAAAAAATCTCTGACTTGATTTGGAAAGGAAAATTGAGACTTCGTCATTTAGCAGGAATAGACCCAGCAGAAATTGTCGTACCTTTAACTAAGGAGGACATTGAAAAATTATGGACAGAAAGTGAACCTTGGCAAAGAGCTTGCAGTAATTTTTTGGGAGAAATTAACAGCAAATATCCCAAAAGCGATAGAATTGATCTTATAAAGAGAGCTGATTGGATCTTGCCTCGAATTGTACGGGTAAAGCCCATATCTGGAGTTCGTACATTTTATACAGATGCCAACAAACAAGGAAAGGCAGGTTACAAATCAGAAAATTTAAGTAAAGTGGTTCAAAGTCCTTATAATTCAGTTCAAAAATCAGAATTATATGCTATTCTGTTGGTATTAATGGATTTTTCAGAACCTCTCAACATAGTAACTGACTCTCAGTATGCTGAAAAAGTAGTATTACGTATTGAGACTGCAGAATTTATCCCTGATGCTTCAGAATTAACTTCACTATTTATTCAATTACAAGATACAATCAGGAAAAGGAGTCATCTTTTATATATAACTCACATTCGATCCCATACTGGTCTGCCAGGCCCTCTAGCACAAGGCAATGATGAGATTGATAAGTTATTAATAGGAAATGTGCTGGAGGCCTCAGAATTTCATAAAAAACATCATGTCAATAGTAAAGGTTTAAAAAAGGATTTTTCCATAACCTGGCAACAAGCCAAAGAAATAGTAAAGAAATGTCCTACTTGTTCCTTCTACAATCAAATGCCATTACCAGCAGGATGTAACCCAAAGGGTACTCAAAGGAATGAAATCTGGCAGATGGACGTGTTTCACTTTGCAGAATTTGGAAAACTGAAATATGTACACCACACTATTGATACTTATTCAGGATTTCAGTGGGCAACTGCTTTGAGTTCTGAAAAAGCTGATTCTGTAATCACTCATTTGCTAGAAGTTATGGCCATCATGGGTATACCTGCACAAATCAAAACTGACAATGCTCCATCATATGTCTCTGTTAAAATGAAACAGTTTTTTGCTTATTACAATAAAAAGCATATTACAGGCATACCACATAATCCTACAGGTCAAGCAGTTATAGAAAGATCAAACAGAACTCTAAAGGATATGCTAAATAAACAGAAAGGGGTAACAAAAACCCCCAGAAACAGACTGCATAATGCTCTATTAACTTTGAATTTTCTTAATGCCAATGAGAAAGGAACAACAGCTGCAGAGAGACATTGGATAATAGAAAAAAACTACACAATTAAATCAGCCTATATATTTTAAGGATGTGCTAACCTCAGAATGGAAACCAGGGTATGTGTTACATTGGGGACGAGGTTTTGCTTTTGTTTCTACAGGAGAAGATAAGTTGTGGGTACCATCAAAATTGATAAAGGTTCGATTTGAACAGGAGAAACCTCTTAATTAGAGGAGGTGATAGCTCATCAACCAACATGAACATCCAATTTAAACTAACTTATACCAGTAACACATGTCTTTTCATTTAATCAGATAATAACTTGCCAAAAAGGAACATCCCCAAAATTAGTCTTGGGGAAAGGTTTTTGTTTTTGTCTTTTAGGAGAATGAAGGTTAAGGAATCTGAAGAACACTGGACAAATAAGACAACTGAAGAAAAGGGACAAATCATCTATCCCAGGAAGCAGAGTGAAATGGCGTATGGGTATATATTATCTAAAAAATTTTATGCCTTCCTAAATGTTTGTTTCTGCTTTTCTCTAAAGATTTAACACTATTGGTCTTCTAATAGTCCCAGTCCAATTAAAATTTAAAGCTGACTTTGGAGTTGGAGAATGGCTCTCTTCTTCTTTAAACTCAAGCATATTGTTAAAAGGGAAATGCAAACTCCCTGTATCATGCCAGAATAAAAGAGCCATCTTCTGCTATGAGACAGGAGAAAAGCCAAATTAATAAGGGACTATTCTATTACTAATCTCAATTCTTTGATTCTATTCTGATTCTTTAAACTTTTCTTAAAGTATAAATTTTATATCAAAACTTACAAGATTAATATATATATATATATATAGATATATATATACATTTTAAATTTTGCTAAGATATGAATGGTCATATAGAGTACTAATTAATTCTAGAAAAAAGGCTTCAATTAGCTGCATATATATGTCTTTGTGTTCGAGTCTCTTATCAGTTTTCTGCAGGAATTCACGGCCAGGCCTAACATCAACTGAAGTCTCCAGGAAGAAGTTGGGGTCCTACAACAACAACAATTCCACGTGGACAATAATAACATCACTAAGCTGACAAACATCATCTACAGATCAGCTTTGAACTACAAGGTGCTCAGAGCAATTTTGAGATGACTAGCTGAGATGATCCAGTCTCAAAGACTACTTGAATAAGGACTTGAGATAAACCCTGAACTTTGGCATTATACACAGACTGGATAATGAAGGATATAGTTACCTTTCCTAGAATTTGACAACCTAAAATTTTTCTTTCAGGATAAAGATAACTTCGCCCATACCCATCAGGAAGCAATTTTAAGGATACGACGACCACATTCCCAAAGAGGTGGTGTGGGGCGGGTGGTTTTTTTGGTCTTTTTATGGGTTTTGGGTCTGGGATAATTTTCATTGTTTAGAGGGGTTGGTTACAAGTTGTTGTCAAGGGTTAGGAAAAAGACTAAGCAGATTAGATTTAAGGTTCTTATTTTTAAAAAAAAGAGAGAAAGAAGAAGAAAAAGACAATTACTAGTTTTAAATACTTTACATTGGATTGGATTGTTTTATATTGTATACAAATTATATATATTGAAATTGATGTTAGAAAATGCTATATGTATGTTTCTAATTGTACTTATATCGTTCATTTAACAATGCAATTTTCTGATCCTTGAATGTTATTATTACCAACTATTAGGATATAAAGAAATGATAGTTAGTAGTTAGACATTGCAATAGAACTTGTTGTCATATTAGATATGTTTTAAAAATTGAGCAGATATATTTTAGATAGGTTATCTTCAAACCCTTCAGAGATCTACAGAATATGGCATTTAAAATGTTTTAATAACTTAGAAAATTTTTCTTTTTTGTTATGACTATGAGACATGTCGGCTCCTGGCAGTACCAATCTACTTCAGAGAAAATATGGGCATTGAAGAAACTGCGTATGGAGTTAGCTTTCATTGTGGCAAAAGTTAGCCACTGGACAACAAAGTATCCTCGAATCAACTGCTGACAAAATGGACAGACAGGACATGAAACAAAGGACTACTGATTCTTGCCTAAACAAGCGTGGTTATGGCTTTATCAAAAGGCATCTTCTGAGGCCAGGACAATATGGCACCATCCCTGACGTGGCCTTTGCAACTCGGAAAAGGTACAGTGCCCTTTTCTTCGAAGGCAGCTGAACAGGCAATGGGCCGATGGCTTCTGATGTGCAATGGAACAGCAGCTGAAACAGTTATTCTTGAAGAGTAACTAAGCTCACGCCTCTCAATAATAAACTGGCATTTGATAGAGGGATGTGGAGAAGAACGAGATGCTGAGATGAAGCCATATGTACACAGCCAAGAAGAATGGACAGCTGAATTAAAAAACCATCAACAATTTCCAGAATTTAAAATCCTGAATCATGACATGACACTAATGGAATTCAGGTGTTTCTGGTACATGGACTGCTCTCACCCAATGTGAGGTTGAACTGTTGACCTTGTGTACATCCTACTTCACAAATAAGTCTGTCAGATATGCTAAGCCTATAGGCCGAAGATGATGCCCCAGCATTGCGGAGAAACCTCAGGTGACTGTCCAGGCAGCTGGCTTTTTCTGTCAACTCACAAATTTTTTGGAAGTTGCTTGCATGCACTTTCTGTTTTTATTTTTGTTAGCTAATATTATTTCCTTCTTGGGTCTCTGAGGGAGTTGAAGATTAGTTAGTTATAGTTGAAGGTTAGTTAGTTATAGTTGAAGATTAATTAGGATAGAAAGTGAATTAGATACATTTTGGACTTAACAAAATAGGATAATGAAATTATTATCTCTGAATTTGTCAAATAAAAATGGACTAGACATTGTTTAGACATTTATTATTTGTATATATTGTATATAGTTATTGTACTTTTGTATATAGTTTTTCTTTTGTTAGTTATAACCTTTTTCTTTTTTTTCCTTTTTATTAAAATAGAAAAGGGGAAATGTGGTGGTATTTTACTTGTACTGAAATGTGATTTTAATTGTATGTTAATAAATAAAGTTGCCTGGGGGTCAGAGTTTTAGAGCCATAGCAAGTGTGTGGTGGCGCACACCTTTAAGGACCTGGAGGGCGGTACATACAGGCAGTGACAAGGCAGTCACGTGTTTAGGTTTACAACCAATGAGAAAGCAGAACAGCTAGACTATAAAAAGACATACACAAAGGAAGTAGGCCTTTTTTTTGGAGAGCTCTCTTGGCTGAAGCAGGATAGCTGAAGCAGGAAGGGTAAGGCTCTTAGTTCTGACCTCTTGGCTTTCTTCTCTGAATCAGCTCTGTGTTTCTTATTTAATAAGACAGTTGGTTACATCTACAAAATATAAAAGAAATGGACAATTATCTCAATAGATACCACTTATCAAAGTTAAATCAAGATCAGATAGACAATTTAAATCCACCTATAACCTGTAAGGAAATAGTAGTAGTTCTTAAAAGGTTCCCAACCATAGAAAAAAAGGCCAGGGCCTGACATTTTTTAGGACAGAATTTTACCAGACTTTCAAAGAAGAGTTAATACTCTTCCATTGCTGGTGGGCTTGCAAACTTGAATAGCCACTCTAGACATCAACATGGTCATTCCTCAGAAAATTAAGAATTTATCTAATTCAAGACCCAGATCTACCACTCTTGGGCATATACCTAAAAGTCACTCCATCCTACCACAAAGACACTTGCTCAACTATATTCATAGTGGCTTTATTCATAATAGCCAGAAACTGGAAACAGTATAGATGTCTCTAACATAAGAATGAATAAAGAAAATGTGGTACATTTATACAATGGAATATTACTCAGCTGTTAGAAAAAAGATATCATCATGAATGCAAATGGGTGGAACTAGAAAAAAAATCATCCTCTGTGAGGCAATACAGACCAAGAAAAACAAACATGATATATACTCACTTATAAGTGGATATTAGCTTTTAAGTAAAGAATAACTACACTACAATCCACAGACCCAGAAAGGCTAAGTAACAAGGAGGGATCTAGGAAGGATATATGGCTCTACCTTGTAAGGAGAAGTAGAATAGAGTTTTAGGGGAACTGAGGGCAGGTGGGCATTGGAATAGGAGGGATCAGGTCATGGAGGGAGGGTTGAAGAGAGAGAATTCAGGGAGGGATGACTGGAATTGGGGGGCTTTTGAAGGGTGTTGTAGAAATCTATTACATTGGAAATGTCCTGGAACTTATGCCAGTGACCCTAGCAAGGACTCCTAGTAATTGAGGATACAGAGCTTGAATTGGACATTTTCTATAACTAGGTAAGGCTTCCAGTGGTGAGACTGTAACATGAACCCACTCACAAAACCTTTGGCCTACAACCTGTCCCATTTGTAAGAAGCTCTCAGATAGGGATGGTTCAGAACTTCTGGGAAATGACCAACCAACCATGACTCTTCTAACAAGGAGCCCACAACAGGAGAAGGAACCATGCCAGACACTGCCTGCATGGCCAGGAACTGCAACATGAATAGCCCAGAGACCTATGATAGAGTCAAATATGAATGGCCAAAAAAAAGGTTAATGAAATAATTCCTAATGATATTCTACAATACTCATTGATCAGTGCCTAGCTCAATCATCATCAATCATCATCAGAGAGGCTTCCTCAGGCAGTGGATTGGAGAAGATGCAGAGACCCATGGTCAAACATTAGGTGGAGCTTGGGGAACCCTGCAGTATAGGGAAAGGAAAGATTGTAGGAACCAGAAGATTTAAAGACACAGGGAGAACACAGCCCACAGTATCAATTAAACAGACCTCAAATGGGCTCACAGAGACTGAAATGACAATCGCAGAGGCTGCATGGGTCTGCACTAGGTGCTCTATGTATGTGTTGTGGTTGTTTAGCTTGGAGTATTTGTGAGACTTTTAACAATGGGAACGGAAGTCTTTTTGCCTGCCCTTGGGACCCTTTCCTCCCACTGGGTTGCTTCCTCCAGCCTAAATATGAAGGTTTGTACTTAGCCTTATTGAACCTTGTTATTCCTTGTTTGTTTGATATCCCTGGGAGGCCTCCTTTTTTTCTAAAGGGAAATAGAGAAGCATGGAATATGGAGGAGAGGAGAAGTGGAGGGACTGGGAGTTTTGGAGGGAGTTGATGCTGCAGTCCAGATGTATTGTATGAAAGAAGAATAAATAAAAAGAAAAAAAGAGATCAAATGAGATTAATCTCAAAGATTATAAGGATGGTTCAATATATGCAAACATATAACCATGATAAAGTATATCACAAAACATGAACAAAAAGAGCCTAGAAAAGGTATTTGGTAAAATTCAATGTTTTCATGATTAAAAATGGTGAAAATTAAATATAGAAAGAATGTATCTCAATATTAAGAAAACATTTAGAGACTGTGGTGGAATGCAGTAGGTCACTCTTTGGCTTACTCAGCTACTTTTCTACCACTGAGACCCACCTATCTAGAGATGGTATCACACCCATAGTGGACTAGGCCCTCCTCCAGAAATAAGCAATCAAAAATGTGTCCCAAAAACATGCCCACTGACTTGTGCGATGGAGACAGTTCCTCAATTGAGCTTTCATGTCCCAAAATGACTACAGTTTGTGTAAAATTGACAAAAACTAACCAGTAAACATCCAAAACACACCAGCCCCTAGTCATCATTCAGCACTTACTTCAGAGCCTGATTTTCTAAGTCCTAGTTCAAAGAAGAACAGCTTTCCCTTTGGGCTTCCTCACTCTTCCTCTGAATCTTCCCATCCCTCTTTGCCATGTGGTATTTGTCTGCCATGTGGCAGCATTAATAGTCTTCCTCTCTTCCAAGATATACAGTTTGCCTGCCTATGGTTTTTCTTCATAAGCTAAAATAAAATGAAATCTTTGACCTTCTCCTCAAGCCTGTATCTAAATCATTTTTGTGAATGAAACTCTGAATTCAAAAAAGGAAACTCCAGTTTATCAAGTAGCACAGAATGCCCAATGTGGGACTCTCCAAAGGTTTTGGTGATAGTAGGCATAGCTTTTTTGAATATGAACAATAACTTGGCCATTGGGGCACCAGATGGGCATGTGTATACAGGGAATTGTCCAGAGTTTCCATTTTCTAGTAACTAACAAATTACAACTAACCACAGTTCCCAAACCTCACCCAAGGAAAAAAAAATACAGCCTAAATTTACCTTAGGCATAGTGGGAAGCTCCAGAAAAGCTTCATGACCCCAAGAGATTAAAATTCTTAAAGCAGAGAAAATTGTTGCTGAGGGAGAACAAAGAGAACCTGTTAGGAGAGATTCCGATGCATACAAAGCTGGAGAAAAGAGTAAGCAAAAGCTGGGTTTGAGCTCCCTCTGAAGATGTGAGCCTTAGTAATGCAAAGCTTCTGCACAGGACCAGAAGAAAGGGAGCCATGGCGCTGATAACACCAAACAATACAGTATTCTCTTTTTAAAGTTTTTATTTTCCAGACAGATAAATCCTCCTCAATCAGAGCCATGGAAATGGAGTTTAATCAGAACCATACTCGAATTTTAACGAAAGATAACATACAATCAAAACCTTTTTTCTTTCTTTGCAAAACTCATCATTTCTTTGAGGACAAGAAACATAATAAAAGAGCAGTGATTTCCATTCAATTTCTTCTCCTTGCAAGTAAATTTAGGAGAGACTGAACAATTCTTTACCTTTTCATTTTTTTTGCTCCTAATTCTCCAACCTGCTAATTCTAATAATAGCAAGATAATATTGTCCCATATAGATTAGAATAAGCAACACTTCTTTAGTGAATAGAATGAATAGAACTTTGTTCTAAGTATTGAACTACTCTTCTACTGGAAGGCAAAGAGTCAAATTCCAATTTCAATTATTTGGGAGGTCATTCCAAACTCACCAATGCCAGCAGATAAGGGGCAGTCAGCTACCAATGTGAATTCAAACCAAGGAAAAACTATAAAGCTAAAATCTGTAGCAGGAATCTTACAAGGTCTTATCAATAAAATCAAACCTGAGGCCAGTTATTGGGGTGAACACTGGATGATCAGAGAAGCAGAACAAGCCCCAGTTCCTCAGCTGATCCTCTTTCCTCAGACTGGAAACCTCTGAGTCCTCACCCAGAATGAATCTCAGCTGAACTGCTGCTCCAAAGCCTGAAAGTTTAACCAGCTAAAAAGCTTTTAGTTCCTGGTCTTTACACCTTATATATCTTTCTGCTATCTGCCATCACTCCCTGGGACTAAAGGCTCACCTCTTGGGATTAAGGGCATGTGTCACCATGTCTGGCTGTTTCCAATGTGGCCTTGAACTCACAGAGATACAGAGGGATTTCTGCCTATGGAAGGCTAGGATTAAAGGTGTGAGTGCCACCATTTTCTAGCCTCTGTATCTAGTGGCTGTCCTGTTCTCTGACCCCAGATAAGTTTATTAGGGTGCACAATAGTTTGGGGAACACAATACCACCACAAAAATCTTGTACCAAAGTTACACAGAGACACCTGGGAATAAATTTAACTTTAAGGAGTCATCTGGCTATTAAATAGAAAATTTTACATATTTACTAAAATATATCTGTAAGCAGTAAGATGAAATACTGCACATGTCAGCTGAAATCCAAAAGTTTCTGCTCCTAGGATTCACTTGATTTTCTCCCCTTTGAGAGGTGAGTGAAATGGAAATTTGAGTCATTGGCAAGAGAATACTGTTATAAGTGAATGAAAGAAAACTACAGGGCTGGTAATTGCTTAGACTTGGAAGATGGCTCAGTCGGTGTATAAGTTAGTTTTCAATGCTGCTATAAAATATCACAAGCAAATGCAACTTAGGGAAGAAATAGTTTATTTTGGCTTTAGGTTTCTGAGGAAGAGAGAGCCCATGGTAGGGGAGGCATGGCAGCAGCTAGCAGGAAAAAGATGCTGAGAGATTGCATCTTCAAACACAAACACGAGGTAGAGAGAGAATTGCAGGAAAGGTGAGGCTATAAACTCTCAAAGCCGTCTCCCTATCACATTTTCTCCAGCAAGACTCTGCCTTCTTCTCAGGATTCCACAACCTGCCCAAGCAGCACAGCTCACCAAGTGATTGACTACATGAGCCTATAAAGAATATTAAACCTGCTCCCATGGGCTAATGGCCCTATCATAATGCAAAATGTACTTAGCTCAACTTTAAAAGTTCCTACAGTCTTTCATAGTCACATTTATTTTTTACTTTTAATATTGTTTATTGAAAATGTTTTCATATAATATATTTTGACCATGGTTTCACCTTCCCCAAATTCTTCCTTCCTAACTCTATACTGACCCAACTTTATGTCCCCCCCACTCTCTCTCTCAAAGGAAAAAAAAAACCACGAAGTAACACCCCCAAACAAACAAACAAAAAGCAAGAAACATTAAATACCAAAACAAAATCCAAACAATCCAAAAACTAATAGGACACAAAATGCCAAAACAAATCAAAATGAGGCAAAATGCCTAGAAAATAAAGCCTAGTTTGTTTCGTGTTAGTCAACTATCACACTTTTTCAAAATGCAAATTCTCTTTTGAGAATCAAAGAAATCTCTTAATAATGACTGTATGTAAAATCAAAATGCAAACCACATATTTCCAATAATGATACAGAATATATATCTGTTTTCAAAAGTGAGGAATAGAGACATAGTGAGAAAGTGCTGGGTCTCAGCAAGACCAAACTGTGTTATAGTAAACACCAAGTATTTCAGTCCGTGTTTGGCATTTGAGACTAATTTTAAAGGATAAGATGGCTGTACATCTCCAGTTCTGCTGCCTGCAACACACATCTCACTAAGAAGCCTATTCTACTCCCAGTAGACAGCTCTCCTTGGCAGGTATTTCCTGGCTCTGGCATTCCCAACATCTTGAGGTCACTATCATAATTCATGCCCATGAGCCCGTGGAGGAAATTTCACATTCAAATCATTACAATGGGTAAGAACACTTGCTATCCAGGCACGAGGACTTGTTTTGCATCCTCAACAACTAAATTAAAAATCAGGTATAACTGTGCATGCTTTTAATATCAGCATTGAGCAGCAGAGACAGTCAGTTCCTTGGGAACTCATTGTCTACCCTAGCATAGCTTTCAGTTTAGTGAGAGATGCTATCTAAATAAATGAGGTGAAGAGTAATAAAGGAAGACATTCAATGTGGCTTCAGTATGCACATACATGGCACATATCCCCTAAACACTCACATGTATGCAACACACACGCATGAGCGCACGCGGGCGCACACGCACGCGCGCGCGCACACACACACACACACACACACACACATGTACATGCATGCACAAATTAAATTGTAAAAAATTTGGTAAATAAATTAAAATTTTTTACTTTAAGGAAGAGAGAAGCACAAGTCATTGCTGCACTTTCTTCCAAATTTTGCCTTAACTCTCTACTTCTTCCACATAACAATCTTGAGGATATTAAATATACCCAGTTCTTTATTTCCCTCTGTAGATTTACAGAAGTATATCCAACAGTAACAAAAGATATTCTTCAGTACAATCATAACATCTTTGCAATTCTTACCCTAAGTTGTTCCTTCATTGGATAGGTTTGCAAAAAATGTTGAAGGGAAACTTCATAAGCATATAAAAAGAAGAATAAAAACTCTTACCAAAGTTTTTTAAAGTTGGGCACTGTAAGAATCTTGTGATATTAAGTATCTGGACTAATTGTATACTGTGTAATAGTTGTATGAATGCAACAGAAAAGAAATCCCATTGCCGAGTAACAGCACAGACAAGGAGGTAACTTATCAGGTAAACTGGTGGGTAGGTAATCAAAACTGGTACTGTTAAGTTTTGGGGCAAAACACTAAACAATACCAGTGCAATGGATTGACAGAAGTTTTAATATGACTTATTGAATTGGATTTACAGAAAGAAAAAATGCATACCCAGTGACTTAATAAGGTTGGCAGCATCATCCATCTGGCCCAAAGAAAATGTGTAATCCACTTCAGCCTAGAGTACATGAAATACTGATTGCTATGGGATGTCTTTCTGTATATTATGAATATATATTACTCCTATTGATTAATAATATTATGCTTCTTTGTGGGACAGTTTAGGAAATTCACTGAGATCTTTTGTGAAAAGCGCTTAGAAGAATACCTTGCATACAGTAAGGTATCCAGTGACATCACTAATTATAGGTTAGGTTCAGGATATGACTTTCCTTAGTCTTCCACAGCTGTGGGTATCAATTCATTTGATACTGCTTTCCATGTGTTTTTCTTCTATCTTTTATTGAAGAGCAGGCTAGCTAACATGCATCTTGGCATAAGACCACTATAAAAAACTGTACCTTGTTCAACGCAGCACAGATTCACAGAGGAAGCACTTGCATTAATTTAGACACAAACTGAGCTCTGAATTTTGGCTAAGCATAATATGAACTAGTAGTACTCATAATTGGAGTCATTAGGAAAGGTTTCCTTGGAAAGGTTTTCTCAACTGGAGCCTATGACTAAAATAATCTTCCTCCACACATCTTTGGGAGAGGATCAAAAGAACGCATTTCATCTTGGATGTTGGAAACTTTATCTTCTTTTCTCTTACAATTAGACCTAAAAGATACTTTTATGGCTAAGTGGGATATTGTTCTCTGAACAGTTTTTCTTGTCAATCCAATGGCTTTGTTTTGATTTTTATTCATCCTTAAGTTGTCTCCAGTGGCTGGTTTGTCTGTGACTTTGGCCTCTATATTGCCCATCATATAAGGAAGGTCTTGTTGGATGGATCAACTTCTCTTCCATGCTTGTCCAAAACCACATTGCCTTCTTGCCGTTGTGTTTCCTTTGGTCTTTATTTCTCTCTTAACCACGATTTAACATAGCTCAGCTCCAACCTAAGGTTCAAGAAGCATCTTGGTAAATGTGAATAAAGAACCATAGGATAGGAAGGAGTAATGCAAAACATCCACTTTCATCATGGCAAGGCCAGTACATTGCATTCATCAACTCATTGCATCTGTGGTTACCTACATGTGATCTGACTAAGATGGACTTGTCCCCATTTCATCATGAATGGGAGAAGAATACCTGAGGCACCATCACTCATTTGGGACTATGTGTAATTAATGTTTGCTGGGGGAGGGCCGTCGTTTCTTTATATTCATGGATAAATTTGCCTAGGTTAAAAAAAAAAAAAGAAGCTCTTACTTGTGCTCACACAATCAACCATAATTAAACTCAGTGAATCAGAAAAAGATAAGACATTGTAGTAGGAGATGGCTTTTTGGAAAAAACTTTCAATGTGAGAGAGGGTAATAGAGGATGAAAATGCCCCAAATTCTTTATGCATACCTATAGAATTGTCAAAAAATAAAAATGAATAAACAGATTCAGCTATTATGAAGAATGTCATGGATAAACTTAAATTGTAAAAATAAAATTACCTTGGTCAGCACAAAAGCTTGGAAAGTGAGTATTTGTCTCACAAGACTGAAATATGAATTATATACTCAAAACCTATATAACCCACTACACAAAGAAACTTTTCTGATGTATCTGAGAGCTGCATTAATTTACCAGTATAGAAATATGAATTTAGAAAGCAGTTTGGTACTATGCATATTTAATAGATAATAGTAGTAGGTTCCCTCCCAGAACCTGTATGCTCCCTAATCATGAGTTCTTGGCTAAATTTACAGTATCTGGCATGTACTTTCTCCCATTAAGCAGGACTCAAATACAATCAGAAAGCAGTTGACTGCCCCAGTTCAAGCCTTTTAGATGCATACTCAGCTTGTATCTACTAGGAAACACTTGGAAGAAAAAATAAGGGAGAAAATAGCAATGGAAGGTTACTTATTTTGTACACAGAACTATGATAGCTAGTAAATCATTTCATCAAATTATTGTAAACTAACTAATGAAAACTGGGAACATGGACTCACTCTGTTCTCAAGTCTTTGGTGTTTCCATATGTCCAACAATCAAAGCAAAGACCAACACAAGACTGAACTCTGGTCCCCATGGGTGTTTACCTCAACTCCAGTTCTACCACTTTTCCTTGTGCCCCTTTCTACAAACTTTTCCTCAGCCTCTTTCATAGGCTCACAGTAGTTCTCAATTTCCTTGTTCCTGGATTCTCCCGGGATTCTTTCTATCCTGCTACCATATGGTAGCCCCTCTCGTGGCTGCTCATCTCAGTTACCAAAGTGTAGGTCCCGGAGCACTAGGCCCCTCATCCTATACCCCATCTTTCATACTCATCAGCTCTATGCAGAGACAGTGCTGAATAAGTAATTTCAGGGAGGAAAGTTGTGATTGACATTTTCCTAATGGTTTTATTCCAATATCCCTAGGGCTTGGAGAGTGCTGTAGGCTGATTAGACAAGCTGTATAGAGGTCTCATATAATTTTCCCATCAAGGGCCAAATGTGGCAGCATTGAACCATTCATAATGTTTAATCCAAACATGAGTTCAGGACTGATAAGGAAGCAACAGTTTTTCTTTTCATGAAAGCCAAAAAAAACAAATATTCTGGACATATTAAATTAAAAAAATAAAATCTTGGGCAGGATTCATAGCCAAGAAAAATATGACAGAGAAAATAAGTCATTAGTATTTATATATCTAATTGTTTATAAAACCCTGGAGATGCCATCAATATAGATTTTGAATAATAAAATAGAAAATAATTAGTAAAGAAAGAAATTCTGATTCTATTGAAGCAGAAAATGAGGAAAGATCATGTATTGAGGTAAATATTTTTTCAAATATTTGGGTTAAATGAGATTAGCTTTGTGTTCACATTAAACCATTCTAAACTTATAATTTTTAAAAATACTTCAATTTTTGTTTTAATCATTATGCCATTTATTTTTTCATTGAAACCCTTATATTTTTTGAAAGGAGCTACTTAAAACTCTCAAAGAGCTATTATATAGTCTTGTCTCAAATGGAAGAAAATACACAGAATCAAATAAAAATATTTTAAAGTATTGAGAGTATTTATTTAGTTATTTATTCATTCATTTGTGATTAGAGTAAGGCCTAGAATTTTGGAATTTAACACTCTAGTTTGATGTCTCTGGTATTCCATTTATAAATGATAGAGATAGATAACCAAACCTTTCACTTTTCAAGGCACTATTTTCTCATAGTTTTTATAGATGGATTAATAATAGTTTCATAAGCTCTGTTGAATTATTATCCAATAAGATAATAAATGCTGTACCTGCAGAAATACCAGGTACATAATAAACTAGTAATGGATCTTAATCCTTTTTATCTGCTGTGATGAATAATTTCAATAGTTGGTGTGATTGGATTAAAAAGTGTTATATTAGTGTTTATGGAGGTGTTTTAGGGACAATCAGACAATCAGTGGATTTTGTGGTAATGGATGTATTAATCCCTTGATACATTCCTAATATAATAGCATTATGGAGAGGTGGTAAAAGGTAAGAAGTAGGGAATAGTGGGTAGATGTAAATCAGCGGAGAAATGTCCTTGGCACCACATCTTGCTCTGACATCTTTTTGTATACCCTTTTTCTACTTCCTGTTTCTACAAAGTGAAGCTCTTTGTGATGTTCTGTTCAAGTACAATGGACTGGGTCCGTGAAATCTTGAGCTAAGATAAACAGCTACATCCATTATATTATTTCTGCCAAGCATTCCTGTTACAGACTGTGGTGGTTTGAAAGAAAATGGCCCCTAAAGGAAGTGGCACTATGGGAGGTGTGGTTTTGTTGGAGGAAGTGTTTTACTTAGGAGGAGGGCTTTGAGGTCTTACATATGCTTAAGCCATGCCCAATGAGACAGACCACTTCCAGTTGCCTGCAAATTAGTGTAGGACACTTGGCTGCTTCTCCAGCACCATGTAAGCCTGCATTTCCCCCATGACATACCATGATGATAACAGACTAACCCTCTGAAAATGTAAGCCACCTAAATCAGATGTTTCTTCTTTATGAGAATTGTGGTGGGCATGGTGTTTCTCTACAGTAATGGAAACTCTAACTAAGACACAGATACATTCCAGATTCTTAACAGGAATAATCTGCTTTTCCTCTTGGGGACAAAACTCCAGCAGGAGCCTGGGAAATGGCTCAATGGGTAAAGAGCTTGCCATATAAGCATGGGGACCTGAGTTTAACTCTGTGAAATCCCTGTAAACTACATCTTTAATCTCAGAACTCCTACAGCAAGATAACAAAGTTGCAGGCAGGAAAATGCCTGGAAGGTCATAGGCAGTTGGCCTGGCATACAAAGCAGTGACAAACAAGAAAATTGTAGGGCCCTGGCCCCCCATTCTAGGCAGCTGTTGCCTTGCTTTCCAACCTTGACCAGATGTCCTCCCTATGCTGATTCCCTGTTGGTTTCCTTCTTCCTGAACGCTCACTGGAGGTTCTTTGTTTGTGTATCCTGCATTTGGTGTAAACAGCTTAGATGGTAGAACGTTGGTAGCGAACTTCTGCCCTCCAGGGTTCCTCCACTGTGCTATAAGCCTGTATTTAAGGTTTCCTCCCTCTTTCAATAAACGGCATTCGGCATTCTGCTGGGTTGAAAGACCTGCTGTCTTTTGTCTCTGTTTTTTTAATCCACAGCCCCTCGCTCAGACATGGTGAATGGGTGGTGGTAGTGTGGGCGCTACAGCAACAGAAAATCAAGGATAAAAATGGACACCCATGGTTGTCTTCTGAATTCTACCTATTATATGTGTGCCCTATTTCAATGACATGAACACATATATACAAAAACACACATCTTAGACACACAATGGTAAAGGGGAAAAAACAAAGAACCAACTCTACCAGGGGCATTCGCCTCGGCCAAGTCTTCTTTATTTTGAATGGTCTTTGCTTGTGCTTAGAAACTATAGAAGACAGGTACCTAATGGAACTCTCTGATGGTGTGGGAGTGGTATATACAAGTGCATGTGGGCACATGCATTTATCTGCATGTGGGCACATGCATTTATATGCATGTGTAGAGGCCAAAGAAGAACAATGTGTGTCCAGCTCTGTTATTTGTCACCTTATCTCCTTGAGACAAGGTGTCCCACTGAACCTGGAGTTAGCCTAGGGTCCTGAAAGCCTCAGTTATCTTCCTGTCTCTAACCCTCATAGCATTGGATATATGGAACATATATATTATGTATATGGAACCATGCTGGGCTTTCAATGTGGGCTCTGGGGGTTTGAATTCAGATATACATGATGTGCAGCAAGCATTCCTTCCTTCTGAGCTGCTTCTATGGGGCTGTGATGGGATGTCAAGATAAGATAGTTTCCATTCATTTTATTCTGGTATCTTACAGACATCTACTGGGGCATTTTCATCTTGCTGCTGAAGAATCTTAGCTCCCCTCATCTACCCTATTGGATAAAGCATAATAGAGTCCTCCATAAGATTTTTCTCCCCACATAAACATATGAAGTCTCCACAGTCCTCAAATCACTCAGACATCAAAAACCTAAACACACTCTTGAAGTCATGACAAGCTGACCACATCAATAGTCTCCTGGGCCTGCTGCCAAAGATGACAACTTCCCCTGGAGAGGCAGGACACAGTTAGATCCCAGGACACAAGCTGTTTCTGTTCTCTGAAGCATAAACTCAGCAACTGTTCATGATTTCTGAGTGAGTAACCTCTTTCACTCTCCTCAGTAACCATATGGTCCCCAAACACTAGGACCTCATGCTTGCTCTAGAGTACTGGTTCTCAATCTTCCTTGTGCTGCAATGCTTTAATACAGTTCCTCACGCTGTGGTGACCCCAAACCACACAATTATTGTCATTGCTACTTCATAATTGTAATTTTGCTACTATTATGAATAGTAATGTAAATATCTGGGTTTTCTGTTGTTCTTAGGTGACCCAGCCCCCAATGGGGTCATGACCAACAGGTTGAGAACTACTGCTCTAAAAGATGGTAGGAATTAAAGGGGTAAACAGTATTTTGTCTTGAGAGACATCTTTTTTAATTTTTCTGAATGAGTTAGAGGAATGCATGTACATGTGCATACACATGCAAGAAGAGGTCAGAAAACAACCTCAGGCATTGTTATTTAGGCATCTTCCACCTTTATTTAGACAGGGTCTCTCAGTGACCTGGAAATCACCAAGTAGGCTAGGCTGACTAGCCAGAGATCTTCAAGCATCTGCCATTGTCTTTTCTCAAAACTAGGATTATAGCATGCCATCATGGCAGGCATATTTGTTTAGTTTTGACTCCTTCTTCTTTTAAACTTTAATCCTTTTAATTTTTTGAGAATTACATGTGTGAGTACTGTGTTTATATCATTTCCATCCTTCTCTCTGCCCTCGCCAATTCCTCCCTATCCTCCTCTAACTCTTCCTGTGTCCTGCTCACTCACTCTCAATGTCATGACCTCCTTACTGTTAACACACACACACACACACACACACACACACACACACGTATGTATGTATGTATGTATGAATGGATGGATGGATGGATATCACCTAGTCCATTTAGTGTTGCTCCTGTGTTTAGGGTTGATCACTTGCGATTGAATAAATTATCAAGGGGCTTGTCCCTGTAGAAAACTGATTTCCCCTCTCTCAGCAGCTATTGAATACTGGTAATTTTTCATCTAAGGAATAGGGCCTCATTAGTTTCTCCCAATCCACATTGGCATGTCAACTGGTGTGTTCATTACACAGGTCTTGTTTAGGCAATTTTATTGTTGTGATTTCACAGGTGCACTTTCCCAGTCTTGTTTCAAAGTCACCATCTCACAGCAGATGTCTGGAGACATCCTTTGGTTTACATCTCCTCTTCTCAGATCACTGAACTCTTTTCCTTTTGTTCTTTACCTGGCTGGGAGGGTCAGAAGTTGCTGGGAAAATTCACGGCATTTAAAACTAAAAAGGAGACTGCAACTCTGTACTGATCATCTTGAAACATAAGCAATTGGTGTCATAACTGAATCTAAGGGACTGTAATGGTTAATTTTAACAGATGCAACCTATAATCACCTGGAAAGACAAGATCAATGAGGAATTATCTAGATTAGTTTGGCCTATGAGGGATTTTTAGATTAGGTTAAATCCAGAATGTTGATTGTACCATTTCATACACTGGGTTCTGGACTCAATAAAAGGAGAGAGCTGATCACCAGCATGCATAAATTCATTACTCTGTTTCTGATTGTGGATGTGATGTTGTAGTGGTCTACTGAACTACAGTTATGTTGTCTCATTAAAAGTATTTCTAAGCATACTTTAAGTGCTAAAACTATCTTGGGTAAAACTGGTCTCTGGACTGTTTAGGTGGGAGCCCACCTCAGGCCCTGACATCCATATACCCAAAGAGTCTAGAATGTTCTGATGGAAGATCTACCTCAACTCCCCTTTCCCATCTCTTCCCCCAAAGCCTGCCAAACACAGCTCCTCCCCCAGAAAGATCCAAGACCACTTCCACAGAGTATCTAAGCTGCAGCCCAGAAAACAGACACATGGGTTTCTGGTCTCTCATCCCTGTCTCCTCTCTGGGGGCTGGAGAATCACCTGGGAATTCTTTTTTCTTTTTTCTTTTTTTTTTTTTTTTGGTTTTTCGAGACAGGGTTTCTCTGTGTAGCTTTGTGCCTTTTCCTGGAACTCACTTGGTAGCCCAGGCTGGCCTTGAACTCACAGAGATCCGCCTGGCTCTGCCTCCCGAGTGCTGGGATTAAAGGCGTGCGCCACCAACGCCCGGCCACCTGGGAATTCTTTACCCATTAAACTGGGGCTTATTGTAATTCAGACTGATTTGGTTTGATTTGGATTGCTGCATCGGCAGAGAGCCTTATTGGGATAGAAAAACTTATCATGGACCGGACATAAATTCCTAAGGCAAACTAATTTCCTAAACCATGTTACCCTGAGCTAAAGGTTAACTGACTGACCATTTTACTGTTATTTCTCTGCTTCTGTAAACAAGGCTTGCTTTTTGCAGATGTCTAGAGCTGCCTGTCTGTATTTGTCACAATTTTGGTTTTTTTCCCTTAAAAATTCAAACAACCTGGAGGTAGAAGTTAATTCCCACTAATCTGTTTGGGACAATTCTGCTGGCAGATAACAAAGACTCCATTCAATTCCTTCAGGCCTCTTGGGAGCTTTTCTCTTCAGGTAACCCATAACCACGTGACAAATATCATCAAGCTTCTGCTTCTGTAACTTCCTCTCAGTGATGAACTGTAACCCCGAACTGTATGCTAAAATAAACAGTTTCTCACCTTAATTGCTTTTTTTTTCCATGATTTTATCACAGCAACAGGAAGTAGGACAGGAAGGAAGGGTGACTTTTGACAATCAAGGTTCATTCAGCTGATACTAGCCAAGATTAATGTAATAAACTTGTGCAAGACTCTTTGGGGAAACCAGGGTAGAGGAGGAGGTTCAATGTTGCTATAGTTTCTCCATGTAATTTTGCATGTATAATAAATTATGAATCAAACACATTGGAGAATTTTAACCTAAAAGAGAAAGAAAGGGAATCTACCTTCAGCAATTGAATTTACTTTTGTTCTTCCTTATTTACCAGACTCTATTCATAAAACAAGTTCAGCTGTGTTTTAGGTAGTTTTGTCAACGAAGTCTATTTCTTGGAGTAGGATGACATTGATTATAATGTGGCCTACAACTGGTTCAGCTTGGAGAACATAGACATCTTTTCCAAGAAAGTAATAGAAAGATAAGGAGAAACACTCAGCTATTCTCTTTGGGCTCCTTCTACACTTCTCTGCACAATACTGGCCTCTTCCATGGAAAAGACCATGGGGATGAGCTAATTAGCATGGTGATTGTAGAAGGTACTTC
This sequence comes from Peromyscus eremicus, assembly GCF_949786415.1. Lineage (NCBI taxonomy): Eukaryota > Metazoa > Chordata > Mammalia > Rodentia > Cricetidae > Peromyscus > Peromyscus eremicus. The sequence goes on along the minus strand of NC_081425.1, from coordinate 99,402,791 downwards.
TGTGATTGTTTCAGTAAAATCCATTTATTTTATGGCCCAATAAAATTCGGTGTGCAGTGGTAAATAAAACCATGTGGACTAGACACTAATGGGCTCCATTTGCAGCCCAAGATAAATTAAGGAAGAGAAAGAAAAAAACGTTGTGCAAACAGAAATGATATATTTTTGGCCTCTGATGATGTCTGCTTACATTCAGTCCCCACTTGAAAAGCAATCCTCATTTGAAAGCAAACTTGAAAAAAACTCTCTGTAATACAGATGGACTTCATGTGGCTGGAAGCAAATGTGCAAAGGTACCTTTGTGCATTAAATTGCAGTGTTGACTTCTGCACTTGAAATTTCATTTTGTCATTTTTAATCACAATGAGCAAATGTCATCCTTAATAATAACCCTCTGCTCCTCTGTAATGCTTTTCAACAGAGCACTTGAAAGTGCTTTTGCAAATATTAATAAACCTAGATTCGAAACAACTCCCAGAGTGGCTGTTTTGCAACTGAAAAGAAGCCCAAAGTCATGGGGTGACTTTGCTAATCATACAGGAAACTGAGTTTGGGACAAGAAACAAAGGCTGTCATTTTGGCTTATGTCAGTCTCACCTTTTTTATATTCATTTTTCACCAAAACCTGAATCTCAAGACATGAGGAATAAATGGAGACTTGGTCTCTGGTTGAGATTTTGTTTTTTATTATAATGTTTACTCAAATGCACACTTTCTCTCTCTCTCTCTCTCTCTCTCTCTCTCTCTCTCTCTCTCTCTCTCTCACAAACACACACACACACACACACATATGTATATCATCATCAATCAGCTTCATCTTTGCTTTTTATACTCAGATGCCTGATATCTAGCTAATATATTAATCCTGATTTATTCAGAACCAGACTCATAATGCCTTCTCCAGAATCCTGTTCCTGATACTTCCTTTCTGGAATTTTATCAGAAGTAAGTTAGATCCATTTTCTATGCGTATTTGTTTATTTGTTTACTTATTTCTTTGATTATTTATCAATTCATTTCTTGAAGTGTTGATGATGGAACCCAGGCCTTACTACCAAGGCTCCATCACTAAGCCTCTCCCAGCTTTTGTGATTTCTATCTTCCTCTGTGTTTCTCCCTTACAATTAGGTTTGTTTGGTTTCCCTGGTTGCATGTGTATGTATTTGTGGCTTGCATGTGTGTGAGCATTGAGATATGCACACTAGTGAGTTCACAGTGGGAGGCCAGAACAGAACAGAAGGTATCTTTCTCTGTTGCTATCTTTTTGATTTTCTTGAGACAGGGTCTTCTACTGAAACAGAAGCTCGCCTCACCATTTCAGTTAAGCTGGCTGGCAATTTAGCTCTCAGAGTTTGTTCATCTTCGTCACTCAACACTGGGGGTACAGGCACACCCAGTCATAGCTGGCTTTATACATGGGTTCTGGGGATTCACATTTAGATACTTCTGTTTTCAGAGCAAGCAATGTTCCCTACCGTGATATCTTTCCAGCCCTAGTATTTTCTGTCTCCATCACTAGAATGTAAACATCTTGAGAACAAAACTGGCATAGTGAAAGGAACACATTTGTTTATTCAACAAATGTTTAGCAGCACTCACTACAGTATTGTGGTGTTCAAATCCACCGGGAGAAACCTAAGGTTTAGGCTTAATTCAAATTTAGATTAAATGAATTTTTTTCTTACTGCTACCAGAAGAACAGCAGCCTTAGAGCCAAATAGCATGCTGTGCAGAAGGGAGGTAAGCAGGGGTTTTAAGAGCAGACATCAGAAAGGTGTGTATTACAACTATCCACAGAATCCACAGATGGGCATGAAAATTATTTTACTTCCCTCAGTTGTTTCTTACTTTCTAGCTACATAGTAATAAAAAGGTCATTTAATCTCTTTCCCATGGTGATAAGCAAGTTTTCAAAAGCAAAAGCAGCTGTTAATACATTACAGCCAATTGTCTTATTCTTATCTCACCTGCAGGCCACTAGGATCTCCCAGGCATTCCAGAGCAAAAGGTCAATAGCCCTTAAGGGGTACCTGGTTCCATATTATGTTTCTTTAGTCATCACAGGGGACCTCTATAAATCATTACTCACGTTTGAGCACTCCAATGACTGGTATAGAGTATCTATTTCCAGGCAGACAAAATCACAGTGCCATCAAGTTTAAGCTGGTTGTCATGGCCCCATAATTTAAATAAATATGGATGATTTTAATGCCAACTTACCATAAATTAGAATCGTTTGAGTAGGGAGTCTCACCTAAACAATTGTCCTGATCGCCTTGATTGATGTGGGAAGACTCATCTCAATTGTGGGTAGCACCTTCACATTTCAGAAAAAAAATTTCTCACCTTTTTCTTGCTTGGCCTTCATCTTGTTGCCTGAGTTGATTTGCCCTGCTGTTGCTGCCACTGCCAATTTCTTCACTGATAACAGAATCAGTGTTTCCATCAGGAATAGGAACCAGTGACTCCCCAGGAACTTCCTAGGCTCCCATCACTGGATTAGAACTACTGAGGCACCCTGACATGGAAACTGAGTAGTTGGTTACTAACCAGTGAGAGAATGCTATTCTGGGATTACTCCAACTGTTGAGGCCTAACCTCAAGGATTGAGTACTGGTTCCCAGTGATTTGGCTGTCTTTGTCATTTTAAATTGTAATTACAAATTTTTGATGTGTATAGAAAATTTTGGCACCAGAAATGTTTCTGGAAAAACAGAATTGTAAGGATGACTTCTTCTAGTGGGCTTAGTGGATCGACAACTGGCTCTTGAGCTGGCTAGAACCTATAATCACTGAAGACTTCTCAGAGAGTCTGAGAAGAATACTTAGTGTACACTGTTTAAAGAATTTAATCAAAATAAAGGCATTTGATAATCCTGATTTACCTTCTTTGAGGTATAAGAATTTTAATGAGTCTGTACAAACATCTGAAAATTTGTCAAAAACTAATGAAAATAACAATTCTGGTTGGTTCCTTTTAGCTTCTTTGAACAAAGTTACAAAAAAGGAGCTAAATATTAAAATTAAAATTGACTCCAGATGTACATGAATAATCTAAAGGTTTCTAAGTATACAATAGAAAATAGTCTTATCTCCTGCAGCCATAGAGCTCAAATTGCATGACACTATATCCAAGGCCTCATTATGTAGTTAGGTGAACTATAGTGCAAATTTAATTGCTGGCCTTCCACAGAGTCTCAACAACTAGGGTAAGAGCACTAAGATAACAACTAAGGTTGGAAAAGAATGGCATCATGTGCCTTGAGATGGTATGGTGCTGTGTGGAGGTGTGGGAGGACTCTAAGGAAGTTAAGAGCTTTAAATCCTCAGACTCTGATGGTCTAGTCCACTTGAGGAAGTCGTCTTTGTTCTTATCTATTTTTTTTATTATCTACAGTAGCTGCCCCTTAAGCAAAGGCTGTCCTAATCAGAGATTGCAACTTTGCTTCTACCAGGAATGTTCCAAGGGCTGCAGCCTGAAGGGATTCTGTTCCCTCAGGCACTGACTTTTTCAAAGCTACTAAGAGAAACTTTATCTAAATCTAAAGAACTCATGATTCAAGGGTTGAGATGGAATTCTGCTCACTCAGAGAGGCTGAATACCAAATAGCTAACCTTCTCCCTTTGCTGGTGTCTTCCAAAAATCTCAGTGTCCTCTCAGCCTCCACTTAAAATACCCTTGCTACATGTGGTTTCTCCCTACCACTTCCTGTCAGCTACTTACTGACTCAGCCTCCTGCTCACAGATTGATTTTATTTAATCAAACATATCTTTGAATTGTTCAAAAAAGCAGCAGAAAAAATGCAAAACACTCTTTAAACTAATATTCTACAAGTCTCCCCACCTTTGGCAGATAATGCATCTGTTACCCTCCCCCAACACCTGCTGTGTTGCCCTTTTTGACTTTGTCTAAGAGAATTAATCTGTTTTTCTCTGGGGAGCAAGCCAATAAGTGGCACTCCTCCAGGGCATCTGTATCCCTGTACTTGTTTGGTAGAGGAAGAAAGCTCTGGAGTTAGAAGCTAGCCTGAGCTACCTAGTAAGATACTGCCATAAATAAATATAGGTAGATAGATAAGTAGATGATAGACAGACTGGTAGATAGATAGATAGATAGATAGATAGATAGATAGATAGATAGGATAGACAATTAGAACTAAGACATGAGATTTTAGCAAATGTCAGCATTTGCTTTCTAAGTCTATGAAAAAACACTGACCTGAAGCAATTTTGGAGTAGGGAAGGGTTTATTTGGTCTATGTATGCAAATCACAGTCCATCACTGAAGGAAGTCAAAGCAGGAACTCAAGCAGTGCAGGAACCTGGAGGTAGGAACTGAAGCAGCGATTAAGCAGGTGCAAAACCCTCTGGCTCATTTCTCATGGTTTCCCAGTTTGCTTTTCTATAAAAGAGTGACACCACCTGCAATGGATCCATGTCCCACATGAAACATTAACCAAGAAATGTATCCACAGACTTGCCCACAGGTCAGTATGGTGGGAGCATTTTCTCCATTGAGGTTTCCTCTAACTCTAATTTGTGTCAAATTGACAAAAAATTTAGCCAGCACAACAGGATGTAAGTTCTGTTGTATCAAATCAACTGGGAGAAACTAGAGGCTTAGGCTCAATTCAAATTTATATTCAATGAACTTATTGTTACTGCTGGGGAAGTATGGCAGCAACAGAGCCAGTACAGCACACTGTGTAGAAGGGGTCAGGTTAAACTGGGCTTTAAGGCAGATGTCAGAAAAGTGGGTATTACAACTATCCACGGAATCCACAGATAGGCAGGAAAATTGTATTATTTCCCTCAGTTGTTTATTACTTTCTTTTTATATACTAAAACAAAGATCATTTCATTCCTATCCCACAGTGATAAGCAAATTTTACAGAAGCAAAGACAGCTGTTGATGCAGTGCTGCTGTTTCCTCTGAGAAAGATACATTCTATGCTTCAGGGAAGTGCCTTAAGCAGGAATGTGAGCAACTCAGAATAGCTTCAGGTATTCCCTGAAATGAACCAGGTTCACTGTGCCCTTCTTTGTCAGAATAAAGATGCTAAGCTGCTGGAAGTCACTTGTAGACAAGCTAAGAAACAAGGAAGGCAAGCAACAAAGACCCTGAGACTTGGCTGGAAAGAAACAGAAATGACTCAAGCTGCCTGGAAGAGGTTTAGGTCAACTTAGAACTTGGAAAGGATACTCTCCAGTCTGTTGATATGCCTGCAAGCTGTGCAGTGTGATTCAGGTTCCCAATTTTTGTGAGCTGTCACCCATATTGGAATGGACTTGGTGATGCGGCTATCTCTCCATCATTTCTGCTCCTATAAGTCACCTTCACCCATATGCCTGTAAGTAACCCCAATAAAACTCATCTGTTCACCAAATCAGACTTTGGTGACATCAATATTTGGTCTGTCAGAAGCTCCATATCTGGGGTGAATAGATGTTTTGTGCTGCATCTCCCCTAGAAAAATCTTGTCATTCAACAATCTTATACTTATGAATAGGTTTCACTAACCTTGACATAAAACAGTAATAACTTTAAGTGTGTAGAAGAAATCTTTCCTATCTTTTACTACCTCATCATTTTTTATAAAAAGAAACCCATTTTTACATTTATTTAATTATTCATTTATTTACTTTGTATATGTTATACTGTGTGGAGTTGGTTCTCAAATTGGTGTGTTACTTGAGGCCACCATATTAGTTAGAGAATAGTTTGGGCTTGTTTTAGTTTTCCATATTTCAAATTACAAGAAAGGGTGGATAGGTCTTATAGACCCATAAACATTACAGCTATTGGTTATCCTCCAGAACTTAATGGTAACACCTTATTGATGAAGACACCTGGTATGTTGTGGTAATTCATTCCATTCAACCAATGACTTTTGGGATATCTGACCTGATGGGCATGGTCTTGTCTGCATATGTGGCCACTTAATAGGAGAGACGGGGGTGGGGTGGTGTGTGTGGGGGGTTGTGTTCTCTCTTGGGTATCGAGAACCAGGTCAGGTGGCATGGAGCAGCTTGCAGTTGGTTCCCATCACCCTTGGGCAGAACACAGGACAAGGACAGCTGGATAAGTGGTGGTGTTTATTTTGTTCTGTATCTGTGAGTATATTATCCCCATTTTGTGTCTTAATAAATTCTTGAGATCCTTTAACTCATGTGGGTTCATATAATACTGGGTCATGAAGAAATCTAACTAGTGCTCACCTAGAAGAAAAGCCCTCATTAGTTTCAAACATCTATAATCCCCAAAAGCTAAAATAAGGACTTATATGGAAAGACATATACATTGGTATAATAGTAACATAGATGTTATGTGAGTAATCATACATATCTTAAAATTAGATTTAAGGTCTGATCTATGAGATAAAACTTATGCTAGAAACTGTCAATGTGGCCAAGTACCTGTGAATAGTCATTGGCCTTAGTGGGAGACTTAATACTATTATTCTACTAAAAGTACATTATATTAAATAGCTTCTAATAATTTATTTCAATAACCAGAGAGCAGTGCATTATGCAAACTTTATCAGAGAAGCTTCTGATAGTAGATGACAGTTAACACAGAAACCCATAACCAGTCAACATGAAGAGAATAAGAGATTTGGATCCATCCTCCAAGATCACAGCTGTTCACTGAGACACAGACTCCACCAGCCCCCAGTAGAACAAGAGGTGAGTCTTTGTTCTTCTAGCTGATCATGCCAGCCTCTAGGCTTTGGTCCCAGAGGCACAAGTTGTGTCCCCACACCCCCAACCATTGAAGTCCCAGTTGCAGGCCAGTAGACATGACTCCTACAAGCAGGCCAGACTACCACCATCCCCCACGACTCGGCAACCTACAAACCCCACACCATCCCCCAAACCCACCCATTCTCCAAGATCACAGCTGCTCCCTGAGACACAGACTCCACTAGCTTGGAATGGACCAAGAGTTCTGAGTGGACCAAGAGTTCACAGCTCCTCCCTGAGACACAGACTCCACCAGCTCTGATTGGACCAAGGTCTCCCATTGGAACAAGAGTGCAGATGAACCTAAAGAAGCTCCTTCAGACACAGACACCATTTTCACTGATTGGAGGAAGAGATGGGTAGATGACAGTGCAAAATACATTCAACAACATAAAGAACAATATGGTACCACCAGAACCTAGTGGTTCTACATCAGCAAGTTCTGAAAATTCCAATGCAGAAGAAATAGAAGAAATAGACCTTAAAAATAACTTTAAGAAGATGATACAGGTCTTTAAAGAGGAAATGAAAAATTCCCTTAAAGAAATTGAAGAAAACTCAAAAATTGGAAGAAATCAATAAATCTCTTTTTTAAAAAAATCAAGGAAAAGCAATCAAACAGGTGAAGGAAACAGTTCAAGACTTGAAAACAGAAATAGAGGTAAAAAGAAGGCACAAATTGAGGGAATGCTGGAAATGAAAAATCTGAATAAATGAACAGGAATTACAGATGCAAGCATAATCGACAGAGTGCAAGAGATGGAAGAGAAAGTCTATGGCAATGAAGATACAATAGAGGAAATAGATTAATCAGTCAAAGAAAACACTAAAGCCAACAAAGGCATAACACAACACATCCAGGAAATCTGGAACATCATGAAAAGACCAAACCTAAGAATAATAGGGATAGAAGAAGGAGAAGAACATCAGCTCAAAGGCATAGAGAATATATTCAACCAAATCATAAAAGAAAACTTTCCTAACATAATGAAAGAAATGTGTATGAAGATACAAGAAGCTTACACAACACCAAATAGACTAGACCCTCAAAACATCCCCTCACCACATAATAATCAAACCACTAAACATACAGAATAAAAAAAAATATTAAGAGCTACGAAGGAAAAAGGCCAAGAAACATATAAAGACAGACCTATCAGAATAACACCTGACTTCTCAATGGAGAATCTGAAAGCCAGAAGGTCCTGGACAGACATTATGCAGACACTAAGAGACCATGGATGCCAACCCAGACTATTATACCCAGAAAAACTCTCAATTGCCATAGATGGAGGAATGTGGTGGTATTGTGTTCCCCAAAATATTGTGTACCTTAATAAACTTATCTGTGGTCAGAGAGAGAACAACCACAATATTAAACATAGAAGTTAGGCAGTGGTAGCACACGCCTTTAATCCTAGCATTCCAGAGGCAAAAATCCATATGTTCAAGGATACAGCCAAGCATGGTGACTCATGCCTTTAATCCCAGAAAGCAAGCCTTTAATCCCAGGGAGTGAGGCAGAAAGCAGAAAGATATATAAGGCATGAGGACCAGAAACTAGAGGCATTTGGCTGGTTAAGCATTTGGCTGGTTAAGCTTTCAGGCTTTTGAGCAGCAATTCTGAGACCCATTCTGGATGAGGACTCAGAGGCCTCCAGTCTGAGGAGACAGCTGAGGACCCGGCGAGGTGAGATAGCTGTGGCTTGTTCTGTCTCTCTGATCTACCAGCATTGACCCCAATAACTAGCCTCGGGTTTGATCTTATTAATAAGAACTGTTAAGATTCATGCTACAGAGTAAACAAAATATTCCATGATAAAACCAGATTATTTAAACAATACTTATCCACAAATTCAGCCCTATAGAAAGCAATAGAAGGAAAAATCCAACCTAAGGAAGTTAGATACACCCATGAAAACACAGGCAATAGATAATCATACACCAATGAATACCAAAGAAGGGAAACACATAACACTACCACCAAAAAATAACAGGAATTAACAATCAGTGGTCATTAATATCCCTTAATACCAATTACTCAATTTGCTTATAAAAAGACACAGGCAAACAGAATGGATCCATCCTTCTGTTGCATACAAGAAACACACCTCAACTTCAAAGACAGACACTACCTCAGAGTAAAAGCCTAGGAAAAGACTTTCCAATCACATGGACTCAAGAAAGCAAGCTGGTGTAGCTATCCTAATATCTAACAAAAAAGACCTCAAGCTAAAATAAATCAAAAGAGATTGGGAAGGACATTACATATTCATCACAGGAAAAATCCACCAAGATGAAGTCTCAATTCTGAATATTGATGCCCCAAATACAAGGGCACCCACATTTGTAAAAGAAATATTACTAAAACTTTAATAGCACATCAAACCCCACACACTAGTAGTGGGAGCCTTCATTACCCCACTCTCACCAATGGACAGGTCTGCCATACAGAAACTTAACAGAGAAATAAGGGAACTAAAAGATTTTATGACTCAAGTGAACTTAATAGATATCTACAGAACATGCCACCATAACACTAAAGAATATACTTTCTTTTTAGCACCCCATGGAACCTTCTCTGAAATTGACCACATGCTCAGTCAAAAAGCAAATCTCAACAGATACAAAATAATTGAAATAAGCTTCTGTATCTTATCAGACCACCATGGCTTAAAGTTAGATTTCAACAACAACAAAAATTACAGAAAGCTGAATAATGCTCAACTGAATTACCAATGGGTCAAAGAAGAAATAAAGAAATTAATGATTTCCTAGCATTCAATGGAAATGAATGTACAACACACCCAAACTTATGGGACACTATGAAAACAGTACTAAGAGAAAATTTCACAGCACTGAATACCCATATAAAGAAGTTGAGGAGATTTCACACTAGCAACTTAATAGCACACCTGAAAGCACTAGAACAAAAAGAAGCAAACTCACCCAGGAGAAGTAGAAGCCAGGAAATAATCAAATTGAAGGCTGAAATCAATAAAATAGAAATAAAACATTACAAAGATTCTATGAATCAAAGAGTAGGTTCTTTGAGAAAATCAAGCCCTTATCCAAACTAACCAAAAGGCAGAGAGAGAATATCCAAATTAACAAAATCAGAAACAAAAAGAGAGACATAACAACAGACAATGAGGAAATCCAGAGAACCATCAGGTCATACTTCAAAAACCTGCACTCCACAAAACTGGAAAATCTATATGAGGAGGGAGGTGAGGGGAGGTGTATGTAAAAATGAATAGAAAATCTCTTAATAATAATAACAATAATAATAATATATTAATAAAAAATTGGAAAATTTAAAGAAATGGACAATTTTCTGGATAGGTACCACATACCAAAGATAAATCAAGACCAGATGAACAATTTAAATAGACCAATAACCACTAAGGAAATAAAAACAGTCATTAAAAGTCTCCCAACCAAAAAAAAAAAAAATCCCAGGACCAGATGGTTTCAGTGCAGAATTCTACCAGATTTTCAAAGAAGAGTTAATACCAATACTCTTCAATTTGTTCTATATAATAGAAACAGAAGGAAAACTGTCAAACTCCTTTTATGAGGCTACAGTTACACTGATACCCAAACCACATGAAGATGCAACAACAACAAAAAAAGAGAATTATAGACCAATCTCCCTCATGAACATTGATGCAAAAATACTCAATAAAATGTTGGCAAACTGAATCCAAGAACACATCAAAAAAATTATTCACCATGACCAAGTAGGCTTCATCCCATTGATGCAAGGATGGTACAACGTATGAAAATCTGTCAATGTAATACACCATATAAACAAACTGAAAAAAAAAAGCACATGATCATCTCATTAGATGCTGAAAAAGTCTTTGACAAAATCCAACATGACTTCATGATAAAGGTATTTGAGAGATCAGGAATACAAGGAACATGTCTAAACATAATAAAGGTAATTTACAGCAAGCTGACAGCCAACATCAAATTAAATAGAGAGAAAGTCAAAATGATTCCACTAAAATCAGGAACAAGACAAGGCTGTCCACTCTCCCCATATTTATTAAATATAGTACTTGAAGTTCTAGCTAGAGCAATAAGGCAACCAAAGGAGATCAAGGGGATACAAATTGGAAAGGAAGAAGGCAAACTTTCACTATTTACAGATGGTATGATAGTATACATAAGTGACCCCAAAAATTCTACCAGGAAACTACTAGAGCTGATAAACACCTTCAGTAATGTGGCAGGATACAAGATTAACTAAAAAAAAAAAACAAAAAAAAACAAAAAAAAACAAAAAAAAAAAAAACAAAAAAACAGTAGCCCTCCTATATACAAATAACAAACAAGCTGAGAACAAATCAGAAAAACATCACTTTATACAGTAGCCACAAATAATATAAAATACCTTGGGGTAACTCTAATTAAGCAAGTAAAAGACCTGTATGACAAGAACTTTAAGTCTTTGAAGAAAGAAATTAAAGAAGATATCAGAAAATAGAAAGATCTCCCATGCTCATGGATAAATATGATTAACATAGTAAAAATGGCAATCTTACCAAAAGCAATCTACAAAGTCAATGCAATCCCTATCAAAATCCCAACACAATTCTTCAAAGATCTGGAAAGAACGATACACAACTTCATATAGAAAAACAAAAAACCAAGGATAGCTGAAACAATCCTGTATAGTAAAGTCACCTCTGGAAGCATCACCATCCCTGACTTTAAGCTCTACTATAGGGCTATAGTAATAAAAATATCTTGGTATTGGCATAAAAACTGACATGTGGACTAATGGAATCAAATTGAAGACCTTGATATTAATCCACACACCAATGAACACAAGATTTATGGCAAACCAAAACTGTACAATAGAAAAAGAAAGCATCTTTACCAAATGGTTCTGGCATAACTGGATGTCAACATGTAGAAGATTGAAAATAGATCCATATCTATTGGCATTCACAAAACTCAAGTCTAAGTGGGTCAAAGGCCTCAACATAAATCCTGTTATACTGAACTTGATAGAAGACAAAGTAGGAAGTCGTCTTGAAAGCATTGGCACAGGAGACAACTTCTTAATAAATGGAACGTCTTGAAACTGAGAAGCTTTTGTAGGGCAAAGGACTCAGTCAATAAGACAAAACAACAGCCTACAGAACAGGAAAAGATCTTCACCAAACCCACATCTGACAGAGGTCTGATCTCCAAAATATAAAGAATTCAAGAAACTAGACATCAAAATATTGAACAATCCAATTAAAAAATGGGCTACAGAGCTGAACAGAGAATTCTCAACAGAAGAATCTCAAATGGCCAAAACACATTTAAGGAATTGCTCAACATCCTTAGTCATCAGGGAAATATAAATCAAAATGACTCTGAGATACCATCTTACACCTCTCAGAATGGCTATAATCAAAAACACTAATGACAGCTTGTGCTGGAGAGGATGTGGAGCAAGGGGAACACTCCTACACTGTTGGTGAAAGTGCAAACTTGTACAATCACTTTGAAATCAGTGTGGCAGTTTCTCAGAAAATTGGGAATCAATCTACCTCAAGACCCAGCTATACCACTCTTGGGCATATACCCCAGGAAGGCTCAATCATACCACAAGGGCACATGCTCAACTATGTTCATAGCAGCGTTATCCATAATAGTCAGAACCTGGAAACAACCTAGATACCCCTCAAGTGAAGAATGGATAAAGAAAATGTGGCACATATACACAATGGAGTCCTACATAGCAGTAAAAAACAAGAACATCATGAAATTTGCAGGCACTAGAAACTATAATCCCAAGTCGGGTAACCCAGACTCAGAAAGACAAACATGGTATGTACCCACTTATAAGTGGATAATAGATGTAAAGCAAAGGATATCCAGACTACAACCCACAGCTCCAGAGAAGCTAGCTAACAAGGAGAACCCAAAGAGGAACAAATGGATCACTCTGGGAAGGGGAAATAAAGAGAAAGAGAGAGAGAGAGAGAGAGAGAGAGAGAGAGAGAGAGAGAGAGAGAGAGAGAAAGAACATGATATGATGGAAGGTGAGGGATAATCTGGGAGAAGTTGGGGGACGAGGATGAATATGTTTGACTATATTGTATGAAATTTTCAAAGAATTAATAAAAGTATTTCTTTTAAAAAGAAAGAAACTAGATATAGGGCATATAAAGGAAATTAAAGAAAAATTTGGCTTAAAAGAATAATGGTACAACTGTTTTAATAATGTTTAACTGTTTAAGTTATACATTTTAATAAAGTATATAATTTCCTCCTTGAATAAACTCAATTAAGTTTCTTTTCCTTGAGATAGCTTTTCCAAAGCTTGATTTCCTTTGTCAAAAAACAAACAAATAAATAAGTAAATAATCATTAACAAACTTATTAGTAGAGTGCACAGCATCTTTTAACCATTTAAAAAGTTTTAATCTGAAGAAAAGAAAGAACTACTTTTGTAGATATGCTTAATTAAAACTATTGCCAATCATCCTTGATTGATATGTATTTGTTTTAAAAAAAAAAATGTTAAAATTTATGATCCAACCAACCTGCAAAAGTCACTTTGCAGTTGCTGCTTATAAAACCAAACTCTGGCTATAGCATGATGGAAATTAAAAAAAAAAAAGTTTAATAATTTGTAAATTTAAAAATGCTCAATTAAGAACTGATAAAGGGCTGGACAGATTGCTTAGTGGTTAAAAGAAATCATTGCTCTTGCAGAGGAAATGGGTTTGACTCGCAGCACCTGCAAAGTGGCTTACATCCATCCATAACTACAGTTGCAGGGAATCAAATGCCCTCTTCTCACATCTGTAAGCATCAAATAAGCACATGGTGCACATACATACATACATACATACATATGTAGATGTAACCATCTTTTTAAATAAGAAACACAGAGCCGATTGCAGAGTTAAAAGCCCAAGAGGTCAGAGCAATAGCTAAAAGCTGAAAACCTTACCCTTCACTGATGCTGCTGTCTTCCTCAGCAAGAGTGCTACTTCCTGTGTATCTGTCTTCTTATAGACTTTCTGTTCTGCCTTCTCATTGGTTGTAAACCCAACCACATGACCTCCTCATCACTGTCCATCTAACAGACCTCCAGATCTTCTATGGTTGGTATTGAGATTAAAGGCGTGTGTCTCCATGCTGGTGGTGTCCTTGAACACACAGAGATCTGCCTGTCATGTGATCAGGATTAAGGGCGTGTGCTACCACTGCCAGACTTCTGCTATGGCTTGCTATTAGCTCTGACCCCTAGGCAACTTCATTTATTAACATACAAATAAAATCACATTTCAGTACAAATAAAATATCACCATATACATACATACATACATGTAGGCAACACACACATAATAAAGCAAAACATAAGTATCTTGAAAATGCTAAAAATTCATTACCTGTACTTTAAGAAAAAACTAAAGAGCTAATGACCTTATAAGCAAGCCCAGTACACATCTCAAACATAATAGTTCCCCAACTAGAGAATAATAAATTCTTAAATGGCTTGTGATGAATCGTTCAGTGCTATTCTTAAAACCACCTGCAGTCAACAGTCTCATGATGAAATTACTCACAGGTAATTAATTGTCCACAGTAAATTTTTAACCTGGTACCTCTCAAACAATTTCCAGAACTGCCACTGAAGTTGTTAAAACATTTCCAGCCTGAGAGTGTTGTTATTCCACCTGGAAAAAAAAACCTGTCAGAACTGATACAGATATCAGTGAAAAGAAATGGGGATGCAGAGGGGAGAGTTTAGGGCTTCAGCATCCAGTCTGTTAGTTCCTGTATGATAACTCTACATGTGTTATTTCATCTCAATTCTCAAAACAATCTCTGAAGTAATTCCTATTTTTATTAGAAGTAGGGAAATTGAGATTTTATTTAATGTCTACTCAGTTAAAAAACAAAAGCTATAGGTATATAAAGTCATGCTAAAGTAGACACTGAGAAGACCAGGTAAAAGCCATAACAGATCCTAATAACTGTGTTAAGAATTAGGCCTCTCTAGAATCCTCTTGAAACTGGAATAGCAAGCAGTTTCTCAGGAAGCCAAGAACAAAGGGCAATCAATCACCAATGACCCTTGACAACAAGAATGAGCGGAACTGCATGTTGGCCTAAGCTAGCCCCTATAGTGGCTCAAGGTAATAACCAAATAAAGACAGAGCCTGAGACTTGTCCAGGCTTTCCCGTAAGTGGAAAAACTGTATAACCTTAACCCACCCCTACTAGCCCTAATCAACTAGAACATACTAATATGATTGCCACTCATGTAAGCCAATCCTAGATAGAATGACCTTACTCCTTTAGAATTCCATTAGCTGTGTATAAAAGATCATACAATCTTCTCTTGGGGTTGCCATTTTGCCTTTGTGTCAGATGTGCAGCCCCAGCATTCTGGTACCTTTACTCTCAAGATAATAAATGCTCTTGTTGATTGCATACCTAGATGGTGGTTGTTTGTGGGATTTCTCTAGGATACCAACAAATACATAAAGCAAGAACTGGCTCATCAAAGAGGGCAGGCTTTGCATGTGTCTGGTACCTTCTTCTGTCTTATGGACTAAATCCACAAACAGAAAAAAAAATATAATTCAGACTGATTTACTGTTCACATAATCTTGGGATTTCTCTCTGGCTTACTTTGCATAGGTTACAATTTGAAACTGAAATACCGTCCCCCCCTCCCCCCAAATCTTACATTTGAGCATTTGTGAGCCCATTTAAAGGCTGTAAGAAGGTAAAGCCTCCTGGGAAAAGTAGACCACAAGGTGTGGACCTTTACCATAATACCATTTTAGGGTTTTGCCAACCTATCTGTGTGCTGCCATGAGAAGACTAGTTGCCAAAGCTAAGAACATCAAACCTCTCGTGACATGATAAACTGAGACCCTCTTCATCATGTATCAATAAGAAGGATGAGAGTGACATACTAAGTATTTCCTCATATATGAAATAGGTTTTGGCTCTTTTCTATCTAAGTAGAGCTGAAAATAGCTCTGTTTCATTGATGTCCAGTCCTTCCCGTCCAAAGTCTGAAGGACACTAGCTTTGTAAAAGGAGTGGATTTCAATTTGCAAACAACACATGCTAAATAAATTTTCAGGTCAATGGGATCATAGATATTTTACATTTTTAAAAATCAAAGACATGGCAATCAAGGGTAATTGGCAATAGTTTGGCTTGGGACAAATATAACCTTCTTCCCTTAAATCGCTTCTACCAAGATTATACAGTGGAACAAGAAGTAACTAATACAACACGTGATTTTGTTTGTTCTCAAATCATCTACTATATTTAAAATGTATGATACTGAGCGTAGAGAGATAGTTTAGTAGTTCAGAGTATTTTCTGTTTGTTCTAGTTAGTTTTTTAAATAATCTGTTGGAAACTAGAATCACAGCGGTGGTGCATGCCTTTAACCCCAGCACTTAGGAGGCAGAGCCAGGTGGATCTCTGTGAGTTCTATGGCAGTCAGGTCTACAGAGGGAGATCCAGGACAGGCACCAAAACTATGCAGAGAAACCATATCTCAAAAAAATAAAATAAAATAAAATAAAAAAACATAGAAAAGAAACTAGAATCACCTGGGAAGAACAGACCTCAATTGAAGAATTGCTTCTATCACACTGGCCTGTGGATAAGTCTATGGAGCATTTTATTGTGTAATGATTGATACAGGAGGGTCCAGTCCACTGTGGGAGGTGCTATCTGTGTGCAGGAATAGCTTTCCTCTCTGGCTTCTGCCTCTGTTCCTGTTTGAATTCCTGCCTTGTCTTTGCTCAATGATGGACTGTGATCAGTACATGACTGTGATCAGTACATGTAAGTCAAATAACCTATTTCCTCTCCACGTTGCTTTTGGTCAGTGTTTTGTCTTAGGAATTAAAAACAAAAACAAAAAAAAAAACCAAACAAACAAAAAAAAAAAACTAGTGCAATGCTCTTCCAGAGGATCCAAGTTCAGTTCCCAGCACTGACATCTGCTGGCTGACAATTACCTGTAACTCCACCACACACACACACACACACACACACACACACACACACACACACACACAAATTAAAAGCAAATCTTAAAAAAAATAAAATATATAAATAATAATACATAATCCCCCATTTTCCAGATACAGAAACTGAGTGTCAAAGATATTAAAAAGCATATTCAGTATCTCAAAACAGCAACTCAATAGAGCCTGGGCTCAAATTTATATGTTTGCTCTTTAAGCCTCACATTATTATTATTATTGTTTTTTTAACCGCAGAGAGTGTCCCTTGAAGAACCAAATGAAGCCAGAGCAGTGTCTATCCACAATGAACACAATCTGGAGTTTGAACAATATCTTGAAAGTATCTCTTCATTCTCATGCTCTTCTAAAGTAAGATTCTATTTTTTTCTATATGAAAACATTTTACATTATTTCTAAATTGTCTTAATTTCTAAATGTTCTAAACTAAAAATTAAAGTAAAACAAGTGCTCTGAGATGCTCATTCCCTGACCAAAAGCTTCCATGGATTGTGTCTCACTATTGTGTCATTTGTGGCTGTTCTACACATGCCCTTGCTTTAGAAACACAGCCTGAGTCTTTTTCATCTAAAATAATGTGTGCTTTAAGGAGAACTTGTCCTTACTGATGACTGAGAGCCACGACACAACCTGCTTTATTTGTAGTACCACTCCAAGTAGTATGAATAACAGTGAACCTTTTCTTCTCCCTAAACCTGAAGCAAACACACTGGAAGAGTTATCATTCACTGTAATTTTACCCCACTGGGTAAGAATTCCAGTCAAACAAAGCACAGGTAGATCTCTGCTTGGGGTGCTTCAAATGCAAGACTTGCTTTTGAACTAGCAGCTTTGATGTGGTGAAAGTGAAACGGGATGTATATGTTAGAGGAGAAAGCAAGGAGATTATGACTGTAAGCAATGGATCTATTGCCCTTGTCATTATTTGTATTTTCGAGTCTACTATACATACCGTGAATATGCCAGAATTCCACAGCAAGTTTTGAGATGGATCGCATTTAGCACCAGCATTACTTCAGTGGCCTGATGTTATCATTTGCTTAGAATACTTTCCTTTTTCATGGGTTAAAGAATGAAAACAGATGTTTTCACAGCTTTTGGTCCCGGGTACCCAATTCTTAAAAGTAATGGAAAGAATATTTGACTCACGGATGTGGCAGAGATAATTCTAAACAATGAAAATCAGGAAAGAGAGCATAAAATTACGTGAAATTCTTCAGTATCTGAAGAACATAAGGAACCCTTAGTATATTCTAAAATCAAGATTAAATTGGACATGGAGAAGTCTGTGGTGCCAACATGACACAGTGCTTCCAACATTTCTCCTTCTTTACAATATATAGTCACACAAGTCAAATAAAGTCCTTGAGTAAAACAAACCCTATTTCAGAAAAATTAAACCCTGGCTTTGTCTAGTTGTCTGCAGATGATACTTTTCTATACTTCAATTCTAACTTCCTGATAGCCTGTGGGCATGAGCTGTTGAAAGGAAAGACTCTAAGCAATGCTTGGAGAGGATCTCAAACATGGGGCCTCTGATCATGCATCTTCATATTTCATGCTTACAAAATCATGTTGAGTTAAATGAGTTAAGGCAGCCCACCTCCAAAATATAGACAGATAGACAGTACCACCCCCATGGGTTTGGGTCCTGGGTTGGAAAAAAGAGAGGAGAAAAAGAAAAAGCAAGCTGAGCAACAGTGTTATCTCTTTCTGATTCTTGACTGTGGATATAAACTGAGCAGCCCCTTCAAGCTTCTGCACGATGCCTTCCCCACCATGGTGGACTGTACCTTTGAACTATGAGCTAAAATAACACCATCCTCCCTTAGGTTGCCTTTGTCAGGTAGTTGGTTACAGAAAAGTAACTAACACACTTTATAGGGCAGGTCTGGTTGAATATACAGACAGGGATTTGGCCTTTAATAAAAGTCAAAGAAAAATTTGCTGTAATATGTCACAGCAACTCAGAAAGAAACAGAGAGCTGAAATCTCTCTGCTAACCCTCATAGCACAGGTATAATCCAAGCTCTCTGAATTGGCTTTCTCATGTGCTTTTGCTCTCTGCCCACTTATCTCACCCAGCAATACAGTCTTGACTGACATCACATTTCTCAAGTGAAATGAAAACTGGTATCAAGCCCAGATGCCCAGCCAAAGGAAAAGAGTGCATTTGGCAGAAGAGAATGTGTTAATTGTCATTCATGTGGAGTAAGAATTTCAACCATAGGGGAAGGCTGGCATTTTCTGGAAGAAATAGGAAAGAGGTCTGGTCCCAGGGTTACAATGCCCTACAAAAGGCTGCCACTCTTTAAAGACCAAAGTAAAAGGAAAAAAAAGAAAAAATAATATAGAAAGAAAAGAAAAGGAGAAAAAAATGTTACTTCTATTGTATTGTGGCACACGGCAATCTGAACCAGATAGGAGCTGTAGTGAAATGATATGAAGCTTTATTTCCAGAGAACCTATACTTTCTGTCTATACTGAGGAAATATTTAGCAAGAACCAAGGTAATGCTGATTTTCTGTTGGATTCATAAATAGACTGAAAATGTAATATTTTATATAATAAGTCATATGAGGCCTTTCATAATATTCATATTATAAACATTCTTCTAAGTGTTTACAAATACTAATTCATTAGACAAATGTGTAAGCATAGTGATTCTTATTTTTACAAATGTAGAAACAGGTAGAGAAAGGCCCTGTACTCTAACAAAAGACTGAGAGATGACTTGTGTTCTTGACTGATTCAAGCAGTTTGACCAATCCATCCAATGTAGCTATCCCAAGAAAATTAATTTACATCAACTCTGAACTTCTATCTTCTCATGTAAAAAAGAAAATAAGAATCATTCCTCACCAAATAACTAACTACTAAGATTCAAGATTTGAAACCATATTATTTACTAGGCAGGTTGGCACACATTGTGTAATCCTAACAGCTAGGGAGCTAAGGCAGGAGAATCACAAGCTCCAGAAAACCTAGGGATGCAATCAAGACCCTGCCTGAAAAAAAGTGTATTTTCAATGGATATTTATTATATAAACCCAGAAGAGGATATCTATTATATAAACACCTGTTAAGATATCTCATCAGGTCCAACATTACAAAAAAGTGTCTACATATTATCTCATTAATCCTCAGGAAAATCAAATAGTACCCACATTTTATATATGAAGAAATAAAAGGTAAGATTGCTGAACTAAAGCCTCATTCCTAGTTAGGAAGCTAGACTTCAGACTTCAGAAGCTAAAATTGTGTGTGTGTGTGTGTGTGTGTGTGTGTGTGTGTGTGTGTGTGTGTGTACATGTGAGTGTAATGTCCCAAGAGGTCAAAAGAAGGCATTAGATCCACTGGAGCCAGAGTTACAGATGATTGTCAGTGACTTCTTATGGGTACTGGGAACTGGTCTCTGGTCCTCTGCAAGAGCAAGTGCTTTTAACCACTGA